>NC_053452.1:91875245-92504388 GCF_015227805.2 Hirundo rustica | reverse complement strand
TTTTCCCCACTGGTTATGTAGTGTGGAACCAGTGAAGCCACAGGGAGACACAAGGAGTGCTGGCAGTTGACATCACCTGAAGAAGAAACCCACAGTTCCTTAAAACCTCTTTAATGAACTCTTCCTCAGATGCTTCAGATTTTTTTGATGCTTTCCTGAAGCTGCAGGATTCATTCTTTACTACTGCACAATTCTAGCTCTTAATAAACTTTGCTCCATCATTATTGTAATGCTTTCTCACAGGCACAGTGGTGTCAGGTTTTTTTGGTTTGCTTACTATTACCAACATATTTAGATAGCTTTAAAGGAAGAGACCTGCAATGGTTTACATGTTGCTGAAGTTCTGCTCTGCAGCAGAGTGTTCTACAGGAATGATGTAATACGGTATGTAGTGTTTTGTGTGGATTTATGCATTGACAGATAGTATAGATGGTAAAAAGTCTGAAGTTGATCACTAGGTGATCTCTTTAACCAAGACCTGTGTAGATGAACAAAGCTTTGGTTTTTTCAAGAGATTCTCCACCCCAAAGGAACAAATATCATGGTGATTTTGGTGATTAGAAAGCTATTTGCTACTTTCTTTGTCACGTTTGAGATATAGTTTAGGATTTGCCTGCAAGTTGTGGGGACTGTATTAAAGAATATGATATCATTAGCTTTCCCTTTCCTCACTGTCAAGTCCTTGTCAATTTTACATCTATTTAGTATAATTTAAAATGGTGTGTCACTGCAGTATTTACTGCATGGATCAAGTATGTTTTTTGGAAATGCTTTTAGAGAATTAGGGTTTGACAAGGTGTATCTACCTACATTTAAGCATGAAATTGATTCTCTTTTAAGATAATGGATAGACAGATCCCTGAGGCTATTGTCTTTATACCATTGGTTTTCTCTGTCACTAGAGATGAACTTGGCCGGCTGTCATAAAAAAACTTCACTTCCATAAAAGGCAGAGAAATGTGATTGCTTTTGTGGAATTCCACACCGTAAGCTCAAGGGCTCTCAGTGTATTTTATTACAGTTGCAGTTGACTGATGGAGATTAACCTCATGCTAATCACTGTAAATATAAACCCTTCTATCTCAGATGGTGTTTACTACAAAGATTACTGATGTAATTTACTCATAGAAATAAAAAGAGTTTTTTTAGTTGTTTAGAAGCCATTTTAAAATTGAACAAACTTATACATTACTTCTGACCATCTATAATATTCATGGTGCACATCCAGTCGTACAAGATATACTGCTCCTGCATCTGAACAGCAAGAGCAAAGAGGAAATATCTTCCAAGTTGATAGCATTTAAACTCCTTAAAGAATCAACTTTGTGAAGTAATATTTGTGAGTGATTCTTCATATATTTTATCCCTATCACGTGTCTTGCTAATGAGATGAATATTCAAGCCAAAAAGAGTAATAATAAAAAAGATTGTTATTCTTGAGGCTCATATAAGGAGTATGTTTTACATTTAATGTATGTTTTACATTTAGTTCTGAATTTTGCACAGTAATAATATCTAGCCTTGTTAATGGTGTGGTCTTCTGTCTCAAGTTTTTGGGAGGATCTAGCACAGGATTAGACTGGATTTCCGTGACAGAGTATAAACCAAATACATCCTGTGCTTTCTTTTCTCATTAGAGAAAGTAAGAGCAGCACATTTGATCTCACTTAAACATTTTCATTAAAGTACTCTGGACAAAATTTGATGGTGTTTCTTCACTGAAATCAACAGTGAAAATCTCAGGGGCCCCTCTGGTCCCAGAATTTCCATCCCACCTCTCCCCACTTCAGCATTCATTAGTTGGTTTGGGAATATACATCACTACATTGTCCCCCTTTGGTCTCAGTGAGCCATGGACACACTGGTCAGTGGCTGTGACCTGAGCACCTGCTACCACCAGTGCAGGCAGTGTTCGCCACAGCCTGTGCAAGTGAGAATGAGCCACAAAGGACTAGTTCCAAGTTTCTAGAGACTTAGGGATTAATCTGTCCTGAAGGTGATACTTGGGCCCGGAAAAACTGCTGTTGTGCATATGAGTGTTTCCAAAGGGTACTTTTATTTTATGAAGGCTGTCACAGCTGGAAAACAGTAGTTAGGCTAAAATAATGCTTCAAAAGGTTTTTTTGTCTCCATTATTGATAGTGGCATATGCAACATATCTCCACACACATATATGTGTGTGCCATGGTCTTTAATGGAATCTTCACTCGGAGAAACCTGATGATTTCAGGCAAAATGATTTCAAGGTTTTCTCTAGGTAATCAAACATTTCTATTATACTGCCATTATTGTATTACTAGATGGTATATGTGATACTAGAGAAATAAGGTATTTTCACAATATAAAAGCTATTAGAATGCCCAGCTTCAATCCCTGTTATCTTTTTATAATATCTGCATTGGCAGAACCTTAGTTTGCTTGCAATGCTCGAAAGTTTATTACTTATTCATCAGCATCTTA
Organism: Hirundo rustica; assembly: GCF_015227805.2. Lineage (NCBI taxonomy): Eukaryota > Metazoa > Chordata > Aves > Passeriformes > Hirundinidae > Hirundo > Hirundo rustica. The sequence goes on along the minus strand of NC_053452.1, from coordinate 92,501,928 downwards.
AATTAGACAGCCTCAGTATCTCAGCTCTCTGTAGCAGGGCATGTTGATTAGTGTTTCTAGAAAGATTTGGCTTAAGTTAGGTTGATGCTGGCAGAGAGAGGTGGGTAGCATATGTAGTGCATTATCACTATATGTTTTCAGTGTTGACAGGAACAGAAGCAAGCTGACATAACACATCTTGATAAGAAGTAATACTGCTATTACCAGTGTCACTTTTATCACCAGCTGCTCAAAACCTTGACTAGGACTCTTGATTTGATGTTAAAATAACATTGGCATGTATTGACATATATATCACATTGATTTTGTCATGACATTCCTTGGCAGGAGTAAGATTATTATATATTGCTTCAGTTTACTTGTTAGCATCACCCTTAATATCTCCTTCAGAAGGCAGCAGATATTTTGTACCTTTTTTCCCCCCAGCAACAAATGCAGCACTTACTGGTTTGGATTTGAAATGCTTATAGGTAACATTTTCATATGGGGGGCTGTCATACAATTAATTTCATTGTCAGCAATTCAAGTAGTGAACAGATTCAATATAATTCCAAGATTTTTTTTTTTCCAGAATACAAATCCATTTTTGTGATTTCCGTCAGAATTAGATGTCTGGTTGTGGTGGTTTCAGGCAGATTTTGGGAGAAACCCTCCTAAGGGGCCCCCCTCCCCTCTCCTAACCGGTTCGGGAAAAGACTTCCTTAGAGAGGAGTGGAAAAAACCTGTTTATTAAACAGGCAAAGCACTCCCAGCACAATACCCGATGACAAGAGCTTCGTGCCGCTTACGGAGGGATAACAAACTTAAAGAAAGTCTCCTCTTGAGGATCGTCACTGTGCTCCACCGCTCTGTCTCCGCTGACGTTGGGAGAAAAGGAGATGTGCAGGGCTGGTCTTGGTGGGGTGGGTCCCCTGTGGAGGTCCCTGGTGCTTCCCCAGGTCCTTAGTCTGGAGAGGTTGGAACAGTTCCGAGGAGAGGGCAAAAAAGAAAAAAAAGGAAGGAAAAAAGAAAAAAGAAAAAAAAAAGGAAAAAAAAAGGAAGAAAAGGCAAAAAGCTTCAGCTATTCTACAGCATCTAACTACGCTAGCACTAAACTAACTAACTGCTGGGGAAAAAAGAAACAACAGAGCTTCTTTCGTCTTGCCGTGTTCCAACTCCCCCGCTTCAAGGTCACTCCAATGAGCAGAGTTTTCCTGGGGAAAAACAAACGGCGCTTCCCTCCCCCCTGCACCCAACAGACGATTGGGGATACACAGTCACCCCAGGACACAGGTGTAACATACTTTTTCTGTTAAAAATGGAATTTTACAATTACTTATGTAATGATTGATGCATCTCTAAGATGTGCCAATCATTTGATTGCGATTTAAACTTGATTAGAGGTTGCTAACTTCTGAATGTGAATGATTGGTATCAAAATACTAGGCTGATCTAGTGGAGGTAGTCTGAAAAACAACATGCTGCAAATTGCATAACCCTCCAAAGTTACAGGAATTGTAGGGTGGTATAATTGACATGGACTCTGAATGGATGGTGGGAACCTGAGCTGTGAGGAATTTATTTGCACAAATTCATGATGACTTAGCACTCTAGATCCCACTGGAGTTGATTTGGCCACAGACTTATTTTCACCGTGTAGGAACTATGGAAGGGTACAGAAAATGTGGGATTTTGTCTAGGGCTCAGCAGTGTACATTTGGACAAAAAAGATCTTTTGTGAGAACTGAGAAAAACCTGTGAGTCATGAGAGATGGGACCACAATGGCTCTTAGTCCTGTGTTGCCTTTGCAGGACTCATCTGCAGGTGCTGTGTGGTGTTTTCTCCATCCACACAGGCACATCCCCTCTAAAGCTTGAGGGCCGCATTTAAAGGAAAGGAGGCACCACCATTCTGTGACCGTCTGGATGGCAGCCACTTTGGTGTGGAGGATGAGTAATTTGGTTAGCACAGAGCTGTGCTTTGCTTATTAAATTAGGTGACCTGTTATACAATTAGCCTGTATTTGCACGGCTGGTGACCCAGCCTGACTCAGGTCTCCCGAGCTCTGGAGCTTAAAAAAGGATAATTTGGATCAATCTGTCGTGATCACCCAAGAAAGTTACGACCCCGGAGTCGTGAAGCTGCCTCAGGGAGCCATCAGGAAAATCCGACTGTAGAAAAGAGCCCAAGCCCGGCCCTTGAAAGCGGTAAGGATCTGACACGGAGCCACGGGGGAGCAGCTCGCCTTGCTCGGCATTCTCAGCTGTGTCTCTTTCCAAATTTAGGCCTCTAAACTAGGTATCGGTTTCTTACGAGAATGAGACTATAAAAACGGCCACACTGGACCAGCCGGCGTCCCAGCTTGCGCAGTGTCCTGACTCAGGCTGGGTCTGAGAGCTGACGCCTCGAGAGCCGTGTGAGAAAGGGGCCGGCATTACGAACTGAGCTCACATCTCTCCATTTGCGAGGCAATTACAATACTTCATCATTAGGCACAGAGAATGCCAGTGAGTTTCTCCTAATGAAAGTCTTTCACGTTGTTTAACTAATTGAATATTCACTGGGCCAGAGCGGGGGACCTAAATTGTCCTTTCCATTCCCATGTCCTTATCAACAGCTATTCCTTAGCTGCTTCTGCATTGCCCTAAATATTAATTATTTATGTGGATGTTTTTGTGGAATTTGTTCAACAAATCCCTCTTTGTTACCTTATACTAAACTAGTATTTTTTTTTTTCCTTATATATTCTTATTATGGGCTTTTTTCTCCCCCCACAATGATTCAATTTTCCTGAGAAAATTTTGAGAAGCTTTTAATGGTTCTCTGCATTCTGAACTGAATTTATTTGACTGAAAATTTCTTACATTTGGTGTGAAAAATCTAACAGAGACCAATTCTTGGTGACTTTTTTTGCACTTTCCTTTGCTGCTACATGAGTAAATTACATTCTTTGCATGTTCTTCAAAGATATCATGCCTCTTTTAAATTTTATTTTAGATTTCATTTTTCAATAATTATGTTGTAATTTTATAATATTAATAATAATAATGAAAAAGCTTTTGCATTGAACTAGATCTCATTAGGCTCTCAGAAGTTGTGTTTGATGATTTAGTGAGTGCATTTTTACAGTTCATGGAAAAATGTGCAGTCAATCTCAACAGAGAAGAAATATGAAGCTTTACCAGAGGGTTTACCTTACCAATCAGTTGCAATGATAGATGCAGTGTATAAGAATTCTTTCCCAGAATATAGTTTCTAAGTGTGTATTTGTGTACCAGATGCTTTAAAGTGGTGACAAACAGCAAAGAAAAAAAAAAAAAAAGAAGATAAATATCTTAGAAGTGATGTAGAATTCAATACTGCTGACTAAGAAATACTGCAAAAGAGTTTTTCATGATGTTTCAGGCTTGTTTTACCAGGTACAAAAGGCCACATGACTGCAAATACTTGACTAACATATTCAGATGAGTTATCCCCTGTTAGCAGAGACACATTCTCATGCTACCCAGGGAAGAAGTAATGGTAGGCTATTTAAATAAATCCATTTGCACTACAGTTTTTTGTGGTTTTTTTTTTTTTTTTTTTTTTCAGTTGTGGATGTCCAGCAGACCCTAGATGATTGTTTCACTATCTGTACCTCCACTGACAGATACTAAGCTTTAAAAATAGTCTTGCAATCAGGTGCACAGGCTCCAAGAGAGAGAAACTAAGTTTGGATGAGAAAACAACTTCTGAAGTGTGCCACACGGGTAATTAGGGTTGAAACAAATTGATAATTTAGAATTGGGTCTTCTGAAGTGATATAGCATAATTCTTATGGAACTGTTCCTTCCATTAGTCTTCATGGAATGAAAGGTATTTTTAAGTAGCACGTGCAAATGTATGAAAGCCTATTTTAGTTTTTATTTTGATGCGATCCCAAAAACATCATAAAATCTTGCTCAAATCTAAATTTTTTAATTAAACAGAAATTCCATTAAAAACTCTTTTCATGTGAGCAAGGCCTAGTGTATTGTAATAGGACAAGTATATAGACCTAGCTATTTGCAAAAGCAAATCCAAAATTCTTGACACTTCACCTCCACCCACATAGCATTCTCCTGTCCTTCATTTTACAAACACACACACACACACAAAGACACGCACTTTCTACAGAAACCATGCCAAAGCCTCTTAATCCTGAATGCTCTATTGAATGTTTGAGGTTCTAGTAAATTGGAGTGAAAATGAAATGACTAAGAAATCGTTTGTGTCCTATGTAGCAGACAAGGAGTTCTTGAGCAGACCTATTTTGTTTTTGTAGCACAAATCACTCTCTGTAAACCTTTTTTGCTGTTGATTTTTGCCAAGAACAGCTGTGGGTCTGTACAGCCTTAAATATTGTGTTTATTTAGCATTAGTAAGGAGCTGGAAAAAATGTCTGCCAATTGCCTCAAATCTGTGTGTTTTGCATCTACATCGTTTTGGAAGAAGAATAAAGGGATCTGACAGATCAGATGTGCAGATCCTTTGCCTGAAACCTTCTGGTTTGTTTGTGACCATCGGGTGCTGCAGTGGCTCTTGGCTGCTTGCAGGCAAAAGGCAGGATCCAGTGAGTGCTGCAGGACAAAACCTGTCACCTCACAGTTAACCAAAAACTCCTTTCTTGCTCCTCAATTCCTCTTTCAAAGCCTTAGTGTCAGGATTTTTGAATCAAATGCTTCCCTTCTCCAGGAGGTTCTAACACCAGTATAACTGTGTCTAACAGTTCTGACTAGGAAAATACTTTATCAGAAGGAAGGTTTCAGCCTTTGGCAATCTGTTTTCTGATGCTAATGGTTGAAGACCTCTTTCAAAGCTTATGCTGAAAAACACATCTGAGAAAGACATCTGAAAATAGTCTGGTAGCTGAGTCATTCATTCTTGTCATTCAAAGAGAGACATATTCAAAAGCAATTCTGTCTTTCCGTTCTGGTGCTTCCACTAATCATTCCCTACTTGAGTCAAGGCACCATCCAGATAAAATTAATAAAGCCAAATATATTTTGTTAAAAGGCTTTGTTCAAGCAAACTAACTTTTTCAATGTAGAAGAAAATACTTAAATGAAAATTTCCTGGTCCACTGCAGAACTGCAAAGGAGATGGGATTTCCCATGTACAATGGCAATATAGAGTCTGTTGAGACAACATACAACAAAACAGCTGTGCAACATGCAACAAAACTCAGCATCTGACTTCTACCGAAATGAAAGGAATTTTAAATTAATTAATTTTTTCAAAATTAATGGAATTTCATCATCTACTAGTATATTTGGTAATTTTCTAAAAGAATCTTTCTTGGAAAGCAGAGAAAAAGTAATTTCTTGGTACAAGAAGGCTTTTGAGTTACTTCCAAAAATAACTTCATTAATTTCTTTGATTTTTGAATTCTTTTCACCATGACAGTTTCTGGCTAGTCAACAAACAAGACCTAATAGGCAGGACAGATGCAAAGTCAGAGACTGGAGCTATGAGACAAATACTGCATGAGGGAACAACTTTTTTGGGAGAACACATCTCTGATTACACTTGCTTTAAGAGGCAGAGATTGGTTGTTTTAGGGAAGAGGACTGGGCCTGTGCGTTTTTCTGCCTTTTGTTTTTCTTGGGCACCTGAGCTCTCCCCTTGACCTGTAGTCTCTGCTGTAATCAAAGCTTCACTTGGATAGTCATGGCAAGACTGATCAATTTTTTCCTGAAGAAAAAGCTGTAGTTAACAGGATCATAAAGTCTAACACTATGAAAAAGAATTTGACATAAATACTACAGCAGTGCCTTTTTTTGTAAAAGCTGAGTTAAAAATATTTTAAGATAATCCAAAGATCTAGTGAAAAGAGTCCGTAATTAAAATTTTATTGGATTGCCAATACATTGCTGTTAGGATGGTCTTGATATATGACCTGGAGTTTTAGGGTTTTTAATTTTATTTTTTAATTTGAGTCTAGATATGCTTCTGTGTTATATAAACTAATTAAGCTGTTCAGAAGACATTGGTTATGAACCTTTCACAGATTGCATGGTGCCTTGTGCAGACAGATAGGAGAGCTTTATTAGAAATGCTTGTCATTTCTTAATATTGTTCACAGGACATATAATCTCTGGGATAAAGAATATTTGCAAGAGTCATTTGCTGATGCAGAACAAGGACTTTTATTAAGTCCAAATCTGTTTATTATCTGTAAATCTTCTAACTTGTCAAAACATTGGATGAAAAACTAATGCATGAGTTATAGGGCCTTTTCAGTTGAATTTAAATGAAGGGTTACTTATTTGATGTCTGATTTAATGATCTTGAAAATTAAAACTATGACTGATATCTCAAACTAACAAACTGATAACTGAAATGCTTTCATTTTTTTTCAAACTTTATATTAACCTCCTATTTTACTTATTTTGAGTTTGAATTTCAATCTTCATCCAAGTTATATTTCTTCCCTTTTCAAAGCTAAGACCAAGTTCAGAAACTCAGAATCACACTCATTTTCACTCAATTCTTGGGTAAAATTTGATTTACTTCAAGTAACTTCAAGAAAAAATGGCCCAAAGTGATTAAAAAAATAAAAATCGCTGTTCTGAAATCTTGCAGAATTCTCTTCAATCCAGGTATTTTAGAGCACTAGAGTAAGCAAGCTATGATTTCCCTGAATCTGTCAGCTCTGCTTTTAGGAGACTGCAGATACATCTCCCACTAAGGCAAAAGGAGCAGAGGTCTCTTTGTATGGCTACAAAATTTTGGACTCTAAAACCTAGAGTTTGGAGAAGAGGCCATGTGTCTTTAGAAAACACAGCACAAGAGAACCTTGACTTATGAATGCTCCTAACATCATCAAAATGCTGAACATCCTTTACAGGAGGACAGAGAGAATCCACCCCATGTAATGCATGTCAGGGATGTCACTTAATGAACAACCTGAGGGTAATGACTTCTCCCTGGTGATAGGGATGGTTTAAGAATCTGTATGAAAGACACTGGAATTACTGCTAGGCTCAACCTTGATTGTACTGAGTGTATTATAGGAAATACAGGCTTTGAACTACTTTAGGGTGAAAAAAATATTCATAAAATCTCTTATATTGTGGTTCTGTCAGTAAATTAATTCCATTGCTTCTTTAATCTAAAACTATGATTATTACATTCACGCCTTCCTCCAATTTCCTAGAACGAAGATACAACATGACAGTACAAATATATAGGAATTAAGTACTGAATTGACATTGTTTCTTACTACATGCGAAGGTGTTTTCCATTGCATTGTCACCTGTATTCTAATATTGGGAACTTCTGAAGAAAATATCAGTAGACAGCATATAGATTCTTGTTCATTTCAACTAGGTCCCCTGCCCTTTTTTATAATGCTTTGATCCTCTGCTACTCTTAGTTCGTTTGTAGCATCTATGGGAAAAGTGTTATTTATACATTTTCAACTGAAACTCCAAAGTATTCTTTATAGCACTGACAGGGTTTTGCTTAAATTTTGAAGACTCTTCTTTAGAAGCCTGACATGAGGAGCATATTTGGTCATGAAGTGTTTTCTCACTACCCAGATTAGCTAAAGAAATTATGCTTGTTCTTGGTGCAAAATGTACTGTCTGCTGTTCTCCTACAGTTCTTCCATTCTTTCTCCTACACTCTAAAATATCTGAGGAATGGTACATGACTGTATTTAGTGAATTATTATGCCAAAGTGGAAAACTAACTTTTTTTTTTTTTTTTTAAAATAAGACAAAGTCAAGTTTGTATATATAAAATGTAAAATTATTTAATAAGTTAAAATAAAGTTATTTAATTGGAACAAGTGTAGCTATTTTTCCCAACAGATAAAGTCATATGAAAATGACCCTACCACTGTTAAACATGCAATGTTCTTGATATCTGGGAAAGCTCAAACAGAATGTTTAAAGACAGATGCTTTTTAATGATTAGCACAGAAGAAAACAAGATTCTAAGTTTATTATCGTGCCCTCCTGTGAACGTGCAGAAGAAGCCAACAGCCATTTGGCTTTACCCTATTGTTTCCTACTAGCTGAGTGCTAGAATAATTGCTCTTTGTAGCCAGCATTCTTCTGGGCCCACACAGACCTACTCAGAAAATAGCTCATTAAAAGGACCTCTGAAAATCTTTGCTGAGAAGGGGAAAATATAACCTCTTCTTCAGTTTTATCACAGACATTTTTTTGCTGCTTTTTTAATGTTAATTTTTTATTTATCTTCCAACTGTGGTCTACATACTACAGACAGCAGTCTGCAGGAGGCATCTGAATTATCAGCCCTCTGAGTGTTATTAGTAGGGGACAGGTAAGAATGCTTGTAGATGAGCTTCTATTGATTATTTGTTAAATGCCTGGCACAGATGACTGTAAAGAGTGCAGCTTCTGATGGGAAGCCTATTGCTGATAATACAAGATGAAATAATCCATTTCTTAGAGATTAAAATATTAGCTGCCTTCCCTTATGTGTGCTTTGTTTAAAAGCTGAAAAACTAGCAGCTGATATTTCCAAAGTACTCTGTATATCCTTAACGTACCATCAATGAGATCTCTGTTCTTTACAGAAAGGAGCTGAGCAATATGGGCTAGCTGGTGTTACAGGACTTTCACTGCTTTCTGCTGGAATGACAGTAGGAAAACAATGGTGGCAGATTAACTAGAAAACCTCAGTCTGGTTGTATATGAGTAAATAAAGACTAAGGTTGTAATTTGACTGTGTTGAAATCTATGACAATATTGCTTTTCTTTTTTTCAAAATACCCTTTTCTGATTGATAAAATGAACTGTTAAATCCAGAGACTCGATGGCTTTTTGAATCTTGAAAAACGTTCTTGTTTTTCATATTTGAGACTATGTTGTGATCCTTTAGTGAGATAACTCCAAAACATGAAAGATGTGCCATTATCTGTCATTGTCATGTGGGTGGCAGCTGTATGGACTTTTGAAAATTTAACACAACTCTTTCTTAATATTCTTTGGATCCCTGCTCCAAGAATATAGTTCCTTTGCAGTACCAGTGCCCAGACACAAGTTGTAGCAGTTTAGGAAAGGAGATTTCTATTGAAAAAGTAATTCTTCTTTTAAAATAATAGTAATAGCAGACTCCAAACACAGAAAAGAACTTATAGAATCCATGCTGCCAGAGGCAAATCACATTTGCCTTTCCTTTCCTCCTGGCAGTTCCACTACTTTTAAATGAAAATTTATTTTCCAATTAAATAAAACTTGTCCAAAACATTTTAACTCTCAAAATATCTTATTTTTTACAATTAAAAAAATGAAAATATTTTAATAAACTAAGCTGAAAAAGCCATCAAAAACTTAAAAGTACTTTTAACAAGTTTTGTTTAGCTGAGAACAGACAGCAGTAATAAAAGAGGAAAATTAGAGAAAAAGGAAACTTTTAGGAAATCAGCAAATGAAAATGAGGAGGCAGCTGTCAGTGGAGATATACATGTAGAAGCTGCAGGTTGTGTATGAGCATATCACTGCATTTTGGTGTTTTGATGAGAGCAGGTGGAGCGGGCTGGTTGTATCAGGGCAGGAGTTAATGACAGGATCTATTAACCTGGGGCATGGGAATGGGCACATTAAATCTTACAGAGGTAGCTGCAATCTCTGAGTGGGGGACTCTCTTGCATCCTCTCCTGGAAAGATTTTTCTTTGCTGAAAGTGCTGGCAGTGAGAATGAATTTGAACCTGGAGCTGTAGTTTGAGGACAATTTTCTTAGAGTAAATGCTATAATTAGCAGGTGACCATGGTACAAACGGCCGTGGTTGTTCATTTCTTCCTGTCATTCTTGGATGACTGGGGTGTTCACACTGTGTTGAAGTGTTTTGGATAGAATTATACTTGGGGAAACGCAGAGAAAATGCTGTTGTGAAACAAATGATGTTGTGTTTGCCAAAATATTGCTGAAGCGCTCTTGCTAACAGCAGGCTTGCCCTGAACCACTGAGAGCCCTGACATCCAGCCTATCCTCATAAGAGTCCATGAGGGATTTCACACACAACTGTTAACCTGGAGAAGTTTGAAGTGTAACTCATCTGCTAAAGTGAGGCTTTACCAGTCCTCCTTCAGTTCCATCTAAGCAAACCAGCTTAGTTTGAGACAGTGCTTCAAAACTGAGCAGAAACCTTGCACAGGTGGGAAATTCTCAATCTCATCTGCTGCATCCAAATGACTACCAGACCTCAAGGGTGGTAAGACCAGATACCTTGTGCAATTTATGCAAGCCAGAGAAAAACATATAGAGATGCAAAAATTTGTAGTTACTCTAACTGAAAAATTAGCAGTCTAATCACAGAGTTATAATATTGTTAATTTCCCTTTCCCTGACAGGAACAAGTTGAAGGAAGCATTTCTCAAAAACAACATTTGTATGAACCCTTTTGCTATTCAAGGTATTTTCATTAAGAGAATGAGGCTGTTGTTATTAAAGCTGATATTTTTTCACAGGGTGTGTTTGGTTACTCAAGCAGCTTTCTGAAACCCTCATGCACTAACTCATGCCCAGCTGGAGCCCCAGCTGGCAGGACAGCCCTTTGTGCAGAAGTAGAAGGCTTTACTACTGTGCCTTTGGCTTCAAAGAGAGTGACCTGTATGTGTAATCCTGCGGTCTTTGTCTGTGTACAGCAGATACAGCTGTCATGGATGGGGTTCAACTTGTTCAATGCTGATTCCAGTGTGCTCTGGTGGTCTTGGGCTGATGCCTGTTATTCTGAAGTTATCATGTATTTTGTATTCAACTGGACCACTAATTCCCTGTGTTTATCCATATGGGAAAGACTTTTGTGCGCTCCCTCTCACACTTACGCTCTCTTCAATCTGTTTTCTCCTAGCACCTCCTCACTGTACTGTTCACCCAAGTGCACACAAACTCTCACATACGTGGGACTTATATTATGATGTAGTCTAGGTACAGACATACTCACACTTCAAGTACAAATTTTATTTTCTATGCATTGTTATAGAAGCTGCCAGCATCTCCAGTTGTTTGCAGGAAGGTGGATGAAATTGATGGTCTGACTTACCCTGAGCTTTGGGCGCACTTGAAGCAACTTTGCTGTCTTTGTTAACAATTTACTTGTTCCTCCTTCATTGGCCAGCACATCCTATATCTAAATTTGATGGTATTTGTTATGTTTTATGTATGCCAGATACTGGTGCTGTGCTTGCTCTGTTATCCTTAATACCAGCGCACAAGGTTGCATTCTTGTAGTGAGTAAGAATTAATGATTTGTTCTTGTAACCCTAAGGCTCCTATTCAACACTTTCACTTTCAAGGCTTCTGCTGTTATCTTGTGTTTGTACTTTTGGAAGCATCTTTTAAAATCCCTTGTTTTTCTTCAACAGCCTTCAAGCTATGATAGCATGACATGTCGTATTAGCACATATGTAACCTTTTTCTGCAGTCACTCTGCAGTTAATCCATTGTACCAAACTAATGGTCTGCTAGGAGATTAGCTCAATTGGTTAAAGCAGATGCTAAGAATGCCAAGGTTGTGGGTTCAATCCCTGGCAACTCACTCAAGAGCCGGACTCATTGATCCTTATGGGTCCCTTCCAACTCAGACTATTCTGTCATTCTCTCAATAAAAGGGTGCATTTTCAACACATGCAGGGATATGTGCAGGCACAGCTGTGAGCCTGGGCACCGCCTGCTTCCAAAATGTATTGCTTGCAATGTCACTGGTGTGTTACCAAACTTGCTCTGCAATGTGTTTTTGAAAGAGCAGAGGAGATGCTCACCTGTGCTGGCGGCACCACTGGGCTTGATTCTCCTCTGGTGTCGTGGGCAGGACTGGCAGTGCTCAGTGTGTGGCGGCAGAACCTCGCCACGTGTGAGCCTCAGCTCTGTGGGGAGGGAGCTGCTCTGGGTGAAATCCCTCTGGCCCTCAACCCCTCAGACATTTTGTGACACCAAAGGGCAAATGGCTGATGTGTGATGCGGTAAAATTGGAGTTCCTTGCTGGCATCATCCCACAGGACTGATGTCTCGGCTCTGACAGATGTAAGTAGGGATTTATTTATCCTCCCAGTGCTTGATTTGAAAGCTACACCTGCTTATTGATAAGGACAGCTTTTGGGAAAAGACAGTGAGAGGAATGATGTTATATAGATTAAAGAGAATGTACTTCAAGGTTGCTTTGAAGGTGATAGCAGCTTTTTGGGACTCTCTTATAATTGCAAGAAACTCTTAAAGGAAAAAGAATAAATTCTAAGTTTCAATTTCTCACTGTGTAATCAAGATGGAATTTTTCAAAAATGGACTGGAAAACTGGGATCTGTTTTGCCTCACTGCTATACTAATGTGACTAATCAGTGTGCAGCCTTTTTTGTTGGGCAGAGGTATCATGACATTGCATAAGCATATATTATGTATCAATTTTTAAATGTATCTGTTAATGTGCTATATGAATGTTCTACGAATGAAGGCATAAGTCCTGTGACCTTGTTAGGACTCTGGTTTCGAGGCAGATATTTTTCTTTATCTACAGGCACTGGATTTGATTTGAAGTCTCACATTTCCAAAGGAGTCTTCTGACAATGAACAATATAAAAATATTTGACAAGCAGTCCACGTACCTGTCAGACAGCACTACTTTTTGTTTTGCTTTGATTTTAAAAAAAAATTCTTTTACAATCAGCCTTCAAACCTTTTCAGTTTACTTTTGTCAGTCCTTGACTGCCTTCTATGGAAAGCAAGATGGCAAGCGTGGCCACACAAATGCAAAATCAGCAACAATATTTCAGCTTGATTTCTGGCTGATCCACACAGCAAAATGAACACAGGCCAGCCAGAAGGAAGTGGTGATTGCCTGCTGAGGGAGATGTTAGGGGCAGCCTGTGTATGGGACTGCCTGGCTGTGGTTTTGTGCATGGGTGATGGACTAGAGCAGCTTGGGATGTTACAACACAGTGTTTTAACTTGGAGATGTTTCTCCTTAGAAAGTTTCAGAGATTGGAAGCAATTAAGGGTTTTAAGGGTGTCAGTGATACTATAAATATGATTTAAAGACCCAGGCCATCTTAGGGTCTAATATTCTATGACCATTTAGTCACATTTAATTAAGTCAAGTAAGCATAACAGGCAAAGTATTTTACTTGCTCATAGAAAAAGGAGAAGATTAAACAGTATTTTTACTTACTTTTCATCAAACTTAGCTGCATATGTGTAGAGCAGTAGCAAAGAGCAATTACAATTGTATAAAGTCTGCTGGGCTGAAGAGCTAATTAAAATGATGTTTGAAAAAAACCCCACTTAGTCTGAATCAGCACTTGCATTTTGAATAATAGATTAATTTTTTTTATTATTATTCATTTGCCCTTTCTAGTGCTTTACATACATTACACATTCGTTTTCAAAAGATACTTGTCTGCATTTGAGTGTGTGTGGACGTAATGAAAGAAGCACAAATGATTTGCTGAAGGTGATAAAATGGGCACATCATAAAGCTTGGGGAAGCTTCTGGACCACTGTTGTCCTTGGGAACTTTGGCACAAACTTCATCTTGACTGTAATTTCATTTTGGACTTTTGGAATGGGTTTAGCTTTTTCCTCTGAAGTTTCACAGAGAGAAAGTTGGTGTTCAGATGATTATCTGCTGCTGTTTGTAAAAGGTTTTAGAAAAACAAGAATTCATATTGCACAATAAACAGCTAACCCATATTAGGTTACTGTGATGCCTGTAATAAGTCAGGATATGAAGACAGGCTGAAGATTCTTACATCTCATTAACTGCTAATTCCATCTGACTCGATTTTTCTCTGTCTTGAGGAGGAGACAATGTCTCTTTGTGGTTTGACTTTAGTCTGAACACAGAAAAGGAGTAAGGAGAGATTACAGAACTCGGGTTGTGTTTTTGGATGGCCCCTCTCCCTGGCTGGGTGAATGGTGTTAGCTGTGCTCTCTCTGACTGTCAGAGCTATATTTATCACTCAGGAATTGCAGGCATGTGAATTTGTGCTCTGACCAAAACAGTGCTTCAGTCAACATGTTTCTATTTCACGATGTACACACTTGTTATTTTGCTATTATTTACTCATAATTTCCTTTTCTGTCCTTTAAACAAATAATTATCTTCAAAGGAAGAAATAGATGTTTCAAGAATGAGGTTTTGTCAGGGTGTTGTTTTATTAAGAGAATGACTTACATTAGCAAATCAGTGGAAGAAGTAGTAACGTGAACCAGCATATTGAATTTCACTTTAGCAATCTGTATTCCAGAAGGAAGTCCTGAGAAGCAATCATTGACAATGGAACCTCAATTTAAATTACAAAATAGGCAGTATGCTGAATGCATATAGAGCATATGAGAGATTAAATGGAAGTGTTCGCTTGTGTTCGTAAGGTAACAAAGACAATAAAAATAGGCTCTACAAGTAAGGACTACAGAAGATGTGGTAATGAAAACAACAATTAGGATAATTTAAGTTACTATCCCTAGGGCAGCTGTAAATTGATGGTATTAATTATGCAACAAACCCGTTTGTAAATTGATGACATAGGAGCTCATGGAAGTAATCTACAATAATTTTTTTTTTTGAAGCTTCTTTTGGCAATGTATTATGCAGCTGCCAATAGCCACCAACTGATATTCAAAGGTTATTTATATTAAACGCCATAATTTGTATTCTTCAAATAACTGATTAATGTGAAGGCTGCAATTACAAATGATGAGTTTTTTCATGTGCATAAGATTGATTGTATAAAATAAACCAGAATTCCTTAGTATTGAATCCAATAGATGTCATATTTGGTATTTTTCTGCCACTGTAACTTTATTGATTCAAGTTAATTCCAACATCAGTGAATGTATGGTATTGAATTACCTCTGCTGTTGCTACTGATTATGGAGAAAAGATAATGAGAAGTTTCACAAATTTTTTAATATATATTTGAATTTTACACTTTTTTCTTTATTGTTTACATCTACATGTGAGAATGGCTATTAATAGATGAAATGAAATGCTGGAAGTCCATTTCTTTTCAGTTTTTCAAGGTTAGAAACATCAGCCAGAGAGAGTATCAGATGGTCAGATGAATATATGAAAAAAGGTGCAAAAATCTTTTTTCTACCTTAAAAAAGGAAGTAGAATGTAGCAGTTTCTTCTGCTTCACATTGTTCAATTAAAATTTAAATTATAAAATGTCGAAGTATTTTAACTTATTTTTTAAAAAATCTTTAAAATGAAAATAAGCACTTAAAAATCATGTAAAGCAAGAAATATTTCTCTTTTGTTTTCCTCCAGTGTTGTCTGGCTAGTCATGTGATATTTGCTTGTCTAGGTTTCTGTGAAGCATCTTAGATTGCATGACCAGTTTTACCAGCTGGAAGTTCCTGTTTCTCAATTGCTGTGAGTGAAACTAAGAGGAGCACAGTCCTGTCACGGCTTAGTGCAGTATCTAGCAACTTAAAACTGTCTGAAATGCAGTAATTTTATTTGCTTGTGTATGCTTTCTAAACTCTTAAGAAAATAATATACGCTAGAGGAATATAAATAATGCCATGGTTTAATAACATCTCTGACATGAAAAATAAAAAAATTGGTTTATGTATTTTCCAATCATAGTTTTAGTTTGCAAGCAGGTGATTATTTCCACAATGACTTCAGGCCAAATATAGCAAGGTTTTCTTTGTACATTCTGTAAATTTTCCACTACAGCAATAAAATTGGAAGTGCAGGGTAAGACACATACAAACAAGAAATCAGACTAGAGGCTCCAGGCTGTTACATAGTAATGGAGATATCTTGATATCACCTAATTTTGTATTTCCTCGTTACAAATATGCAGATAAAATAGTGGGAGTTTAGCAATGCTGCCACATTATGTTGGAAGTTGCCATAAATCTGTTTGGGCTTGCTATTTGCACACTTACTCCATCTCTTTCTTTTGTAAGGAATATTTTGCTCTCTGACTCAAGAATGTCTAGTGATACAGAACAGCTTCTGTTGAGTGTGAAAACAAGAGCATGACTAGAGGGTGAGGTAGAGGGGGAAAAGCTTTTTAAAGACAGGCAGCCACAGTCATCAGCAGCACTTCCTAATTAGAGAGAGAACATGAAAGCAAAACTATGTGTCTTCAAGAAGGCAAAGGCCACCTCTACCTGATTTTAGTGTAGACCCAGGTACTGTGTAAGACTGCAGTGAGTCGTGTCAGCTGTACAGAAATCAGAAATGGCAATGTGGTGGGTGCTCCTGCCTTGAAGGCACCTTTGGGTGCAGCTGGAGGTGCTCGGCTGGAGCCTGTGTCCCTGGCTGCTCGCTAGCAAGTACGTCCTTGAGTACTGATGGTACTCTGCTGCCTTTATCAGGTGCAAGGACTAAGTGTTTAATGTGCTGGCTAATAATATTTAAAAACGCTGTTTCGCTTTTATGAAAAGCAATGATCAGACTCAAGTACCTTAGCTCCTGAGAGAAGGACAGAGCTGTTGTGTCTCCTTCACATAAAATAACAACCCAAGCTCCTGGCGTGGCGCAGCATTTAGCTGTTACTGTTTCGCTGTTGATTCAGGCCATGCTTTGTGTATTCCAGGGCTCGGTCACTTGTGTGAAATGGAGGGGGAAGTAAAAGTAGGAGAGCATCTTGTACTTGCACACCTGGATGTGTCTGAGAGAGCACAGTTCTTCCAAAATGTAGAGGAAAGAGCAGTTGACAGCATTTCTACAAATAACCTGCCTCTGCTTTGCCCAAGCACTCTAGGAAGCAGCTGTTAGTAGAAGTAACTAATGTTTGCCTTGAGATTTTTAAAACTGGAAATCTCTGTCCATCATTTTAATGTTCCAGCCACAAGATTATCAAGTAATGTAAACCATAATTCCACTCAGTTCCATAATTGCTATTTACTTATTGATGCAAATTACAAAGAAGCATAATGAGAGTCGTAGCTCTTCAATTTGTTTCACTTTAAACAAGCAAGCAAGTAAGCTAGGAAATAAAAAAAAGAGCTGAAGCAATAATACTGTTTTCCTGTATGATTCAATACAGTTCAAGTCTCTGCATATTAAGGTTTATTGAAAAGACAATTAACAGGCATAAGGTTTACATCAGATGATGCAACAAAGGAAAATTCGTGTACTCCATAATTTTGCATCAGAATTAAGAATTTTTTACACTGAAACGTGGTGGGAAATTCAGCATGTCAGGTTCAGTGGTTTGGGGTGTGGTTCTCTCTATTTACCTTGCAAAGGCTTGTGCAGCTCCTCTTCCTAATATCTGGCAAAGCAACTGAGAGTTTTATGATATGGACTTCTTTTTCCTGTTCCAATTCCTGTGAAGAGGATTCAAGTGGTCGGAGAGCACTGTGATAAAATTGAACACTTAGGTGAAATTGCCTTTGTTTAGTGCATTCAGACTCTATGTACACAGACCTACTGAGAGGACAACAGGGACAGGGAGAAATAAGCAGACAGACAAGATATTAGTTGGTGTATGTGGCTAGAAAGCCCAAAGAAAATGGAGAAGATACTTAAATCACATATATTTAAGATATTTCTCAGAATTAGTTGCATTTGCATTAGAAAATGTGAGCATCTTTTGCCCCTTTTTTTGAAAGGCAAAGGTTTTTTTTTTAATTTGGTTTTTGTTAAGTAAATACTCTAGGGGCTATAATTTACCCAGATACACTGGGTATAATTGAATTTTTGTCCTACTAAAGTGGAGTTAAACAAAGATAAAAACAGCCTTGAAATGGGTTGAATATGGTTTTCTGATTTTGTTATGGAGAATTGAAAGAATAGCAAGCTATCAAAGAAAAGTTTTCCTGTCTGCTGTGCCACACCACTAGAATATAGAGAATGTTGATGAGTATAACCAAGGCAGTATTTTGTCTGTTAAATAAGACTTTAATATAAAATTAGCCAATTAAAAAAACCCACCAAAACAATGTCCAGTAGAGTTAATAACAGACATGTAAGTTATGTAGGTTAATTATTTCATGTTATTCATATTATATCAACCCTGATAAAAATCTTCTTTATTTGGATAAAGCAGTTGAACTAATTTTGTGTTTTGTAGGTCTCTTCTCAAGAATCTGGAACCAAACCATTGACCTTCACATTTGTACCATCCATTGGACAACTTCCAACTCATTTTGAGGTTGTGGATATCTCTAAGTTCCTTGTGACAATTCCAGAGGAACCAAAGGACCTGAGCAACCAAAAAATTGTAAATAAGGTAGATTTTTGTTTGCATTACTTTTTCCACTTCTTCAAAAGAAAATTTTATTCTGAGCATTGCTGAACTGAAACTCTTTCCCTTGAATGATTTCTTGGCTTGTGCTTGGTTTAATTGCTGAGATGTGGAACCATTTTGCAAGAGAAGGTGAATGCCTGCTCAATAGCTTGCCTTGCCTTTGGCAGACTTTATATTGTAAGGAAACCCTTGATCATTTTAATTGTCCCTCTGTCAGTCATGCAATGGCAAAGAGGGGGATTCCTTCTAGATCTTCATGACAGCAAGGGTGGTGTGCAAGGAGTGTTATCACATGGAAATTAACCAGGAGTTGTTCACTAGATCCTGGTTTCTGCAAATGCAAGTGCTGTGGCTTCCAGAAAAGTGCCAATTCCTTTCATATCTGCATAGTAATGCATCAAAGTGGAAATGAGCTTTTGATTTTTGAAAACTCGTCCCTGTGATTTCTTGCAAAGGTGAAGCCAGCAGCACAACATTCCTGGTTCTTCTTCCTTTAGTCAACACTTTGTTTGTTATTTCTTTCCTGCCTCATAACACTTAATGTCCTCTTATTCTAATCCATGCTGTTTGAAAGACTACCACAATCCTCAGGTTAATATTAATGGTTATGTCAATTCTGCTTTTATGTAATAGCTTCTTCCCTGGGACATTGCTGGGGCTGCAGTTCTGGGTGCTCTTCCATGTAATAAACTTCACAGGAGTTCACAGCCCTCTGACCTGAACATGTTCCAGCATTTCAGTGTCCTATCTGTCAAGAAAGGGGTTAGGTCTGTGCAAAGGATGGATGAAGTTGAAAGATATTCACTGGAATATTATCTCCAGGTGGTTTAACTCATTAGTTACATTTACAGCTGCTCAGTATTGGTTCTGTTATAAGTAGTGCCCAGGGTAAAGCAGAATCAGGTTTTCCTGTCATCAGTCTCCAAGTGTTTCTCTTTAGAGAGAGGAAATTTCTCTGGCAATCCATGCAGTTGTGAGGCCTTCACAGCACAGATTAGTCCCTCTTCTAGAAGGTCTAGAACTTGAGCAATATTTCAACAACCAATATCAGATAATCAAAATAACACTGTCAGACTCATAATGGTGATATCCCCCTTTGTGGTCCGAATTTTTTTTCAGAGAACTGAACACCAGGACTCATGGAGATGCAAGTGAAGTGGAAATTTGTAATTACTGTGTTCCTCAAGCAGCATTCAAATATGAGCCCCATCTGGAGGCTTCCTATTGCATTACACAATATTTCTATTTATTTACCTGATTTTTCCTCTGAGGGAAACAAGATTTACAACAGCAGTTTTGATAATGTATGATTTAATGATATGTGTGTCATATGTGCAGTCTGCACTATTCCTGCTTTCATCTGAAGCATGCTTGAGAGGTGACATACTGGATGTGGAAATAGCAGAAAATAGGAAGAACAATTGTGGTCTGTGCTGCCAAGCTTGAACATACAGTAAAGCTCTCTGACCTCTGAGTCTGTTTGCTCTCTTGGGAGAATGCCTTGTCTTAAGGGCCTTTGTTTCTTCATTAATATGTATAGGTTTTGTCCCAGATTTGTCTGTCAGACTGCTCTGAGGAGCATTGTCTGCTCCGTGGATCCCGCGGTGGGGATGCCTTCCCATCGTGTCTGGTGCAGTGTGCTCTGACAGCTCATTTGGCTTGACTGCAGCCTCCTCCTCGGCTCCCGTGCCGGCCGTGTCTCGGGCCATCGCTGTGCTCAGAGCCCCCTCTTGCTCTGTGAGCTGCTGGGAAGGCAGCCCCCCACAGCACTGCCCAGGCCTGGAAGCTGGGACTCCCTGGGGAAGTGGCTGCTGCTGTGCACTCATGCCTAAATTCTTCATTTGCCTACTGCACTTTGGGTAGTGCAGAGACAGCCGCTAGCTAAAGCCAAAATTGTATCACATTTTGGGGAGCACAAATAAAATGCAGTTAATTGGGATCTTTTTCCTTGCATCTTTTGCAGCCTGACGCAGTCTCTGATGAGCCGGTCTTAAGGAGCGGGGCCAAACAAGACTGTGCCTCCACTGTCCGTACGGACAGCACCCAAACAGCTTTCCAGTCCCTGGGGTGTAATTCAAGCAAAGGAGAAATGCAGGAGAATGACCTTTTTAAGGCTGAGTTTATCCTGATTACGGACTCCGGTGATGAAGATGAGGTAGCTGCTGCCTCAAACAACGTTCATCAGCCTTCCAATGGCTACAGTCCCATCAGTGCTCAGCTGCTGACCACATCCCATGTTTCCCCTGGCACTGGGACGGGGAAACCTACTGGCGATGGGCATCTTCCAGGTGTTGCACTTTCCCACAGCACTACTGATCCACAAAAACATCAGGTAAGCAGCTCTTTAGAGATAACCTTTGCTTTCTAAACCTCTCAGGATATGGAGCCAGTTTGTACAGCAGCTTGGTCAAACTTTTCTTTAATTAACATTTTCATTGGCCATTTCTGTAACATTTGTACCTTAAGGAGGTGGCCCAGCCCTTCTGACTTGCTGCCTCTCCATATGATTCTGGTGTGTGTGGAGAGCAGATGACAAAGATCTGTTTTTTCCTTTAAGAGAAGCTCATCACGACAGCAAGTTTATCAGGAGATGTTAGGTTCCTAGCAAGGCTAAATTGGGTAGGGTCATTGAAGTCGATGGAGCCTCGAGATTATTTGAATTTTTAGCATCAGACTTCCCAGAGCTGGATTCTTTTTTCTCCTCAGAATCTCTTGCAGTTCTTTATGCAAGAGAAAGAGGCTGTAAAAATCCTATTATTCTGATTGTTGGTTGGTACATCTGACTTTGCACAGGTGTAAAGAACTAATGAAGATGAAATTTCTATTTTATGTGGATCTTTATAGGTGCATTTATTGACTTATTAAATTCTCAATTCTCCCTGGGGCATCTCCAGAAAGGGTCTTGGAAATGTTTCATTTATAAAATGCATCAATCCAAACTACTGGAAAGAACACTGATATATATTGAAGGGCATATATGCAATGGAAAATTCCACCTTTAGCAAAATAGCAACATCCTTCTCACATGAAATAAATTCAGGTATTTCCTTTGACCTTGACTGGGTTACGATCACTTGAAAATGCAATTCTTCATTGATAATTTAAAAACAGATGTTAAATGTGGCTATTTAGTTTCTGAAAATTAATAGGATTTCCTATCTTGTGTTGAAATACTTTTGCCACTCAATTTTTCATCCAATTCAGTGTCAAATTTTGATTGAAGACATTATGAATAAGAAATCCACTCTGGTTTGGGATTAACAGCAGTATGAAATGTTCATTTCTTCTGAGAAACTCCCAGTAAAGTCAGCGAGAATTTTCCACATAGAAGGTTAAAGTCATAGATAAGCATACATGGAGGAAGCAGCCTGTAACAGAATACTTATCCTGAGAAAATACAAATTCACTTTAGCAACGTTCAGGCTTACTTGGGTATTTTTTAAAAAAGCTTTTACAGAAATTGGGTGAATTTTGAAATACTATACAGAAGAGTTCCTATGTTGGATCTTTCTGAAGCTTCTGGTGACATGAGAAGTAAGAGGGGTTTGGCTGGTGAGGGCACAGAAGATAAAGATTGCACAAAAGAAGAAATTAAGCCAAACTTTGCTAACTATTCACCTGAACAGGAAGAGAGGCAGTATGTAATGTGGGTAATTGCGTATCTTAATAATTGTCATTATTCTTTAGTCACAAGTTTTCAAGGTTTTACTTCCTCAGTCTTCATTATCTCAATATCTTTGGACATCTCTATTGCTTCATAAAAAGATGTTTTTACTAAGCTGCCTTTTACTATTGTTCTGGTTCTAAGGTGTTTCCTTAGTCATCACTCTTTCTGACTTGTTATCTAATGAAGGATCATGACTTCTGAAATGAAGGGAAAATTACGGAAAGATTAAAGAGATGCATGGTTTTTCTGTTGGTACATTACCCTTTTACAAAGGATTCCATATATGAGCTACCTTTTCAGTTCTCAGATTATAAGGGCAGTATCCTGTCCCTTTTAAGAGTTATTGCATACAACATTATGTTGACTTAAAAGCATAATTACATGGTGAGTTTCCTGTCAGCTGTGAAAAAAGCAAGGACCAGTATTGGGAACCCTTGTGCTGCAGAAGAGATCACTCTAACTGACCCAGAGGGCTCTTTCAGCTTCATTCATTTCTAACTTTGTTTAATCAGAAAGAAAAAAGGAAAGCATTAAAAAAAGAGGAAATTTATATTCTGTGAGAGATAGAGGTCCTGACTGATGTTGGAAAATGCCACACTATATTCAAAGTCTGAAGAAAATAATCTGTTATTCTGGTCACTTTTGGAAGTTTTTGGTAACAGTTTAATGTTTATATATGGTGGATGGTTTTTTTTTTTTTTTTTTTTTTTTTTTAATGTTAAAGAGAGTCTAGCCATGTGGGAGAGAGTCAGACTGACTCCTGCCTTTGGGAATTTACCCTTTGGGTTGAGCGGGATGTCTGCTTCCCTGAATGTCAGGGCATGAGTTCGACTTGGATTCAACTTGGGTCAAATTTCTTGACTCACTGTGGGGGATCAGTAACTCGAAGGATTTTTAGTTACTTGAAGTCAGTTGACATTTGTCTGTTCATTGAGTGCCACCTGGTTTGGCTTTTCCAGACAAATAAGTCAGGAGTCCCTGCAAACTCCTGCCATTGCTTTGACAATGCACTTTCCTTGTTGCGAGAAACTGGACTGTTCTAAATGGCATTTATATTAATTAGGTCTCACCTCACAGTCTGATTAACTGTGTTGTCTTCAGGGATTTTTTCAAGTTTTCTGCAGTTTTCAGTGTTACCTTTTGACTTTCTGGTTCTCAGGTTGCAGTCTTTGTAGGTAATTTGTTTTTATTTTTGTCCTATCTATAAGCAGATTCTATTGAGATCAAAGCATGGTTAACTGGGCCCAGGATCAGGTTTAAATTGAAGACATGATTCACTCAGACATGATTTCTGCCTTTTGGGCTCTGAGTTTGCTCACTCTTTCCCTTTACCTGTTTAACAAGCCCATCTTTCAGGGTCTTGCTGGTATAACTAACCACATCTTTTGTGCCCTTCCAAAACAATGTGACCTCACCAGAATGACCATTTGCCTTATGTCCAGCTCAGTTCTGCCATTTCAAATGTGCTGAAGGTCTCCTGGACAAGACTCAATACTAGCATTATGTCCACTTTGATAATTCTGGAACGATTAAGTACAAAGCGTCAAGGTATTTTTCAAGTGCCTTTATCCCTTTGTGCTAATGTAACCTTGCTACCTATTTCAACTTTCTTCATATATTTTTGGGTATATCTGTATATGTATATCTGAGGTGCTCATGAGAAGAGAAAAAGGCTTGAAGTTGAATCACAGACTAAAGAAACACAAATCTACTCTGGTCACTCATTTCTGCACTAATCCCATTCATGTACAGGAGGGCTTAAAACCAGTAGAGAAACTGAACAGAAAAAAAAAAAAATCCACTGATTGTGGGAAATTATTATATCTCACCTGGCACTGTTGAGGCTGCAACTATAAAGCCATGCTCAGTTTGGTGGCCAGCAACCCTCAAATTCAAGAGAGATGTGAGGAAGGGAATGGGATCCAGCACAAAAGTGTAAATATGTCTGGGGCACATGTGAGCTGAGGCTGAAGGAGCTGGCTTTGTTGACTCCCACCAGGAGACAGCCAAGGAGGCACCTGGGAAGTGCCCAGAGCCACTTGCAGGGCAGTTACGAACACGACAGAGCCGAACTCTTCTCTGCAGGGGCAGGTGAGGCAGCGATAGCTGCAAATCACAGCGTGGGAGATCCCATCTGGACACCCGCAGCAGCTTCCTCAGTGAGAGGTGGTGCAGCACTGGCACAGGCTGCCTGGGGGTGCTGGAGCTCCATTAGAGCTCTGGAGACTGAGGAGACACGGCCACAGCTGACCTGAGCCACTGGTGCTGCTGAGAGCCCTGCTGTTAGTAGGAGGCTGGACTAGATGACCTCTGGAGATCACTTCCAACCCACTTTGATTATGATTTCCTGATTCTGTAAACAAGAAGTTGATCATCTATAGATGTGGTTATTAGAACCGTGTTTCAATAGCAAAATCATTTCTGAAGGCTAGATTAATGGCTCAATTAGCTCAGCACATAAATATTCAGTGGTATTTAAACTGGAAGAATACTGCAAAATGTCTTTATCTTACTTGCAGGAGCATATTTTTCATCTGTTACCATGAACATTTTTTAGCTGCTTATAAATCTTATCAAATTTTAACCAATTAGAAGTCAGTGCACATCCTGTGCTTTTATTATGAAGTTTCATATTTGTTCCTCACTTTCTTTTAATCTGTTGTCTTTGTAAGAGAAATTTATCTATTCTGTTTTGAAATATAGATATTTCGTACCCCAGCTCTGTTTTGGTAGTTGATTAACTTCTGGAATTCATTATTAAATCCAGGAGGCTGCTCCAAATTGTCAGATTTATTACCACACTGCTTTTCAACTCATTAAATAATTTTATCTTTCATGACATATTTAATAATGTTTTTTCATAATGATTAAATACTGCTAAATTATTCTCAATTTCCAGTATTTTTGCTTCTTCTTAATTAGTGGCATTTTCATCGAGTCCTAATTTCTCAATCCAATAGCATATAGGTACAATGATATAAACAACATTAATTTTTATATTCCGATATTTGCCCTGTATACATCTGTTGAATTTCCACTTCGAAATGGGACCCCTTAAGGCATGTCTAAAACAAGGGGAAGTTAGTGTTGTAAAGGCATTCGGACGTTTTGTGTTTATTCCTATAAATCAAAGCATTGACCTGGATTTTCTGAAGTTACCCTGTGCAGAAAGTGTCTTTGGTTTAAAAGGCTTGTTATTTGTATGGTATCATTTAGCAGGAAAAGCTCACTGATTTTAAATTACAAGGGCTAATAGGGTTTTGAAGTGTGTGTTTAGCCTATATTGAGGCCTAGTTTTACCCTTGAAAGCTTCTAAGTCTCACTTTTCTTTTGCAGCTTCTTTGAGCATGTGCTTTCACTTGAAAATTAGCTGTTTTGTGCTTATTTTTGTTTTGCAGTGTATCAATATTATATTACATCATCATCATCATTCCTCTCTGTTATGAGTATGGCATATGTATTAAAAATAAAAATCATAGGCTGAGCCACAGCCATGAGCAAGTCGTGTGTTAAAACTGAATGGCACAATTGTCTTTTATAGAGCTGAATAATATTTTCAGGTTATCTAACAGTAGTTAAATAGGTGTTCCTATATTTACATTGTTTGATGAAATTAAAGTAAATTTCTCTGTTTTCAAATTGCTCAGTCAAAAGTTAGGTGTTGTATTCTTTTGATTTTACAGTTGACTTTAATCACTATTTCATACTGATATGTTCTATTCATATTGTGTATACCTCAGTTTTTAATTTCAGCATTATAATAACTTGGAAGATTTGGGGAGAATTTCTTTCTTTAGAAGCATGAAACTGTATAACAGGTTGATAATATACTTGTATGCTCTAATTAATTTTGTCAAATCCTAATTAGAATAGACCCAAGAAAAAAGACACTCATGAAAGAGCTCATTACTGTTTTATTAGTGTATCAAAAGACTGTGGAGAAGGGGATAAGGACCCTTACATGCCTGCAAACTGTCAAATGCTCTGCTCTGTGAATGACAGGAGAACTGAAAAGCAGACTGGATGTCTGCTTTAAAGTAGCTCCAAGCAAATTTCTCATTCTGATATCACAGTGCTGCAGAAGGGGTTGTTTACTGAATGAGAAAAAGAGCACTTGACTTGAATCCTATTTTCATAAAGGCTGCTTTCCACTGAACTGGCAAAGTGAGATGGTACACTAATGCAATTTTCTAACCTTCCATTGTGTTTATATAAATGTGGATGGCACCACATGATTCCAGACACTCATGGCTCTACTGTCTTGGGTTTTACCTAAAATGAAAAAATACTGTAGCCTTAAACCTTGTTTATATCAACAAAACTGAGATGTCATAAACTCAAAGTATCACATATCTTGTCTGTCTCAGTCACCTCCTCATGAGGACCTTATCCATCAGGCTCTATGTCCAAGCTTAAAACAACCCTATGCTTTTAATCCACAGAGCAGTACTAATGGAAACCCTATACGCATGACCACAGGACTAAAATGTGGGGTGTTTAACAGTTCCACATGTTCCACCTATTTTAACAATTCTGTTCTTTTTTTTTTTTTTTTTTTCCTCCAGTTAATTTCTGCTCTTTCCACCTCTGATCATCTTTCCTCTAAACCACCTGCTGTCCACTTAATTTCTCCAATTAATCAGAAAGTAGTGTGCAGTACCATGGTTAACATGAATCAAGTCTCTTCGCTGGAAGATTCCTGTAACAACTGGCAGTCAGCAACTGGGTTTTCTAAGCAAGAATCATCTCTGTGCTTTCAGTCTGCTTCCCATAGTTCACCTCCCTCAATGTCTAAAATATCTTCTTCTGCATCAAAGAGTTGGTACGCCGCTCCTCGATTGTCTGATAATCGACAAACACCAAGTCTCCATAGCCCTGGATGTGTTTGCAAAATGGGAGGCTTCACCACATCCTCTGTTCTGGCAAGAAGCCCAAGTCTTTCCACCAATCCTCCATGTTCAACTGAAATTCAAGCATCTTTAACTCAGTCTGCATCCCCCAGTTCTTCCAAAAGTTTGAATGCTCTGTCTCCTCTCCCTGTAAATATAATAACACATTCATTATCTCCTAGCCCTAAACCTTTGTCTCCACCCTCTCTTTACGGGTCCTCTTCGACCATATGTAGTATAAATGAGCCTTGCACACAAACATTATCCAGAGGAAATTCAGCAAAGTCAGGAGTCAAATCCGCTCTGCCAACCAGACTGACTCTCTTAACTGCTATTTTGAGATCAGGCTCCTCTCAGCAGAGACCACTTTCTCCTGCTTCTTGTCCCACGTTTTCCCCTAGCTCCCTTAGTTCCTCAACACTTGCAATAGATCAAAAGTTTAAAACAACTCCCCCAACCCCCAGGAAATCTGTTTCAAGCCCTCCTATAAGGCCAGATTCTCCCAGCAAAGAAGATTATTGGCTTTCAGGAAGGGCTCAGCATCTGCATATACCTTCCAAGCCTCATCCCACCCCTCCAGTGAGGTCCCTTTCTCCTAAAATGCACCCTCCTGTTCAATCACTTTCTCCAGACTGCCGAAATTCTTTGTCATCCTCTGTCTCCTCCTGTAGATCAGTTGCCTCTCCAGATTTGCAGTCTTTACTGCCTCCTCCTCAGGCCCCAGCTCCCTCTTCCTTTCCTGAATACCCCTCCTCTCCTTCTCCAGAAGGGCTGGGGTATTCTGCCTCCAGGTCCTGGGCACCTCAGAAGTCTCAGAGGGTACACACTTACTCGCCCATCTTTACTTGCCGGTCATATCCTTTGCTTTCTTCTACCAGTTTTAGTGGTGCATTGTCTCCCACCAGAGAAAAACACTCATCTCCTTCCCCAAGTCTTTTGCACTCACCTTCTAGATCTAAATCAGATTCACCCCAAACATCTGTTCAGGAGATCAGTGCCTCCTCTCCTACCCCCTCTAGCATCTCCAAGCAGTGCTCTCTCCCACGGCCTCACTCTACCCCACTGGTTCCACGAACTGGTAATATTAATTCCCATCCACTGCAATTTAATTCTTCATTGGTGCAAGCAAATTTTAGGTCTAAGTCCTCCTCTCCAAGACCTGAGCATTTTCCCACCTCATCGGTGTTAAAGTGCAGATCTCCCATCTCAGACAAGTCACCAGGCACACTGCCAGCAAGACCCAGAGAGCTGACTTCACCACAGTCTTTTTCCCTGCCTTCTGACCATGAAAACTCCAAACCCAAGGTACTCTTGGTGCATGCTTATTTTATAATAGTTCTCTGTCCCTGTAGAAAAAAAATCACATCCATGTTGCAGAATACTAGTAAAATAAATGGGACATGGAAAAAATATGGAAAAGGAACAGGTTTTGTATCAATAGTGAAGACAGTGAAAATTAAATCCTACCTTTCAAAATGCTAGCACTGTGTTCTGTATTATGGAGAAGGTGTTTTAGGAATCCTTTAGCATAGAAAAGAAGATACTTTATTCTTGAGTAATATGATTTAATACAAAAGGTGGATTTGTGTCCACTGGCTCTGATGTACATTTGGTGCGCATTATTTGTGAAGCTTGCCTGCGTCAAAAATCAACCATGAAGCATGTTCTATTCACCGTATTCTAAAGTAAATCCATATGTGTTCCCAGGGAAAGCTGTAGAAGTGTGCAGGGCTAAGCAAGAAGCAGTTTAATCTGATTGATATGAACTAACTGTTCCATTGATAAGTGATTCCTAAGCGCCCCATCCCGCCTGTCCTCACTTTCCAGGAGGCTTACCTCATACCAGACACCTTGGGACTAACCCAGAGGTGACAATGAGCTCAGCCTGAGCAAAGGCCTTGTGGCCAAGGGCCAGCAGGGGAAGACGAGGACAGTCTCCTGCGTCTTCCTTTTCTTTTGAACTCCTCTTATCTTGTTGCGCTAAACAGAGGATAAGGGGGAAAGAAAAGCTGAGCTTCCTACAGCCCGAACTACTGCAAATACAAAAGTCTCACACCTGGCAGATCAGCCATGCTCCTGCTGTTTGTCATCCACCCAAAGGCGGGAGAGCCACTGCAGAGTGAGAATAAGCAATGATGGCAATTGCTGCAGGAGGGCTCGGGAACCAGTCACACTGTAGATTTAAAAGGGAAGGGAAGGGAAGGGAAGGGAAGGGAAGGGAAGGGAAGGGAAGGGAAGGGAAGGGAAGGGAAGGGAAGGGAAGGGAAGGGAAGGGAAGGGAAGGGAAGGGAAGGGAAGGGAAGGGAAGGGAAGGGAAGGGAAGGATATCCAAAAACATGCAGCAGGTAGGTGAAAACAAGAGGAACTGCTATGTTAAAAGGAGGAGTAAGTTGCAGGAGGCACCAGAAATACAGGAGGCTTTCCAACCTCTTTTGTCTTTGCACTCTGTGCTTCCCTTGTACTGTGTTCCCTTCCTCTAATTCGTATCTGACCTCTGTCCATGACACAAAGTCTGTCATAGTTTATTGATTTATTTGCTCACAGCACAAAATTACAGCCTGCTCTGCCAGATCAAGTTGTGTCAGTTTTGCTCCTAGCAGCTTGGCCATGGCAGGGGTGACTTAAGAATGTTAATTGGAAATGAGAGGTTAAAATCAGCACAAAGTAGCAATTGTCATGGATGGTTCTTTTAAAATCCAAACAAGCCAAGAGGAACCATTGTGCCTAGCAGGGCTGTACAGTGTTGTTACACCCTGTCAGTATTGGTTAATGAAAAAAAAGTTCTATGAAATTGTAGAAATTCCAAGAAAAATGCCCATGAGACCAAACTGTAACGTATGACCAAGCCTGCAGACTGTAAAACAGTCGCAGTTCCTGCTAGCTGGTGCATTGAGCACTGTGATGTCTCTGGCAGTAAGGATATTCTCTGCTTGGTACAGAGCTATTGCCTGGGTTTGTATTTGCTGAGGTTATTATACTCCTGTCTTTCCTACTGTCCCTTTTCCTATTAATTCTGCTTTATCATGCAATATAGTGGCACTTTTGAAACTGCTCCACCATCCCATGGAGACTGGGAGAGTGTCCACAGTATAACAGACTTGGACTATTAGTCCAGTCTAATTTTTAATCATGTAGAGAAAGCTGACTCAGCTGGAGTTGTGGAAGACCTAAAATATCTATAGCTGATGCAGCTGGGTGTTCAGTGCAGGAAAGGTCCCTTATGGCTTTAAAATATGAGTCTGAGACTTTGTCTAGTATTAATAATACTGTCCATTCAACCTCTCTCCTGCTCTCACTTATTTCCATCCCTAGATTATGGTATAGCTGAATGAACTTTGCTGACCTGTTAATGGTAGCAGGCTATTCTGTGACAGTCCAGCCTCAAATCTCAGTATATTTCCGGAGGAAAAAAAGAGACGTTTTGAGGAGAGGCAAGTTTAATATCCTAAATAGCATTTAGGTCTCTTTAGTACTAATCAGCTCCACTTTAGACAAAAAGCAGATTGCTTCATCTGACAACAGCTGACACATGACAAAATCTTTTCCTGTATGAATGTGCTAAGTGAACATCGAGGGGAAAAAGACAGCCTCTAGAAGTGCTTGCCTTTGGTGTGTATATTTTGGCATGTGTAATTTTTCAGCCTTAATGTTACTTCAACAGTCGTTGCAGCAACACTAAGACACACATTAAACCTGCATCTATTAAACCAGAATTTGAAAATGCACCAATTAATGCAAATCAAAGGGTAACCTATTAATTTGTTTAACTGCTTGTATATGTATATATAAGCATGTGCTTTCCCTTGGTTTATATTTGTTAATGATTTAAAAATGGGAATGTTTTGCAAAGTGAATATAAACATAAATCTACAGATCAGTGTGAAGTGTCAACTTTGAGTGACCAGAGGAAAGAAAAGCCCTCTCCCTAGACTTTGTAGATACTTTAATAGTAACCTCATGGA
This sequence comes from Hirundo rustica, assembly GCF_015227805.2. Classification (NCBI taxonomy): domain Eukaryota; kingdom Metazoa; phylum Chordata; class Aves; order Passeriformes; family Hirundinidae; genus Hirundo; species Hirundo rustica. The sequence continues at coordinate 92,471,226 of NC_053452.1, read as the reverse complement.
CCTAATATAGCAAAATGGGCAGTGAGACAGAGTAGGGACAGATAAAATCTGCAGAAACAGTAGTTAGAACAACAACTTCTAGTTTTCTGGTTTGAAAAAACTTTGTAGTGGTTTCATGGGGTGTCATTCTTCTGTATTCTTTGACTTTTCCTATTTGCATGTAGCTCAGGAATGCATGTAGATCTACCCCAAACATACTTTAGCAACATGAAGTTCCAACACAGCTACAAAACTTGCCATAAAGCAGGAAAGATTATTCATGAGGAGCTCTATGCTATGATGCTTGGTCATTGATTTTAAGCCTTTATAGCACATGTCTAGCACATTTTGCAGTGCCCCGTGGGTGTCTTAGGTGATCATCGAACAAAAAAAAACAAGACATTTTTCCCCACACCCCCCAGACTGACATTTGCCCAAGCTCTGACGTTGGAATTGGTTTGCTTCTGGCTGTGCCGTGGTGCAGACCAGCAGACCTAACTGTCCATGGCTGTTTAAAATTGCTGCTAGATTTCTAGGAAGTGGATTAGTAAGTGTATTCAGGCATTGAAAAAATAATTTTACAAAACATGAAATAATGTGTAAAGAAACATATTCATATAGATGAGAAACTGAATTAGGCTTTCCACTCATCTAGACCTGCCAAAAAGCATGTTGCTCTCAGGTTCTACAGCATTTGGAAGTCATGAAGAACACGAAAGCAGTATACAGACTTTAAATTTTAACAGTCTGTTATGTCTTTGTTTAGTTCATATAATAGTACAACTAACCTCAAAGTGATCATAGTTCTCTTTTCATATGGGATGCACATTTCATCATATATAAAAGTCTATGCACTAGTGAAGATGTTGTATTTCTCATGTTCAATTATACAATTTTAGATGGATATCAATTATAATCAAACAAGGATACATTTTGTGAATATGCCTATTTTCATATTTGGAATTTGGTCTTCCATCTCAGTGATTAGTATTTTACTTTTAGTTTAAAATAACTAAACGTAAGTTTAGTTATGCATAACTAAACTTATGCATATAGTTTTTGTATATGCATAAATATATCTATAGATCTATGCAGTGTTGCTGTCTAAACGTTCAAAGGGCAGGATTCAACTCACATGACTTTTGACATTTGAAAGTTACATATCCAAGCACAATTTAGTCAATTCTATTACAGCTAGTTGAGAGAATATGGTGTATTTAGAAGATGATTTTACTTTACCTTTCTATTTGCCTACTTTGGGAAGAGACTAATTCTGTAGAAAAATTATAATTATAAAAAATTATAAAAAACATTAGTGTTGACTGAAGAAACTGAGTAGTAGACATCCAAGTTAGAATCACTTAATCTCATATGAATTACTATCCCATGCTTTAAAGCTCCACCCACCAAAAATTAGAAAAAAGTTTAGTTCCAGCATTTGAATTCATCTGCTTCGTCAAGCTGTTCATTCAGTATGATTACTGTGATTACTGGCTTCTTGAATGACTCATTCTCCAGTTTCCAATTAAGAATGAATGAAATCAAAGGCACACAATATTTATGTATAGAAAGAATCAAAACGTTGTGCTATATGCTATTTCAAGACAGGTGTGTGGATAAATTTCTTATCTGAGTTAAAACTTTGCCTACTCTGCTGTCATCAAGACCTTTAGTAGATATAAAGAAAATAAAAAGTAAACAGTGACCCAAAGTGCAACATGCTCTTTCAGACTATTATCTCATAATCATCAGTACTTACTCTTGCAGGTAATGGTACATTAAAAAACCTGACCTGATTAACACATAGCTTTATTTCTGGCTGTCACAAAAATAATCAATCACTAACTAAAAAGTCTATTGTTGTGTGAATTTATGACTTTTTGTCAGTGTTGCCTAAAAAGGAACAATGTAGCAAATACTACTACTACTACTACTACTACTACTGCTACTGCTACTACTAATTCTATAAGTCATGTGATTAAGAATCTTACCTCTTGAACTCCTATAAGTATAGAAGAATCTCATCAATCTCTTAAAAATTACTGAATTCAGCCTCTATATTTGCAAAGAAAATGTAAAAAAATATGGTTTGTATATATTTAAAAATAATTGGGCAAACTAATAGAGTCTAAAATATAAATTATTTGAAAATAATAACTTTTAAGATTGATCATTGAATTTTCATATCCAAACCCCTACATTTTGTGTGGTTTAGATAGCCAGTTCTGTTAGCTTTGTTAGAGTGTGAAAGTTCCTATAGTTATTTTGTTTGGGTGGTAGAGTTATTTATTTATACAAGCTGCATGAAGATTTAGATGATCTATCCATTCAAAGAGGTTATTCAGGATTTAAGGATCATATTCAGTCTCATGAGAGCCAATCACAGAAATCTCTCTGATTTCATGGTTCAGGATCACACCACTCAGCAGCAGCTGTTGAGGTGGATGTACTGACAGAAGTAGTTGTGCATTTTCATATCAAATCACAAGAAAACTTGGAAAAAACTTACAGTCTCCCCTGATATTCATTAAAGGGTAGTAGAAGCAGAAAATGGTTAAACTTACTTTGGAAGCTATAAGGTAGAGGGGATTTGCTTTGTCCTACTTCATTCCTAAGACCAAAACATGTACATTACCAGACTTTAAAACCTTAAGAGAAACACTAGATTTTTTAAAAGAAGTCGTTTTTCTAGGAAATACATAAGCATTGTTTTGTTGCAACATGTCTGCAAGATGATTGTAATTGTCTTTCATTCTGTCGTACCTTTCCCCTCTCTTCCCTCTCTCTCTCTCACTCTCTCTTCTACCCTGTTTTACTTCTCTTCCTGCTTTCTGGTTTACCCTTTTAGCAGTACAAGATCAAGACAAGCTACAAGGCATTTGCAGCAATCCCTACAAACACATTGCTTATGGAACAGAAGGTTAGTGTTTGCTCAAAGACATGGGCATTGTGTTGTATATTTGGGACCATTCAACTTCGTGTACAAATTCTGACATTTCTGCAGAATGTAAATACTGGGAACTAACTACTCTGGAATATAATTCCAGCCATTTTTCAGGGTCAACCACTTTCACTGAAGATAAAAGACTTCACTAATCTGAATTTCTGAAAATCAATTTCCTATAATAAAATAAAAATCCCAGTGTTCTCAAGGAATTGCCTTTTATGGCAACATCTCAAAAATCTGTTTTGTTACTGGAAAGTGTCTGAAGCGCTGCTATTCTGGGATTTGACAATCAGTAGATCTTGGTCAGTTAATGATTATTGGGCAGCTGTGCTTATACCCATAATTTTAACATCCCAAAATAGGCAATTTTGACCAGCTGTCTTATTAAACTGTGAGAATCATCCTGACGGTTGTTCTGACTGCTGTTAACTTCCGTTCTTCCTGAACGCTGTGAGAGCTACCCAGTGGGCCATTCTCAGTATGTTGTTTGTAGTAACAGTCATTTTCTGTGGGACAGGCAGATAGCTTCCCAGACTTCAGTGCATTGATTTTGTACCAAAGTCACAGTCAATGAAGGCTGGGCTGTATAGTCTTATACAGCCAATTCAACTTGACAAGTCAATTGAAAATTAAAGCTTTTTGTGAAGGGTTCAAAATACCCATGGATACTTATTTTTAAAATATTTTTCCCAAGTTATTTTTGCTCAAAAGAATAGCTAAGTTTAACAAAAATTTTCTCTGATGATCAATGAGCTAAATGTCTTGCATGTTTAAAGACATGTTTAATCATGCTAACATCCATTTTGTAGCTTTATCAGAAAAAGCTTTGTCTTCAAGATGTAGTTGAGGAACTTGGCCTCTGATTAATTTCCTTAAGCATTCCTGACTATGCATCTGAATATTTATTCACATATACAGCTCAGTTGATTTCAGTAGTAGTTTACAAAGCCTGAAGTTATTGGTTAGGGTAAACTTAACTTGATGAATTTGAAGATTATAATTTTTTCCTTGAAATACTACTGATTGTGATCTAGTAATTATCAGTTAAGTGCTATAGAAAAGATTTTTTTTCAGAAAAATAGAGGCATTTCACCATAGTGCCACAATGTCACAACATTCCTTTCTTTTCCAATTTTCTTTTAATCTTGAGTGATTTTTTAATCTTCTGCATAAAACCTGATCCTTCCCTTACTTAAATCTTGAATGCACTAATGAAGGTTATGCTTGCTTTAGCTTGCACTGTGATGCAAGAGAAACGGCCCTGTAAAGGAAAAGAGCTGATGCAGGAGATTCTACACCCCTACAGAATGTATTTTGGGAGGGTTTTGTTTGAGCAGAAAGCCTGCTGTCGGGGGAAAAATTTGGTGGACTCCTGAAGTACCACTTCATTGTTGACTTCACCTAAAGGCACTGTTTGTGCACTCTGACACTGCACCACTCCGCAACCCAAGCCAGGTAGGTGACTCTGAGCAGGGTACTCGCTCTAAGATCACACTCCTGATGTGAACTAGTGGGTTTATGTCAGCTGTCTGATTGTGATTGCACTTTTTCGTAAGAAAATGGATTTCTTTTGATGGTCTTGCTGGTGCTCTCTGAGGCAGTGACTCAACCTGCATGTTACTTATCCCCAATACATAAAACTAATTCAATGTAACGCCAGCATTTGTAGAAAAAGTAATGACTCAAAAGAGTCTGTGTTTAGACAGGCTGTGGTTATCCACCGATTTACGGAAAATCGTAGCCTAGGTGTATCCTTCAGTAGTGAAAGCTGCCAGGTAGTACTAATAAGAAATCAATTCTCTGCCATAGGATTTGCCTTCAGGTGAGACTCTTGATTAAGTAACTTTGTTTCAGCATTGCCTGAGTGCTTGCTTTCTCCCATCTTGGGAATTATGGATAACAATCTCCTATTAGCTGCAGCAGCAGCTAATTGTAGTGTTCCCCAACTAGTCCCGTTGTGGTAGCTGATAAGAGTTTAGAGTATTACTCCTATGAGAAAGCATGAAGTAGTCACATGGCACACTCAGCCCCCATTTTACCAAGCTTTAATGTCCAAGTATTCTCCTCAAAAGTATTGGGTTGGGAACTCATGATGCATTCTAGCTCAATGACAGCAATTATGTTGTTTCCATTTTATGCGAAGTATTTTATACACAGCATTAAAAATAGTGAGATTTAGGACAATAAGATTTTAATTGCAAAAGTGATGTTTTATTAACATTAAAATAATTATTATATGATTAGAAATGCAACATAATTTTAGATACATTTTTTAGCCTAAGGTGCTAAAAAAAGTGTTTTGTTCTGTGATTAAATTAGAAATGCACATTATCAGAAGTCAACTTAGTCCCAGTGTGTGAGTAATTATATTACTTAATTTAAGTAGTCATGAGAAATAAAATTAGTCAGAGTTATGTTGTGGGTAATCTTATTAACAGTTCATCTGCGATATTAATTAGGTCCCATGACAAAAAACATCCATTCATGTACCATGTAAGGTGCAATGATTTGTCCATCTCTAAATTTTCTCTTGGTAATAGCTTTCTTTCTCAAGTTTTCTTTTTTGTTTGTGCAGACACTTTAATTTAAAAGCATTTTTCAACTTCTGTTTATGAAACCATTAGGCTGTCATCGCCTTAATGTTTTTTCTAGAGCGTGTTCCTCTTATCCTCCAGTACTCTTATTCAAAGAGAGTTTGTGCCCATTAGTAGAGAAGAAAAGGCTGATCGGCTATATATGTTTATACTTTGAGAAACCTGGAAGTGGCTTAACCTCATCAAATCTCCTCACTGGCAAACTTCCCAGCTGTTTGAGTTTGCATGAACCTGATGTTTCTCATATCACCTGTTCTGTCCTCACAAAACACACTATCTGGGATATCTCTAGGAAGATCGGGCTGTAACTTCCTTCACAGCCAGAGGAGCAAAGCTTGTTTTTAAGGAACTTACCCTCAGCATGGTCAGGCTCTGTCAGGGAGCATCAAGAGGAGGTTGTTCCGCAGACAGCTGAGATGGCAGCAAGGATGGCAGGACAATGTCCTCTCCAGCAAGCTCACAGCTCCACAGTGCCTGAGCAAGGATGGCAGAAATGCTGGTAATGAGTTGGTGATAACTAGGGTCAGTCAGCAGTGCCATCACAGCCACACAAATGCAGAGCTTTGAGGCAGGTTCACAGGCTGCGATACTGAACTCTTCAGCCCAGCAGATGATAGGATCCACTGGCCAGAAGAAGAAGCTGAGCAATCTTAATATAGGCTTAAGGCAAAAATTTGACAGAAAGAATTAATTAACCATTAGGAAAAATTGCTGGAGACTGAAATAGGCTTTTTATCACAAAAATTGAAATATCAAGACAGGATGATTCTCTGGCTCCTCATATTCCAGATAGTCCTGTGGTTTAAAGACGTCATAGTAGGTGAGCACTGTCATTCCTTCTGGCCTTATTAACACTGAAACCGTGAGTCACCCTTCTGCAGGCACTCACTCTTATGTAGGTTCTACAATTACATCAATGTGGTCACAGTGTAATTCAAAATTCCCTTCTGAATTGGGTATTATTTAAAAAGTAATGTGTCTGTTATATAGTGGTTGTATGTATCAAATACCTACTACAGCATCTTTCAGTCAAAATGGATAGAAGAAGAATATATTTCCAGGGGCTACAGAAAAATTCATAACTTTAAATACCTCATGTTTAGAAAGAAAGGCAATAATTTGTGCAGTTGCAGCGTGATAAAGGACCTTGTTTGTCTGCAATAATAACCAAATGTGCCAATGTAGGAGCAGCCTATGATCTCCTTCTTTCTTTCCAGGGCCTTGAAAATAGTCTCAAAACAAGTCCAACTTCATCTTCAGGATTATCTAAAATTTGAGGTGTAACCCAAAAACCGTTGTAGGCTTTGGATTTACAAACCAAAAAAAAATATTTTCAATAATGCAGCAGCTGGTTCACAGCAAGGTCTATGCAGGGGAATATGGGTTTGCTGTACTTGTCCAGCTACACATCCCCTCAGCATATTGATTGTAGTGATTTTCCCTTGTCCGAGCATCATTTTGTGGAAAAGAAACATGGGGCATCCTGACTTGGTGTTGCAAATATTCTGCTCAGACTTCCCTTGACCTGAACTGGGGATGAAGTGTGGCACACGTGTTACAACCCACGATGATGGAATATGTCATGAGACAAACCTGCTTCACAGCTGAGGCTGATCTCACTCTTACCAAGTCTCCGGAAAAACACTGTGTATGACTGGCTATGGATGGAAGAGGTGCAAATGTTGTTTCATCTGGATTGCATTTATCAACTAATTACAATCAGATAATAATTTCAATTCTAAGTAAATGCAGAAAAAGTAAAAGTCTTTCCATATTTTGCTACACTTATGGGAAAACTCCAAAGACTTGGTAACTGTATCCCATTGCCTACAAAAACAGACTGTAGGCAGTGCAGCATATTCTCCTTGTGGGAGAAAAAAGTACAAAAAAGTATTTTCCTCTGCATGCTGAAGGAAAAAGAGGGTATGTTGAGTTTTGGGTTTTGTTGGGGTTTTTTTTGTTGTTTGTTTGGTTGTTTTGTTTGTTTTTTGTTTTGTTTTGTTTTTTAAACAAAAAGGAAGAAATGCAGCTGAGGAAATATGGCAGCATTCAGATACATTGAGGACCCAGCTTAAAGTTCTTGCCTTTAAGAAACTCTTAGTTACTTTATTATCAAAAATCCATTGGTACAGGAACTGATCATGGCAAATGCAGAGCCAGGTTGCTCCTTGAAATCATACAGCAGGAACCTGGAAGTCAGTTTTTCTCACTCTCAGATGACTGATCTAACTGCTGGACAACTGGCTATTATCAGGCCTGTCAGAACTTTCTGGACCTGAAAAGCATTTCTGACAAGACTTGGTTGAGAATATTTTGATAAAAATAGATTTTAGTTTTCCCCAAATACATCTGGTGTGCACTTATTTTGTGAATTTCTCACATCCAGACTATGACTTCACATCAAAGTGTTTCTCAAGGCTAGAATCAAATACCGCACGGTAAGAAAGAAAGGAAATAATTTGTGTAGTTGTGGGACTAAATAAAAGACCTAAATAAAAGACCTAATTTGTCTGTAATAAAAATCAAATGTGTCAATGTAGGAACAGCCTATGAGCTCATTTTTCATAGGCCTTGCAGTTTTCAGTATTAATTATTTTATAGGACAGAAAATAGTCAGTATAGTTTCAGTAAAATTTTCAGAATAATCCCCTAGAATCTTCAAGAAAGAAGATAAAGGAAACAATGATATGTGAAGTTCCACTATACAGTGGGATTTTTTTGCATGTGCTGAGGCCTTAGGAAAAGATAGTGATGGGAAAATTATGCTCGGTCCAGGGTTTTCACAATATAATAATAAGAAAGCTATGTCAGAGCTAGGTTACAAAATTCATTTTTTCTCTTTCCATTGATATGGCCTATTGGTGGATGAAATTATGTTCTATATTTCTTATATGTTGCCTGGACATGTCAGTCTTCTAATGAAAAACTGGAGAATGTGTTTGGGTGATTTACCAATATCCTTTCAGCTCTGATCCAGTTTTAGCTATCAAAAAGGAAGAAAAAGGAGGGAAGGGTTGTAGTCGTCAGTGATGTCAGTGCCACAAATGCATCACACCCCCAAAATTGCCCTTTTCAAGGAAAATGTAGTGGTTCAGCAACGGTTATTTAATTTAAATTACTTTATATTTTCATTATCTAAATTAAAATGTTCTTTTAAATTGTGGTGTGACTGTTGTTTCATATATAATCAGAAATTTGAATGTCTAAGTAAGAATGTTCCACTTCTAATATTGTTAGACCACCAGCATATGAAGTGAATCTTGAATACTGTTGATAATGCTAATCAGCAGTATGTAGATAGAAATTAATCATAACATTTTTGCATGATAACACCAGTAATTTTGAAAAAAAGTAGTTGTACATTTTTATCTCAAATTTTTTCTATGTGGAAATGTGAAAATTAAAAGAAGGCATGCTGGAATAAAAAAAGAGATATATTTTGAAAAAAACTAAAAACAAGCTAAACAGAATAATTTATCTTTGTAGAGGGGATAGGGATAGTGAAAAATTTAAAAAAAAAAGAAAAAAGAAAGAAAAAAAGAAGAATTAAAGAGGTGTAAGACTGAATGAAATTAGATTAATTTGTTTGAAGATTAAAATTTTCTTTTCCCAAAGGTACAGAGAAGGAGAACACTGCAGCTTTTTCTGCTGTGGCTTGTGCGTGATGGTCGTATCTCAGAGGAACTGTGGTGCTGTGCTCACCTGAATTCCTTAGTTACTGAAGGCTCTGAAACGGAAAGATATTTCAGAACTCAGTTTCTGAAACTTATAGATTCTTAAATTAGCCAGTCTTGATTCTGAACAGAGACTTCTGGATATAATTCCACTGGAAAGATTCCCTCAAATCTTCAGGGCAGTTGTTTCTTACCCTTGATTTTGTTCATCCACCATTCTGGAGAAGTGAATATGAAACAGAACTATGTAGTTTTTTCTTAACTAGTTTTTTCTTTTTCTTAATCCCTTTATATGTTTATTATTTTACTGGTTTCTTGGGGGCTTTGAGAAAGTTAGATATTCCGAACCCATGACTGATTAAAAGTTTTCTTTTTTCCAAACTCAAATTCAAACTCATCATCCCTCTACATCAGGCTGCCTGTCAATCCTGACAGTAATAGGTACTGAAATGACTCTTCTACTTAATTTTATTGCTTATTGAACCAGAGGCATTGTATTTGAGTGCAGTGGGGAGCTCTCTTTGGTTGAGCCCTTCTCTTCAACAGGACCGTCTATCCTTTTGAAACTCTAGCTGGGTGACAATGATAAGATTTCAGCGGTGAGGAGGACTATTTATCTTTTCATGGTCTGTCTTAGGATAAGATTACATTAATTTTTGTATATCAAAGTGAATCACTTTTACTTTTAATGTTTTGAACTATGACTACTCCAAGGCCAACACATTTATCAAGAGATGGAAAGGAAGAAGGAAAAAATGTTTGGAAAGCAACTGCTTTTAATTTTAGTAGAAGACATGGTGTTCCATAAATGTGCGTTTGTGCAAGTTAATTTGTGGGTGGTATTGTAATAATATTAAAAGTAAACTGTCATTAACTTTTCCCTTTAGTGCACAGAGATTTATGCTGGACAAGGAAAGAAGTCAAATGCACTCAGCAAAGTAAAACTCAGAAATAAGTACACTTCTTTTCTTTTTTATTTTTTAAAGATTCTGACATTTCCATCACAGGTCCACATATGTCTCCTGCATTTGGCATCTCTCACACCCAGTTCAGTGGGACCAGTCCATTAATGCAGAATCACACATGCATGAAAAAGGGCTTTTCTGGAATGCTCTTCTTTCCTCTTATACTTAAAAAAACCTCAAACAAGCAAACAAACAAACAAAATTAACAAAATGAAACTTTACAAAACCATAATGTGTTAAACAAAAGAACTCCACAAACCCTGAAGTTCTCTTCCCTGTAGATCAGCTTCAGCAGACACATCAGCAGGCTTCCAGAGTAATTTTTGGTCTCAGCACGGTGTCTGTTTGAAAATCACTTCAAAGCAGAAATGGGAGATGGCAGGGAGAATGTGCTTCACAGATGCTGGATGAAGATGAAAAGGGGACTGAGCAGTGGATTTTGGCTTTTGAGGGTGTTTTGTGACCCTTATAGAGTGAAGGGTTTGGCAAACTGATTTCCACTGTTCTCAAACCTGCTTCAAGTAATGGTATAGGAAAGTGAGTGGTCTAGCCAAATACAAGAAGCTTGTGTTTTGTTTTGGAGAGATTGCATACCTGATTAGTGTGAGCTCACAAATAGAGTATAGAACATATTTTGCTCCATAAATTTCTGATTTCAGGCTAAAACCCAAGAATGGCAAACACTAATTTTGTTGCAAGGTGAAATCACTATCCCCTTTAATCAGGAGACACTTTTTACGGGAAACATCTACTGAAGGAGAAGAAAAGGCCTTCTGTGTGTTTGGGTCCCTGCCTTGTCCACCTGCTCTCTGTGCTCTCTGTTGGCATACAGCAGCCAGCCCCCAACACCTCCGTGGCACACAGAGCACACTCATTGTGTCACATTTACTGTGAAGGAGGGGGCATTGTTGAAGGAGAAGGCAATTTGAACTGGTAGTTTCTGATTTTTCAGAAGTGGAGATGATTCACCCTGCTTGAATACTCTCTGTAAACCCAATATCTACATTCTGAATCAGGTTTTGGTAACCTAAAGAACACCACTAGGCCCATAATTTCTTTTTTTTTTTTTCATTTTTCCATGGTGAGAGAGAAAGTGCCGCCTTTGGAAACAGAGTATTGGAAAAAGTGTATGTTTTCTTGGTTTTCAAAATTTTCAACTCCATGTCACACCAATACCTCTTGAATTCCAGGCATTAGAAGAGCCGACCAAACCTGCTGGTGTTACTGAAGGTGCTGCTTTGGACACTCATTCAGAGGTAGGGATGTTTTTTAGCTTTCAGATTATATATAGATTTCAGATCTACATAAGGCAAAAAGCAAAGTTAAATGAGTGATCCATCTTCCCTTTTCAGATGTGCTCCCCTGCCCAGCTCAGACAACAAACAGAAGAGTTGTGTGCTGTCATTGATCAAGTCCTGCAGGACCCCTTGACTATGGTAACCCATCACCATGTGGCATGAACTTATTCTCTTCCTCTCCTTTTGTCTCTAGTCATTAATATGTCCATTCTCTGTTGAAAATAATTTTCCAGCGCCGGTGTGAGTCTTCTCCAAGTTTTCTGCAGATGAGCACAGAATCAGATGTTGGCAAGGTAGGTGAATAAGCTCACCTCCAGAGCAAGGGCTCTTTTCAAGTAGTTATAAAGGCAGGCAAAATCAGCAGACACTGCTGCAACAGTAAGACCAATGGCAACCCAAAGCTGCAGCTGAGAAATGCAACATCAGAAGAGTTTGGTGGTAAATAAAGCATGGAAAGACAGAACTTTAGCCCTGGAATCAGTCTTTGCTGCAGGACGCTCCCTTGAAGTCAGAAGGGAATATATTATGAAAGAGAAAGAGTGTATTAAGGCTTCAGAGACTGCAAATCTCTCATACCTTGCCTGCCATATGGCAGAGTCTCTGGCTTTCTCCCAGACTTCATCCCATCCATGTGTCCTTAACTACAAAGCATCCAATGTTTCTAGCCTTGATGGCTGGAAGCATCTTTCAGAACACAGGGCTTTCTTCAAGTTCACTATTTATTTTCAAATAATGGGAGTATTAAATTAAGTTCTGAAGTTCTGATTTCATTTTAAGTCTCGCCACTCCCAGAAGGAGGATGTCTGTGACATCTCTTTCTCCTGGGTAATGAAGAAGTAGGTAGTGAGAGACAGGGTTAATTTTCTATTTCTGAACTTCTGGTTTCATTAAGTTATACTGATGTGCCTTCTGGGTTCAGAAGGGTGGCTAACCTAGGGAAGGTCTTGTATTCAGTTTGCTCCAGGTAAATTTAAGTTACTTGTTGTAGCTATAGGAAATTAAAAAAGGCAGAAATCCAATGAAAAATGGGAGGAAAGGAATTACTGGCAGATGAACACATCAAAAAGTGAATCCATTCAAAATATCCTGCTGAATGTCCTGTCCACCATGCAAGAATAGGGCACAGGTCCAGCATTTCTCAGTGGCTATATTGAATATACAATTCAAATTTAATTTTTGTTTTTGAAATTACTTCTGTCAATCAGCATGCAGTGGTGACTTGGACTCCAAGAGGCTGAAAGACAGAAATGTGATAGCAGGAGAAGCATGGGCAGACAGTGTTACTAAGTGTATTTTCCAATGCCTGAAGAGTCTGGAGTGGTGAAAATGCTGTTATCAAGCTTAGTTAGAGCATCCAAAAACCACTCCCTTGGACAACTGCGAATGGAAAACATATTTTAGCAGTCATGAAATCAAGTGAAGGGGGACAAAAGGTGACCTTAACAGGGTGTAGTATAGGGAACAAACTAAAAGTGGTGAGGATCTCAGAATAATGTCAAAAACTGCTTAACAGAGGGTAAAAGTAGATCAGACATGGAAGAAAAAGAGAGCTCATAAGTAAATGCCTTAGTATTGTCATGGATTAGTCAAAGAAAATTCTTGCAAATGAAAGAGTGGAGAGGTAATATTTTGTATTTCGTGAGCAAATCTAACTTCAATTTCATTGGGTAATGATACCTATGGCTATCTAATAATAAGCCTTTTGTTATGAGAGTTCTCACAGTAAATGCCATCCTCAATAGAGCAGGATTAGTGTTTTTGAGCAGTAAAATTAAGCAGTATTTTCTATAATAAACATACAAGCAAAACTTAAATATGCGTTAGTCTCATGTATGGTGTGAATCTTTCTGGAAAACATAAGTTTTCCTGAATTTGAGCGATTAATAAATTCTCAGAATGTTGAAAATCTCTTTGAGTTACTGCTCAGAGTAACTCAATGTATGTATTGTATGTATGTATTGTATCTATTTGTTTCTTTACAAGACATCAACAACACTGCAGAGGGCAGCTGGGCGTGAAACCAGATATGTAAGTACTTTTACAACTGCTCTATATTTTGCATGCAAAAATGCTTACTTTGTCTGCTCCTAAACAATCCTGGGTGAGTCTGAACAAGCATCTAGTTGTGATATCAAATGTTGGCTAGCACAGACAAGCACATATACTGGCATTTGAGACTTGAGGTGTCTTCCCACTGTAGTAAACCCATCCTGGCTGGAGTCTCTTCACTGCTGTGTTTGTTGATAATTTTACCAGTGTGAATATGACGTTAAAATTAATTTCCTCACACACTTTATTGTTGTTTCCTTCAAGCCTGGGGCAAGAGTTCAGCTGTTTGGTAAACAGGCAGTTTGTTATGGGTGCTGAAGGGTGCATTTCTTTGGACTCAGCCTGCACTGTAGAGGAGTTGCTTTGGTAGGAGTCCTGTAGTCCTTGCTCATCATTCAGAATCTGGGATTGATCCAAACTTTGCTTTCCAAGATACAGAGCTGGCTGAAAATCCACAGTTTTGATGAATTGAAGCTGTTTTGTCACATGCACACACACATTCCAACATATGATGAAAATATCTGTATTGAGTAATTTGTTCAGTTACTGAAACATTAAACTCAATTAACATTTTAACTCTCTCTAGCATACACATTTACTGCAGGTTCCATATTTTACTTGCAGCTCATTTAGTCATATGGTGAGAAATCTCAGCTTACTCTTCATCATTCAGCATTTCTATTGAACCTCAAATCTGGCAAAGCAACAGAGGTCTCCCAGTTTTATGCCAGCACAATGCTTGACTGATCAATTCAATTTTGCTTCTTGAATGTGGCAGTGTGCATATTTTATTTCATACTGTGATTTTTGCTTGACAGATTGTGCTGGCTCATACTAATTAGGAAGAATATCAGAGGAGAGCTTTTTAATGAAATAAAAGAGTGTACTTCAGAGGTAGTCTTTGAGAACAGAGTGTATTTAATAACACTTCAGTGCAAATCTCCAGCTCCCAAAACTGGAAGATGGACATATACCATAAATTCAGGCATCCAGCTTAGGGAAGCCTAGGGATGGCACAGAAAATCAGGAAAATCACCCTGAAAAATGTGTTTGTTTGTTTGTTTGTTTTTTCATTGCCACCAGAACATTCTAGATGAATGAATATTTAAATCAATATTTAAAAATATGTTTGGGAATAACACAGAAGCTTATTGGAAGGCTAAGCTTTCCTATAAGTTGTACAGGTGTGTTGAATTTTTTGTGTGTCAGGAGACAGACTGGGGTCCACAGGCTGGGCTTTGGTGCCTGAACTTGATGGGTCCAGGCTGACCTGTACTCTGCCATTGCTGTACTCTGCAGCAGAGTCTCCTGAGGGATGTATCAGGTGTCTATAATAGCATAGGTGCATCACAGCTCTTTCTTCCTCTCTTGTTCTGCTTCCTTATAGGATATAAAAAGGCTGTTTCTGCCCCAGTTAATAATCTAGGCTGTGGTTTGTCCTCTGGCCATTAGAGAAAGGGCACACAGAAGTGGTTATCTTCTTTTTGTATTTACAGTATCTAATATTGAGATGCTTGTCAAAATGTTGCTTTGAGGGCATTTTTGGTTAAAAGAGGAGTTTAAATTTGTTTATGAGTAATGCTAAAGCACTATTTATAACCACCACATATAAAGGTATATATATGCATACATGGTAGTATTGCTAATTACTTCAATAGGTTATATAGAGTAGTGGATTATAGAAGTATGTCAAAATAGCCTGCCGTTTAAAAATTAAAATGTTATAGATTTGCTTTGGCCTCAGCTACCTTTTATCTTCCTATGAACTTCAGAACCTTTTAAGGATGTAAATGATTGTATAAACAACAAGGGAGTGTATTAAAAGTTTGAAAACTAGCTTCATT
This sequence comes from Hirundo rustica, assembly GCF_015227805.2. Taxonomy (NCBI): domain Eukaryota; kingdom Metazoa; phylum Chordata; class Aves; order Passeriformes; family Hirundinidae; genus Hirundo; species Hirundo rustica. The sequence goes on along the minus strand of NC_053452.1, from coordinate 92,455,876 downwards.
TTATAACAGCTGACAACTAAATACTACGGTTATAATTTAACAACTTTTAAAATGGTATTGTCTTTGATACAATTCCATTCACCATTTAATAATAATGCATCTCTGTTTTCTTTAGGGATGATACCACTGATTTTTAATAACAATACAAGGATTCTCTAGATAGGAATTTCTCATGATTAAATGGAAAATTGAATATTAAAAATGAATGTCCATATTATTGACATATATACTTAAATAGGATTGTTCTGGTTCTCCTACTGTAAAATGAGGAAAGGTCAAGAAGGTACTTAACCCACTACTATTCATAATGTTAATAACATTGATGCTGCAAATTAACAGAAAATGGCAGGCTTAGAAAAATAAAATTTAAATTTTAAGGTTCGATCAAAATGAAAAAGGGAGATCTTGATGCACTTAGAAAAAAGAACCCCTAAAATCTTAACAGGCATTTGATTATATCTGGAAATAAACTGGAAATGAGAAAGTTTTATATTCTCATTCTTAATTTATGTGTATTTCTCATACCACTGCATCAGTGGGAAAATCTTCAGTAGCTAAGCTAAGCCTAGTGCTGTACCTGGATTTTTTTCTGTTATCAATATAATCACAAAGTTTTGCATGTAATACTGTATATATTCATCTTTTTTGCAGGCCAACCTTTACAAGTCAGTGCCTATAGTAACTGAGAGTCAGCTGGTATGTATAGCACAGCTGTGATACACTGTTTTTCAAAATTTGCACCAGCACAAAATTTTATTAATTATTTGCTTTCTCGGTCCTTTGGAAAAAACTCCATTCAATATCTTTTCACAAAACTGTGTTGCTTCTACAGAGCTGTATTGGGTTTTTTTCTGCACTGAATACACACGTGTTTTAAGTAGCTATAAATCCTGACACTACTTGTAAACCCATGGGCCAAATGCCAAACTACTGAGTCATGCTGAATTTTGAGGTGTATGACAGCAGTAGAGTCAGCTGCTGGTTCTTGGACTCTTTTAATATTTCACTTGTACAATTTTTTTTAAATGCAAAAATATTTTATCATCTATTTTCTTCTTACACTCTGTTTTACGACAAAGCTGCTTTACTGAGTAAAAAACAAGGGTAAGATCAAGTAAGAAAGGGAGATTATATATCAGATGTTAATTTTAGCTCTGATCACGATTTCATCTTATTGGAGCCAAAATTTCTGAAGAAGAGTCAGAAAAGAAATCATGGACAAGTGACAGTGACCAGTAATGAATGCTTAGGGAAAAAAAGGAGATGTGGATGAAAATTTTTTCCCTTAAAAATATTCCAACTAATAGAATCTTAGGGACCTCCTGAATCAATTTCTTCTCCTAGCAGTCTTTGACTAGAACTTCTTTCATGATTTTGTCCACTTACTTTTTGAATTTTGTTATATTTTGGTCTTTATAACATTCTCTAGCAATAGGCTTTACTTTTGAATTATGCATGGTGCAAAATAGCACTTTTGACTTCCTTTGTTTTCAGTCTATGACTTCACCACAGTTCTTGCACTAAAATAGCAAATAATTTTTCTTTCTTAATTTTCTAAATAACATCAATTTTTTTTCTAGGTATTAACAATAATATCTATACCTAACACTGCCAGTCATCTCTGTTTCATGAAGAAAACTAAAAATTACTTGGTCACTCTTTAAAAAGTATGGATGCTGTCCCATATCACTGATGATCCCTCTTGCCCTTTTCTGTATCTTTTTCAGGTTTTTGTTTTTGAGATTGGGAGACTAAAACCATAAACTGATCTTTTATATCTCTAAATGCAGAATGTTCTATTTACATAAGGATGTGAGAATGTCCCTTATTGCAATTTCTATTCCTTTCTTAATAATTTATATTCCTTTATTTAGTTCTTCTTACTTGTATTGAGCAGCAAACCAATTTTTGCACAGAACAGTAAACAATAAAGTCAGGAGATATTTCCTGAGTAGTGAGAGCTGGCTTCTCAGCTAATTACTTCATTGGTGCATGAGCATGAGCAAATTTAGGATGTAGTTTAGTTTTTTTCTGTGAAATGTTTCAAAGCTGAATTCAGTTATGTTTCACCTACCTTTTATCATTCACTCATTCAGTATTTTAAGACCTCTCTGTAAATCTTTGTGTCAATATTTTTAGTCCCCTAATTAGTATTACCAGCAAACTTTGCCACCTTACCAGACATTATTTTCTATCTGACCTGCATCCCCAATACAAAGCCCGGATTCCCAAGCAGATCTCTGTGACTTGTTCTGCCCTGCTGCTGTGGACAGGAACACCTTTAACTAGACCATGTTGCTCAGAGCTTCATCCAACGTGACCAGGGCTGGGGCATCCACAACTTCTCTGGGCAACCTGTTCCGGTGCCTCACCACTCTCCCAGTAAATAATTTCTTCCTAATACTTAATCTGAACCTGGGCTCTTTCAGTTTCCAGCAAATCCCCCTTGTTCTGTCACTGATGGAATGGGGTTGCAACTGGACCTGATCCACCAGTTTCAACAAGATCTCAGCGGCAACCAGCGTCATGATAACAGGGCAGAAAATCAGAGGTGCCCATACATCTGCCAGCGTTCAGTCTTCTGACTTTTCAGACAGATATTATGCAAGGCTCATTTTCATTCAAAATGCCTTCTGTTCCTGAGGGAGGGTGGCCCTGTCCATGCTGCCTATAGAGGGGCACCCTGGCCCAGCCTGTGGCTCATTTCTAATCATGTGCTTGCTGACCTGGGCCAAACCCTTACCAGAGAATGCCCTGGCACTGGGTCAGTATCACTGATTCTGTGTCAGCTCTGGAACTAGTGCTTTGGCCCTGTGTAACTCGCTGAAAGTTCTGTACACATACAGTGGCAGCCTTTACCAATTTTTGATGATGTTGTAGGAAGACCAGAAGTTTCCTTGTAAAACTTAGTTTTAGATTGTTTCTCAGCATGTCGGCTGTGACATTTGTCATCAAAGAAATAGTTCAAGTTCTTAGTTTTGGATCAAAGATTTTATGTAACTTGTCAGGGTTCTAATAAAGTGTTTAGAATTCTGGTTGCTGGCTGATATCTGTCACTCTTTTAGTAGAGTCAGACATAAACATATGACTCAGTCAGCACTTGAGTGTATGATGTTGTTTAGAAAATGCTTCCTTAAAAGCATTTTTCTACAGCATGCTTTTGGAAGAGGTTTCTCACAAAAGGACAGTAGCTTATCCTTGATGATTTCAGGTACAAAGGGCTTTTAATTGCATGGTTACATGGTGTGGAGGAGTGCCAGAAGGCCACATGTCCTTTGTCTGCATCATAATGACTTGATAACAACTGTACCTTTCTTTTTAAATTATATTTACCTTTATGTTGAAATCCAGACATTTTACGGATGCTTTTCAGAAATGTTGATAGAAAAATAAGTATCTTTTGATGAGTCCTACAAAGATATTGTCATGAATTATGGACCATAAATTCATTAAATAAGCACTACATCTTTGAAAAGTTGCTCTTTGTAATGAAAATGTTTTTGATGCAGCTTGACAGTTACTACTCTTTAAAAAAAATATCACTGCATGGCTGATTTTTTTTGCTTTCAGTTGAATATTTTTCTTACTTGATGGGACAAATGAAAGGGCCCCAGTCAGTGGGGAGGAAGGAGAATAGAAAACACAAATCTAAGGGAAGATAATTTGCTCCCTGGGCCTTACTCTGCCAGGGTGTGTTGGGCTCCTGCCTTCCTCTGCTGCCTTCACCACAGACCCTGGGCTGTTCTCTGTCCTTTCCCAGGGCAGAGGCAGATCACAAATCACCCTCTGCACCCTCCCTTCCAATGGACATCCCTCTTACCTTGTTCTTGCTGGATGCCTGCAGATCTTGTTTTAAGGAGATCCATGACTCCATTTACACGCTACATCCAACAATCTCAGCTGCATCATTTTTAGCTTACTTTGTTAGTAAGCATCTCTTTTTCCAGACTGACTGATGAAATGTATTGCTTGTATAAATAGACAGCATGGTGTTATTAAGTATACATATTTATTTTATAAATAAATCTAATAGTGAATCTAGTTTCTTTGCATTTTTATACCCGGCTGGATACTGAGGATGGTGAGCTGTGACAACACTTATTTCTCAGTCCCAACTGGGCAAGCTGCCCCTCTGTGCTGCAACCACAGAAGGAGCTCAGCAGCAGTCCTGTTACCTACATAAGTTGTGACAGAAACCACTTATTTTCTGTGGGTTAGTCATAACAGAGGAGAATACAACTGACTCATTTAAAAGTTTAAACTCAATCACAGATCTTTGAAGACTTGACTACTTTTAAAATTCAAGCGAGAAAGTATACTTTTTCTTCCTTTTTTTGGCTCACTGAACATGTCTATTTTAAAATTATCCCTTAGCCTCCATTTAGAGTTTATGCCACAATCCATCTTGTCAGTTTTTACTGTAAGAATTAAAAAAAAAAAACCACAGATATACTAAATTGAGAAGTTAATAGTCAAGTTTTTTGGTTGACTGGCTCCTAACCAAGGAATTTTTTCTCAATTAAATAATCCAATTTGTCTGAAATGATAGGTATCATATATTCATGTTGATCAGATTGTCTAAAATTGTACTTTTCCCACCGAGGTGAGTGGCTCTGGTGCCGGCATGATCTGCGAGGGAGCGCTCCGGAGGGGTGCACAGCGGGGGTCCCGAGACAGGGGAGCATCAGAGGGAGCTGGAGAGAAAAACTGGCTGGCTGGCCAGGCTCAGAGTGGTGGATAGAGTTAAATCTGGCTGGTGGCTGGTCACAAGGGGTGTTCCCCAAGGCTCAGTACTGAAGCCTGTTCTACTTAGTATCTTTACTGATGATCTATATGAGAGGATTTAATGCACCCTCAGCCAGTTTGCCAATTGAGTGTTGATCTTCTGGGCAGGAGGGTTCTGTGCAGAGGGATCTTCACAGGCTGGGTGGATGGGTTGAGGCCAATTGTATGATGTTCAACGAGGCTGAGTTCTGGGTCCTACCATTGGGTCACAACAACCCCATGCAGAGCTACAGGCTGGGGACAGAATGGCTGGAAAGCTGCCCAGTGGTGTGCTGGTCAACAGCAGCTGAACATGAGCCAGAGTAAGCCCAGGTGGCCAAGTGGCATCCTGGCCACTGCAGCAATAGTGTGGCCAGCAGGACCAGGGCAGGGATTGTCCCTCTGTACCCAGCACTGCTGAGGCCACACCTGGAGTGCTGGGACCAGTTCTGGGCCCCTCACTGTGAGAAAGACATTGAGGGGCTGCAGTGAGTGCAGGGAAGGGCAACAGAGCTGGGGAAGGGTGTGGAGCACAAGTCCTGTGAGGAGCAGCTGGGAGAGCTGGGGGTGTTTAGCCTGGAGAAAAGGAGGCTCGGGGGAAACCTTATCGCTCTCTACAGCTGCCTGAGAGGAGGGTGTAACCAGGTTGGAGTCAGCCTCTTCTCTCAGGCAGCCAGCAAGAGGAAATGGCCTCAAGTCGTATCAGGGAAGGTTTATACTGAACATTAAGAAAAAATTCTTCAGGCTGCACAGGGAGTAGTTGAATCACCATCCCTGGAAGAATTTAAAAGATGCATAGATGTGGCTCTTAGTGAGCCCCACCCCTCTGTGTGAGGCTATAGGTTCACTTTGCAAAAACACATCTTGAGCTGTGCTCATCTGTATGAGGCATTATCACAGAGAAACTGCAGATAAATGGCTGTGACAGCCTTTCCTCATGCATTTGTGTTTGTGTGCATTATTGGGAAAAAAAAATACTAGTGGACTTGGCAGTGGTAGGTCATTGGTGGGACTATTATCTTACAGGCCTTTTCCAATCCAAACAATTCCATTCTCATTTTTATCATTTACAGTACCTGAAATCAATAGTATGTTTCTACTTTTGGTACTCTGTCTTGAAATTTCCACTCATCGGACATAATATTCTGCAGGTGTTTAAGAAACGTGTAGATTGAATGCACAGGTACATGGTTTAGTTGTGAATTTGGCAGTATTAGGTTTTGGTTGGACTCAATGATTGTAAGGGTCTTTTCCAACCTACGTGATTCAGTGACTCTACGACTCTATAAAATCCAGCATTCAATCGCTGGTATTATGCCCCAGTAAGACTTTTCCTAACATGCTTCTGCCTGGGTGTACGTTAACACCATCACAGGTTGTCCTTCCTTGTTTCACAGTTGCTGTTTTGAGGAGCCCAGTGTGAGAGCAGATGTGTGGCTGTGCATAAAGTGTGACTTGAACTTATCAAGCGGCAGCTGAACAGCCAGAAAAAAAAACCCAAACAGCCTGCAAAACCCACAAACCATGGTCTGACAGTTCAGTAGCTATTTTTTTGTCACTAATAAACACATGCCAATGATGAAGTTCTGTGCCTAAAGGCAGCTCTTGACACTTTTGCCCACCATATTAGAAGTAGTCCAGTCAGCATGACACCTGAATAATTTTGGTGGTGAAATATGTCATTAATAAATTTTTTTAAAATATAGTCAGTACAGCCCCACCAGAATTGACTTGTCTAACAAATTTTCTGTAAACTGTAAGGTATTCTATGTGATTCTTCTTCCATCTCTTTTCTTCTGGGTGTGCTATGGGTCAAGACAAAACCTGGTGTCATTCGTCCTGTGCTGGTGAAAGGAAAGAGTGCACAGCAAAAGGAGGAGCCCTATCAACCCAATCCTTTTAAAAAGTACCTCGAAGAAATCAGTGATCAAAATAGTGAGCAGGTGAGTAGTTATCACTCTGAAGGATTTTGTAGGCTGAGCTAGTTTCCTTAAAGATGAAGGAATAAAAATAGATCCTTGTTTTGCCCTGGTCTCTCTCTCTCTCTTTTTTTTTTTTTTTTTTTTTTTTTTTTTTTTTTTTTTTTTTTGCAAAGTTAGACGATTCCCCAAGAGTACCTGGCTCCTAAAGGAAAGTCTTCAAGCTGAGATGGGCAGCTGGGCTTTCTACAGGGCCATTTTTTTCTGGTGATGTAAAAAGCTATATGTTGAGGAGAGGACCTTTACCTTTTCATGAAGTCTGTAAGAAACATTGTAAAAAAGAGGGTTGAAGTCCTGTGCTTCCCTGTCAAACAGAGCCTAGCTCACATCTACTGGAAAGCGCTTCCTTCATCTGGGGCCCAGATCTGAATCCTCTCTGAAGAGAAATGACAGCAAAGACTGGGCAAGGTTCACAACTTCCTCTGCAAGGGAGACTGCAGAGGAGCCCCAGTGTGTTTCTCTTTCACTTCCAGTGCATAGCTCCTCCAGGTCTGACCAAAAGGCTGCAATTATACACATCGGCCATGGTTGTGTATGCTTAAATGTACTGCTTGTGCATTTATAGAGATAGATAGAGACAATGTATCTTTACCTGCCAAAAATCATTCTAATTTCTGCATCTGCAATTTTGTTGGGATGGCACCAGTGGTATCCCACCAATTGATTAAGTCTATTTATACAACCTATTACCAATTGTTACCCGTGCTTATTGGGATGACCCTAACCCTAGTAAAGCAACTGATGAAACATGAAGATCTGATCAAATTGTAAAAGAAATTCAAAGGAACAGCCAAAAAACTTTAGTAACTGTCCAACATGATACAAAGGAAATAAGGAATAACCCACAGACTGAGGGTACAGTTTAACACATGTGATAGGGCAGCCTGTGGTGCAGCAAAGATACTGTCTTCTCCCACAGCCCTCTGCATGAAAGTGTAGGATCACTTTGCAAAAACACATCTTGAACTGTGCTGACCTGTATGAGGCATTATCTCAGAGAAACTCTGGAATGGATGTGACAGCCTTTCCTCATGCATTTGTGTTTGTGTGTGCTATTGGGAAAAAAGCCCCTTAAATATGATACACAATTTTAATGTAAGAGTTTGTTATTAACCTATCCAGTATGTTCTGAATCTTCCATCTGGAGGGAAGTAAAATGAAGCCAATAGTCCCCTTGTCAGACATGATATGAATAAAATACCTTACTAATTGAATTTCTCTTATTCCTGTGCCTCTCTATTCACATTAGATATTTTAGCAATGGCAGCCTTCTCTTCTTCCTTTTAAAGCAGTATTTAATTAAGAATTTAATTTTAGCTTTGTCCCTTCCTCTCCATAGCTCTGATTTGATGTAGAAAAATCCAAGAACTCCTCAAGAGTACAGAGGAAAATAATTGTGGTATGAGTGGGTTGCAGCAACATATATGGGTGGCATAAAAAGGTTTCCATAGAATGTAGAGCTTATATAAAATATAAGAAAAAAATAATTTAAGAAGTGATTTATAGTTTGAATTTGAACTTTTGAGGTTGACTGTGAATATTTGAGTTCAGTGACTACAGGAGAGTCAATAGTGAGTTATTCATGCTTTAACCTACTGAAAGCCTTCTGATGCCAAGGTACTGTGCTGCTGTTTTCCTGGGATGAAAGAGCAGGAGAGATATCTGGACTTGTTGCTAGAGAGCTTTTGCCCTAGGCCACCTCAGCAGAGCCTTCCTGCAAAGGCAGGGGCAGTTCAGACATTTCTTTCATCAGGGCTGGACACTGATTATGCTGGCTACAGTTTTACTGATGAAAGGATTATGAAATCACCAAACTTCATCTTTTTAGATAAATACAAACCTGGGGTTATTGCCAGAGCTTGAAGCATTATGACATTTGAAGCTAACTGTGGAAACCTATCAACTTACACTTTAAAAATGACTTGTGGCTCATATTGATGAAATACTGACAGCATAAAAAGTCCAACATTGTTGTTGTTACAACAGAAGGCAAAATTATTTTATATAAAACTACATATAAAAATGAACAAAACCAATACTGCACTGTCTTCAATAGATGAAAAAGTTAATTTCACAATGAATAGGTTCAGTTTTGCTTATTTTATTTAAATGAATTATGTTGTATGCTTTATAGCACTTATAAATTGGTATTTTTTTCCTAAGCTAAGTGATGTTACAAGTTGCTGTAAAATATTTGTTATTTTAGAAGATCTTTATTAAGACATCTTTGTTCTGGAAAAAGAAGTAGTGACTTGTGTTCAGATGGATTCACTTAAGAGAAACTGGTTTTGTTTATGTGAGAAATGACTGTGTGATTCTCATCGTGGTCTCATAGAACAATTATTAATAATATGCAAATCTAGGGAAAACACTAAAGTGCTGAACAAGACAGCATATGCTCCTAATTTCAGCTCCTGCCTCCCAGAATAGGATTATGGTGCTGATGTTTTATCCTTTGTGGGATATAATAGGAGGAGAGTTAAATGCCCAGGTGAGGATGTTCACAATCTTATAGCACCGGTGAAACTTTCCTGAGGGGTTTTAGTACCTGTAGGAAGGCTGCAGCACTGACTGTCAAACTTGGCTTGATGCCAAGACAACAGCTTGAAAATTGCTCTGGTTGTCTCTAACCATGGGGTTTTTAGCTTGTAAAGACTAATGACTCATTCTCCCCCTTCACCTGCTTTCAGTAAAAACATTTTTTCCTGTACAGTGGCTGACTTCCAAAGACAGGGAGTTCTTCCTACCAATATTCCCCCCCCCCAAATTGGGTAAATTTACTGCTTTCATGGGATATAAGAGCTGGGAATTTAAACTAGGAGACTAGGAGCTAGACATTCTGCTCTCTGTGGTAGAGCCAATGCTAATCTGTCCTAGATAAGAACTTAGCAGGCAGTGACGATGGCTGTGGGCCAAAGTGCTCATACTGTTACAGATTTTCCCTATTTTTGCTTTGAAGATTTTCCCAATCATGCTGGGAGGTTCAGCTCTTACATTTCTATTCTTTCCCTCTCTATGAGTTTTCTTTTCCTTTCCTTCTCATACCGTTGCCAACAACAACCTCTCTAGGTAACATTGCTGCCTCTCCTTCACCTAGCGCATCTTGAAAGGACAAACCCTTTCAGACTGCATCTTTGAGGAGGATAGAGAGGAGATGAGATTCCAGATGGCATCAGCTTTATTAACTTATCTCTTTTGATATTTCTTAGACCTCTGCAGTACCTCCCTGCCCTGCCAAACCTCTCAGTGTGACACTGAGCACTGGTGACTATGTGGGTGACATTCAGTTTGAGACATAATGATGCAGCCAGCTGTAACTGCTGACCTTCAGTTTCACATCCCTCTGTTGAACACACTGTGTTTTCTGCACACCAGAGAGTAGCTTGTTTGCTTTTCATTTCATTAAGAAATCTTGCTATGTGGAAAAGTCAATTTTCTTTAAAAATAGGTAGTAGTTTTTCCTTTAACAGGTAGATGAGCTCATGCAGACAATCCAAAGTAACTAACAGGGAAAAACTAACAGAGAAAAAATATCTAAATTAGTAAAGATCATCTGGAATGTAGTTCAGCTCACAGGTATCTTTCATAATCGGTGTTCTGGGTACAGTGTATATAGATTTACACTCATGTGCCAATAAAATATAATGAACCAAGGAAAACCCCCAGTTTATTTTGGCCTTTTTTTTTTTTTTTTCCCCCCTTTCATGTTAGTATATGCTGCCACCTTTTATTTTTTTTCCCCTGAGGGTCTGTAAAACTGGTACTAATATTACCTAGCAGATATGCACCCCTTAAACACTTTAGAGACAGAGTGTAATATTTTTGAGGCTCCAATCCAACAGTATTAAGCTTCTCACATTTTTAGATGCCTTTGCTGGAGATTGTATTTTTCCCGTCATGAGAAAGAATTTTTTTCTTCTTCATACATTTGAGTAGCATTCCAGGAATTTTCTATGTTCCACTTTGTTCAAAAAAGAACCATGAAATACACTGGAACTGGATATAACTCTGTAGCAGCACTGATATGACAGCTTTATGAAGATTTTAATTTTAAATTGGGGATACAAAATTATTTTTGGAGGAAGATTAAGCATTTGGTTACATAATTATATAAAACGACTCATAACGGATGTTGGAGAATTCATGTGCTTGCAGATGTTAGCAGGAATGTTTACAGACCCCTTTGTCATTTAAAAAACAAATTACTTTGGGCAATAGAAGAAGATAAGCATGAACTAAAAAGATATTAGCTACATTTGATGTGACCAGTTTGCAAAAGTTTATCATTAACAGAAGCAGGACTGGTGCATTTGAAGAGGCATGGCAGGAGGCAAGGCTGGCATGAAGTGGCTGGGCTGCTGCCGGGCTCTGATCCACTATTTGCTCATGCTCACTCATTTGATGGGCCATGCATTAGCTTCTGCTGGAACTAATCACAGCTCTTGTCACAAATTTTCTGGTCCTTTGGCTCAAAGGCACAGCACAGTGGAGTTTCCGGTCTAGACAGCCAGCCAGCTGGGTGAGAATCCAGGATGTATTGTGTCAACAGTCTTGACAAAATCTAAGTGCAAGATGTATGCCAAAACCTGGGTATGTCTCCTTGACTCTATCCCAAATCTTTTGAAAATCTCTTTTTGAAAAGGATTTTATCCTTTAGTCAGAAAAAGAGCATATGTATTGGGTTTTCTTAACCAGAAACACTATTAACTACTGACAACCTAGAGCAGCAAAAAATATTGTGTATGCACCTCCACTGGTTTAACACTTAAATGTCTCAAAAGCCTTGTTGGAGTCTTGCTTAAAACCCTGGAGTGCTCCTGCTCATATACAGATACAGCCATCTTTTGTACCTTTCAAAAACTGTTTTTACATTGGTTTTGTTCCTGTTTCATTAAATCTCCCAAACACGATCATTTTATCCTAGCACAGGATCCTTAAGGGATTTCCTTTTCTGTCACTTGAGCACCAGTTGAGCTGAGGAGGAGATGCACTGGACCCCAGTCAAAATGTAACTGGGGCATCTACTGCAGGTTTTTGTGTGTGTACTCTCATGCTGATGAAAATGCTTAGTGTAGATCAATTGTATTGGCATGAAAGTTCAGTGCCTTTTCTTGTTAACCATCAAGACCTATGAGACACAAAAAGATGCAAGACAAGCACTTTGCTTTCTGCCCAAACGTCTTCTTTTGCACCCATTAATTTGTTTCTGTTACTTTTTTCTTCTTTTTTTTTTTTTTTTTTTTTCCTTCTTCATCTCCTACACCATCTGTATCCAATGAAACCGATCCCTCCAAGTCCCCTTTGTGTCCTCTATCCATCTCCCTCACTGACTGTCCAAACCCTGGACCTTTCAGCCACTTCTCTTCCATTGCGTGTGATGTTCATGAGAATCCGTATAGCCCTTACAGACACAACCTTTTGTACAATGAGGTGAGCATCAAGTATAGTGTGATTCAAGATCACTGTAGGCTGCTATCTTTTTAATTCTGGGCAGAATTCAGAATCCTGAGTCATTAGGATTCAGTGCTGGTAAGAGCTATGTGAGATGCATCTAAGATGAGCGTGTGTGTTCAGCTTCCCTGGTGATATTACAGCTTTTCTTTCCCAACACAGCTTGTGTTGGGTCTGGCTTTCTCTAGACCAGGTAGGACAGGCTCTACTCTTCATTCAAACTATTTCTTCTCTAAAGCAGAAATAATCTATTTCATCCCTCATGCTCAGATTAGCTTTAACATTTCCCCACACTAAAGTAATGGGGTATTTCTTTTTTTCTTGGTGATTGAGTGAAGGGAGACTAATTTGAGAGAAATACAGACTTTTCCAGTGACTCTATCTGTCATCCTGACAAGCAGTTTTCTCTTGCCAGTACAAAGTGAATGATGTTATTGCTGACATTTTTATCTTCTTTGAAACAGCACTGAAGGATTTGGACAAAAATCTCCGTAGTCCAAGGTGTGTGGGTATCAGGACTGGCTAATGAGCTTTGTAAGGTGAAAATTGTGTCCTGTGCCTTAACTGAAGTCTTTTTTATTAGCAGCTGACACAAGGTATTTCCTGTACCTTAAGAGACCCCCTGCCCTAGAAAAGCATCAGTTGTGGAAGTTCATAAAAAATGCCTTTTGGAAGCCTTTATTTCCTCTTTTTCTAACATAGAATCTGTCTGCAAATGATCAAACCTTGTTTCCAGGAGAGACTATCCCACTGAGATGTACAGTGTAGGTTTTTTGTGATGCAAGAGGTTAAAATGTAGGCATTAGGTGCTGTTTCTTTAGGCTATGCCATGGGGAAGTACCAGGGTGAAATATGTGTCACTAGTTTCAGGCACATTTGACAGGGAGCCAAGACTGCTTCGGAAAAATATGTCATCTCTGCAGAGAATACATGCTGATCAGCTGTCAGACTCTGAAGAAATACCTGGAAACGCCTTTCTCTCTCCATGCTAGAAGCATAATTTAGGTTAATAGGCAATGTCAACAGTGTTTGATATTGGCCCCTCCATCCTGTGGGATTTACAGAATTTGCAATTTTACCCACTTATGAGGATGAACCAGAACTAAAACTAAAACTCAAATCAACCTTCCATTCTGTCTTTGAGACATCCTGAACAAAAGCACCTTTTCACATCTGAGAGACTGGCTTAAACAGAACAGAAGTTCTGTTTAAATTTATACTGAACTGGGTTGACATATTTACTCAGACAGAAAAGATTTTATAATCAAATGTTTTTGACAAGTTTCCTGGTTCATTGAAGGCGTTCGCATGAACAGATAGTTCATATGACTAGTAAAACCATTTTTTATGATGAAAATGTGTATTTACTGTTGCTAATGAACAAAATGCTAAAAACTCAGAAATTTGAATATAAAAGTTAAGTCAGGAAAAAGGTATCTGAAGATAGTTAAGATAGTGTAATTTTTTTGGTATGTCATGTCAGCTGTTCTTTGGCAAACAGAATAAACAGATGTCAACACTGGGCTATTTTAATACAAACAGAGGTTTTTTCACCCCAAAGCAAATATACATAAGTTTGAATTTTTTAATGCTTCTGTTTTGGTCTATAATACTAACATTCATTGATAAACAAATGAAGATAAGTTTTGACTTTGTTCTCATGATAAATATTTAACATTTGAATCAATATATGCTGATATAATTCCTGGCAGTGTTTGTCTATTATTTCCTGTACCACCCAACTGAAGTCTGAGGTATTAATGTTTTCAAAAATAAGTTATTTAATTTATTGTCATAAATACTTGCAGTAGCAGAAAACATAGCACAGCAGACACAGGATAAGGGGTTGAAATTTCAAACAGTTAGACCAATTCTGTAAACAACATCCTGACAGCATGGGGGTTTCTTTCCTGTTCTCTACTAAGCCTGAACTATTTTCTCTGTTAGTTCCCTAGAGTTTCCCCTTTCCGCTTCTCATCCTTTAGGATAAGGAATAACATGCAGTGACCCAGTCACTGTCTCACCAGCCACCTAGTAAACACGTGGTCAGTGTCCACAGGGACACTCAATAAATGTTAGTTTTTAATGATATGTTGTGTTTTGCTTCACCTTCCACTAGAGGGCTAAACCTGCTGGTATAAATTCTTATAACCATTCTTAAAATGTTAAAAATACAGTATTGAAAAGGGACAGGAGGTCACAGTGAATGAAATTATTCTCCCCCTGAGCAATTGTTAAAAATTTTTCTTAAACAAATGTTCCGTCAGAAATGGGAAATGAACCAAATGGGAAGTCAACCAAAATGAACGCCTATGTCTTATATTAGGGAGACTGGATATGGTGAGGACCTAAAACGGGGATCATGTCACAACCAGCAGTAGGGGAGGATTATCTCATTATACAAAAGATTTTTTTTGTGAGAGGGACCAATCACTGGATCAACCTCTGTAGGGATGTGTAGAGTCCCCACCACAGGTGGTTTTCGATGTGTTTGAACAGGCTGCTAGGTAACTTCACCTAGGCTCTCTTTCCCTCAAAAGGCTGGTCCCTTCCAATCTCTGCTGTTCTAAGATTCTGTGATTTATAGGCGGCACAATGTATGTAAATACCTGTCAGGGCAGTGACCACTAGATTTTAGAAAATCAGCTATTTTTTGAAGGAGTAAGGAATGACCTGTCCAAGAAAAAAGGCAAGAAATGAGTGGGTGTAGCTCCCTCAGCCTCTAAGTCCCTAGTGGCTTTCAAACTTTTCCTTCTGTCAGCAAGGCCTGAATACGCAATTTATGAACACCCCTGTGAAAACCTCCTTGTTGAATGTGTAGCAGCACAGCCTTTGAAAATGGATTAGAGGGAACTGCCTTTTTGCAAGCGGTGTGAGAAATGTTAAAAAATTACCTTTTCTGTCTGGTCAGGCGTCATTTATAACAGTAGCAGAGGACAAGTTCTCTTTAATCTTCAACTTTGCGCTCAAGCCAATGTAATTTTTTTCCTAAATGGTCTAAGTGGAATTTTCCTGAAACTACTAAATATAATCATGATGAAAGTGTCAACTTTCCATAATCACTTTCAGGTCACCAGGCTCACAAGAAAGCAGAATATTTAAAGGGAATCTTATTATTTTTTAAATGAAATCTTGGTGCTTACTTCATCATCCAATCTCCTACTCATTTGAGTTTGATTAATTGTATCATAATGGGAACTGACATTCTGTGAATATGGCAGCCTTTCAAGGTTGGCATGGAAGAACACTGTTCTCCGAGACATCATCCCAAAAGCTTTTATTTTCTAGAAGACAGTTTCTTTCTCTCTTTTGAACTTTGGTATTGAAATGTTACACTTCTGTAGGTGTATTGTGGTTGATCAATCTACTGTCCGTGACCCAGAAAAATTGCTTTGGTGTAGAAAAAGTTATCAGAGGTAAACAAATCAGTTCATTGGTGCTGATCCACAAATTGGACCTCCTAGTTGGGAAAATATTAATGATTAATATTGATGTGTCTTCTTTGTGTATTATTTTTATGGCATTTCTTTGGCTTAATGATTTATTTTAATGATATCATATTTAGATGGCATTTCTATCACTTTTGTCCTGGTTTGATAATGCCTTCAGAAAATGCATCTAGAGCTTCTGCTCAGCTTATCTTTAAAGAAAGGCACTTTTCTTGAAGCACTTTTTCGGAAGATAATAACTTTCTAAACATAACCAATCACTTCCTTCAAAGCCATTGAATTAGCAACAGAACTCGAAGGTATCTTAGTCTCAAAAGGAGACCCAGGAGCATGCACTTAACATGGAGGTGTCCTGAGTCTGACACTGCCTGGAATGACCTCAGCTACCCATTTCTCTGGAGACAGCTCTTCCAACGAAGGAGAAAGGAATTGATTAATGTGTCACTGCTCTTGGCCTGGGCCAAAAGGTGAGAATCTTTGTGTTGTGTTTCCAGTAGGACAAGCTGCTGATGGTAGGACCCTAGCATTTCCTTGGTGTGCTTCTGTTCATGTAGAAAACATGCACACAACTCAATAGGATCAAGCCCCAGCAGGCACTTTCTATACTTAGAAACGAAATGTGCTTCCCAATGGACACACCCAGGAGTGTTCATGTTTCCTCTTGAAACGTAGTTACAGCTGCTTCTGTTTCTTTCTGCCTTTTCCTTTATACAGGCTGTCTCTGCTGGGACAGATTAAATCAGTCTTAAACACCAAACAGTGTTTTAGGATGCTTTGTCTTCATTCTTAGAAGTCTCTACATTATAAATATTTGAGTTCATCCTTATATCTGGCTTTCTAGGGTGATGGCATCTCATCTTCTGCACAGTGAATTTCAGTCAGAAATTTTTTTATACAATAAACATTCCCAAATATAATAGAAATTCTGTCCCTGGCTAACAACTCGCTTCTGAGAACAGAAGCGACCCCGAGGTAAAGGCTGTTATTAACAGCATTAGCAGAAATATGTAATTGAGCAAAGAATACCAAGCCAGATTTGGTGTGTATGAAACCTGTATGAGAAACAAAAGCTATACTTGTGCACTTTTTACTGAAGATAGTGAAAAGGCAAGGCCTGAAGGAAAAAGAAAATCATAATTAATGGAAACTATCCCAAAACACCCAGAGCTATACAGACATTTTTATTGCAATTATTTCTAAAATGTCTACTCTGAAATACGGTATTAATTCACTCCAATTTCAGTTATGTTAGATAAAAGCAGAAAATATAACTAGTTCTCATGAAATTCCAAGGATGTACTCAGATCTTGAATTCAAGAAGTCAATATTTACTGACT
Source organism: Hirundo rustica (assembly GCF_015227805.2). Classification (NCBI taxonomy): domain Eukaryota; kingdom Metazoa; phylum Chordata; class Aves; order Passeriformes; family Hirundinidae; genus Hirundo; species Hirundo rustica. Next base: position 92,438,896 of record NC_053452.1, on the reverse strand, counting down.
TAGATGTTGTGAACTAGCCTATTCTTTTTCTCAGTTAAACACTAGATATAATTTTAGTAATTATATTATGGGCAGAATATGATCTTAATGCAAATATTTATATAATAGGTGACAGTTACAGATGTGCACTCTTGAAGATTCATTCAAAGTTTCTGGTTAGAACTTAAAGTAGCTAAAGGTAAAAAATCTCTTTCATCAATAGCTTGCTCAGAAAACAGGGATTTTTCAGTTTAGCAGCTAATCTAGTAAAAAAATATGTGGGGGAAAGTCAGGCCTGAAAATTAAATCCAATTCATTTCACAGTGTCACCTGGAAAGCAGTTAGAGTTCTTTACATGCTTTCATTCAGGTAGAAATGAGCCCCTTCCTTGGGCAGGAAGCATCTAAACAAAAGACTCTATTTCCTTGAGTCCATAAATATTTCACAGTCAACATGCTGCGGGAAATTTCAAATACTTGTGTTGTTGGAAATTCTGACATTTTCTTCCCAATACAGACTAAATTTTGAAAACATTTGAATACTCCAGAAACCAATATGCATCCTTTGGGCTACATGAACTAACTCAAAGCAGATAGCTGTAATCCATGTGATTAGAAGAGGTTTGTCTCTGCTGCCTTATCCTGTGGATGTGTAGGTTGTGGTTCTCATGCCTTCATCATGGGTCTGGAATCCTTGCTGATCACTAGCTCCCATAATCACCAATAGTGAAATTAGCCCTCCAAGGGACTGCAATGCTTTTTTAGCCCACAGCAGAAAATAGAGGCTCTTAACATGATTGCCCCAAAGTGGATAGTGAAATGTGCCTTAATATTTTATGGAAGAGATCCAAAATGAAACATCCAAGACAGAAAACACTATATTGTAATTACAGATGGGTTTCCTTGCAAATGAATACTTCATTTTAATTTTCTAAATTACTAACAAGAATTTGCAAGAGAAATCAAAATATTCTGCAGAAGGGTGTTGTTTTTTGGTGGGTTTTTTTTGGTGGTTTTTTTGTTTTGTTTTGTTTTGCTTTTTTCCCTCTCCCTCCAGTACTTTTCATTGAAAAATAATTTTGGCAAAAAATCCTCAGTCAAATCCATCATGGACTGGCCCTGAATGTGCAGTTAAATTCCATCTGGGAAAAAGCAGCTCAAGGAAAATTGGTGCACTGCTGGGCTTGCATGCATCTCCCTCAGACTCCACTTACAGATAAGGAATCCTTACTGCACAGCCCTGTATCTCTTCCAGCCTCTGGTATTAGGTTGTCCCCTACCTGGAAGTGTTCAAGGCCAGGTTGGATGGGGATTTGATCAACCTGGTCTAGTAGAAAATGTTTCTGCCCATGCCAAAGAGGTTGGAACTAGGTGATTTTTAAGGTCCCTTCCAAACCAAACCTTTCTATGGTTCTGGAATTCATTCTATTTAGATTCAAATCTCTCAGTCTCACTGCACTCTGGTGTCCTCCATGCCTGTGTCTGGTAAGAACCTGTCAGGAAATCATGCTTGTGTGAGAGTTGTTTCTTTTTTCCAGGTACTGAAAGTACCTGGAAAGAGTTTTGAAATCTTCAAAATAAAAATGCACGGCTACAATGGCATATGATAATGATTTGCAAGTCTGTCAGGATGTTTTACTGCATAAGTCTGAAGGCACATTGTAAATCTATACAATGTGATGGCTATTTCTACTTTACTTTTCCTTTTCACAGAGGTACAAGATGCAAAAGAATTTGGTGCTCAAGGACTGAATCTTTGACATAGATTTTATGCTGTGTCATTTCAAAGAGACCAGAGACATTATAACCATAAATTACCCCTTTACATTATATTATTTTCTTTCCCCTTAGTTGAAAGTATTCCTTGCTCTGCTGCTGTGGCTGTTTTACCATTTATTGTACTGAGTATTTCATGTTCATTTTCACCCAGATAAAGTGGAGAGACATAAAACTGTTTCATAAAATATTTGCTAGTTGTACGTGCTTAAATAAATGTTTTTACTCTTTGAGAAATCAGCAATTTTTCCTACTGTGAAGGAATGTATCTATGTTTAATAAGAGTCTAGAATACATAATTTATTTTCAAAGGGGATTAAAGCTTGACAGAGTAATGTAAATATGATCTCTGGTTACTATAGTTGAAATATTCTAAATTCTATATATGTTATCTCTCACTGGTTCCAGTTTTAAGCCAGTGCCTCAGTTAGCAAATGTTGCAGACCCTCCAGAGATTGACTTAGATTTATGAAAAAATCTTACACTGAGAACAGTTCAGAAAGCTTTATATTAGTTCAGAGGCAGCTGTGATTCATAGCACAATAAAGATCAACTGACCTTTTAAAGGCAAATATGTCTTGCTGATAACAGAAATAAATGAGCAAAGCTCTAATGAAGATATTTTATAACCACCTCTTTCTAAGCCTTGTCTTAGTCTGTAAGAGGTTATTTTGGGCAGGTGTATAATTTCTCTTTGAAGTTACATGCTGCTAGTACTTATATATTGTAAAGATACTCTGCTCTCCTCAGTACAATTTTGCTTCCATAAGTGCACTTTAATCTAGTTTGCTTTTTCACTGTTCTTAGAAATAATAAAGTAAAAATGCCACATTAAGAGAAATCTGAGTAACATCTGGAAAAGTTAAAATTGTTGATTAACATTTTAAGAGTAATGCATAATTTTTTAACTGTCAAAGGAAAAAAAGAGTAGTAATTATAAAAGCAATATTCATCTCCCACCATCAGCAGACAAAATATTTTCACATTTACATAGGAGATAGGGCTTCTTGACAGTTGCTTTGACCTAAAGATGAAAGAATGCCAGTGACAGGGTTTGATGAGTTCTCACTGAAACTACACACCCATAAAAATTACAAAGTCCTCTTTGTGTTCACACCTCAGATCCAGTGCACACAAGTACATTCGTATATGACAATGTCTAGTAAGAAAGGACTAATTCAGCTGCACTCTGCCTAGCTCGTATTCTGGTACTTTAAATTTGACTGTGTCATGTGCAGTCAAGAACACACACACAAAAAATATTTTAAGGAAAAATCAGGAAAGAAAGAACAACGTTCTGTAGCCTTTTGGTTAAACTCAGGACAGGTATGGGATATTTTCTATAGCAAGGCAGACACATTTTGGTTTACACTGACACTTGATGGAAATAACACAGATAATCAGCCTCTGGGTCTTTGGGATGAAGTCACCCAGACCAAGGCATTTGTTTCCCTTGCAGCTGGCAGAGGCAGAATTGCCTGATTTCAGGCAAGATCTGAACACCTTCCTTTCAGGGAGCAGCAAAAGGGTGCGGCACTTGGTTTATGTGTTCCGTATTCACTAAAGTACTGCTTAAAGTTCTTTATAAATGAGCCATATGTGACTTCCTTAAGACTAGACCCACCTGACTGGTAGAATGTATAGATTCTTGTATGATAGCTTCAAGGGGTTTTGGTCAGAGAAGCCTGTGGAAGCAGGGCTATATTGTTGACTAACTAATTTTCTTCATTATTAATTTGTGAATTCCTTGCCTTCTTTTAATGAAATATCTCCAAAATAATTAATATTGAGTGTCTCTCCAAAAAATAGAAATAATTTTCCTTTCTATGTAGACTGTCACACAGTTTGGCTCTTTAGCTTGAAAAGAGGATGCTATCAAAATAAGGGAAGCAAATGTATTTCTTGGACAAAAACAGGTAATTATTTTTGTCAGGTCTAAGGACAGACTTGAGACCTCATATTCAAGAAAAAAGATAAGGCAGAATCATGACTCAGAGCACCATTTCAGGTTAACAGGGCAGGCAGTGAATACCAGCAAGAAAGGCCAGGATGAGATAACACAATAGAAGTGTGTTTTTCATTGATTTGCTCTCTGTGCAAATTGAGAAAAAGAACTGTTGCATTCTCAGATCACTGTCTAACTAGGGAACTTTTCTTTCTTGTGAGCAGTGGAGAATTCTTCTCAGAGGGCTTAGCCATACATCAGAAAGTGAACAGAATATGAACAATACTTTCCTTCTTTTCTTTGTGGCTGACCCTTCTTACTTTGCCTGGGATACAGATATGCCCCATTCTGATGAGGCAATGAATTTCTCAACTCTAGGATTTCTTTCAATGGAATAACTTGCCAAGATGCCACAGGTATTGCTAGAACTTTGTACCTGTGTATCATCAAGGATTGTCCAGCCTTGGTAATCATGGGTTTGGAAGCAGAACTTCTGTTCCACGCAGACCATCAAACACTGCCTGTGTGTGCTGCAGCAGGTGATGGTGTAAGGTCTGGGGGATACCTTGGCCTGATGGACATTGGGAGCCACGTGAGTGTCAGAGGGAGGGATGCTGCCACTGAGAGGATCTGGGCACCTTACCTCTTCCTTACCCTGCTTTTGCCTAAATTTATTCTGTTGTAAAAATCTATAAAATAAATAAACTCGTTGCCTAAAGTTATTCCATTGCCTTTTCATTTTTGGGAATAGTAATCACAGAAAAAGAAGTCAAATGGTTCAAAGCTTCTGTTGTTCCTAAAGTAGATTCCTTCTCTGGAAAAGAATCAGGGTAAATTTACAAAGGAAGAGAGAAATATGTAACACACCCATAAAGTAATTGCAGAAAATTAGAATATATTCCACTTCAGTATATTTCTTTGTGTACAGGGCCAGATTAGCAGATCAGTTTTGCTTCTCAAAAAGCACAGTGTAAAAATCAATTTTCTTAGAAGAGCAATATCTTTAAGCAACACGTAATTTGCTGATTTACTCTTTGATCTAAATGGCAAAACAAATTAATGCCTTTGATACACTGGAAATAGCAGGCTTCCAATCTTTTGGAAAATTTTCAAAGACCCAAATCCCAAAACTTTCAGCAACCTTTTTTTTAAAGATGATGTCTCTGTGTCGCTCTAAAGGAAAATGTCACAAGCTTATGATCTTGACATTGCCTCTATAAACTCCAGCTGATCTATTTACCTGCATTCTAATTAAAATCTCATTGAGGTTGGTATGGTTCTTCACTTCAGTCACAGCCATCAAACTTCACTATTCAGATGGAAGATATATGATAATCAAAACGCTGGAAAGTTACCAAGATTGAAAACAGTTTTCTGCACATACTAATTACTGTTATACAGCATTTTTCAGTGAAATGTTTGTACAATTTATGTCTATGAAACTTCAGATTAAGGAAAGCTCTTTTGGAGGAGACTGGAGAAGACAGATATTCAAAGTGAAGGAAATATGGTTGCAGTTTAAAATAACTTTATGTACATTACCTCTTACTAAATGTATCATGAAGTAGGCGTTTTTGCTCTGATTTTTACTTGAGATGCCTCTTTCAAATTCAAAAGGGATTTATCCCTTTCCATCCCTTTTAATTAGGGGAATATAATATAATAGAAATCAAGCCATACCTTGAAATAGATTTTAATAAAGAAAAAGAGTAGTAAGAGTCTGCTGAACACATATCTCATTTCCTCACTATTCTTAGTATGTCTGAGGGTATTTGCTTTCATTTTAAATTTTAGTGATGTTTTATATAGGAATTGAACTGATAATGGATTTCTTTCTCCTGTGTTTAACCTCATGCTCTCTCCAACCTCTGACATCTTGGCTCGGCAGCCCAGTCTTTCCATGGTGCCTATTCCAGAAAATGAGATGCTCATATCCAAGGAGGTAATCAGTTGACATTTAATGGGTTTAAGCATTTAGATGCTAGCTTTATCTTTTATTTGCATAGTCGATATAAGGTTGATAAGTAAAAATGTGCTGAGCTTTCAAACCTGCTTTTTTTCCAGGGCAGAGGCTACATAAACATTAATTGTTCTTAATGATCAAGGAAGAGAAACATCCAGAGCTGTTCTGCCAACTGTGCTGCTTATGTGAATTTGAAATAACAGTAACATTTGTGCTTCAGGTTCCTGATATGTGCGGTTGGGATGTTAGCAAGTGGGAATGGTTAAATTATTCTGTTTGTAAAATCATGCAGCCATATTTAAATAACACATTCCACAGTTTTCAGCCACTGATATAGCTTTTGTTTTAAATACCAGGTACTACAACAGCTACCAGAAGCACTAGGATAATTAGTTACTGATAATTTAATAAAAGACAGTCAAGAAAACATAAAACATAATTCAAGTTTTGCTAGTCAGAATTCAGTGCCAGGTGTGGTGTTTTTTTTTTTTTTTTTTTTTTTTTTTAGAAGGATAAAAATTTTCTTGAAGTTTAAATTCAGTGGCTAATTCCCTACTACATTTATACATCTAAACTCTACGACCATAGTGGTTACCACCCTAGACAATTCATTCAGTGAGAGCAGAAGCAATCTATTAGTCATTATCAATTTTCTCTTGAGACAGGGCATATAGAAAATTTAAAAGGTTCAGCTGGCAATGGCAAGTCCTTTTTTCCAACAAGATCATGAGCATGAAGTTAAATTATAGCCTCGGCCATATATTTAATTCAATTAACGATCACACTCTTTACTCTGGCTTTGGAATGTAATAGAACATCACTCATTACAGGACATTTTCAATACTATTTTAAAAATTCACCTATGAAGGCATAACTTAGTACCAATAATAGCAGTATGAGAACATTTATGATGAAAGAATGGATTTTTTACTACCGAGATCTCTTTTACCAAGAGCGTTCTCACAATTATTTCACTGGATTTTTAATGAATGTAAAAATACAGATAGGAATGATAATTACATATTTAGAAACAGTTTATTTATAATTTATGTTTTTTAAATTAGAGTCTAGTTTATCTGAAAGCAGCAATATGATAATTTAAATAAATGAACAGGATGTTTGCCAATAATTTCTACCAAATGTGTAACTTTTAGTTTTGAAAAATATTGAGGGAGTTTTGGGGCCAAGCCCTTTGCATTTTGCAAGTGGAGGATTTGTCTGAATTCTGAGTCTGTTGACAGCATATCAATATATCCTCACAGTTTATCTCAGTTTCCACTGGAGAAAAAAAAGAAAAAAAGAAAAAGAAAAGAAAAAAAAAAAAAAAGAAAAAAAAAAAAGAGAAAAAAAAAGGTGTGGGGGGAGAAAAGATAAAAATGAAAAGAGGTTGATATCTCACTTGTTGGGTGGATCAACAGACTGCAGTTCTGTTCTGCAGCAGGAGTATATAGCTATGACCATAGCCTCTTATTCTCATGTGCATCCCTGGCCTCTCTGTACAGGCTGTCAGGGACTTGGAGCTCTTTCATATCTCTTTTTGTTTGAATCTCCATCACAGCCCTCCAAACCTCCTCCTTTGTTCCTTGCTTTTGACATTTCTGCTTGTTTTTACACCATCAATCCCTGTTCCTCTGCGTCCCAGGAGCCACTTCTTGATTCTCTCAAAAGCAGGTCTGTACAGTGTCTGCTATGGAACTATTCAAAGAAAGACCCAAAATGCCCTCACAAAGTGAAGTTAGACCAAGAATACCTTTCTGATCTTCTCAGAGAGGTTGGTTTTTTTCCATCTCAGCTGTAAAGTTTTGGAAATATTGTTGAAGTATGGTCTATTGTGAGAAGGCAGTGAGAGAGACTACATAGTTCTGCGGATAAATTTATTTTTGAAATTAAGCAGATTTTCAGTACACCAGAAACTCTAAAACATGTATATATACACATTTATGCATACATGTGTATTTGTATAAGTGTGTGTGTGTGTGTATATTTGCAGCTTCTGATGATGCAGATGATTTTCATGTATTTGGAAATACAGGGAAACAAACAGCTAGATCCTTGTCTCTCATCCTTCTGCTTTACAATTTTCACATTGAGGAAGAATTTTGCAAATCTAATGGAAAGAGATATTTTCAATGATAATTCTCTAAGAGACAGGACACATAATTTAACTGGTGCATTATTAAGATCAGTTCAGAAAGTGAAGGATCTTGTACTGACATAGTAAAGTCAGACAAAAAAAGCGCAAAATTCCTTTGGTTAGAGGCCAACTTGGTCTGTTCCAAGGCAGGTAAAAGACATTAGAATTGTCTTCTAAAAGTTCCCTTATATTTTAAGTAAGCACTTTGAACAGAATTTCTATCTGCATTTTTTATAAAAGCTTAAATGTACTACAAAAATGGGAGAATTTGTACCATGACCTGTAGAACAACTGTATTTCAGAAACTGTGGTTGCATTTATGAGGAACAAAGACAATCGATGAGAAAGAAGAATATTTGTAAGTGCTCTTATCAGTACACTTCTTATTTCCTTTGATTAATGTCTTATTGGATGACTTATAATAACGTTAACTAGAGACAAATCATCAGCTTTAAAGTTGAAAAAAATGTGTCAGATACCATTTAGTGCAGCTGAGCAAGCTGACAATTTGTGCTGGTTCCCTGGGGCCTGTCACTAATGCGTATTTTGCAGTTACGACTGTGCAGGTGGACTCCAGTCCATGTAGAAATATCAGTAAGAATTGTGTCAGGCTCACCACAAGCTGCTCGGGAAGTAACATCAAGAGATGACACATTTACTATTTTCTCTATTACAAATCAAAGAAAACATTTTTCATAGAACTGTTCAACACACTTGTACATAGCAAATGATCAAATATTTTCCCCAATTTTTAATTTTTTAGCTGGAGGAGGTGACATGGGCACATCATGCTGGCCACATGAAGGCTGAGCAATGTCTTTGGATGTTTCATGGGTGTCAGAGAAGACACAAATGCATCTGGAGATGATCCACTTTTCTCATTCTCATTCTCATTCTCATTCTCATTCTCATTCTCATTCTCATTCTCATTCTCATTCAAGAAGGACTGAACAATTTGAGACCTCTGAGATCTACTGCTGGAAATGGAAGTATACAGCACTGATACTCAGAAAGAGATCAACATTTATGCTGTCTTGGAGACAGGAGAACAACACAGAACTAGGGGCAGCTCAAGTTATTTGAAACAGCCTTCTTAGCCGACTTGAGGGTAGTGGTTCCTTGGAGATAAGTTGTTGTTGAGCTGTCTCTGAAAAACAACACATTTTTACCATTTTCTCTTTTATGGGTTGGGTTTTCAGAATTGTATGTTAAAATGCTTTCCCTTTCCAGCGCATTAAAAAAAAGCAAGGTAGGTCTTGGTTGATGATTTTTAAAATCACATCTTTCAGGCACCTGCATTGTTCCTTTTTATTTGGGAACATAACTTGACTCTAGGAACAGTTTATAGCAAATTTCCACCTTATTTAATCTCCACAATTTAATATGTCTCTCTCTCTCTTCTCTCTCTCTTCTCTCTCTCTTTTTTTTTTTTTTTTTTTTTTTTTTTTTTTTAATCAGTGGATTCTGTTTGGATGATGAACTGATTAGGAAAAAAATCTGCCAAGTCATAAGCCCAATATTATTCTTACTGCTATCATAAGACCCTTAGTTCACTCTCCTATGTTATCTAAATTATTATCTGCCCTCTTTATCTAAAATTATATATAGGCTCATAATTAACTTCTCCTGCAACATTCCTCTCTCAGAATGAGAAAGTGAGTCACCCTATGTGAAATATAAACACCTCTAAGAAGGAGTGAGAGAGGAAAGGAGGGAAATGTGCTGCTTGTTTCTTCTTACTAATTTGTGTTCTTTTCCTCAGAGCAAAGTATTCACTGGAAATAATAATAAAAAAACCAAACAGCAAACAAACAAATGAAACTGAGGTACCTTTGTATTCAGAAGAATAGCATTTGTGTAATTTTTGCATAATTCTGTTATGGCACATACCAAGACCTGTGACTTCTCTGTGAAAATAAGAAAATAAATGTGACATTCTCCTTCTTGTGAAATCCTCTATTGCAACCAGTGCATTTTAAATGGAGAAGGTCTGAAAGATACTCTTTGAAATGTAACCAAGCAATATGTCAATAATTTCTGATACCTACTGTCTTTCTTTCAAGTAAAGCTAGTGTTTGCCCAGGCTGTGATGTGTGAATGGTGTTACTATCTGGCTCAGAATTTTACTGAGTCAGAACCATTAGAGAGAACATGGGGCACATGTACCTGTATAATCTGAAAAAACCGCATTGTGTTTAGGGGCTAAAACTATGTCCTCATTACCCTTATTCATTTATGATTTACAAAATCCTAAGTCTACAATTACTAATAAACCACTAATTACAGTTACCAATACAATTACTTCAGGTCCATGTAATCTTTTGCTGCAGTTATTACTCAGTTTTATCTGTTTGTTTTTCATGAAAGATCTGCAATATTTGCTTGAGAAATCAATAGCATTTCTAAAGTCAACATTCATAAAAAGACCCCATGAGAGAAAGCTGATTCTATTGACTTCAGTGGTGACAGGGTTTTACGGAGTGTCTTTTGTGCAAGTAACAAAAGTTCCTGAAATTTGAAATTCTATGAAAATGTCAATAAGGTCCAAAGTTCTGTTATACATTGCTCTTAGTCTTTATTTACTTAAGGAGTGTTTCTGCTCTGAAGTCAACAATAGCATTAATCATTGATAGATTCTACATATAAGGGGGAAATGTACCCATTCTATGGAAGTGTCCTTGTACTAAAGAATTTTTGTAAAGGGTTGAAATTTTAAACAAAAACGCCAACCTAAATGGCTTTATCATGGCAAAGTAATATTCTTCCAGTTAAACACGCTCCTCACTGGACCCTGAATTATTCTGTAATGATTCAGCTCTTGCATACTGCTCAATACCTTTTTAACTTGTAAAGATTCCAACTTGTCAAAGCAAGGACAGGGAGGAGATAGATACTTAATAGAAGTAGAGGGAACTCTCCTGGAAACACTCCCACTCAAAGGTCAACTTTATGCAAGCACCTACTTTTTCATTTGACCCTGGGATAGATATTTCCAGACGTGTTGGGGAAAAAGATGGTGTTGCTCCTTGTGCTTTCCTAGGAGACAGAAACATGGGCTCTTCATGTGTCACATCATGGGTGTACTATTCACTTTTTGCTTTCAATCTTGCACAAGTTTGCATCCTTGTTCCCCAGACAGTGGAGAGCTGGTGTAGACTGGTAGGGCAGAATATTGCTGCCTGCTCCTCTCTGGAGTAGTGGTCTCACCGCCCTTAGTTTTTTTTGACCAAGCCAAGGACTGCAACCCTAAGCTCTCTCTATAGACTTACAGCAGTTAATTTAGCTGAAAATTTAATGAGCCTGAAAATGAACATTAAAAGTAGGAATAATGACTGCTTTTAATAAAGGAGTAAGATTTTCAGGTGCTAGCTGTGACAAATTCTTTAACCTCTAAATTAGATGGGCCACTGAAACAGTAAACTGTTGCCTTCTGGTACTTATAAATAGAAAGGCAGGTCCAAACAATGCACACTTCTAAATTCTCAAATAAAAACTTAAAATATCAGCAGACAAATTTTCTAGTTACTTTATACCTGAGTAATGCTTTAGTTTTTTTCTTTAAGATTTTATATGTTCAACAGGAAACTTATATTGCAACAGGTATTTGGGCATTACTTAAGTCACCTTCAATTACGTCTTCTTGTTTTAAGTCAAAAAACTTTCAGTTATAGCCTACTGACTCAAAAGGGTATATTAGATCACCATGCTGTAACAAGGAAAAGCGTTATATGCATTTATAGAATTTTATTTGTAGGGTGATTGCATAAAAATAATTACTGTAAATACATTAGTTTTATAAGTTTACATTTAAAAGTCTGAAAGGGTAGTAATATAAGAATGATAAAGAGAAAGTTTAAAATATCAGTATATGATTAAAAATGCCATTTGAATCTATTTCTACCTGGCATTAAGAAACAACTGTTGTTATTGGTCCCCTTCAATGAATATCAGGAGTTCTGAGAAATAGTTTTAGAGGAAAAGAACTTGCTGTGAATAGCTAGTCAGAACATAGATGTAGGTTAAAGAAGTTTGGGTTTTTTTAATTATTCAGTACTTAAGTAACACATAAGTAATTAGAATCATAGAATCAGATTAAAATTCGCTATAGTGTTGATCACTCTTATGACATAAAATATTTTTCCTTATGCCTAATTGAAATTTCCCCAATTGCTGCCTTGTTTTCTTTCACCATGAAAATCTGAGCTGTCATTAAACCTTTCTTAAATGGCTAGAAAGGGAAAATAGATAACCCTTAACCTACTTTTTAGGTTTAACGAGTGCTATCTGTCACACATCTTTCCCAGAAATCAGCAAACACTTATAGCCATCCTGATAGTTGTCCATTGGTTTTCTCTGCTTGCTTGACAAAACAAAAAACCTATTTTTATTGTGAGGGCTCAGAAATGGAAACTATGATCCAGATGCAGCCTCGCTAGTGCCCAGCAGAGGGGAATAACTTCCTTCAACCTGCTGGCTGTGCTCTGATTAATGCAGCTGTATATGAGGTTATCTTCCATCACAAGAAGGCTGGACTGCTGTGCATTCAGTGTGGTGTCAGCTAGACTTTACGTCGCTCTCAGCAGAGCTGCTTCCCAGTCAGTCAGTCAGTCACTGTCCTGTGCTATTGCATGGGTTATTCATTTCCTCCATCCCTCCTTGCCCCCTGCCCCATGCTGGATTTTATATTTACCTTTGTTCATGAATCTTCTGCTAGCCCATTCTTTCAGTCTGGAAAAGTCCTCCAGAATGGGAGTCATAGCCTTGGCATGTCAGTCTCTCTCACCCTCCAAAGTGGGAACATCCACAGACTTCCTGGATGTATAGGGTCTTGAGATCTCTGATGGAGGTGCCACCGTAGCATCCTCTGAAATACCACCTGGGACAGAGATTTTGAACTGCTGAATACTCTCTTTTTAGACCAGCGTCCCAGATAGTTATTGCTCCGCTGTGTAGTCTATCCTACTCCTTGGTTTGGGTACCAGGCTATTATAGGAGACTGGCAAAATCCTTGCTAAGGGGGAGGCAAGCAACACCTATGTCATGTGAGTGCAAGGGCAGCCATGTGCTCTGTCCTCCCAGGATGAGGTTCAAAAAAGAAGTAGAAAGTGGAAAACCAATGGAAATCTGAAATGTCCTCTGATTTGCAATTATTCAAGGTGATGCTTGTCTATTGAAATTTGCTGTGTGCAGAAGAATTCCTCAAGAATGTCAATGCATGAAAAATCATTCTTGTTTCAGTAAGCAGAGTTGTAAATTAAAAGTGCAGCAAACCAGTGATTAAAAAAAAAAAAAAAAAAAGAGAAGTGCTGTATGAAGTTCTCCACCAGTTTTTACAAATGTTCCTGTATAACATATTGCAGTTTTTATTCTCCCATTCACTTTTTTTTTGCTTTTTTATTTTTATTTTTCTATAGGTTTCCAATGAAAGAGGTTCTGTTTAGATATGATGGTGAGTATTACTATTTTAAAAATTTTGATTACAATCACAATTTGAATATGTAACTACTTTGGTGTCACTTTATCAAATTTTTATCGATTTATTTGATAAGATGATAGGATGCTTTAGGTACACAATTCAGTGTTTGGATAACAAGATGGCTGTATTTGGTGAATGATTTTCTATGAATAATTACAAATACAGAATTCCAATTCTTGGCATGACAGAAGAAAGTCACAATAGAATGGATTTTAAGTGGGATGGTTGGAAGAAATTAAGGTATACTCTGGAATTAGATTGTGAAAGGATGTCAGGGAAATAAGATTAATTTTTTTATATTCAAGCACATAACCACATACTGCCATTGAATGAATGGTTTGCTAGAGTTAAATAATACCACCTTGAAAATAATGTACTATGCTGAGGTGATTTAATGCAGTACTTAGCAAGAGATGTCAGCAAACAGGTGATACTGAAAAGGCTCAAATGTTCAATGCCTTTTTTTTTTTTTCCTCTTTTGTTGTTTGAGTCTTCACAAAAAAAGAGATCAGTTATGACTAAAAGTTTATCTCAATTATTATTAAGAATTTGAGAGTAAGATCATGGAGAGAAATTGAAAATAACACCTGAAGGAATACTAAGGTAAATTGGAGTATTCAGGATGCAACAGCCTAATGAAATTTACCCTTAAAATACTGAACCTAAGCAATTTCTCAAATACTAGTGATTAGCAGGATGAATAAGCTCCCAGAAAACTTGAGAAAGGTAAACACAACGTTCTGGCTAAGCAAAAGAGGAAAGGAAAGTCTAAACAATTACAGAAAATTCAGTTCTAACAGCATTTCTAAGACACTGGAACAAGGCATTAAACAACATGTTTGTGGGCATCTAGAGAATGGTAAGAAGATAAGATTATTTGCACAGGGACACATCAGAAACAAATCCTATCAAGTTGATCTCATTTCCTTCTGTGACAGCAGAGCAGATATAAGGATGTGTTTTACACAGTGTATCTTCAATGTCGTCTCACATGACATCCCTAAGCAAGCAAAGCAGATATGGACTAAATTAAATTTACCTTTCTATCAAGATAGATAGATCCTTGATTGGAAAGTAGGAGTCTGAGAAGAGTTATTTGCTGCCTAAGTGGGAGAACATCTCACAGAGTTTCAGAATGCTGTTCTAGCTCTAGCACTACAAAATTTTGCCATTAATTACTTTCTCAATGACATGGACAGTAGGCTTACCCAATATACAGATAATGCTCACTTGGGAGGACTTGAAAGCAGCATGGAAGCCAGGATTTTAATTCAAAAAATTCACTTTTATTACAAGAGTGGCTTGAAATAAATATGATACAATTGATTGAAGAAAAATACAAAGAAATTTGAAGGGTACAGACAGAAAAACAATGACAGTAATACTGCAGGTGAGAACCTGAGGACCATAGGGGAGGAAAAACTGAATCTAAGTAGAAGTGATGCATTCAGGGAGATGTTGGAAGGACTGCCTTTAATATGATGAAGATAATTACTCCTTTTTTTTCACTATTAGTGCAAAATCAGTAGACTATAATGGACTATTATAAAGGAATATTAGTCAGTTTTCCATCTTTCCTATGAGGAGAAAAAGAAATGGGTCTAAATTTCAGAGAGAGAGAGATTTAGTTTGAATTTGAACAGTTACAGCTCTGTGAAAATTTAAGTTCTAAAAGTAGTTTGCCTCAGGCTGCTGCAAAGACGGGCAAGCTTCTCAGAAGATAAATCTGATCTGCCAGCTCTCATCTTCTCCCACAGCTATAGAAAAAAGGAGGTGGCTGAATATATCTTTAGGTTGGAGGTTTTTTCCCTGTGAAACTAAGAATTCTATTTGTTAGCCAGATCATCAGGTTGTATAAATTAGGAAAAATAGGTGACCTCAGTATGTGATATGCCTATTACTAATCTGTATTTTTGACAAATTGTGCTCATGCAAAAAATCCTTCTTTTGCAGCCCCAAATTAGGATGAAGAGCTAAAACTGAATTTTGAAGCCTGTTTCTATATTAAGAAGGAATCTACAGCATCAGTCTTATTTAAAGCACCATTTAAAAAATATTGCTTCTGCTATGCTAGTTGCAAGGCAGTAATAACAATCAAATATTCTTTCGAGAAATAATCTTATGTACTAGCATAATGAACCATGGAGATACACACATGAATACTCCATTTCTTGAAGTGCTTGCTGGTTTAAGAGATGCCCAATATAACACAGCATATTTTCTTTAGAAGTAATATAAATGTTCAAATTAAATAAAGCTGTATTTTTGTTGCAAAGTGCTTTTTGTGATTCTTGTTTTTCAATCCTGTAAATCTGGCTCCATGGGTTTCAAACAGCTGAGAACAAATGCCAGCATTGCTGGGAAAGGGATGCTCCTGTGTGTTTAAACTTGGTCACATTTTGCCACCACACAGACCCTTGTATTTTGTGAAATAGTCCAGGGATTATTCATGTTTGTGTCAGCGCCCACAGCAGTGAACATGCACAGTGATTTTCCCCTGCCGTACAATATTCATAGCCCTTTTGACCGTGCCAGGTGGTGAGTGCAGGCAGAATTGCCGTCTGAGCTCCTGGCACACCAGGAAGAAACACCGCTTTCCAGTTTGTGCTGCTGGGTTTTTGATCTTGTGCTGCGTCCACACGATGTTGTCCAAGCCTGGATCTTAAAGAATTTGGTTTCAAAATGCATTATGAAAGTCTAAGGAAGCGGGTTGTCTATGCTTGCATGAGGTACCTGAGTTCTCCCCAGAGTCTTGGTCCTTTGAGCCACAAATCCCCCCTGGGGTGACTCTGACAACACGCTCAGGACCTTTGCACCTCAGCCCTGTCCCAGAGTGCATTTTATCTCCTCAGACATTGTGATTAAGACTGATATTTTAATGGGAATCCCTGCTGTTTTAATTAAAATTAATGTGGTGAACTATTTTATGAAATACCACCGTAAGGAAAAACATTAAAATTAAAACCAGCTTAAGTGGAATAGTCCATAGGCTACTCAGCCTTTTGCCCTAGTGGACCTGGTGTAACTTCAATCCAGCCTGCTTTTAAGCTGTCGGACTCTGTAGCTGTGAAAACAGGAGAAAAGGTCAGCAACCAGTAAGTCTTTCTCTCTATAGATAATATATAAATTTTTAAGAATATTGTGAAAAGATTCCTACAGATTTAAGGGTGGTGTTTTTTGCATTATTTTCTTTCTCAATAGAAAAGTAACAGAAGTTAACTACTGCATAGATCTCGTGAATACCTATTAACCAGGTGGTGGAAAAAAAGCTGAAAAAGCATTTTAGTGAGTTCCAGAGAGAGTTTGTGAAGACAGAAATCAACACATACAAATAGAAAAAAAAAAGTATAGAAAAATTTTTAAAATAGATAAAAATTCATACATATAAAAACATCTATGACTATAAATATGTTAAAAACACTGTAGAAGCTGTAATAGATTACTCACCAAGGACCTAATAGTATTTCTTGGTTTCAGTAAAGCGCTGAAGTGGGAAAAAATCATATTAAAGCCATGTGATCTGTGTGATTCTCAAAAGCCTTAGTCTGCTTTCCTGTCCATTTTTTCCAAGGCATTTGTTTTGTTCTGAATTTGTTCCAACCCCAGATTTCTTTCACTCTTGTTTTTCATTTTTGTAGAACCCAATCCATTCTACCATGTCTAGCTGAGACAATTGTTCACATGGCTTAAGTTTAAATTTAAGTTAACCCATGAGATAGACTGAAGCCCATATATGAAAGGAACACATGCAAGAGAAAGAACTACTGGGATCAGAGGAACGACAAAGCAGAAATCCTTTGGTTTACCTCCAGGTTTGTGATTTTGTTAATCTGTGCATACTTTAAGAAACAGTTTCCCTCTCTGTTCAAACAGCTTCCAGCTATGAATGAAAAATGAGATTATATTGGCAATTACTGTCTAGAAATTCTCTCCTGGGAAACAAGCAGAAAAAGTATTAAGAGAAAACAATCTTTAAGGAGAGATTATAAAGAACAAAACAACACGAAAGTGATTGCTTTTTCTGTAGTTCTAGAAAATTAATGGATGCTGCTTATTCAATAGTGTAATATATTTAGTCCAGGTTCTGATGGCTTTACCCTGATTTTGGTAACGATTTTCTGGTAAAATACACATTCCCATCAGGATCACTATGGCTGTGTATCTTTAGTGAGGGCTTATGATCCCCTTTTTGCCTGAACTTCTCTCGCAGTCTGATATGCCATGCTCACCCCCCTCTGTGCATGCCTGCCATGTTCCTTTTGTGGCTATGTGTTACAACTCAAGCTATGAAGAAAATGACTTATTAAAGTTGGCCCAAGTGGTCAGAAGGGAAATATGTCCAGCACAATAGGTGTATTTGGGCCGTGGCACCCTTGAGAAAATCTGGATGCTGCATGAGAATAAGGACAGCCCTTGGCCCCAGAGTTCAACTGGCTGGCATCCAAAGCCTGGTTTGGTATGGCACAGATCTGTGGTCTTGACTCAGTTTTAATGAGAAAATTGCTTAAATTTCAGGGAGTTCACAAGCTAAAGCTATGCAAAACGAGAAAAGTAAAAGCACAGGGAGAAGGATTTTGTTAGGATGGTAAGAGTAGCAACTCAGGCATAGAAAATGAAAGAAAAATCTCTACCTTAAGGTATAAAAAAATCCTTGAATGCAGAGAATCAGAAAGTGGCAACTAGGGAACACTGAGGATCAGCCTGTTAAAAGGATTAAGGTACAGACTTACTAGAAGCAGCTGAGGGAGCTGAGAGTGTTTAGCCTGGAGAAAAGGAGGCTCAGGGGAGACTGTATCACTTTCTATGAATACCTGAAAGGAAATTGTAGCCAGGTGGAGGAGCAGCTTCCTCTTCCAAGTAGCACGCAATAGGATAAGAATGGCCTTGGTTTGTACCACAGGAGGTTTAGATTGGATGTTAAGAAAACATTTCTTCACCCAAAGGGTGGTCAAGCATTGAAATAGGCTGCAGAGGTTAGTGGTGGATTCATCATACCAGGCACTGTTCAATAGGTGTGTGGATGTAGCACTTGGGGACATGGTTTAGTGGAGAACACAGTGATAGGCTCAGTGATCTTAAATGTCTTTTCCAAAATTAATGATCCTATGATTCTGAGATTCACTGGTGGGATCAGGTAGGAGCACATAGTTAAGATGAACATCACTATGTGCATAACTTCCTTGCAACACCAGAACAATACTTTCTGAGAGCTCATACTGTCAATAAAACACAGCATAATCCTTGTCTCCTTCATCTCTGACTGGTTGATGAGGTTTGGGATTGGCAAGTTCACAGTAAACATCACCTCTCTGAAGCTAGATGCAGCCATGCACAGGTTAATATGTTCCCAGTCGTCAGCACTGATGGCATAACGAAGGTGGCATGCGGTCCATCCTATACTGGGGTCATTGCTGAAATTTCTGCACCTGATGGTGTTTTTTGAGAGGTTCCTGTTCAGGTATGATCCACAATGACTGCTGCTACCTGTTCTGTGAGTCTTGGTGAAACACCCTTTGGGAGAGCACCTGCAATTGTATGACTACATAGACACTGTGCTGGCTCATGCACAGTGTCCCCACCCTGCACAGACTTCACTGGGCTGAGCCCAGGGTGAGCTGACCTTGGCACAGCACAAGAGCATGGCTGGCAAGAAGAATGAGATTGAGATGGCATCTGCTTCCTCCAGATTGACCAAGTGATGCAGGTGGCACGGAAAACATGCTTGGTCAATTACTGTGGTGGGTAGAGCAAAAAGGCCGTAAGGCCACAGCAGCCACACAATAATAATGATAATAATTATGATAATAAAAATAATGATGATCCATGTAATGTGTATATGTAACACCTATAAAGTAATTTACTTTTACCTGTGTTTGTTGACTCTGAACTCTTGGGCATTAGTGTCTATGCAACTCTGTGTGTGAGGAATGGGACTTCTTTGGCACGAACAATTTGGGTCAGTTGCTCTTCCTCTACCTCTGGCCTTAAATCTCTTGATTCAAATATCTCATGAATTGGGAGAAATGGTGTCAGAGACTCTGAATAACAAGTCACACTGTAACAGGACTCAGACATCTGGTGAAATTTGTCACATGAGTGACTATTATTCTGAGTTACATGTAACTTGGATTGGCATCATAAGACTTGAGATAGGCAGCCCTGAAATTTTGAATTAAAAGTGTCACTGCTTGCTACCACAGCAACAACCCACAGCAGTGAGCTGCCAGGGTCTTGTCAAACAGGGTGAAGGCACCCCCATTCTTATGCCTGCTCCAAACATACAAAGACGGAACTGACAGTGAGAAAATCACTTTAACACACAGATTGTTTCTGCATGAACACATCTAAGAACTAGTCATTCGCAAATTGGGAGGATGAATCCCGTTCTGCCGTTAGTACGAAGTAGAGAGAATACATTATGGCATAATTTTTTGTTGGAGTAATTTTGCCCTGACAACTTTCACTACATTGAAACCATTAATAAAAAAGATTAGTAAGCATAAAGTATTGTGGCCATTAGAAATCAGTGATGCATTCTGTGCCAGGAGTTTCCAGTTAAATTTCCATTTGAATTCAATGCAAGAGATGGATGGTATCATTGCAGAGTTTAAACTGGAGATAAGCAATTACTTGGATTCTCTGATGCACTGAGTTGTGCCTCCTGGCAAATGACTGACCTGGGGTCTGGCATTGTGATTGCTTCCTTAACTGGCTGAGCGTCCCTTCATTTTCCTGGCATAAGGTCATCGTGCTGCAGTTCCCCCTGCACAAGGCTTGACTCCAGTCTGCTTGTGGCAGCCAGGGGAAGGGAAGGTGTGGGTGGGCTCTGCTGTCCATCCTGGGAGTCACCCTCAGTACCAAGAGTACTACTGCTATCCTACCCTTGCATGGAGGTGATGAGATTTTTATGATGCCCAGTAGGTTCAGTCAGATAAATTAGGACAACATTTGAAAGAAAGGCTGTGAAATAACCCTGTCCCAGCTTCAAAGAGGTTCTTGGACATTTTAACATATTTTAATTTTTTTTTTATTTGTTACTCCATCAATCATTCAGTGGTATTAATATTTGCATTTCTGCCAAATGTGTGGTGTTTCCTGAAGCTCTAGTGTAAACAACAAGAACTGCTGAAAGAGGAACTAGACAAACTTTTTTCCACTGAAATGTGCCAACAAGAACTAGTACTAGGACCCTAACTCAAAATCTTAGGACAGCTGTTACACTTGGAACGGGCTAATCTTCAGTGGAGAAAAAGGATCATGTCAAGCTGTTTCTAAATTGTTACAGATAATTCAGTGCATGCTTTCACACAATGAAGACAGAGCTGCTTGGCTTACAGAAGAAAATACTAAAAAAAAATCCTTTTGCTGAAGCACAACAAATAGTTTTGTGGTTTTCTTAAGGTTTGAACAGAAGCCATCAAGTAGGAAAAAAAAGTTATATCAAGTTTGTTGCAGAACAAAGGTGCTTAGAACACAAGTTTATTTTTGTATTCCTTTAAAAGAAATCTAACTTCTGTGTAAATGGTTTCCAAGCAAATTCCTTGCCTCTGGTTTATCATCAGCAGGTCTTTAAAGTTAAAAAGAGATATGCCTGTTCACTTAATGTGACTGACGGACATTTACCACATATTCTTTCTTATGTGTCCAGAGCAAGGAGATAACTAGATAAAAGTATTTCTGAAGATTTGTAATGCAAAGGAAATTTGAATTTTGCTAATGCCAGTGCAAATCAGAGGTCATTCTCTTGGAGCTGACAGAGCTGCATAGATGTAAGGAAAAGAAATGAATTATAGCTTCCAGAGAGCACTTCACTGTTTCCATGAAAATATCCTTTCTCATCTCCCTTATATTTGTTGCATCATTGCAGTCAGTGTCAGATTTAAGGTTGTCCAGATTTTTAAATTATGAACAAAACAATTAAAAAAAAAAAAAAAAAAAAGCAGAGCAAACTTGAAGGTTAAGATGTATGTACTATTAGCGTGATGGACAGCGATTGCCTGTTGCTGACCTTGGCCTTTCTGTTATCTTTCACACAGGAGATTGCCTGCAAGAGAGAAAAATAAAAATTGTGCGGTCATATGTAATTTTCCCTCATCTGCAGCTCCTTAGTTGTGACAAGGACAGCGTAGGAGGCACGTCCATTAAAAGCATTGCTGGCAAGAAATTGTATTGAAGACTTCAGTATTTGGATTACAAGCCCAGATATATAAACATCTACACACTTTGCCTCTTAATGTCTCTAGGACCCATGGCAATGCATCCACACCAGCTGTGTTTTCCAAGGTAGTTGCCCTTAGATGTTGTGGCTTCCCAAGCAGCCCAGCTGAAGTCACAAAGGGAAAAATCCCCTTAATTCCCTAAGAAACAACCTACCATCAGCTTTCCAGGTTCCTCTTACTTACTAAGAAATGGAAACAGAAAGATGACTGATTTTTATCTCTGTTTGCTCAGCTTTGGAGATTTAAATTGTCTTGTTTAGATTTGAAATTCTGTGCGGTGTTTTTTATTTCAACTAAGCCTTACGTGCTATCTCTGGTAGGAACTTCAAAATACTTTGGTACTTTTTTCTGAATCTTTTTTTGGCAACAGTACTGTGTATATTTCTTTAAGCCCTCTGTTCAAAAACCTGGAGATTACATATCAAGTAGCAAAGGCTGTTAGACTTATCCTTGATATCTGCTTTTACTTTTTTTTCCTTTTTTTGTGGATATATAAATACAGCCATTTACTTTTTAAATAGGAATGAGCACTTATCAGTGGGTATTCATTATGTTAATTAAAATGACTGCCAAGTTATTTTGAGTACAGAAATGCAAACCTTAAAAGAATATTTTTGAGTAATAGTTTATACTGAATATCACCTGATTTTTTTCTGAATTTACCCAACAGTGAAAAGAGTGAAGCATATAAGGCTAAGCTATATCACTGGAAATAAAATTGAAATGGGGGATGCAGGATAAGTTTACTGCAGTGATGTCACCCTGCTTATCAGAAAGAATAATTTAGATGAGATACAATCTAAATGTTAAAGGTTTTCTGATCATGCAGAGAATATGCTGGCTATAGGTACACAAAAAGAAAGAGAGCTTCCTTTGACACTATGTACTCATTCCTCACATTATTTTTAGTTCAGAAGTCTCAAGTGTAGAACTAAAATACTGGATTATGTATATTTTGTATATGTTGAAACTTTTCTATAAGCTTCCTCACTTGCAAGGGATCACACCAAAGTTTCATAACGATGAATACAAAGTTGTGGCTCTGTTTCCAGTACCTCTGTATCTTGGGCAAATAAACTGGTTTACAACATACCTGACTAATAATTAACACATGCTGAGTCTTCCTAGAAAACTGTAGTCTGCAGCTTTCTGTTCAGATTTCCTTCTGATTGCTAACTGGCGGTACTACATCTAGAGTCAATGAATATTTGCTGAGAAAGTGAAGGACAACCAGCCTCAAAAAAGGCTTCTAGAGGCCCAAGAATGTGGCTCAAAATTCAGATATTGCTCTTATATTGCATTGCCAGTGAAGTTTTGAAGGCAAAGCATCTTGATTCTAGAAGAAATGTCCCCCAAGGACTTTACTCTGTAGAAGACAGTGGTTCTGCTAAGTGGAACAGGATTAAAAGGAGTCCGTATCAGGGAAGGTCCTGCAGAATACGAGGCTGTTGCACAGGAAGAGATGATGACTGCAGCTTTGCCATTGTCTCCAGAGGAGCTATATGTTACTGTGACCAGTACTGCACCTCAGGCTCTCCTGGGCCTGTGGACTGTTGTGCTGACTACTGGGATGTCTGCAACCACCCTGTGGAGCCCACCAGGTCAGAGGAGCCTTGGCCTCCTCCAGCATGGGGTAAGTAGAGAGGAAATGCTCAGTTGGATTTAGAGCATCACAGTGAAAATAGACGTAGAAGAGGAATTACTGATTAGTCTCTAGAGTGTATAAAACCTGAAAATGTGACTAAAGACGTAGTGGACAAAGACACCGAGTATGAAACTGGAGTGAGACTTATACTTGCTGTTATTTCTTTGTCTCTAGGACATTAGTGTTGACTTGTTTTTATTTCTCTTGGACAGAACCTCTGTTTTACTTGAAACTTCTCGGATAATAACCTCATTGGGTCAAAATTACTGTAAGCTGAAAAATTTCAACAGGGTTGCACAGATTAACAAGAGATGAACAGCAAGCTCTAAATATTTGTATCCATCAGTACAAACAAATCATCAACAAAACTGAGGGTTACCCTGAATGGTACTGAGGTGTTCTGTAAAGCTTTCATGCAGCATAGCTTTCCTGTGGGGCACTGTTTTTCTGGCGACAGCTCATGTGCAGGATTAAATGAAGGGATGTGCTTAGAACAAAGAGTAGGTGAAGGGATGTGTTTAGAACAAGGATTTGTGGCATATTTTAGTTTCTTACTAGTTAGTTTGCAGTGGAAGTCCCTCCAGGACTGCTCTAAGTGAAGTCTAATTCTTTTTTATACTAAAAATTGAAAAAAAACCCCCAAAAATAGATTTTCAAAAACCCACTCTTCTCTTGGCTTTTGAGTAGGCCAAATCTCTGCTGGTGAAGAAAATTTGGTATTGTGGATTTTACAACTGTGTAGCTTCTTCCTGTCAGTACATCAAATCTGGTCCAGGATGTATGGAATGTACCAAAGTTTCAAAAGACTAAAATCAACAAAATACTACTGTGATTTTTTTAAAATTAACTGTCTCTTTGCAATAACCTTGCTGCTTGCAGTTCAGCACTCAGAACACAAGCTCTTCACAAGGCTGTGCTCTTAGGCGCACAGACAAAATCTGGTAAGTGGGAGTGACAGAAATGATGCAAAATTTTCTTTTCCAAAGTGTTTCTAACCATTTAAATGTTCTAGGGCTCTATGTAAATAAAGATTTTTTTTTTAAATTTTATTTGGTACAGGGGTGTATGTTATTTACAACATGGTATTCTGTTGCAAACATACACATAAATACGTAGTTGTATTTATGCTGAGAGCTGGTGAGTCTACTTTGGCAAACTGTCTCTTGGAATTGAATCACTACAAAACTTGCAGCAGTTTGCCACATGGTCACTGCCACAGGTCTACCTCTAAAAAGCAGAAGTGCAACAGAAGTTTTAGATAAGGCAATAGGTGAGGAGTAATATTTTTACTGCTTACTTAATCCAATTTTTTTGCATTGGTGTTTGCTGTTTTGTAACTCCTAATATAACTGCCAGGGGTAGGAATTATATTTACAGTACCTTTACTAGTCCTATAGATGATCTTATACTATTTTTTAATGTGCCATCTCACAAGAAATCCTGGCACCCTGATCATCAAAGTGATGGAAAGTCTGCAAGTTTTAAAAAATCTCTTTATTGTATATTCATTATGTAAGTAATTTAGAGGGTAAGAGGTGAATAATAAAATCCAAAATAAAGCAGAGGAGAAAAAGTAACAAACAAAACCATCTCTAAAGAATATTTCTAGAACTGGGATATCTCAGGAATTGGAATGAAAAAAAAGGAAAAACAAGTAGGACTAAATGCCTGAAGATTAAGCAAATTAGGAAACATAATTAGAAATTACATAAGTATGTTAGTTGACTTTTAGCAGCAGAGACTACATTTCTGCCTTAGGCTAAGAATTATTTAAGCACTTGAAGACCACATATGCCAAAGTGCTTTTTACCTGGAAGATCTAAAGGTTGCCAGAGATTTTGCTCTCAGAGCCTCCCGAGTCATAGTTCTTTAAATAAACCGATAAACTGAAGTGTTTTACATGGGCTGGAATGTATAGCAACAAAACTCCTCAGTGGTTTATTTCTGAATCCCCACATATTCACTAACGGTGCACAGCAGAAACAAGCTACATTGCGACTTCTTCCATGGATGCACCATGCTGGGAGTCAGTATTGATTTAAATGTGTTGAACTGCTTCGACCCTGCCTTCATAAACCCAGCCTTCAGGTTTTTTACTATGGCTTTCATGTGTAGTTTCAGAAGAAACTGCACATTCCTGCCTTAGATACCAAATAGAAGTTCAGGGTCTTTTTATTATAGCAGTATTTTAAATTTTGTTGTTAGAAGGACTTGTTGAGTTTTATCTCAGGGCTTAATACTTATTTTATCTCTTTGTTTCAGTTATTCTGATGGTACAAAAAACACTGTCAAAAACCACACACTGGGTCTCACCCTGTTGGTGGTGTAAAAGTGACATCCAGTGAGTTTGCTGATTACTTTTACAGGACAGATATGATCTAACCTACAAGGGAGTAAACCTGAAGATATTTCACTGACAAAAGTACTCACAGCAATGCTGCAAAAAGAACCATTAAGGGTATATGAATGTTGGATGGTGAAGGAAGTCTCCATTTCTCAAATGCTCTTCTCTTTCTATTAATGATTTTCACATCATAAAATCCGATTCACAAAGTCATCAAGCTATATTTTCAAATTAATTAATTTCCCACTTAATTTATTAATATTCCAACCTGATACATTTTGAGCCAGACAACCTTGCTGCATTCTCATGTGTCTTTTAGCTTAGATATCTGTAGTCTCACTGCTACCTCAGGCAGTACTCATGGCCCGCAAAATATTAATTTGGCTAGGCTAAAGAAACCGCATGGTGCTAATCTTCAATTCCCTAAGCATATATCATTATAAAGCCGCTTCTGTACGAGTCCAGGTTTGCATTTTATCTTGGGCACAGGCAGTGAGCCCTGCCAGCAGAGGTCCAACGAGGGTCTGTTCCATCCCTCAAATGCTGCATCAATATTTCCTTCTCTTGATATTTTTGAAATAACTTGCTTGATCCCCGTTCCAGCTATTATTTGATGCTTTGTGATGTAATGTGACAAACTGTGGCACTATGGCAATTTGCTTGAGTTTTCTGTGTAAAATACCTCAGCTCTTAGCTGAAGTTGCGTTAGAGCAGACACTTGGTGCCTCAGACTGCCTCAGTGGGATCCCTTTTACCTGTGCTATCTCCCATAGCCTGCTGAACTAACAGGGAAATAAAGGCAGTTATAGTTAATACATCACCTCTGCTTCACTTCTGCACTTTGTTGTGAAATTGTGCAGGGCTTGGAGCGCGTGTTTCTGTCCTGGCAATGAGGAGGCGCAGGCAGCTGAGGCGTGCGTGTGTGTGTGGCTGTGGGCAAAGTGCAGCCCTGGCCATGGGAGCGTCACGGCCGTCCTCACCTCGCGCTGGGGGAGGAGCACGCTACCATGCAAACTTGCAAGCCAACGCTATACTTTGACAGTCAGATGCGCCGACGGAACAATTTATGTGGAAGATGTTGAAACACACAAAATCTTTTCTCATTGAAGTGTTGTGAAATAAAAAAAAAAAAAATGAGAGGGACGTGCTTTTTTGGAGAATTCATAGCTCAATTTACATTTTATAGTGGGTTTTGGAGGGTGCATGAAACATACATTTTCCTTGAAGTGCAATTGATCTGTTTTTCAAAGAGGAAATAATCTGGCAAGGAAAAAGAACTTATTACAATAGGTTTGGAGTATTCACTAGGTGTTTTAAATTCTCTACATGTAAAAACTTATTTCTATTTTAATTGCTAATTAGAAAATAATTTTTATGAGAAATATTTTCTTTTTGCTACTGAAAAATACCTTTATGTGAAGATTTTTAAAATTTATATTTAAGATAGTAATTCTTCAATGGGTGTTTTGAATCTAACGCTGAATTTATTTACTATGAATGATAATATATTTCCTAAAAAAATAAAATGCATTAAACTGCCTTCATTACTTGGAAGAAACTGGAGCCGTATCCTTGATTTCAACTACATAATTCAAGCATACTGCATAAAACCAATTAATACAATAGTAGCAAGAGTTTTCAGTAATTCACTTGAAGAATTATTTTATTTTCACACATCTATATGTTATGTTGGCAGGTTGTTATAAAGATGGCCGATATTACGGAGAAGGAGCAATAATTAAAGACAACTGCAATTCCTGGTAATGTTTCAGAGAACGGCAAATCGATATTTATTTAGCGTATGTCATGAAACAGGAATTAAGGTAGAGAGCATCTTAAAATTTATATTAAACGTGCAATCAAATCAAAATTGCTGCAAAAGTAGTGCTAAGTATTAAGGCTTTGTAGAGGTAGGTAGATACAATCAATTTAGAAGAACAGCAAGAGGGAAACTTTACTTTCTAAACAAGATATGAATATCAGACTTCTAAAATCTCCTCCTCATTGGCCTATTTCTATTCCTACTCAGTCAAACCTAAATTGAAATGGTTTCAGTCTAGACTTCGGCATTGACCTGAACGCTGATCAAACAAATATCATTAAACTTTGTGGAATCTTTCCTCCTTGCTTGTTTTTTTTTTGTTTTGGTGGGCTGTATTTTTCATTTTTTGTTTCTTTTTGTTGTTGTTGTTGTTGGTTTTTTGTTTGTTTGTTTTTTTCATGAGTAATGAGAACTTATATTAACCTGTAAGTATATACGTACATACATACATACATACATACATACATACATACATATATACATATATATTTGTGTGTGTGTAGATTTATGTGGAAAGGGGTGAATTGTTTGAGCACCCCTTTCTCTGCCTTGGGACAGAAGCAGACAGTGCTGGCAGGGGAGGTGTGCTGTCAGCCCTGGCAGTTGGCTGCCTCAGCTTTGCCTCTCCAAAAACCAGCCCTACACAGGAGGGACAGGAATCCCAGGGCTCCAGCCCCAACACAATAGGGCTGGAGCTCACACTGTGCTGACTTTAGCCCAGGGTCTTTGGAGCATCAGGTCTGGGGCCACAAAACTCTTTCTGGGTTTCCAGAGTAAAACTTCCTCAATGTTTCCCCACCACATGTTTTCAGGAATTCAACATGAACATTACAATCCCTGGTTTGATCTCACAAAGATGGAAGCAAAATTTTTCAGATATGACATTTCTCACAAACTATAAACCTTCCCACTTTGTTCCAACCGCAGGAAGAAATGATGCTATGTTTTCGCAAACACTGACAATTATATTGTTCACACTTTTTTTCTGCTCCATCTGCCTTCTGCTGTTAAAGTGCATATTTTTCCTTTGAAAATTCCTTTTTTTTGTTTAATGATATTCTTGTCCTTTCAGCAAATGTATCAACAGTCTCTGGAAATGTTCAACGGACGTATGCCTTGTTCGCCAAGACTTAATTCAGCGCATCAATTCTGGAGATTATGGGTGAGAACCTTCTTATTTTAAAGTTCTGTTATGCATCACAGTATTGCTCATTCTGGGTATGTGCAAATTACAAGGTATGCACCCCTTCCTTTTCCAAATACATTACAGCAATTTGACAGTAAGTGTGCATTTGTGAATCTTTCGTAAATCACTGGCAGATTATAAAGTTTAAAATGGAAAGATACTGAACATCTTATGCTGCTAATCTCCAAATTTAGAACAATTTATTTTCTCTCAAAACACGATTTGCATCATCTTCCCCTATTTTTCACTGTGTCTATTACTTGGGATAGATATTTAAAGTAATTTTTTGTGCTCCCTTGAGAGCACTGTTCCATGTAATGGGATTCCAGGTAGCACTGGAAGAGGAGAAGATGGGCGCAACAGGGATCAAATTATAAGAACTTTGGGGGCTTGTTGTTTTTCTTGCTAACAATCTCATTCCCCTGGCTAGTGCATAGGGATTAGGGACCCTGGTGCTGGATCTGTGCCTTGGGATCCTGCTGGCTGTTAACAGGCAGAGATGAAGGGGCAGCCTCCCTAGGATCTGGGGTGCCAAATTCACCAAGGAAGCCTGTCCAGATTTCAAGCTGTCATGATTACTGAAACATTTTGTGCTTTTTGGGAGACATTTAAACCAACTAAATTAGGATAAACAACCAAGTTAGACCCCTGTGACTCAACTTCTCCATGTGCTTCCACTTTTCACTGACCACAGGGAGACCAAGAGCAATGAATTCTTTGGGCAGCATGAATCCCACTCCTTGTTCTTCATACAAAAACAAGAAAGGAATGGGTAAAGAGAATGCTCCCTACCCTGTCACTCAGCCCTTATCCAGTAGTAAAATTCAGTGTGTTCTAAATGTGTATGCCTGCAAGGGTGGTTCTTTTTGTGTTGTGCATATAGTGTGCTACAATCTGAGTCGAGCCCACCTGAGAGTAGCAAGGGAATGCTTAGAGAACCATGGGGAGCTCTTTCACAGTGGCTATTGGTATAAAACACAGGAAGAAGGTGTCAGCTGGGCTTTTTGCTGGGTTCAACAGTATCTCTGTTCTGGTGCACCAGAGCTTGAAGGTGCACTGTAACTCACATGAGGCTGCTAGTTCTCTGTGGGAATCTGGGCTGAAGCACAATCTGAGCATAACTTCAAGAGAAGAGTAATGTTTTGACTGTCTCATTTGCCTGTACTGCTCTGAAGTATTGCACGCTCATGTCCTTCAGGCTGATGTCATGCTGACCCCAAGTCACCACTATTCATATACTGCTGTGTTGCTCCATTCTGCACTTATCTGCAGTGGAAAAGCCCATAGTAAATATTTTCTCATGCATATTGAATGCAAGCTTTTGAAATGCAAATTCAAACATTTAATTCTGGATGCTTTTGCTAGTTATACTCTTAAATGAGCAATGTGTTAATATGAGAGATATCTCTAACCTGGGTCTTGTATTTTTGGTTTTCATCTGTGAGGAAGATGGAAAGCTGACAACTACAGTCAGTTCTGGGGAATGACAGTGGAAGAAGGTTTCAAAAAGCGCCTGGGCACCTTCCCTCCATCTCATTCTTTGCTGAATATGAGAGAAGCTCCTGTAAGTGTCATGTACACTTGCTGATTTTTAAAATAACTTTATCACATGGAAAAATAAATGTGGACAATTATAAGAGTATGATTCAGGGTTTTGTCACTACATGTTTCCGTGTTGAATATGATGTTCTCCAAGTCAAAGCATGTCTGGCCCTATTGACAGAAATCAAACAAGAAGGAGCAAAAGAAAATCCTAATCACTGTGAAACTCTACATCAATATTAACTTATCATTGTCGTTCACTTCCTTAAGAAGGCTCCATATTCTCTGCATTTGTTAATCATTGCACCCATAGCTCTAACCACGGAAAAATACATCTGGGCATAGTTCATTCAGGCTAACAGCTGAGACTAAACAACAATCTTTGACAGAAGCTGGGAAAGCTTTTTTTGGGTTTTGAACAAATGGACAGCAAAATTATGGGAATCATTGCAAAATGAAATGGTTCTCTACTACCAGATTCCTAAACCCCTTGG
Organism: Hirundo rustica; assembly: GCF_015227805.2. Classification (NCBI taxonomy): domain Eukaryota; kingdom Metazoa; phylum Chordata; class Aves; order Passeriformes; family Hirundinidae; genus Hirundo; species Hirundo rustica. The sequence continues at coordinate 92,408,372 of NC_053452.1, read as the reverse complement.
CCATGGTAATTTTCATGTCAGCTAAATTAAATCTCCTATCATTTATTTATGCTGAAATTAGTTCTGCATCAAAGCAAATATACTTTAAGGTATGTACGTAGGTTAACCAACTTAAGAAAAAATATAAGTTATTGAATCCATAGTGATTTTTCCAATGCTTTGGATCAGTTACTGTTTCTTTCTTAGTGGACACAATTTATGGAATCCATAGACCAGGAAACCCCACCTAACTAGCTCACCAGAGTGAAATTAGAAGAAGTGAATGCATAAATAGATAGATCCAAGTTTTGTAAAAGCATTAAGCATAACAGGTTTTTATCTTTGCCTTCAATATAGTTCAGGCAAGTGACGCCATTTGCTTATCTATTAGAAGTTAATTGTTGATGCTTGTTTATGTGCTGTGGTGTTTCTACAATCAAAAGAAAACTTTCCAAACAATATTAAAGGTGGTAATATAAAGAGCAGTCCCTTAATGAAAGCTTTCAGGTGCACAAAATATCTTTGTTCATGCCCGATATCGCATTTCCACTAATTTTTAAAGTTTAATTAATCAACATATCTAGCAAGTACATCCTATAGGAGATCAACTTTGCTGGCAACCACCCTTGGGCCTGGCCCTTGGAGGCTCTCCAAGGTGTTCTCGGTGATCTATTTTGTCTCCTGTGTCCTGGTGCAAAACAGGGTGTTCTTGTCAAAAATGCTTTTCTTGAAAATAAGGCTATTTATTTAAATAGAATTTCAAGAAGGTGGCATAAATGTGTGAGAAAGGATAATCTATTCTGACGTGGGAGAAAGCATGAAAAATTATACAGCTGTGTATTAAAAATCTATGAGGCTGCAAAATAAATAAATAAATAAATGTATAAAATAAAAAAATATATAAAAAGCTAAAAATCTTTAGGCATCAGTGGCAGAAGGCCCTGTGTTGACAGCAGTGCACAGCTGCCACTTGAATGGGGTTTGGAGAAAGAGGGCATGGCCTCTGCAATAATTTTAGCAGTCCTTTGGTTTGATTTAGACAACGGCAGCTCCCTGCAGCAGCGTGGTGAGGCATTGGGCTCAGGCCTGGACTGGCCAACTTAATCAAAATCACACTCTGAAGGGTTGCCACAGCAAGAAGTGGATAGGAATTACGCTTTGGAGTTTTGCCTTGTAGGATTTTCTGTACTACTCTTTGCAGCCAAAGAAGGATCCTTTCACTTGAAGATGGCAGGTCAAAATAAGACAATGGCATAAAAGAATTTATTCCAATATTTAGTAGTCATCTGCCTTAAGCTACTGGTCAACTGCACTGAGGCTCAAAAGAATTGGATAGATTTGTTGTTTTTGGCATTTTCCTTGAGGGATAAGGTGTGAAGCTCATATAGCACCTGCAAAAAAAGCATGTCATGTACTCAACCCAGAGATTGACATCTCCATTGCTAGGTATCTAGCTAGGTGAGATAAATCCCACCTAGGAAAACAGGAAAGGGAAGATTTCAAGAAATTCTGTATACTTCCTCCATTCAGTTTGTAGCAGCTGTTTGCTCAGTAGTCCTGCATTAGATGCAGCTTATTGAATCATTGTTATTAAGATTCCTGCAGCTACTTTCACTGCTACATTTTTTACAGCCTTTGTTCCACGGATATATTTCTCGTCATATTTTTTCTTTTTGTTGTCTTATGAAATCTGTGAGCCACGACCCAACTCCCTTTGGCACTGCCAGACACCCAATGAGATTCAATGAATTTTTCTCCAGAAATCCAACTTGGAACATTCATGCATTTAGTAATCATGAGACTTCCTTACATGTTGCTGGAATCACATACCTTTCACAGGATTCTAGGAAGTCTTTCTACTTACAAAAGCTAAAAATATAAAATATTACTCTCTGTATGACTTCCTCAGCTTCTGCAAAATTCTTAGGGAAATCACAAACTTCCTGAAGTCGCTCATAGAGCTTTGAAAAGTTCTATTAATAAAAGACTTTACCTGCTCAATAAGGTGATGCTTTTGTCTGTAAGGGATGTTTCACATTATGACAAATTAGAATACCCAAAAGACAATGACACGAAGCAAGAACTAAATCTGAACTGAGGATCCTCTGTTGCACAGTATGGCTAGACCTGAGTATAGACCAACAGCTAAATGCTCCACTAAAACTTTTTGACTCTTGACAAAGTTGAAACTCCTCCATCTGAGAAAGCATTTTCAGTACCATCATTCTTGAAGTTCCATGTAGCACAAGAATAATTGCAACACCTTTAAAACCACTCTGATACAGTTCTGGTGGTATTCTGCCAAGTCCTGGCAAGAGGTACATTGCAATGGCAAGATCTCCACTCCCAGCAACAAGGTGCTGACCTAATTGTCATTTACAAGATAATGAAATACATAATTCAGTAATAAGGCACCATTTTTCACTAAATATCAAGAAACTCATAAAAAAATTGGAAAGCAGACAAAGTAAACCCTCTGTTCCCTTGATATATGGCTTTCACAGTAAAAACCCTCAGCAGTTGTAGTTCTCTAGCAAATTGAAGGTCATTCATGCCCATTTCGTCTTCACAAAGCAAGTGATGTCCAGAATCTTTTTGCTACATTAAAAAAAAAAAAAAAAATCCTTTCTCTCAGGGAAACTATTTCCACATTTGCAAATTCAGTTATCTTTGACCTTTTTTCTCTTATTGGTAATTTATCTTTTATGAAGAAGGCATTATTGAAATTCGAGTGCTCTTTTGTGTCCTCTTACCTTCCTGCTTTGGCCAGGCTTCTAACTTCGCTGCAGAGAGTACATATAAAGGTTTAAAAATAGTTCACCAGTCATTTTGCTGATTGCCTGGTGCTGTCTGGTGCTGGTCCTTGAGCATACATTGAGAAACCATTGTCTAGACTTGATATTTGCCACAGACCAGCAGCACTTTGCAACATCAGGATAGCAATTTTTTCAGAAAAAAAAGTCAATGTTTCTGGCTTCAGATCAGTCCTGCATTTCTAAATGAAAAGGCTGAAGGCCAACGGGGAATTTGCTCTGGGGTTTACAATATGAGGCTAATAAATACATTGGCAGTAGGTTAGGAATAGATTAAATAACACATTGTCAAGACTGGAGATCTATTTAGGATTTTGCTTTTCTCAACTGCCTCATTTGAAATGAGGAATCATAATGAGCATTGTAAGCAACTGTTACCCACATAATTGGGCTACACATTTGCCAGATTTTGCTTTTTTACTGGTTGGTAGTGAACAGTTTCATCTATAAGAAATTCTATTTGTCTGGAATTTCTCCTGTATATTTCATCTTCAAAATGAGTCTTGAGCTAGTGCTTACTCACTAATAATGAACATAACGCTAATTTGTCAAGTTATTCTTTAAATTAATTGCTGCCTCCTGAGTGTCACTTGACATTGCAAGTCCCATGTATATAAAACTCTGAAAAACAGTCTTTTGAAACTGATTAATAAAAATTTAAGATTAATATTTTATCAAGTTTTAAAAAATTACTGGCCTTGTATGGGTAGAGGTTAGACTTTCAAAATCATTGAAGTGACCTAGCAGCTTGCAGTATTCCTTAATGGATTTGGGACTTGCAGCCTGCATCTAACATTCTCAAACTAGAACTTCTCAGTGTGGGAATACACACAGACTGTATCAATTTGCCTGTTGGGGCTGTATCCCAGCCTAATGTTAGATACAGATCTGAGGTACAAACTTCCTTTTTCCTTACCCATTTCTTCTCAGCTGCAGATTTTCTGTGGCAAATCCAGGTTTACAAGCTGGATGGAGGCACTGGTGTTTCACAGTGTACACAACAAAGTGATCTTGATATAGGCAAAGGGCTAAAATTTGGTTCTCCAAAGAGTCCTAAAAAGAACTGGCTTCAAATGTTTAAATCATCTTAGCAAAAGGCATATTTTATGATTATAAATCACAAAAACAATTTAGAAAAATGTTTTAACAAGGGTACTCAGAATTAGAAGGTAAGTAAATTGAAGTAAAAGGAATAAAGGTATTTAAACAAGATAGAAGCCATTGGGCTTCACATTTCCGGTCTGCTTATAAAAAAGAAGAATCAATGAGTGTTTTGCTTAGGAACAGATTATCTTATTTTGTATATTGCATTTCTGACTGATTGCATATTGCCCTAACACCCTAACATCACAATTCTCTGTGACCATTCCTATTTCTCTGTGCAGCATAATCCATCATTCCATGGAGTTCAACAGTAAAAAAAAAAAAAAAATAAAGGTCAATGCAGTTGGTATGTTGAACACAGAGCAGATTATTTTCCGTTGTACCGAATGGCTCTTGCATATGCAGATATCTGTTCTAAGCTTGGAGGACTTTGGAGGGGGACGTAAATTAAGGCTGAGAGACAAATGTGTCAGAAATGGCTGGCCAAATTGCTTTAAAGACCAGACCATGAATTTTCATGAATTCACTATCGGATTGAAAAGCAGAAGAAAAATCACTGATTTTTATTCTGGAAAAGGAATAATTGCTTTAGAACGAATAACCTCTATGTAAAAGACAAATCAATGATACACTGTACTGATTCCTCTCCCACAGTGACTAAAATTTCCTACCTACAGTCACGTGTCTGGGAGAACAGGATAACAGGTATTTAACTTCATGCAATTTGCAGCAGAGGGCTTTTCTTTCCAAAAATGCCAGCTGGGTCATACTTAGCAAATTTAATAGGGAGTTACTGTTTGAGATAAAAATCAGAGATGAACTGGTCTGGTTATTCAGGTTGACAGTCTTGTAGCTCAGCTTTTCAGCTCAGCTAATGGAGTGTCAGAACTCTCCGTCTCTCAGGGGTCTGCAGCACCCAGCCTTGGGGAAACCACTACAGAGTTGCTTGGGGCCAATGTTTTAGGTTTCCTCAGTCTAAAAATTAAGAATTTTACAAACAAAATTATGGTAAAATATATGATAAAAATAGGAAATTAAGCATATACAGATCTTCTACATTTTGTTTTAGGGAAAGTCACTTCCAGAAGAAAAGTTTCCTGCAATTTTTTCGGCCACTTATGAGTGGCCTGAGTGGATTCATGATCCTTTGGATCAGCGAAACTGTGGAGCATCCTGGGCTTTTTCAACCGCAAGTAATATTTCTTTTTACTCCCTTTGAAAGTATCAGTGATGTTAGATGTGTAATGAAAATTGTAGTGGCAAGTAACTGTCGGGGGCTTACCCCAACATTGAGGTGGTTTCAGGGTCCTTGCTCCCCTGCACAGCTCCGAGCCGAGCCGAAGAAAGAGACGGAGTTCTCAGGTTTAGATTTCTCAAGGTTGCATACTTCGTTTATTGTTTCTTATCTTACAATTTTCTCTGAGTCCGACAAGATGTTCGCAGCTGCATGGATTCCTCACGTCTCCCCCTGAGCTGGGCTGTCCTTATCTTTTATACTAATTACTACGTATTTCTTATTTACTATTTCTTACCAATGTCTATCACTATTACTAAAAAGGTCATCTTTACTTTGACCCAATCCTCACTAACTACTTTGTGCCACGTCAATGCAGCAATGGAGTGAGGGAAGAAGAAGGAGAAGGAGAAGGAGACAACGCCCCAGATTCTCCATCTTGTCCCCATTCACTTCAATGCTAGAAACTTAAAACTATTATTTTCACATTCTGTGATAAGCTAAACTACTATTTCTCACATTCTTGTGGCATGTAAACCTTCTCTCAGTGTAGGAAGTTTTTCCCATGGACTGAAATCAAAGCCAGTGTCTCTCTGAGCTCTGGGCTGGGGTCCCAGACCCCCCTGCCCAGGTCCCTGACCCTCCAGGGCAACCAAAGGAATGCCCTGGACTCCAACAAGTAACAAATGAATACCAGCTCTCTTTTCACCTTTTATTACCAAATAGGAACATTTAAATTGCTACAACTTTTTTCTTATATTGTCCCAAAATCTTTAAATGTCAATCTAAGCTGCAGATTTTTGCTTCTCACAAAACTGTGTAACATAAGCATCCAATCAATCTTTATGACTTAATTTGTCCAGTGGGTCTTCACAGGTGCAATTTTCTGTAAATGCTTCTTCAAATCACAGCTGTAAGAGAAGGAAGGGAGTGTTTAGGCCAGCTAATCCCAGCTCCCTGAAAAAAACAAACTGAGCACACTATTTTTCTGATATATCTTATCCACTGCAGTTTTAAAAAGAGAGAACCAAGAGAGCTTTTAACAGCTCTTTCAATTTACTCTTTCAGATTACTGCAGAGATGTACAGAAACTGCTGAGGGAAAAACTTTGCAGATATTGTGTTGAATTTTTCCTTTCCATAAACAAATATTTTTATTTTAATACACATAATTCTTTTCAACGCTATGTAGTATGAGATGCCTTCACATGTTCTTTAGGTGCATTTAACATTTTGTCTGAATTTTCAAGATTAATTGTTGCTCAATGTACAGACAAGCACTTCAGTATAATTTTTTTCTTATTAAATTATTTCTGTAAGTATTCAAACACTTTACAATAAAAGGCTTTTATACCTATGAAAATAGATTCATTAGCATGGGACACCTCACAAAAGCACAAAATACAGTTGTCACGTGACATCAGCAAACTTTCTTTCCTGAAGTCCTCCTCAGAGTTCATCAAAGTAGTGTTGATTTTGATGAGGATTTGGATTTCAAGAGATTTTTTTTAAAATTTATTTTAAAATTCAAATATGTGGGGCTAAAAGGAATACAAATACAATTTAATCACAGGTAACAACTGGCAGTGAGGCTTGATTTTTTTCAGTCATCTGATAAAGAAAGTAGAAGTACCTTAGTTTCTCTCACTACTTAGTTAACCTAGTCTGCTATTAAATCCGTTCATAAATATCTAAGTACTAAGAATCATGATTATTTGATTGAATTCAGATAAGGTATCTATGTCTGATGAATAATTTTGTGTAACAAGGGAAGGAGGTACAGAGTCCTACATTTGCACTCCAATATGAACATCTCCAAATATTCTTTGCAATAAAACCAATATATACTTTCAGTTTTTAATTTTCTTCTTCATAGGACTGCTCTTTTAATTTTTTTTCCCCCCTTCATATAAAGGAAAGAAAGGTAGAAAAGAAAGCAAAGATATTCGGAGATTCAGCTGTAGAAAGTTGGGAAGTATTTGTTTCTTCTGCTGAAGAGAACCAGATGTGCATATGCATTTACAAATGTGATAGAGGCAATTATGCAAGTGTCTCATCTGATGTTTAGATATTTGGGACTTTATAATAAAAAGCCAGTAAATCTAGGAATTTGTCATATAACAGCAAACTTGCTCTTGATGCTTTGCAGTTTCACAATCCTCTCTACAAAAGTCTGGACAGATTATATCCGTATTGTTTAGTGAAGATATTTGCACAGACAGAAAATATTGAGGTTGTATTTCTGTCCCTCATTCACAAAAACAAATGCAAAGTTGTGAGTAATTATTTGTTTTTTGTAACATAAAATTTATTTTCAAACAGGCGTTGCGGCAGATAGAATAGCCATTCAGTCAAAGGGTCAGATCACAGACAACCTTTCTGCTCAGAACTTGATCTCTTGTGATACCAGGAATCAACACGGATGTAATGGTGGAAGTATTGATGGTGCCTGGAGATACCTGAAAATGCATGGGTAAATATTTTATCTGGCTGTTTAGATTATTTTAAATTGAACCAGTTGCTTAAGTTGCAATAAGACAATGTATGTAAAGTACATAAAGGTACTTAAAACTTGTGTTTCTTGGGATACAGGCTCTTCATTTGAAACAACCTTGAGTAAGCAGCCAGTTGCATGAGACAACATTGTGAATATTCAAAAGGATCAAACATCTTTTCTCAATAAATCAACTTGTAACCACGTCATCTCAAGGTTGTTCCAGAGTACCGCACTCTCTTGAGGACTGTACCTAGATCCTTCTCCCTTGAGATCAGACTAAGCAGAGTTAAGAGCTATCCAATTCCCCATGAACAGCTAGAAATTTTAAAATGGAATATAATAATTTATGGAATCACAAAATTATTTTGGTTGGGAATTTGGAGGTGATCTTTTCTGACATTTTGCTCAAAGCATGACTTTGAAATTAGATCAGGCAGTTTAGGCCATGTCCCTGAACACATTTTGAGTATCTTCAAGGATGGAGATTCCATGGCCTTTCTTGCAGCACGTCAGTTTGACTTATGGTCAAACATTATTTTTCTTATATCAGCCTTTTCCTTGATAGGACTTGGGACTTGTACCTTCCAGCTTTTCAGTCTGCATCGCCAAGAGTTTTGTTCTGTCTCCTCCATACCTCTCCCTATGTAGTTGAAGATAGGAATGATATACTATTTTGACTTTCTCTTCTCTAAACTGAACAAGTCCAGCTGCCTCAGCTCCAATCCCATAAGTGTCTTTGCCTGGACTTATTCAGTTTGTCAGTGTCTATCCCGCGGAGCACATAACTGAAAATACAGCTCCGTCTGCAAAGAAGTAATTTGAGGGGAATATTAATTTTTCGCAATGTCTTGGTTATGTTCTTGGTAACACAGCACTGTATTGACTGTCCACATTTGCCAGGAGGGCGCATTGCTCACCTCTATTCAACTTTCTGTTTCTTAGGACCTCACGTCCTTCTCTGTGAAATGACTTTATGCACTGGCAGTGCCCTGCCAGTACCTGGGCAGTTCTGGCTCAGAGGCAGGATTTGCCATCTGTCCGTGTTGAAATTTGGGATATTTCTGTCAGGCTCATTCCTTCAGCTTATTAACATTGCTCTGACCAGCAGCCATGCATACTAATCACTCCCTAAAAGTTTTATATTCTCCACAAACTTGCTAAGGGTGCCTTACATCTGGCTGTCCAGATTGTTAATAGAGATGCAAAAGTGTTGCTTTTGTGTTGTCTCCTGGGAAATGCCATTAATAAACTGACACTAGTCACTTTGGCCTGTTGACCTTTCAACATGCCAGTCCACAACTGACCTTGTAATCGATTCACCTAATCCAATAAACTGTAGGAACACCCCAGAAATCTATGCTGAAAATGTCACTAAAGACAAGGTAAATGATAGGTACTGCTTTACTCATTCTTTATGGAGCCAGTCATTTCATCATGCTCAGATTGTCTCATCATATCATCATTACCTGTCAGGGTAAATCTACACATCCTGCTTTCAGCCAGCTCCCTGAAGTTTGTACGCCTGGAAATGACTTCCAGGAGAATTTCAATAACTGCATTTTAGATACCATATAATTAAATGCTGCTGTTTCTCACATTACCAGATTTTTTTTTTGTCCTTTCTGTTCCATACCAAAATCTATTTCCGGTCTTGCTTTGATACAATCTCATCCCTTACTCTGATATATCTGAAACTGACAGACAGAGAGATCTCAGGCGTTCTCTCTGTCAACTTTTAATTTTATTTATAAAACAAACAAACAAACTATGTCAAGAGCAAAAGAATGTCAGACATGATGTGTGATAGTTGACATGGCACTCTGGGGATCCAGGAGAAGACCTGTCACATTATACGAGTGAAAATTCTGCTTTCTGCAAGGGTATCAAGCTATTTCTGATATAACAGGGACTTTGTATTTTTATTCAAGTCGTCCTCTGTCTTTTTCTCTCAGGGTTTCAACACCAGCTTTCACTTAGGTTTTAAGCAGGAGATCCTTCAGCTGAGTGATTCTACCCAGCAAAGGCCTCTCAGCACTTTGGGAGCTAAGGGAAAAGGCTTAATTCATGGAGAAATTAAAGTTATAACTTGACATTTTAATTGTAAACACTTTTAAAATGCGATACTTTTCTGTAACCAGAAGAACAGTCTCATTATACTCAGTAGCTCATGTTTCTGGGAGATGTCACGGATTTGGCAAATGTGAAGCCACTACAGGAGAGTAACTGCAACCCTTTCTCTCTGGACTGGTTTCTTGCTTGTTAAAAACAGGATCACAAGAATTGCTGGTATAGATAACAGAAGTGAGAAAAAAAATTATGAGCGTTATATCCACAGCAGTTGGAGTATGTTATTTTAGAGGAAAAGCTGGAAAGAATGCAGTGATAGGACAATCTCCTACTTTTCTATTCCCTCTGACTGTTACCCTTGTACAGGCAGAACTACCATGAGCCCCACAATAATAAAATTCCTCCTATGGCAGCATGTAGTATTATTTTTACCTTAGCACTGTGGTTAGTGACATGGCCTCTTTTGCAGAAGCAATTTAAGTATAAAAGTCTTAGCTTATTTTTAAAAGAAAAGCAAGGCAGGCTGAAGTTCTACAAGGCACTTCATTATCAACCTAGCTGTACCCTCACAGGAGCTTGTTCTGGTGTGAATGCAGTGTTTGACCTGACTGAGTAGCAGTGTGACAGTGGTGTCAGGCTTTCTGACTGATGTGAGCCTGGAAACATAGAGCCACAGCTCACACAGCACATTTGGGAACTGTCTTATCACCTCCACGCTCCCAGGTACTTGCTTATTGCTCAGCCTCATGTTATTCACCAGCTTCTTGCAGCTGATCGTCTCAGTAAAGAATCTGAAGGGCAGTTGTGAAAACCATCATGAATTTTTTGTTCTGTATGATATGATGTACAATATCACAGTGCTATGACAGACCTTTGCTTGCTACCCATTTTTATCCCCGATCATTGATTTATCATCAAAGTACCACACATGAAACCATCCCTACTTACTTATTTTTATAGGCATTTCTATATTCTGCTTTCTTTTCCTCAAGTTCAAATGATATTTCAAAACCCATCCCAACATTTCCAGACATAAACACATTAAGGCAAATATCTTTAGAACAGATACTGGAAGAACAAAAGAACGGCATTTCTGGTTCTCAGCAAAGGTCCATATAACCCAATGTTAAGTCTCTGACAGTAGCCAAAAGCAGATAATATCAAGAGCAACAATTAAAAAACTAAAAAAAACCCTAAAAAAAAATTAAAAAACCCCACAAACCAACAACGACAACAAAAAACCAAAACAAAACAAAAAACAACAAAACTCCCCAAAACCAAGAAACCCACAAAAAACCCCCAAAAAAACCCAAAACAACCCCAACCAAAACAAAAACCCAAACCAAAAAACCCCCAAAATCACCCACAGAATACCTCCCCAAAAAACCAAACCCATTTTGATTCACTAGACTCATAATTTAATCAGTTTTGTAGCTAAATCCCAGAATCCATGACTTTTTACCTGTGACAATGAAAAAAAGTTAGAAATTTATGGCATACAAATCAGAAGTGTCTTTTGAATGAGCCCTGTCAAATAGTCCTTGCTTCCTCATGCTTTCAGATGACTTATTTTTAGGAATCATTATATCACAATCATTGTTTCATTATCTCCATGCCCTGCAATAGGGAGAAAACACATTGATTTTCTGTGGGGCCTTGTAAATTATCACAGCGAGTGTTCAATGCTGTTTAAATTTTCTGCTGTTTTGATTCCTGGAGTGTGCTTAGCTCAGGTTTTTACAGATGTACAGAAAAATCAAGTGGTGACCTAAACTATCCCCAGTGAAGTCAGAAAAAGATTTCCATAAAGCTTCATGAAGGTTGGCCAGTGCAGAGACCTGACTTTTCAGACCACTAGAAACCAAATTAACAGTTAAATCTGCTGTAAGTGGAGATGAAACACTGTTTAAACATAATTTTCTCTTTTTCCTCCTCCATTAATTAAAGAATAAATATGTATTCTATTACTAATTAGCATTAGTTTTAAGTATTTCAGTCACAAGTCAGAATTTGGGAGAAATAAGTATTCTTTGAAAGCATCTATTTTAACTAATAAGGAAAACAAAAGTGTTATTTTCATCAAGAATGAGGTAGAAATACTTCATTTTCAGGTGGTATAGAAGTTAGACATAAATGTAAATAGTGCTTCTAATCACAATAGGGCTTAATCTGATTTGTACCTCGGACTCTTGGCAGTTGCAGGGTATGAGAAAGATGTTATTGTTATTAGCCAACTTGCAAATAACATAGTCTAATGTTTAGGATTATATTCTTATCTCACAATTCAAACATATAAATGTAATAAATCCCCAAAAACCTTTCATTAGATGAACATACAAATGTGACTTCAAAGGAATTCCATCAAGAATATAGGAACACACTAGGGAGTTTCCCTGGTTGGCCCTGGATCCTACTTGTTTCTAACATTATTTTTGTATGTACGTATCTATATTTGTGCCTATAAACATATTCACATCTATTTCTGTTTTTCTTCTATGATTCTTTTCGAATGGTCTTCTTGAAACGTTTTTAATGTTTACAGTTTTGCTAATGCTTCAGCACATGCAAAATCGTGATTCAGCAGAAAGATGTTCAATTGTGTTAAACAAGGCTACAGAAACTGTGGTTGGTGAAAAGATTCAAATGTGACTCTTAGTTCACAGTGAGAGATCTTATCTGGATTACCACGCAGCTCCGTGTGCTGCTGTGTGTATGTGGCCTACTTTGGGCAGAAAGAAAAAGATGTTCTCAGGTTTTCTGAGAATGCTAATGGTAAAATGCCATCTCTTATTCAAAACAGATGAAGGCTTATCTTGAAAAGCTTCTGAGAGCTAAGTATACACAAGCAAGGGTCCAGAAAGTCCAGTATAATTGATAAACTACCTAAATACAATTGCTTTTTATAGGACCTACTATTTTAAATATTCTACTTCAGCAAAATATTTAATTATGCTGTGTAAAAGAAACCCCCTCATAGGCCTGCATGGCATTAACACAGAAATATGTATATTGTTTCAGAAATGTCTAACAGTATTCCATTTATTCCATTTCACAAGCCATTTTTGATAAATGTAGCCCATTGACAACATTGGTAATTTATTGATCTTTTTCAGAGTGAACTTTCATGCATCATTAATGAGATGACTGTACCGGGTGACAAGTGCTAAACACATTTTTTGCCCTGTCTCTCTTTGAAGGGTAGGGAGAGGGCTACTGTAGTGGAAATTTAATCATAAATATCATATATATTAATTGAAGGAAATTACATCCAGTGGAAGATGTGTCATTCACACTTCTGAAAAATATTACTTGAAATACGACAATTGTAAAATAATTAAAAGCTTGAAGTAAAATGGCAAAAATGTTTAAGCAAGCTTCTTACCAACTTTATTTTTGAATACCTGAACAGGGTTGTATCGTATGCTTGTTACCCATCGTTTTGGAACAAACACCTGGGGCCATCAGCTGAAAATCAGTGTTATGTGTCAAGTGAATATGGAAAAAACCATACAAATGGTCCATGTCCCAATGCTTTTGAAAAATCCAATCGGTTATACCGGTGTGCTTCTCACTACAGGGTGTCCTCAAAAGTAAGTTCATTAAATTAATCTGTTGTCTCAACAATTTTACTCCTTTGGGGCTTGGATATTATCTGGCAAATTAAAATATGTTCACCTAACTTGAGGACTAGAGCTGTGAATTTTCCTTTATGTTGCCCTTGATTTTCCCAAGGGTCGAAATTCTTTACTGTTTCTCTGTACAGGTGTACATCATCCCTTTAAAGCTGATACTTTGTGGTCCCATAGAAATTAGAGATAGGAAAGAAGTGTGCAGTCATAACAGTGCAGTTGTTCTTCTTAAACATGTTTATGAAGGTTTCGTTAATTTGGCAAACCAAATATTCTCCCGCAGAAGTACATGTACAAAGGTATATTTATAGTATATATATATGTCCACACAATGATAAATTAGTATGAGTTTTAATTTTATTTAATACTTGCTATCTTCCCTTGCTCTCTCTGTTGCTGCTCTCATCTCCTCTCAGGAAACTGATATAATGAAAGAAATCATGGACAGAGGACCGGTGCAAGGTATGGTAAGTTTAAAGGATGATAACATTATTGAAATAATTTGACTGTGCAATGACCTTGTATCAAAATATTAGAAAATGCGAATTATATGCCACAGTGAAGAAAGTGGTCATATGTGTTGTAGTTCATCCAGGGATATTTGGTGGCTAAATAGTGGCCCTAAAGGCAGCCTGATTGCATCAGAACCTGTAAAGAGTAAAATGACCTTGAGTTGTATATGTTGAAAATTTGTTCAAAGTCTGTGTGCAGGAAATCTGTGTGCCTTTTCTCATGACAGTTCTTTGGTCATTGGTGAAATAGAAATCTGTGGCTGTGCAAGTGGAATTAAATGTTAGCCAAACAAGATTCTATAGGGCTGGGGTTGATTCCCCCACTGGCTTAGGCAAGACCTGTTCTCTGAAGGTAATGCTGAATTATATGGACTTTCCAGAAAATCGTTCCGTACTGAAATACCCCAGATTTTCTCATTTCAGAGCCCAAATGCTCTTGTTGATGCTTATCAGGTTTGAATTTTTCTGCTGAACTCTGCATTGAAGATCCCTGACCTCTCAGATGTCAGAAATAAAGAGACTTCAGCATTGAGTAGGGAACTTCTGTTTGTTTGTTTGTTTGTTTTTACCCTGGATACTGTCCATTTGTGGCCATGAATGGTGCTGGCAACAGCTGAAATGCAGATTCCTGCTCCCAGCCCAGCCCAGTGTAACTAGAGAGATTGATGGATGTGGGGCTTGGGATGATGGAGAAAGGTCATAGTGCAGGATCTCCACTTGGCTTGGATGGCTAGCTGATGCAAAACCAAAGAATTTTACTTCAGGGGACTTCTGCATTTCTACTGCCTTTAATTATATAAAGAATTATCATAATCTTCAATTTATTATTCAAATGGTTTTGATTATTAGATAGAATTCATTTTGGTGCATCATGGAGTTGAAATTTCTTCTTAAAGCTCTTTATGTGGGCAGCTGCAATTAATCTGAATCTCAGACTTAACCAGATCAACAACATCAGTCTTTCTTTTTTTCTTCTGTTCCAAGTTTGTTTGCTCAAAGAAAATATTATTTCCCACACTGCATTTGATCTAGATGCAAAGACAGTAAATTCTGCTGTTTTTAAAAAATGATAAAAATTAAGATCCTCAAGACAGAGTTTCAGACCTCAAATATTGCATTCATAGTCTGTGTATAAGAGATTTTGCTGGATTAATCTGCTAGTGCTAAATTTTACACATTAAATAATCAATATTCAGCCATTTGTTAGGATTTAGCCACATGACAACTCATATATCTTAAAAAAAAAAATGCTTTTTGTGTGTCAGGTGAAGGTGTTGCTGTTTGTAGAAAAATCAAGATCTACATAGCAGCATATAACCAAGAGTATGCATCACTGAGTGAAATCACTTGCTGGTTTTTCTTTTGGCTATAATATGAATTTTAAATGAATCAGAGTTATGACCCTGTAATTTGTCACTGATCGTCTCTTTTATCTTCCCATATTACAAATGCAACCAGGGCAAAAGTCTAATTTTAAAACCATATCATACTTTTTTTCTGCAAATGATATTCAAATACTGAAGGAGGTTTTCCATTATGCATTCACTTGTCATTCCTGAAGAACTTACAAAGGGTTAGGGACAGTCTTACCTAATGTTTTAAGTAATGTTTAATAGCTGGAAAACATTCAAGATCCTTTCAAGACTGTGATAATGAATGGACTTTGATTTTTGAACACATTCAAAGTTATGAAAAAATATGGGTTTTTTTAACAAATGTAAAGCAATAGGTTTAGGAATGTAATTGAAGATTTTATGTTATACAGCTTTCAAGTTTGAATGACGATTTCTCTCTGACCTATGTAATTGTCTTACATGGTACAGAAACTGAGAAATTAGCATTTTCAGATGCAAGTAAACATAGTGAAATTTCACCAATACTTTGAAAACATCTAGATGGACAATCTAATATTGCCCTTTTTTTTTTTTTTTTTATGGACTTTAGGAAATACTCTGATGGTTATAATAGTGATGTAGGAAAATTATCCTCTCTGACACATTAGTTAGTCTTAATTAAAATAAAGGTTCACACAATGTTGGCAGTACCTCAGAGTTTTGACCCCACAAAACTTACAATTTCAGCAGTTATGATCTTGAGAAAAATTTTTATATTAGCTAACACATGAAAATGATTCGTAGAAAGCATTTGGCTATATTAATGTAGAGAGCTAAACTTTGTTTCCTTTTGTAGCAATTAGTTTTAATTTCTTGAGTCTTTGTATGATTAAAAAGAGACAAAAATTCCTATTAAAGAATTTTATGCAGGGGAATCTATATTGGAATCAATCTTTTAATCTCTGCATCTATATGCATAGATCTGGCAATCTCAGAATGACTGAAGTAGTTCATGCATGATCTATAGTCAACCTTATGAAAATCACTGCCTTTTCTGATTCATTAATAATTAATCCATTCATTTTGGGAAATATGAGGTCGCTCCTATGTGAGAGTGAACAAAAATTAGGTGGTGGACTGTGATCACCTTGTCCTGTCCAAGCCACAGTCTGTATCAGGACAAAGTCACTGAATAAATAAAAATATCTCAGTACTAGATCTAGAATTACCATCATCTTTTCCGTCTTGTACTTCATGCATCCAGACCACTCTAATACAAAGATTGTACCATTTTTTAGCTCCTGATTGCAGGGTATTTCATATACATAGGCATATGTGCCCATATATACAAATATATGTATACACACATGCACATGTATGCAATGTATATATGATATATAATCACGGACAAAATTCTATCATATAAACTAAAGTTACTTTGGAAAGACACTTAAAAAATTTCTACATCATTTCAATGGAAAAAAATTAGATATGATATCTCTTCACAGACAAGAATGTGTTTCATTTGGGGCACAAGATATATTCTCCTCTGCCCAGAAACAGCAGGTCTCATTGGCAGAGTTTCAACCAAGATGTGATGGGGAAGGGGCACAATATGAGGCTTGTCCATGGCGAGGCGAACGGCCTCATTTCACCATGTTTTGAGAGTCCTCTCTCATCCCCTAATATTTCTGACTGTTTTATATTTTCAGCCAAATATGATAGAGGTTGTTGTAAAGACAGTTAATTTTCTTCAATTTTATGAAAATATTCAGGTAGAAAAAAGAAATTTGTAAGTATGCCAGACAGAAAAAAATGGCGGCATGACCTCAACTTACTGGACACTGCAGATCTATACTAGACACATATGTTATAAATGGTCCAACCACACAAAAAATGGTCAGTGAAACTTGTACTTTATGGTACTCCCAGGGTGCAAAACTTCAGAAAATTGGATTTCACTAACACTTATGTTCCAAGCTTTGTAGCAGTTCAAATCATAAGCTAAAACTAAGATGGAATAAAACTTATATTTAATGCTTCTAATTCACTGGAATCTAAAGGTAATGTAGACTTGAAAAGTATTTTCATTTCTCTGGATCTGGTAGACCACCATAAAGCAAATGGTACTAAAGTGGCAGAACATATGTGGAAAAGAAACCCAGAACTATTTTCTTAATAAACAAATGAATTTTGCTCCTAAGAAATAATAAATAGGCATATTATTTTCAAAATGGAACTTGTGATCTTCATTCTTTTGCACAAAATTTTCAGTTCATCAGCACTTTCACCTTGCATTTTTTTGAAAAAAGGGGTGATTTTCCCCACACTTTTAGCTAACAATCATATACAAATAATCTAGTTTTCTTTAAGGAGATTACTGTGTATTTCATGAACTTTAAGTTTCAGAAAAAGGCTTGTCCACTATATTTCACAGGATATACATTTCCTGTTAAATATTTTTCTTGAATATGCAGATGCTAATCAGAACTGAGTAGTTTATATGAACCCTAGGGAGATTAATTTTATTGAATTAGATTTCAAAATTTATGTAAGCCTTCACGAGGCAATGTTTCTTCTTACTGCATTGGGAATCAAATAGAGGGAATGTCCATGACAAGGAAAACCAACAAACTTGATAAGAGACCTTAGAGAGAACTCTGTTGAAGTAGTATTGGTTTACTCACGGCAGGGCACTTCTGAATTGATGCTTTTAGCAGAGTTACAAAGTACACTTAATGCAGTCCAACACACAACAAGAATTTCACCGGTAAAATGCAAGGAGCAAAGAATAATAGAAGTAATGTTTACTGACTGTGGTGATTTTTCCTATTGTTTTTCAGCTATAATGAAGGTGTATGATGATTTTTTCCTTTACAAAGAGGGAATATATCGACATTCTCAGAAAGCAGGATCTAAATGGAAAACTCATTCAGTCAAACTCCTTGGGTGAGTAAAGCACATTCTTTTACCCTTTTTCTCTGCCAGTTATGAATGTAATAAAATGTCAATGACCAGTTTGGAACCCAAAGATTTGACTATTACAGATGGAACACTGCTAGCTCCCAACATAGGACTGATGTTTCATTTTTGCCTTATCTATGAATTTTCGAGAGTACTGAAATGAGGTGTAGACCCATCATCTTTTAATCTGCTCTTACACTTGTTCAAAAACTTCAAATATAATGTTTATAGAATAAGCCATTAAATCCTATATAAATATAGTTAAAACCCACATATGTGCGCACACACACACACACACACACATATGCACATATATACACACCTTATGAAAATACTTGGTTGGATAATCACAAATATTCCAAGGACATTGCAAGTTCTGAACAAAATTGATATAATTTTCTTCAAATATGCCACCAAACAGAATGCAAATAGAAACACAGAAATTGACAGCGACCTCCCACTTAAACGGCTTAACTTACTGGCACAGCAGTCTGGGTCGTCTGTGCCCTGAATAGAAACCAGCTGTGGCTGAGATGTTGCTGGTTTTATTTGGGAAACTGCTCCAGAAGCACATTTGTAGTACATCAGTGGATTTCCTCTCAAACATAGACCAGGGCCACTATGTTAAGAAGACAAATACCTGATAATGCATATGCTTGAATTACTGAATACATCACAAAGCTTTATTTTTTGCCATGAAGGGAATATGCAAGGATGAATTTATTAACACAGTGAGTGAATACACAGAAAAATGACTGTGGAATCTCAAGCAAATATTTTATTGGTGGTCTAGAATATCATATAAATAATGATTCAATGTGTGCTAGGAAGATCACGGAAAGTATTTTCAGTAAGTACTTCAAGAACATAAAATTGCGAAATAAGGTGCATTTTGTGCTTGTGATCTTAGTGAAGACATCTTCATGAAGGGCATGGGAATGTCTGTGGTTGTGGAAATGGCTATGGATTAAGAGTGTGCTTAATAGTGGCATAGAAGCAAAGAGAAGCAGCAGGCTTATGCAAGATCATATTTGACCCTACTGCAAGAAGTATTGATTGAAGCTAACAGAGGAACACCTGAATTATCATTATAGAGAATATTGTAAAGCAGTGAAAAAAAGAAACTGGAATTTAGTGCAGAAAAATGGAGCACTGAATTAGGAAAATATGTTTATGGAGGACAGATGGTATGTGTTGGTTTTTCTGTGTGTATTAAGGGTAACAGCTGTGAGAAACCAATAGCATTAGACAGTAAAATTTGCCATGAAATTTGAATACTTAGTTCTGGGATGAGCTGCTGTGAGGCTGTGACTTCAGGTGTTGGGAGGGCTGTGAAGTATGCTTGGTGCAAGCATAGGGTGATGACAACTATTTCATAAGAAAAGCTGCTCCACATTTGTGCAGAATAACCTACCCAGATGAGTGATTATGCAGGAATGGCACCAGGGGACAAAGTGATGGCTGAGGAGGGAGAGGGGAGGAGGTAACTAATGTGCCAACAATATGTACTAACCATATGAAGTTCAACAAGGGGAAGTGTCAGATTCTTCACCTGAGATGGGGCAACCCTGGATGTACAGACTGGGAAATGAGATGCTGGAAAGCAGTGCCACAGAGAAGGTCCTAGGGATCCTGGCTGATTGGAAGTTGAACATGAGTCAGCAGTGTCCTGGCAGCCAGGAGGGCCAACTCTGTCCTGGGGGCATCAGGGACAGCATCACCAGCTGGGCATGGGAGGGGATTGTCCTGCTCTGCTCTGCACTGGGGCAGCCTCACCTCTAGTGCTGGGGGGAGTTCTGGGCACTGCAATATAAAAAGGACATTAAATTATTAGAGAGCATCCAAAGGAGGACAACAAAGATGGTGAAAGACCTTGAGGGGAAGCCATATGAGGAGCAGCTGAGGTCACTTGGGCTCTTCAGCCTGGAGGAGACTGAGGGGAGACCTCACTGCAGTTCCAGCTTCTTGTGAGGGGAAGAGGAGGGGCAGACACCGATCCCTCCTCTGTGGTGAGCAGTGACAGGACCCGAGGGAATGGCCTGAAGCTGTAACAGGAGGTTTAGGTTGGGTATCAGAAAAAGGTTCTTTACCCAGATGGTGCTCAGGCACTGGCACAGGCTCCCCAGGGCAGTGGTCACAGCACCAGCCTGGCAGAATTCGAGAATTGTTTGGACAATGCTCTCAGGCACATGGTGTGACTCTCGGGGATGGTGCTGTGCAGACTCCAGGAGTTGGACTCGATGCAAGTCAGTATATTCTGTGATTTGGTATTTCTATGCTTGAGTGGATGCTGATTTGAATGGGAACTGACAGGCTGTGCAAAGAAAAGATAGCAATCCTTAGGCAAGGGGCCACTCTGAGCAAAATCTGAGTGCCTTGACTGAGACACAGGTTTCTGTTAAATAATCACTGCTAAACACAGAGTAGGAAAGGAAAGATGAGTAGTCTGATGTGCTGAAAAAGGTCATAAGAGGTGAAGGAAAAAGAAGAAAACTGAAGATGACAGTAGGAAACCTCAGACTTGTTCGCAATTTAATATGTGGGGAGTGCATTTACTTATTAAAACATTTACTTAATTTGAATATTGCTGAAGTATCCAATGGATCCAACAATATAAAGAGTTTCAAATTCTTGAATTGTCTAGTGTACAAATGTTGTGGCCTTCAAGATTGTGCCATTTAAAAATATTTGCAGAGCTGTTTAACTGTAAAAAATGAATTAGATTTTGACAAGTTGGAGGCTGTTGGAGGTGTTTCTAGCAAAGAAAAATCCAGCCATAAAATGTGATTCTGCATCATGAACTCTAAAGCACTTTTTGTATAGACTTTAATATCTTCAGGATTAAGCCATCACTTTTTAATATAATTTATTAGTTTCAATGAATTTGAATGCAAAATATGTGTCATGATTGTAAGTTTTTTGTCACTCATATGTAGCTTGGGGACAAAGGAAAACTTAGACTCCTTGACCTCAATAAAAAACTCATGGGAATATCATCACGGTGGTACTTCAGATAAAAATGCTGATGAATATTTACATTTTGCTTAGCTGAGATGGCTCCTAGAGAGGCAAAAAGCAGAGACGTGCTGATAGATAGGATAAAAAAATGCAGTTTTGTGTGGGTTGATGCTTATTCTAGGTCCATTTTTTATTCATAATCCCTTCCACAAAAGAGATTGAATATTTGTAAAAGGCAGCCATAATAATGACTGACCCTTTTAAGCTGATATTTGTAATATCTCAGAAACATTTTTGAAAATGCCTTAAATTGCCTGTTAATTGTGTAACATATAAGGCAATGGAGTGATAAAATGAGAATACATTTTGGTGAAGCTTGCAAGAGCTATTTGTACAAAACCGAAATGCACATATAAACTGCCTAATTGATCATTGGACCAGAAGGATTTTAAACGTTTAGACTGGCTTCCCTTGTTCTGCAACATGAAATTGCAAGTTATTTTCTGTCATTCAAAGGCTTATTTATAAAGTCAGCTGTGACAAGACTGGGAGTCTATCTCCAGTGAGATACTGTGTGACATCAGGCCCAGGGAGAGAATATGAAAAGACAGAATATGAAAATGGAAGGAGGAACAGCCAGGAGAATGCGGAACAGCCAGGTGGAGGCTGTTGTGCGTTTGGTCACAGTCTCTCCAGTGAAATAGGGCTTTCAGTAATCTGAAGGCAGGATGGACTGATCCACTGAGACTTAGAGAGAACAGGATCTCTCAGGCAGTTTCTGTGGCAGTATTCCAGACACAGGGAGGCAAGCAGAAAAAGTGACTAATGGAGACTGGTATACATAACAGTTAAGTTTTAACACAGAGAAGTTAAATTCCTATGCCTCTGCATGTTTCCCTTTATCTTTTATAGATATCCATCTGCTCTAGCTTAAGTATCTAAAGGTGAGCTGAATTGCTTTGTTGGATCTGATTTCTCCTTGTAGACAATAACAGAATTTGTGGGACGTCACACTTAAATAGCTAAAATGAAAAATTCTAGATTAGATTAGAGAAATCCCACATGCAATGGCATCTTAAAGTTGCTTAAAACCAAAAGGACTGATGGGTAATATTCATATTGAGAGTATTTTCAGAATGTCTTGCATAGGTATGTGTGTATGTATGTACATGCATTCATGGATCCATCCATACACAATTACAACTCTTAGTGACACCAGAATGAACATCAGGAAAAGAGGCACAATAAATCTGCAAACAGCAAGTGGGACTAAGGAGGACAAACTATTTTAGTTTACTATAGCCTGGTAATTATCATTTTTTCATCTGCAGTCTTCTATTTTAAGAAGGCTGATGGCTGAGAAATGACATACAAAATGACCTTATCTCAAGGTCTCTTAATTAAAAAAGACTAAATTCACATCAAAGATGACCTTAGTGGTAGATTTCTTTCAGATCTCTACATTTAAGCTAGGATTTCTGATCAAACATGTTATATTTATTCTATACCAGATTCTCTGTAAATTTGATTTTTTAAAAATTTTATTTTATTTTGTTAGTTGGTTGGCTGGTTTTCTTAAATTTTATTTTCTCCTCTTTCTAGTCTTCTGGCTTTGTTAGTTCTATCTAAGAAAAAGAAATGTAATATCCATAGGAAAAGAAAACCTGGGGCAGATTTGTTGGTATAAAATGCCAGAGTCTGCTAAGGAAAGTACAGTTCAGTCCAGGAATTACACTGGATGGAGTAGCTGTGGTTCTAGTTCAAACAAATCTCTTTCCAAATTTAGTGAAGTAAAGTATACATCATGAATGTTTGCAGCTTGTTCAGACAAATCTCTCAGAGTTTTATTTCTGCATCCCTTTAGTAGCAGTGCTAAGCTACAATATATGATCCATATCTCACAAAAAAGCTCCAACTGCTGAAGCCATGACACTGAAAAATCCAGGAAGTCTCAAAAGCCCATGCCTTTGGCTGCAATTAAATCTGTGGACTACCACTTTAAGGCATGGAGGAAACAAGAAAACACTAAAAGCCTTGATAATCTTTCATGAACAAGATAGATTTTCAATGCTTGGAAGGAGCTCAGAATGACAAAAGGCTTTAATAATAAGACACTGAAATTAACATTAGCTGGAAACCCATTTCCCCTCTATTTTAATTAGCATTCACGGAAAGATTTAAATACAATAATGCAGCAGATTAAATGGAATGGCTTAGCCAAATACTAAACTGAAATTTCTGTGTCCTGAAAAAACACTGGTTGAATGTTTAACACAAAAAGCCATACTAATGGAGATAAAATTGATATATGAGGCGAAGAGCTTGTGGTTTAGTGTTGAGGAGACATCCAGACAAGGCAACAACATGCTAAGATTTAATATGTAATTAAATGATTCACCTATCCAAAGTCCAAAGTCTTGACTACTGTTAGTGATATATGGGGTTTGGGCTTTGAAGACTCTGTTTTTCTCTGTATTTTTCTCTTTAGTTTCCATCCCTTGAGCTTACACTCAGGATAACTACAAACACGTAACTTAAACCACAAAAAGTCATAACCCAAACTGTTTTATTCTTGAATAAAGAAACCTGGGCTTGAGTTCTCTTTTTCTTTCATGGGGAAAAAAAAATTTTTTTTCATTGTCAGACAATCAACATCAGCTGTTATAGTTAAAAATTAAACAGCAACACTCAATAATTTTACAGTAAAGAGAAATACATGAGGAGATAATGAGGAAAAGATACAGTGTCCGATGATTCATGCAGTTAAATCCATGAGACTGTACCCCATAAAATTCATTACAGTAGATCTGTGGGATCTGTGTGAGCGATTTAACTATTGGTTTACTGACTCAATTTGATTCACCTCTCATCTTGCAAAGCTTATGCAAATCTATAGTTTCAAATTCCAGCAAACATTTTCTAAGAAGCTTTCTCTTGGTGGTGAACATTAGTCAGTGACCCTAACTTTATTTTTAATATAAGATTAAGAATTAAACTTTTGTCTAATTGAGTAGATAAAATTGCTAGCTTTTGGGATCCAGCACTAAGAATAGGACATAATCCACAATAATTGCACCTATTTTTTTTCCTCTGGTAGCATCATGATGGTTATACAACCAAGTCCAGGGAAGAAAATTAGTTGAGAAGTTTTGAACTGCATATATTTCTGTCCAGCAAGCAGTTTAAAACCTTGGTTAATGCAAAGCATTGACTTCTACTAATAACAACTAATCTGCAAAAATTAGCTTTAGATCTAGGACCTGCCATTCTTCTTTATTTTTAAGGCTGTATTTGTTTTCCGTTCATATCTTCAGTCTTAAGGAGTCAGTTTGTATAATATTATTTAGCACACTCTTCAGGAACCTTCACTGTATTTGCTGTTAAGAGCATTTTACCTACAAAAGTGAATATAAACACACTTGAATCTAGTTTCTGTTATCTGCCAAAACACCTTCGTTTTGAAGCCACTGTGGAAAACCCCTCTTATTGTGTTAGGTTATATTTCCCATTTTTTATTATTTTATTCTATGATTAATTATCAGCTTAATTTTTTCCCCCGATACTTTCTTTATGCTTTTCTTGTGAAGTCTACCTTCATTTTAATAGTGTAGTTTACTGAAAAACAAACAAGGAAATGTTCAAATAAAACCCATTTCCATTCTCTGTAACACTACTGAAATAGTCTCTGTATTCTAGTTTTTCACCTGTCAGGCAGAGTTGTATATTGAGGGCCTGCTCCTACAGAGGTAATATCAAGTGAAAGCTATTACTGAAAAGGACAGCTAAAGTTCCTCTACCATATAAAATTGGACAGAAAATTATGAAAATCACTTTATATAAAGCTACAAGCATGCATCCTTTTATCTGAAAAAGCAACAGAATTCTTTTTACAGAGTCATTTGGAGCAGGTTTCTTTGGAGTAAATGGAAACACATTGGGTTTTTTTCCTGAAGGAGATTGAATGCAGTTTTGTGAAATTACTTTTTTTAATTCAAGGTTATTTTTGATTGAAGATCATGAGAGTTTCTTTTGGAAAAACTAAGTGGAAAATTTCTCACAGAATATTCTTGCCAGAGAGAAGAAAACTCCCTTTTGAAAGTAATTTTCAGTAATTAATAGACAGACCTTCTTAATGATTTCTTAAAACCTCTTCTTTTTCTTCTAAATAAAAATGGGAAGTTTGGATATGAAATGGTGTCATGATTTAAGCCCAGTTGGAAATTAAGCAGTCACTCTCTCAACTCCATCTTTCCCCCCACACACCCCAGTGGAATGGGGGATAAAGTCAAAGTAAAACTCATAGATTGAGATAATGACAGTTTAATAATCAAAAATAATGTAAAATACAATAATACTGGCAAATGATAATAAAAAGGGTAAAAGAAGTGCTGTACAATGCAACTGCTCCCTACCTGCTGGCCAGCACCAGAGCCCCCCTTCCTGAGCCCAGACTGGATGTGCTTCTGGGTAACTTCGCCCAGTTAATTTACTGGTCATGAGTTCTACAGGCTGGAATATCCTTTTTGTCACTTCCTGTCCCAGCTGAGATCCTTCCTAGTTTATTTTGCATTCCTCCTCAGTGTTAGATCATGAGACAAAAGGAAAAAAAAAAGACCTTAGCAAAACCCAAACCATCAGTGTATTATCAACATCACTCTCATTCCAAATCCAAATCACAGTAATGTAACAGCTACTGAGAAAAAATTAACTGTATTCTAGCTGAAATCAGGACATAAGGTTGAAAGGTTTTCCTAAAAATACCAAAGGTAAGGATATTAGTGATCTAAAGCTTTGCAGAAATAACCCTGAGAAATTTCTTGTCTGTCCTAGTACAGTGAGATCCAGCATCTCTTTGCTTTTAAAATGGCATTCATTTGGAGTAAATACCAAGCTGGAATAATCCCAAAAGCAAACAAAAGAGTGTGATTAGATTATTTTGGTAATCTTCCAGGAAATACAATATTGTTCTCTAATGGATGTTGTCCAAGAATGTGTCAACTCACTTTAAAGTCTCTGTCAATTCCACTTGGGAACTAATTCCTCTGGGAGTTTAGTTACTCCATTAAACTCCTTCAGGATTATGCTGCTTCTTTTTGTTTGTTTGTTTGTTTGTTTGTTTGTTTGTTTTTTGTTTTTGTTTTTTTTTTTTTTGGCTTGAAGAATTTGAGGGACCAATCAGCATTCTCTGAGCTGCTACTCTGCAGGGAAAATGATCTGGAAATCTACCTAGAGTAAGCTGGATGCAGCTTATCACTACCTCCAGTGGAGGTTAAGGTTCAAGTAGGGGATGTGGAAGGGGAGCAGTGGCAGGACCACCGAAATATGTCAGGAGGGTCTCTTCTATCTTCTCTTTACCCACCCTTTGCGAAGAAGATAACAAATATATGTGCCCTGAGCCTTCTCTCCTGAAGGCTGAACAAAACCAGCTCCCTTAGCCTCTGCCACCACACCATGTGCTCCAGACCCCAAACATCTCAGTGGACTCCTGCTGGTCTTGTTCCAGCCTGTTAATGCTTTTCCTGTGTGGGAAAGCTCAAGACTGGGCACTGGACACAGAATGGCAGTCCCCAAAAATGGAAATCAGTCACTTCTCTTGATCTGCTGGCTGTACTCTACATTTTAATTTGATACACTTTAATTTAGAGTATTTGATGAATACCCATAGGCATTGATTACAGAGAAAGCAGCTCTTCTTTCTAAACTGTAAATAAAATGCATATGTCAAGTGCCTATGTATCTATGATGACACAAATCCTGGGAAACTAAATTCATAGTTATAGTTAAGGATAGGTTATGGTCAAGGATAAAAAAAGGTTCCTTTTCTACCTTGGCTTCAAAGTCTTCTTTAATTTAGATACATTTCTGAGACAATAAATTGCTATCAATCTCTGAAACAAGAAGTTGACTCTTTTAGAAAATAACAAATGTTAGAAAAACATTTAATCACAGAAATGTGACCCTGTGGGAACTGGTCATCATCATGCTCAAGCAAGCAGGATAAATTATGTGTAGTACGAAGTGCAAGAATACATGAATATAAATTCAAGGCAATTTTTTTCTATATTTGAGACTGATGTAAATATTGGACTTTCACATTACATTACAGCTGATGTAATTTTTTTAGTAAAATGGCCATGAATAAAGAAGTAAATCTTGATCTGGTATGAAATTCAAATGCCTATAATTTTTTTTTTTTTTTTTTAATTTATGATCATGACAGATTTTATCTGAATATATTTGGCAAGGAAATGGCAATTACTGATAATCCCTGAATATTAATGAAAAGAAAATGCATCGTGAGGCCTCTTTAAAAAAACCCACATAATTGCATTCCAGGGTCATTATGTTTTTATGGAATCATAAAAAACATTGTTTTTATGATTCCTTGAATTTGATGATCAGTAGCTACAATTTGTGCTTGCAACTATAACCCACACTTCATCTCTCTGCTAGTCACCAATTTGTCTTCCTTTTTTTTCCCCCTTTGGCTGAAAGTGCAGGTATTCCATGTAAATGATGCTTCACTGTTAACCAAGGAGAGCTGATGCCACTGTTGCTGTTCGAATAAAAGTGTGACAGAAAAATCCCAATTTCCCCATTCACAGTGTGGGATTTCTCATCAAATTTTAGCTGGTTGCCTTTGAAAATGACTAGAGCACTGCGATTACAGCTGAAGCATGTGGTGCTGATGGGATGTACACCAGTAAACACTCTGTCAATGGCATTTGATATATCCTAGGATTAACAGGGGAAAAATGTCTAAAAATTCACACCTTTTGTTTTCTGTTTATTTGTGCCCTTTTATAGGCACCCAAACATCATGACCTGTAAACAGTAACTAGACAAGCATTTGTTGCATAAATTCAAAGCACAACAGAGTTCTTTAAGCTCCAGCAGAAAAACCTAAGATGTGCAGTGCAACTCTTGCTCACTGAAATACATCCAGGTGATTGGGTTGGAATTTCTGCCTTTTGTATAAAGTGAGGCCTAAAAATCAGAGTACCAAGCAGTTCAGCTACAGCTATACCCCTATGAAAATCCTATCACTTGGCAGGTGGGGAAAATTTCTTGTATCATTTCATAGATATTTCCACAAAAGTTAGCATGCCCTCAAAGATGACAAAAATATCAATCCACCCACACCATGCAATAAAACAGATTAAGCTGTCAGCAGTTCAATTTGATTTGAGAAGAGCTAGGAATATTTTCAGTCCCAACTCACCAGCTATTTCTGTAAAGGTGCTGGATGAGACTTTTAACAAAAATGTTCCTAGCGATCTTCAGATGAGTTGAAGAAATATGTGCACATTAGTTTCAATACTCCTACAAAGTTCAGTTTGCAAGCAAGCTCTCCAGAAGAGAAATTCTGTCAATGAAAACAGGTTTTTGCAATGAGAAACTAAAACTAGACTTCTGTTAAGTTTTTGTAATCAGTAATGGTGATTTGACTTGTGGTTAGCAGGTCAGCAGGTAACCTCACTTCAATCATCAGAGTTTGTTACTCATGCTTTGTTCTGGTACTGGTAATTACAACAACTAATGCTTTTTATTTTCTGATTGCATGTTTCATCAAAGTAGTATTCTTTTCTAAAAGGTGGGGAGCATTACCTGACAGAAATGGACAGAAACAGAAGTTCTGGGTAAGTGAATACTTAAGATAGGGTTTTGAAGCAGAAATAAAAAGATCTCAACATCACAGATAATCTAAAATCTACTTCTTTACTTTCATTTGCTCTCTCTGCATCCTTTTCCTTCACCTTAAAGTGTCCTGCATAATTCTATTCCCTCTCTGAAAACTTTTATCATGCTGACCTCGAACTGTAGCATCACCTACCTCAATTTCAAAGCCTGTTTCATTCCACCTATACCTGTGTTTTTTCCTACACTGCCTTTTCTGTTTCAAATCTCATTCAGTTTTTCAAGTGTTACTAAAAATTTCTATGAAGAGTGAGTTCTTTTTGATGCCTGCAAATGAAAGTCGGTAAAATTAATCAATAGTATTTGTTAAAATATTTGGAAAAGAAAAATTTTCTGTTTGAACAGTGTTGGCAACTGTTATCCAGCCATAAGAATAAGCCCCCAAAGCTAAAAACAATCAAACTAGGAACATTTCCTTTAAGCCATATAGATTAAGACAAATTTTATTTCTTGGACTATGACTAACAGCTCATCCCATTATTCCTGAAAGTACTTTGGTATTTACATAGCTGATGGCAGGGCTTATGGTAGGTAGTTTCACTGGTATCAGAGGCAAAACCTACTGAGACTTTTGAGATCTCATCAGAAAATAAATTGCTCAATATGTCAATAGCTACCTAAAAAAACCTTCATTTTTTAAAAGTCATCTTTTTTTATTTATTTTTTTTTTAATATATCTTTGGTGTGTCTGTAATAGGTTAGTTGTAATTGGAATTCTGACCATTATTGTTTCAATAACCACTTTTACCAGCAAAGAGTTGAATATTCATTTAATGATTTCTGCTTTAATTTATCAAACTGTGTTGTAGAAATACTGTTCTGTTTTTACTAACCCTGATTTTGGAACTGAAATTTTGATCAAACTGAAAAAAGGAACAAATTATTAGAAATCAGAAAAATATACATGCTAATCTCAATGCACCCAATCTGAGAGACTTTATTTCTTAAAAAAGACACTAACATAAAGGATTCATTTTGCACTTTGTCCCTTGCATTTTTTAAATAATATTTTAAAATTAAAACAAATAATTTTTTCTGCTTTGTTTACTTTTAGATTGCTGCAAATTCCTGGGGAAAATCCTGGGGAGAAAATGGTTATTTTAGGATTCTACGTGGACAAAATGAGTGTGATATTGAGAAGCTGATTTTAGCTACTTTAGGACAGCCATAGTTTATCTGTACCATACTCTGCTTGATGTATCTACTCTTTCCATTGTTGTATATTGAGTCTTTATGGGGAAATAATAATGTCTTCTCTCTAAGTTGCCTTTCTATTAGTCCTCATGAGATCTTCCTGAAACATGCCACAGACATCACAGCACTCTTGGATCTCACCTAGTACAAGCACCCCTTTAGATTAAAAGTGTGTTACAACCAGGGCTACTGAAAACCTTGACAGCTCACAGAGTAGCAAGTTCCCTCCTGATTGAACAATGCCTGAAAAAATTGGAGTTATGCAGTTAGCATTAATCTCTTTACAATACCTACTCTGATCAGAAATTATTTCAGAAATATTATGTGCTCTTCCAAACAAAATTGGCTCAGACAGCTCATGGTCATACTGGATAATAAATTCCAAAGAAATGTAAATAGTTCTGATCCTGTAGCTGAAGAATTATTTCCTATCCACCTTACTTACAACTAAGGAGATAAGTTGTATCTGTGTATCAATATCTCATCCAGGAAATTAATTTTTCTTCTAGTAGATCCCACAAAGTCGGTGTATTCAGTGTAATGCAAAAATATCTTGCAGTGAAAGAGTGTATTCCTGTTCTTGCAACAACAACCAAAGCTGTACAATTTTAATAATGTTTTAATTAAAATAAAATAAAGAAGAAAATGTAATTTCTCCTCAATTCAGTATAGACTAGACTAGTTCCTGAACTGCTTGCCTTCCACTCCCTGTTTAACTTGAAAACATTCCCAAAAACCCTGTTGCAAATAGAGAAAAAGAGGGAAAAGATATTCTGTTGTTTGTCCCAACTGAAATATCTGTAAACCAGGCACAGTTCCTGGTGTTGCTGATCAGGATCACTAGTGCAAATGAGACACCCAGAACTCCTAATGCTTCTGTAGCTTCTTCTGTCTGAAGAAGGAGCTTTTTGACCCACATCCCCTCCTATAAGCATTGCTGCAAATCTTGACAAGTTTGAGGACTGTTTTGCTTATTTGCTAATTAAAATAGCAATATTGAAATGACATAAGAAGAAATTAAATACTTTCTAGCCTTTTCAGTTTCAATTAATGCAAAGGCCAAATGCCAACTGGAAAAAAAAATTATTTATGAAAGAAAACATGGCACATTAAATAAATGGGGGGGGGGGGTGGGGGGGAAAGCTGCCATAAAATATAAGTGAACAAATAATTTCCAGGTTTACTTTTGGTGTATTTAAAAATGTTCATTCTTTCTAGAATAAGAACCTGTTTTCTACTGTCATCAGCAAGTTCCTTCAAGAACTTTTCATGGCACTGGCATACAACAAATGCCCATACCTCTGAAATAACTTCTCTTAAAGTAAAGTTGGGTGACAATTTATGTTGCATCACTTAAAGGAGCTATTGTTAAAATGTCAGTACCATACTGCAGCACAAAAAGCCTTCTGTGGCCTTTAGTGTCATACAGTAAAGTGAATTTAGACACAAAAAAACCCTTTATCACTTGAAATTCATAGCAAATTTTAACACAAGCAATTTTAGGAGCTCTAAATGCTCTGAGAGAAATAACTCTTCTAGTTTTAGTGAGCTAAGCCAGTACTTCAGAGGAAAGTGTACTGAATCATCTGCACACCTATTTCCCAATCTCCTGGTATGTATTGATTCCATAAATGTCAAGATTTCTGAAGAGTATAATTTAACTTTAGAGCGAATGACACTGTAATAACATGTTCAGTAAACTCTCAGGGGGATTATTTATTTTGACTTCAAATTGGTTTGCACTGCTGCACTTTTACTTTTGCCAGTGGCTGTTGCTGCTCCTGATTTCCTTATGAGACCTTCCTAAGCTCTGGTCTGTAATGTTAAGCTTCTTATTTAGGATGTTTGCTTTGTCCTGGATGCCCAGAGTGAAACTCCTCAAGGAGAGCTTCCCTTGGGCATGCTGAAACTAGCGAGACTTCACAGCTTCAAGCTGGCAGTCAACACTGGGACTCAAAGCTGCAAAGCTTTGTGTGCAGCTTAGTGCAACATGTTTTATAGGAGCACAGCCTGAAACAAGACAAAAGAGAACTGCCAGGGACATAAGGACTTTGCATCTAGAGCAGGGACAAGACAAGTCCTGAGAACAACAAAGGAACTGCTTTCCTGTAGTTGCAGGGATCATAGAAAATTGCCTGACTAAGAGCAATCCTGAAGACAGGAGCTGTGCTTCTAGAAATCAGAATGAGAAAGATATGTTTGTAAGTCTTTTCAGTGTAGTGTTTTACTAGAGATGTGGCAGGAACTTGCACTTGGGCACTTAATACTATACCTACCATTTGGAAGCTGTTTCCTACACAAACTTGCATCTTTGCCCCCGTTCCTCCCTGCATGGACCAAGCCTTTATCAGGATAGAGGCTGTCTTTGCCTCAGTTAACAGCAATTTGTAACACTGCTTTATTCTAAACTTTTCCTGCACCCCCTCAGTCAGGACACACCTGTATCCAGTTATCCTGTTTATTTCTAGATAATGTGGAGACTCCCAGCTCTTAAAATTTTCTTGGTCCCCTGTTGTTCAGAGTCACCCTGAACAAAGGATGGTGGCAGAGGTCAGTGAGTGAGGGGCTGCAGAGCAAGCACCTCTGACTCAAATAACCCTTAGTTAGGCCATATTAGAGACAGAATGAATGCAATGAAAGGAATAAATTTTCTCTTTTCCTTGTAAGTCTACCTGTCAAATACATTCACCATAATACAGTGAATATTATTGCTTCATCTATAACAATTTATTGTTTTGTCTGGAAATCTTCATCATGGAGCAGCACTGCAGAACCTTTTCCTGGAGAAGGCAGCTGAGGAAGAAGCCTGAGGCAGGAGGTTAGACTCTGCTCACCATTGAAGTCCTCTGTGCTTTAAAGTTTTTGGGGTTCTTGAAGCTGTGAGCTGCCTCAGGCTCTATAGGAAATATTTTAGGCTTATCTGGATGTTTCATTCAGCTCTTCCAACAGTGACAGCCACACAAACACAAAGATAGGAAGTAATTAATTTAAACTACTGCCTTAATATAAGCACAACTGCAATTCCATTGCAAAACTCTGGAGACTATAATCTTTTATTTCTCACTGCAGCTAAATAAGCATAAAAACACTAGTATAGTCCATTATGTCCATTATATCAAATCATGATACATAGCCCATCAAAGAAAAAAAATCTAAAAAACATGAGTAGAAGACCAATATTTAGCCCTAGTGTGCTGTACTGTCATACTGTGAAGGGCTCAGCTCTTGGCCCAAATTCATCAGGAATATTGCTATTGCATGCAGTTGTAATACTGTTCTCACTCAGAATCATAGAATTGGAAAAGACTTCTAAGTTCATCAAATCCAACCACTAACCTAGCACTGCCAAATCCCTAACATGCATCCTTTTTTGGCACATCTACAGCTCATTGAAATACTTACACGGGTAGGGACTAAACCATTCCTTGGGCAGACTTATCCAAGTCTTGAAAACCCTTTCTGTGAAGAAATTATTCCTAATATAAAATACTAGAAATTATTCCTAATATCCAGTCTAAACCTCCCCTGGCACAACTGGAGGTCATTTCCTCTTGTCCTTTCACT
The DNA here is from genome assembly GCF_015227805.2 of Hirundo rustica. Lineage (NCBI taxonomy): Eukaryota > Metazoa > Chordata > Aves > Passeriformes > Hirundinidae > Hirundo > Hirundo rustica. Next base: position 92,374,826 of record NC_053452.1, on the reverse strand, counting down.
TGTCAGAACAGACTAACCCCCAATTTTTGATATGGTGCCCATCCAGCCTTCTTTTCTTCAGGCTGAACTCCAGTTTCCTTAGCCTTGTAAGACTTGTGCTCCCGCCAAAGGACTTGTCCTCATCAAGAAACTTGGAAACAGCGAAATGGACAATAAAGGTTTTAGAAACTGCACATCTTATTTTTTTAGAAACTGCACATCTTATTTTTAAAACTACACAAGATAAGACCACTGTATACTACTAGCTAGCAGGATCCACTACATATGAAAAAGCAGTGTATTAAAAGTGTGACCTCAATAGAACCCAAATTGTTCAAGTTTGTGAAAATTTTGACATCAGAAGAAGGGCCAAAAAGGCTAGAAGAAGAGGGAGGGAAGAAGTGGTTTAATAATTCTTTCTGTTTTCTACCAAGTATGGAAGCAAAAAGTAATTGTACTTCTGTCTTGGAAGCAAAATTCCGCAGGTTTTGCTGGCCTTCAGCTCAATCTAAAGAGAAAAATAAGGCCATACTTACAGATTTTTCAGCAGTCTGGGCCAAGTTTTGACAAAGTCTAAAGCAACAACATGTTTCAACTGGAATCATCATCTTGTAATAGTTCCACTCCACCCAGTCTGGTGTGAAACTCACCCCTGTTTCACTTTGATTTCCTTCTTGGAAAACTAACCAAAATCAAAATGGACTGTACCAGGAGATTATCTAGATTATCTCAACTGCACAGAAGGAATGCACCAGAATTAAAAAAAAAACAAAAACAAAAACAACTTTGATGTCTTGCAAATATAGATCCTATCAAATTTCATACAGCACTGCTACAAACAAAAAAAATACTAGAGGATGTGGTGGCTGCCCTAGTGACATTTCCGCATAATTATTATCCAATATAAAAAGACAGAGGGAAAAAGTAGAACTAATCACTCATTTTTCCAAGTCCTGAAGAATTTATTGTTCCATTAAACAGAAAACCTTCCCTCTTTGAGTGAAGTTTGGATGAACAGATGGCATTTCACTAATTGGCTACTTTTAAAGTGGATTTGCATTCACAGTTCTGATGCTTCTCTGTCCCTCATGGTGTGCTGCCTGTTAATGTGTTTGCATTTCTTGTGTTACCTTTGTTATCACTGACATGCTAATGTTTGGGTCACTGAAGGTGATATTTTAAAAAGGTTGCCAGCAAGCCATCTGTGTATACTTAAGCACTTGGGTTCCCATAAGTTTCCACGGTATTTTGGAAAGGATGCTGGAATTTATTTTGGGATAGCAGAAGAACAAGAAATTTCATGTAATTTCTGTGTATTGCATTTTCTCAATGGATAGACCACCCACATGCTAATAGAAGAAAGGAAAATAATATAAATTGGCAAAATGACAGCTTTGATTTCAGTCTGATTCTGTTCCACTCTTACACAGAATCATAGGATCATAGAACCATCAAGGTTGGAAGAGACTTTTAAGATCATCAAGTCCAACTATCAACCCAGCACCACCACTGTGACCCCTAAATCACTAAATCACGTCACTCAGAGCAAGATCCAGATACTTCTTAAACACCTCCAGGGCCGGTGACTCCACTACCTCCTGGGCAACATAACAGTGAAATTTTTTTCTAATATCTAATCTGAATCTCCCCCATCTCAGTTTAAAGACATTTCCCCTTGTCCTCTCATTGCAGACACGCTAGAGGAGACCCCATCTCACCACAACCTCCTTTCAGGTAGTGTAAAGAGCAATGAGGCCCCCCATTGTCTCGGTTTGAAAGATAGGTATTTACTAGGGAGAGGCAGGGCCTCTCTAGGAATGGAGAATTCCAGTCCTTTCCCTCCAGGTTATTATAATTTAGAAGATTAAAGAGACTTTTCAGTCAGAGCTATGGGGAAAGGAATAACAGTCCTTTACTAGTAAATATAACAGGACAAACAAACAACAACAACACAGCAATAATAATAATAATAATAAACAGAACCAAGAACCTTGAGGGGCTTTGTTTCACAAGCCTGGGGCAGTCTGATCTCTTGGGCTCCTCCCCAAGAGCACCAAGCCAAAACGGTGGAAACTCTGGGGCTGATGGCTGGAAACAGTGGGGTGTCCCAGCAGGCAGGGGGTGTCCCGGCAGGCAAAGTGAGCAGTGCTGAAGGAGCCACGGTGGCTGGACTGGGGTTGACCCAGCTCCAGCAGGGCAGGTGAGGAATTCCTGAATTCCTGTGTGTTCCAGCAGATGATAGAATTCCCAGGACCGGACCCTCAGTTAACAGTGGACTCTACACAGCTAGCAGTCACCCAACCGTCCTCTCTGATGCCGAGAGCAAGAGGAGAACACACTCAGCTCCCGGAGCCCCTGAGCCTTTCCCTCCCCCAAACTTAAGTAATCTTCCCCCACTCTTGACACTTCTTTTGTGTGTGTCAAGTACCATTTAAGCATTAATATTTAGTCTCTTAGCAACTTATGGGGGGGAAAATTCTATAGGGAAAGAAAAAAACCAAAACTAAACCTAACCCCCAACACTCATGATCCTCCTCAATACTTAAAAATCCCAGCTCCCCTCAGCTACTCTTCATAAGTCATGTTTTCTAGATCTTTCCTTCATCTGAGTGGGGCACTTTTTCACAGAAGGAGATCAAGTTGGTCAAGCAAGACTGATCTGCCTTTGTAAATCATGTTGGCCAGGCTTTATCCCCCTGGTTTTCCTGCCTGTGCTGTGGGATGGCTCCCAGGATGATCTCTTCCATAACTTTGCCTGGAATAGAGGTCAGGCTGGAAGACTGTATTTCTCCTGATCATTCTTCCAGCTCTTGTTGATGGACATTACATTTGCTATTTACCAGGAAACTGAAACTTCTCCAGTTAACCAGAATTGTTGGTAGATTATCTTGCTTGGTTTGGAAAGTTCTTTCACCAGTTCCATCATTACTCTGGGGTAGATTCCATCAGGCCCCATAGAATTTCAGCCTGAATGTGTGTGTCAGCGTCCCTTCTATGCATGGCAGGGATATTCAGTCCTCCCTGGGGTCCTCTGGTCACTCAGTATATAGCTCCAACAGCAGAGGATTTTCTGTCATGGTCTCACCCTAAAATGAGGTAAATTAGTCATTGGAAGAAATTTCAAAACCTGAGCATGTAGAAAAAGATGTTAAGAAAAGCCTTTGGTTTAATCCTGAAAGTACATGCTGATGTTGGTAAAACAAGGTGATTGGAGAGTTCAGGTTGGTGGTCCAGAACAGTATCATCCATACATGGCTTTTTACTTACAACTTCCTCTGTGTGAGATACTCTTGAGTTTTTAAATGTGTAAGTACAACTTCAGGGAGAGGTAAAGGATGTTTGGGAAGTGAGTGCTGCAGAAAACAAACTAGGATCACACGAATGGGCAAGACAATAGCTGCAGCATGTGCATGCATGGACATGCAGATCTGTGCGTTTGGATAAATACGCTTTTTTCTCCTTAACACTGTCTTGGATCTAGAGCTCTTCTGCAGGAGATCTTCAAATCACAATGATGGGTAATTCAGGCAGTCAGGGTGTTCAGAACTGTACAAATCTCAGGGAGGTGAGAGAAGTTTTCTTTCTAAAGGCATGTTGCTCAGTTAGTCTAAAGACTATGAAGGTATCTGTACAGAAGAGATTAATTTGTTTTGCTGAGAACACTGACTGATAGCCACAGTTACTAATCACAGTCACAGTTACACTATCAGGCCTGTGTAACCCTTTCCTGTAATTTTTTTAAATACCTTTTATAAAACAACAAATTTGTAGCCAAAGTGCAAGAAATTTAACTTTTTTTTATCACACAGAAAGCTCTGCAAAAGCATCACACCCTTCAGTATCAGGAAGAAAAAAAGGACGTACAACATGAAGGCAATCCTGGTGCAGGTCCCACAGTCCTGCCAGGCATAGGGCCTGGTAGCACATGCTACCAAAAAGAGTACTAGTGTCAGAAATGGCACTACTGCACACCAAAAGTGCTCCTGCAAAAGTCAGCTGAGGAGTAAGAAAGGCCTTGAATGGTCTATTTCTTAAACAGAACATAGCACTTGGTGTGAAAGGTAAAACGTGAATTTATGTGAAAAACATGGCAACAGATTTCTGCTCAACAGCAGGGAATCATGTGAGATGAGCTATCTGGGAAGTTTTTGTTCCCGAGGCTGGAACTGGAACTTTTGTGTTCTGGGTGTGGTCCCTAAAAGCCCCCTGTCACCAGGGAGTCATTGTGACACCTGTGACAACAAGGCTTTTGGTTGCACAGGAGCAGGCCTGAAGGGCCACAGTGCCTGGCCTCCTCCACCAGGGACAGACATCCACTTGTGTTCTTTCTAAGAGTGCAGAGATTTGCTGGACAAGGACACTGGCAGGGCCTGGGGCATGTCTGTGCCTCTTTGTGGAGGAGTGAACACTATCAGCGGGACCACCACATTTGCTTCATTGAACTGCAGGGACAAGGAGCCAAACCCCAAGGTGGTCCCCCAGCACCTGGCACCAAGCACCACAGGAGGAGCTAAGGAGGATGGATCACAATGTGGGTCAAGCTCTAAGGTCTGAAGAGGATATCCCAGTGTCAGGGAGGAGTGAACGCCGCCAGCGAGGACGCCGGGTTTCTTTCACCGAACCGCAGACGTCAAGGAGCCGATCCCCCCAGAGGTCCAGCAGCACCTGGCACCAAACACTGCGGGAGAAGCTAAGGAGGATGGAACGTGATGAGGGACGAGCTCTGAGACCCGAACGGGACATCCCAAGCTCCTCGGGGTGCAGTGAGCGCCATCAGCGGGGACGCCAGATTTCTTTCACTGAACCACAGGTGGCAAGGAACTGATCCCTGGGGAGGTCCCACAGCCATGCTGGGCACAAGCCTGGTAGCACACCCTACCAACAAGGGAACTACTGTATGCCCTGTTACCAGTGTCAGGAATGATACTACTTTAGACAAAGACAGACCCTACTAACAATTGCAAAAATAAAGTCAAGTCCAATGCTCAGGCTTGTGGCCAGGTGTCTGTTCTCCATCAAAAAATGCATCTGAAAATCTAAAGGCACCCTTGCAAGACCTTTTTAGGTTAAGATAGCAAACATGAAACTTGAGTGCTGGATTTGTCATCACGTTCTATTTTATGCTGTTCTATAAAATGTGGTACTGAACATTTTGTATGGGACTGCCTTTTTTCCCTATATTCTATTTCCACAGTGTTATCGGTTGAAGATGTTACCACTTTTTTCCTTTCTGCCCTGATACAACACCAATGGCTTATCAGAAAATGCTCTTGTCCTTCCATACCTCTTTTCTCATGCTTCATTTCCAGTATCACCCAGAATAGCTTTTCCTGTTTTTTACCATTCTTCTCACAAGGTAGCAGTGAAAAGTGAAGTCAATTTATGATTACTCTGTCTCTTACTGCCTATAATACCAATCTAAATCTAATGGTAGCAAGCCTCTGAAAAGCTTTTTATTCTCCTGCTTCCTTCCTCCTGCCCCCATGGTATGCCCTGTACAAAGCCTCAGGTTTAATGCCCGGAGTGGAAGGCTAGAGGCTCTTCAGACCATGGCCAAAGACAATCAAAGTCATCAAAAAACAGTGTTGTGCCAAGAACAGTTGCTTTCAAGTAAGACTGAAGCAAAAAGAGGAGTCTTCTCAAATGACAGTTGTTACAACACATTCATTACTGGACAACCCCCTCCCTGTATTTAATTTTTGTACTTAACTGCAGTTGGCCTCTACATTGTACACTCCTCATGTCACTCCATGACTAGTACCAGCACAGAACAGAAGCTTTAAGATGCCACTGTGAAGGAATTCAGATTAAAATCAAGCTGCCATCTTCTGGCTCACAGATTTGATGTGCAGCATGTTGCTTCCATTATAAACTGTGACCTGGCAACCAACAGAAAACAACTATGGTCACCTGCAACACATGCTGTGGTAACAGAGCCAATGATTTTAGACACTTTTTTCACTCATTGTAGCCCTCATACTTTTGTTTAGCTTGTTAGTTGTCTATGCAGTCACTAATAAATCCCCTAAAGGGAAAAAATTAGGATGCAGAGACCTCATGGATGGCAAACTTCCATGATGCAACTTCTAGCCTGGAGGCAGCAGTCAGAGCCCTTCCTCATAGGAGCTTCTCTAGTCTTTTCATTGTTCTTGTAGACCTTTGCTGGAGGCTCTCCAGTATGTCCATCTCTCCTTGTGGAGCCCAGCATTGGCCAGAGTACTCCAGATGTGGCCTCACCAGCACTAAGCACAGGGAGAGGATCACACCCCCTGCTCTGACCTGCAAAGCCTGCCGAGGAGTAAGAAATGCCTTGAGATTGTTTGTTTCTTAAGCAGAGCAGAGTGCTGGGTATGAATGTGAAACCTGTGAATTTGTATTAAAAAATAGGACAAGAACACTCCTTTTCCACAGAAAGTACTGGTGGTACTTGTGGTGTCATAATTTATTCCCCAGCTTCTTTTCCCATCCAGAAATTCATGCAGAAACTCAGAGAAGCAGGGTCAACATACTGAGCATATACAAAAATTATTCTCTGACTAGACTTCAGAAAGACAGATGATGGGACTTCAGACCTAGCTGAACTGGGAGAAAACTTTTTTTTTTTTTTAACATCTTTTTCTTCAAGCCCTTGGAAAACTTTTGATTAGTGCTGCTTAGTACTCATGTTGTTTTGAAAGGATTCAGTTATATTGCCTTAGAGCAGTGCCTTAGAACAGTGCCAGTCTGGGCAGTAGTATTTGTCTTTATTCAGAGGGGACAAACTCTGAAGCAGAAGCAGCTGTAACAACCTCTAAAGTTTGTGTACATCTACACATGCGAAAGCTGTCTCTGGGGGAATGTTTTAAAGATTTGTGTGAGCATCTGATCAAGGAAGTTAATAATTTGTCTATTAAAAAAAAAAAGAAAAAAGAAAAATTCTTCATCTCTTCATTTTACATCCATCAGAGCAGAAAGTACCACCTTCCCATATGTACATAGCATCTTTGAAATATGATGCAGCTCCTAAGGAAACATCAGCACTACGTCATGTTTTAAACCCAGACAGAAATTAGGGTACCATGCAGCCATTCGCTCGCCCTGCCGCTCCCACTCCCCAACCGGGTGGTCCAGGGAGGAGAATCGGAAAAAGGTAAAACCCATGGGTTGAGATAAGAACAGTTTAATTATTGAAATAATAATGACAACAACAACAATAATAACAATAACACTAGTGATGATAAGGGAAATAACAAAAAGAGAGAGAGGAATAAAATCCAATAAAGAGAACCAATGTAAAATGCAACTGCTTTCTACCCCACTCGCCAATTTCTATTTAGTCCCCAAGCAGTGATTGACACCTCCTGATAACTCTCCTCAGTTAATAAACCGAACATGATGTTCCAGGGTATGAAATAACTCTTTGGTCAGTTTGGATTAGGTGCTATGGTTATGCTCTGTATCAGCTTTTTTCTGCAGCTCCTCACCAGCAGAGCACGACACACTGAAAAGTCCTTGACTTTATGCCAACACTGTTCAGCAACAATTAAAACATTAATGCATGATAAATCCAAAACACAGTACTACACCATCTACCAGGAAAAATATGTCCCATCTGAAACCAGGGCACACTACAACAGTATGGCAAGTAGTGTCAGATTGTAATTGTTGTAAAATGAAACTGTTCCTGACCCTTCTCTGTACAAGTAGGCTTCTCTGGACGTCAGTTTGCCTTCTCTGGGCTGACCTGCTCTCCTGTAATTCTCTCCACCCCTCTTAGGGTTAGGTAATTGTACAGAACTGTCAGATGCACTAAAACTTTGGACCATTCCAAGAGTGAGGTAAGGAAGGAAGCACAATCTCTTTCTGTTAAATTCATTTCTAGGGGTGATATTGACTCTGAATAGGATGAAGCATTGCCTTTGCTTCGAGCCTGAGCCAGGACAACTTGACCCTCACTGTAGTGACCCTTTGAGTTATAAGGGCTGGGCCCCACATTTCCATTTGTGTTTTGCACTGACTAGGTCTGTTACTCTCCAGGTCTGTTGTGTTAAAACACATTTTGGAAGTTGGGGAGTGGTGCATCTGGCACCTAGCAGACCCAGAGGCTTCCCAAACCATTATCACATTGGTCAGATTTTTTTTTTTTTTTTTTTTTTTTTTAATTCAAGTACATTTTCAAATCATCTGTTTAAAGCACAGAGAAAGTCTTTGTGAGTCATTGATTGTCTTTCCCTCCCACACACCCCCCCTCCCAATGCTGTTTCTCTTGTTTCTCTTGTTTCTCTATTTAGAAACAAATGGGTTGTCTGTAGTATAACTCAGTCATCATTGATATATTCAATACCACACATGCAGCTAAGGTTTTTTGAAAGTGCTTCAGAAAGTTTCATGTCAAGTTCTACTGATGCACAGGAAAGTTGGGTGAATTATTTATGAGTGCTTATAAAAAGCCCATTATGGGTATTAGAAAACTGATTTCTGTTCATAAAACTCCACTCTTTGCAGACACAATGTAACTTAAAAGAACATCTAGAGTCTAGCTAGAACCTAAAATCGATATTTCATTTATCCTAAAGAGAGCTTTCGCTTTCCAAAAGGCACAAAAGATAATGTCCTGAATAAGAAATTGAGAGGTTTTGCCTGATAACATCATACAATCCTTCATCCAATAGAATTATCATGTGATATCACTCATTTTCTTTACTTTTCACTTTACATTGTCCTTCCTTTTGATATCCACAAATCGATAAACATTTTCCAGCTCATAATTTAGCATCTGATTTAAACTTAGAGGTACACAATTTTGTGTATGAATTTACATACAGGTTCTTGTTTTAGTGATGGAAATTTAGATTGAGTTGTTCCATACTTGGTGAGTTGAACCTCAGATCTCCTGTGATCCACCAAATCAACTGCAATCTTCTACAGACAATGGTGGGTAACCCTTTATTTTGTACTCTTATATGAAGGGGTATGTAGGACTGGTTAAAATAAGGAATAGTAAAAGAAATTAATCCACATAATGTCAACATTATCATGCATATAAAACTCCTTGTGGACTATGTGTCATCCCAGTTTACCAGATGTGCAGAAGGCACACATCTTTCTTTATTCTTACTTTGACATTCCTAGGCATAGTAGATCTGTATGTCTTAGATTCTTCCACCTCTTTACTTGTGGTCTTTACTTGCCAGATACATACTTCTGGAAATTATGACTGTGCCTTTTGGAAATTCTTGTCCAGAGAAGGTGTGAGATTGATTTCAACACACAAGTAGTGTGCATTCACCTAAGCTGTGTGAAGCTGAGAGAGGAGATGGACATGCATGCAGAATCACAAGGTCCTGATTGTGATCTACAAATTGTTTATTACATGAGCCTGACAAAAATAAGTTTTTTAAGATTATAATCATTAGAAAAATAATCATCCCAAGCATGATTTCAATTTCTAGGATGCGGTGTCTCTCTCTCTCGGAGCCCCAGCTCAGTTTTTGCCTTGGCTAGCTTGAGAGACAAACCACAGTTGGAAGGATTTTTCCCAGGGCCTTAAAGATCCCAGAGAGGCTGTGAACCTTTTCCTTTAGAGAGAGCAGGTCACTGTTGATGGCAAAATGAAAGAGTCTGCACTTGATTCTGGGGAAACTAGGGCTTTATTCAGTCCTTCTTCTGTGGTCCTGCCCCCACAGGGTTCAGAGCACCCATTCCTCTCCCCCTCCGGAGCCAAGAGGTTTTTCCACACGCTCTTCCAGGCTTTTATCCATGGGGAAGGGGCTAGAGGTGGGGACAAGCCACTACCCAATCAGGAATAAGGTGGAACAGAGTTGGATTACATTCCAGTGTGGGAGGATGGCCAGGGAGAAGGAGCAGGGACAAATTTTGGGATACATTTTCCAGGGGAACAGGGAGGTACAGAAGAAACCATTACAAAACCCAATATAAAAATGAAATACAATATAAACCCAAATAATGCACAACAACACCAGGAGAAATGAAACTTTACACAAAATGAATTGTATGTAATAATTTATTAAAAAACAAAAGAGAGAGAGAAACATTTTCTGAGTCTAGAGTAGCACTTTGTTCCCTCAACAATGTCTCATGTTAAATCCCATATGTGCAAATTCCACAATGGTAACAATGATAACACAGGGATTTAAATTCCTTTTCTTCTTTCTGACAGATAAGCTCCTTACCACAGAGAGGTATAGACAGCCCTTCAAAATGCTTAATATAGATTTTTTTTGAATACCAGAAAACATTGTAATACATTGATGTCTTTGCAAAAGGTACTTGTAGCTACATTTCCATTTCCTTTAGCCTCCACAGAGGCACAGGCATTACATTTCAAGCTGAGGTTTCTATTTTTAGAATGGCAGTAAGTTTCATAAGCAGTTTCTCCGGGCTGGCTATCACTGTCTGAGCTAAATGGAACTGAGTGATTCAAGTTGTTCCATTCATCTGTTTATTTGCATGTTCGTCATTTAAAATGGTGTTGGTTTGTTGGGCTTTATTTAGCTTGACTGCAGCTTGTACTCCATATAGCAGCAATGGAAAGACAAGAAAGAATGCCATGTTTCAAAGTAAAAGCAACAGTCACCCATTGCATTCTTACTCAGATATGTCTTGCAAAATCCTACAGCTAAATATATGTAAGTCAAATCTCATAGAATCAAAAGATTAATGTAAATAAGTCATCAATTTTAAAATTTTGAAGATTTTTTTCAGTTTCAAAGACTTTGGGTTTACATACAGGAATATACTCAAACCTTTTTTCTCTAGATCTGTGAGCTTTGAAATAAATTTAAAAATCGTAAAAATTAACTAAAACTCTCCCACAGACACTTACCTTCAGAAACATAAAACTCTTGCTAAGTCTCCAGGATGTAAAATAAAAAATATAAAGCCATGTATCACTCCAGATGTGTGCATATATTATATACATGTTTATTTCTTAGATTCAGTAAAGATAGTATTCTTAGTGTTATTGAATATTATGGCTTTTCTCTCCCACAGAGTCCTGTCTCCATTTTCGCTCTAGCCTGAGACAAGCCGCAATTAGAAGGATTTTTCCTCAGGGTCCTAAAACCCAGGAGGCAGCTGAGAACCTTACCCTTGGCATGAGAGAGCGAGACCCCATCGACGGCAAAGGAAGGAGGCCTGCACTTGATCTGAGGGCAAAGCCAGGGCTTTATTCAGTCTTTCTTCTGTGGTCCTGCCCCAGACCTAGCCTGGGTCACGAGCCCGTCCGACTGCCCAAACCAAGAGGAAGCCCAGCTCCATTGTCTGTGGCTTATATCCAGGGAAGGGGCTCTGGGACGGGACAGGCCAATACCCAATCAGGGATAAGGGGGGAGTGGAAGAGGGTTGGACTGCATTCAAGGGAGGGGACTGGAAAGAATGTGGGAGATGGGCTGCAGGGACAAAATTTGGGATATTACATTTTCCAGGAGAACAGGGGAGTACAGAACAAACCATTATAAAACCCAGTGTAAAAATGAAATACCATATGAACCCAAATAACACACAGCAACGGAATATGGTGTGCTCATTAGGAAATATTGTAGTAGGCCATGGCAAGTTGACTTCTGTCAATTGTTATTGGCATTTCCATTTATTCTATTATTAAAAGATCAAATAAATAGGATTTTCAAATTATATTTTTGCCTGTTTTGAATGGTATCACATTGCCTTTTCTTCAAGACGAATTAAAGATGATGCACTGCTACTAGGAGTTCTTATATGCTTGGACCTAGAGGAAGTCTTCATACTTAAATAGAAAACGGCTTTTTTAATCACCATGATGATATCTTCCCTATAAAAATATATTTATACTTTCCCATAAAAATATAATAATCAGAGTTGGGAGTTTCATTCCCAACTCACTGTAATAAAACGATCCTTTGACCGCTGGCTTTAGGTGGCAGGGTGAGTCACATTTCAGTCTAGAAGCTAAATATATAGTCCAGTTATCAGTCTGAAAACCTTGGAATTCATTTCTGTCAGTGCTCCTTGTGTCATCCTGCAGAAGATTCTGCATTCTTCTGCACTTCTGTTTCCCATGTATAGAAAGAAATATTTATTCTCTTACCTTGCAGTGCACAGATACTTCCCAGCTTGTAATCCTTGCTCATAATAGTCCTGGTTTATTTGAAAAAGGTCATAGAGATCTGAATGATTCTGCTGTCATCCAGCTGAGCATACTTTTTCTCATTGTTGTAATTTTGGCTAAGTAGAAAAAATACTGTAACATAAAAATCCAACAGCTCTGACATATAGGAAAAAGAGGTGTTTCTTGTTTAATATATATTTTAATATTAAACATTTGATACTTCTATTTCATTTTACATCTAGCTCTTACAAGTCACACTTATGAAATATTCATCAAAATGAATGAAAGAGGGGATTGCCAAAAGGCATGAAGTGACTCATTAAAATGCATTTCCTTTAACTTTCAAACTTGTTAGTTAGGACCATAAATAGAAAGTCCTGAAACATGAGGACAACTGATATGGAACATTTGTACTAGTTCAAATGGATTTTGTCTCTCATAAAGGTAATATTATGCATCTTAGAGGGATATATACTTATATATCTATATATATATTTTAGCTAAGTATTTTTGAGAATTTATTGATAAATTTTTTCGGATGTAGAGCTGGATGTCTAAATATTCAATATTCCCAAGTGCATTTCTTAATTCTAATGACTAAATGTATCAAATTGCCAAGTATCAAGTATATAATCTTCAAAATAGCTTGAAGATATTAAAAAGTTTTGATGAGTAAACTTTCATAGGGTACAGAAACATGAATGTTACTTCAAAATGGAGGAAAAAGTGAAGAAAAGTGACTTTCCTGCCACCCAGCAGTTTAGTAGAAAATAGATGATTCTACTGTATTGATATGGACAAGTACATTGTCAGTAGAACACTCCTGGAATTCTTCTGGCAATTAAAAGAAAAATAGTCATACCTTAATGTTCAATTAAAATGGGGGTTGTGTTTTCTTAAATAGTCCTTACCTCTCTAAAACACCATTCTCCTGTAGCTGATTTTACCTTGGTGTATTAAGTAATGAGCTTGAATCCTTCCTTAATAACTTACTGCCAGCTGTAGCCTATTTTAATAGTAGAAGATCCACAGAGATACTTATTAAATATGTAGGAGCTGAATCTAAAGAGGCAAGCAGAAGCAGACCTTACTTTACTTCCTGTTAGGGTTGAAGAACCCCTTATTGCACAATGGATAACTGACACTGGAGGGAAATTATAAAAAATGCCTTGAGATCTTTCACTGAGTATTTGCTGGACCTCACACATATTTTAATAACAATATAAGACACACTACCAACCCACACACAGCCCCCACCCCAAAAAAAGAAACCTAAAGAAAAAAAAAATAAATGTCCTTAATTCTATTGTTCACACTGAGTCCACCCACACAGATATTTTTGTGAGTTTCTGATGAAAGAGCATGTGGCCAAGACACAGCTCACTGAGGTGCTACCTGGCATGTTAGCATTTGCATTTAGGTAATAAACCATGGCACAGTAATTCTGTGGACCGAAGTCTACTGCTGAGTGAGGCGCAACCATGTCTTTCTCCATCTTATTAGACTGTTTCAATAACTTCTCATCCTACCAGTCAGGCACTTACAGAAAAGTCATTTTAGATACCTGAGCAAAGTTATGTTCAGTAGACTTTTCTCAAATGTAATTTTCTTTCTCCAGCCACACACAGCTTCAGTCACAGTGTTCATTTTGCAAGCTCTGTTAATCCATTTTCATATACTTACCCTTCTTACTGTATTTCTCCCCCTAGTCCTCCTTAGTTCCGAATTCAGTGAGTAGCTCTTGATCACTCCCTGCTTGGAAAGTCCAGTTGTACAGTAAAAAACTGCGCCTCAGAATTGAACTGCTGATTGCACTGTAAGCAACAGTATTTATTAAGGTTAATTCCTGTGTTAGAACCATTAATCTAGTGTGGCAGTTTCTAGAACACTAACATCACACTTTGCTTGTGGTCTGAGCTGTTTCCCCAGTTTTCTTCTAAGAGAGGAGGTTCATAAATTCTGTTTAGATATGTGGGTGTGAGGTTTCCAAATTATGTAAGGCTGCTGATCTGTGTTCCTATGTGGGCACAGGTCAGTGTAGCTGAAGCACTTGCTAGTGTGCATCAGCAGTGCTGCTGCTTCTGCCTAAACAGTTGACTCAGGTCTGAAAATTATTTGGATTTAGCTCTTTGTAGTAGTGCACTCCCACACCCAAGCAGGTGTTTCTATATAAGGAAAAGAGTTTCAATTTACCTTTGAACTTAAAAGGAAAATGGACTAGAATCTTCTGCGATACTCTCACTGTGGTTGGTCCAGTACCAGTACAGGGGCACTGGTTGGGCTTTAGAAATGTCTCTCAACATCTGTAGCAGTTTCTATTGGCAATAAGCCAAGTTATCCCTCCTAAATCATTGAGCATTGAGCACAAAGGAGCTCAAGTGCTTTTTGGGATGGTGTAGCATGGTGTCAGGAGTGACACCATCTCTGACACCTGTGCTCGGCTGTTCTTTTGTTTCTGTATTCGTTATTTTGCTTTTATCAAAACCTTTTGCTTTACAAAATATCCCTGAAGAGCTGTCTCGCAAAATTATTTTAAGCCATTCTGAGAAGTGCAGGACACGCTCCAGAGATTGATACATTTACATGGGGATCATAACACTCTGGCCATGTGCTGAGCTGTATCAGCTGTTTAGTAGTTTTTCTTGCATCTGAACATTAGTTAGATCTGAATCATGAGTGTGAAAATACAGATGTCTCTCTTCCAGGCTGGACGGACAGACATCTGTAAGGAAAATCTATAAGGAACCTTGAGGGTGTTTCATAAATATTTGTCTTTTCTCGCAGACGTGACCAAGTGACATTACTAGTCACTGCATTTCCTTCTTTCCTGTTCATTGATGTCTGACTTGTACTGTTGCATCTGTTGCAAGTTACCTAATGATAGCAAACATCCAAGTTTTATCCCTCTTTTGCTTTTGCAAAGGAACCCTCCAGGCTGGTGACAGTGAGCTGAAGACTCTTCTTTTACATAGCACCTGTGTGAAAGTACTCCTAAGCTAACCTGAGCATGCTAGCGCACCTTGGCTGCTCCGAAACATACTACTGGGTAATGTCAGAACCTTTCCTTTTAGGTTATCTGAAAATCAGTGTCCTGCAAGACAGTTTACAGCAAATATAAAGGATGTAGTTGAAAAACTAAATACAAGCATCTACCTGGCTGGGAGATGGCAGCACTTTCTTCATTCAGCTGGTGGCTCCCCTTTCTGAGGGTCCAATTACAATACACTAATTGTATTAAAACCACAAAAAATGAAACTTTTGTCCTCTCTTCTTATACTGAGAAATTTGACTGTAATTCAGATAATATTCCTCTCCTTTACAGTAACGAGTAATATAAAAGATAAAGGTTTTCATGGGGCATTCCCCCCTACCCACTGCTTAGTAACATTTCTTTATAAAGGGTGTATTTGACAATCAATTATATAAAAAAGAATATTTCTGAATATAACTATATCTAATAAAATAATAAGAGGAGAAAGTACACTAAGAGGGATCACTGGCTTCCTTATGCTTCTTCCTAATGCACCTGTATCGAAACCGGTCAGACAAGACACAGCATTAGGCAATCTGCTGAGTCCATTAAGAATGTTGAAAAAAAGGATATGGGATTGCTAAGTGATCTTCCATTATGCAGTTCCTGTGGGTAAGAGAAGCACATACACTCATCCTGAGCACCGTTTTCTTTTTATACCTATGAAGGCTGGATTACTCTTTTAAGTAAAACATGAAATGGAAAATTTCATTGGCTTAGATCATGCCATTTCCTGCAACATGAAACATGAGTCAAATTATGTCAATGAATAATGGTCTAAAGCTTTTGAACAAATATGGAACACTATTCTCCCTAATTAAAAACCAAAACAATGTGAAGCTCTTTGTTTCTGTAATGAAAATGCCATGAGGACAAACACATTAGAGGTACAGAAACAGAATTCACAGTCAAAAAGCAGTAGCTGCCTGCATGCTACTGAGATAACAAAACATTATGTTTCCAGCTGAGTGACCATATTTCTTTGTAGAATATAGATCCATTAGGCAAGCAGAATTTACAACTCATTCCAAAATATGTGTACTTCCAGTAAAAAGAAACAAAATATGATGTCAAACCCCGGAAGTCACAGATAGCCTTAATCCAGCACAGGAAGAAGCCCAAGTGGGACTGACAGTAATAGAGAACATAGCTTTAGACCTCAAGGATACTTAATTCAAGTAAAAGTCTTTTTGAAAACTTTTGGGATGACGGTATGATTCATTAGTTACATTGTACAAGCCCTACACTGTACTGCATGAGAAATGTTATCAAACTTTCAGGACCACAAACAGGGTTGTGCTAAAAGGACAGAAATGAGCAGTTTGGAATAATATATGCTGTAGATCAAGAAATTATTGCTGAATTTTAAAATATGTGTAAGAGATCAGTAAAACACACATTTTAGCAGGAAACAAGTATTTCCTCTAATGACACTGACATAAATTATCCAATATAGCCTACTGGTTTTAACCTGTATGTTCTTTTTTTTTTTTTTAATAGAATTTTTCTCAGAAACACAGGAAATAAGATGGGAATCAGAAAGTCCATGTCATTTTTACTCCCCAGTTTGAGGCAAGACTGTCTGTATCTATACTATTCCTGACAGATGTCTGGTAAGTTCTCAAAGCCTGTAGGGGAAGATGTAGAACATTACTGCTAAGCAATTTTCCCTGATACTTACCTGTCTTTCCCATTAGATATTTTTCTACCTGCCTGATGTACACTTCCAGTGCTGCAATTCTAGTCCATACTGCTTGCTTCATTCTCAGCAGACATGAAAAAGTTTTTCTCTTCCTTCTTTTATCAGCAGCTTTTTAAGCTTACCATTATGTTTTCCCATAGATTTCTCCTGAAAAACCAAATCACATTTTAATGTTTCCACGTTTACTGTCCAATAATTCTTAAGGGTTCATCTTTCTGATTGTGTAACATCCAAATTGGAAATGGTAGTCCCAGGGAGGTCATATCATTGCTGTGAAGAGCAGAATGAATACTTCCTGTGATTAATTTTAAACAATTCTGTTTCTATTTTTCAGTATTTCAGCAACATTATTTAATTACAATTGATTATGTTTTTGTAAACAGTAATTATTTAAATTCTCATTTCCACTGATACGACACGCCATTGACTGCTATGTATACTTGATTTTGATTGTCACTATTTCCTGTCTAGGACAGGGTTTTTTGCAGGTTTTTTTTCCTATTGTTTGTCTTGGTATTTTTGCTTGTTCGCTTGTTTTTTGTTTTGCCTTTTTTTTTTTTTTTTGATTGTTGCTGTTTGCTTTTGTTTCTTTTGTCAAGATCCTTCATTCTAATATTACACTTAAAGTAACCTCACAACCACACATGGTTTGCACATTTAAGGCATTGTATTTTGTTCAGGTTCCTAATGAAAGCATTAATAATATGGAACCATAAAATCCCCCTGTAGGACTTATATCCCTTAATTTTTGACCTATTAATTTTTTTTTTCTTCAATTACTTATCCATTTTGTGAGAAGCTAATCAAGAGTGTGCTTTTGGAGAAAGCCAAGTGAATATCCTGTTGGACAGGGTCAAAAGTCCTATTCAATTCAAAATATCTCCTTTCACCCAACTCTCAGGTTTGCTGTCATGTCAAAAAATTTAATTGGTTCATCGGGATTTCTTTTTGACAAACCCATATTGATTATTATCAGTTACCAGTTTGGTGTCTTCTAGATGACAACTATTCCTAATTGTTTCTTTCTAATACGTCTTTGAAAATTGAAGTTACAGTTTTTGCAGAAGCTTTTACTCCTCTCCTACTGTTTGGTCTCTTTCCCTAGGAATGAAACACTGCATAATGTTATGACTGATGTCTGTCACATTTCCAGTTTTCCAAAATTGTTCAAAACTGAAGAAAATGTTATTCTTCGACTGTGTCTTAGCTTTCTGCATCTAAAAATATATCCTGCTTGCCTGTTGTATAGTCTTATTCCCTTCCTTCGGTGAATCAGGAGTTAGAAACCTGACATTAACATCAAAGCCTATCTGTCAGATGATGGTGCTAACATTTTTTCCTTTTTGTTGTTTTTTTTTTTTTTTCTAAAGGCTTCTTCCACTTGATCTTGCTAATTTAGAAGCCAGCAATAGACCATACTTGATGGTAATATTCTTGGTTTCTTTTCTTCTGTTGTGTAGAGATTTAATGAGTCTAAATGTCATTACTTTGGATGCAGTGAAAGTGCATATAATCTTGATATATAAAATTCTGCCTCAGACTTCTTCATAAGTAGCATTATTCATCAGCATTCATGCTATAAACATGATCAACTGAGTGATAGCTTTGGTGCTGAAATAATGTTGCTTACATTCGCATATGTGTTACATATACACATTTTTGTTCTTGTTAGTTTTCTATAGCCCTCTTTTCAGTGTAGGTGCATCTAAAATCTTGCTGATACTGCTGCATCTTTTCCTACCTAACCAATCCCCCCTTCACTAGAGATTTGTATGTTCATTATATTGATAAGCTCCTGGTCTTCCTTGAAATTCATTAACCTACAATCATTCAAGTTCTCCCACTTGATCAGTCTGACAGTACACATCTATCACTCCAGATGATTTTCCTTACAATTTTTCTTGGCAGGAAAAAGGAAGACAAACTGTGTGAAATGTGGGCCAGGATACAGTCTGAGAACTTTCCCTCTGTCAGACAGAAGGCATTTTGACAATACAGCAGAACCCAGCCAGTTTGCTTCTTCCTCCTGGAGTCTTGGCAAATTCGAACGTTTGCTTCACGTGTTATTGTTTTAAGTTCAATACACAGAAAAAATTAAATGCATGCCTCAAAAGTACTGTAAAGGAATTGAGGGCAGCCTAGTAAGCACTCGTGTAACATTATGAACCACATTGGAAGTGTTTTAATGAAAATCTGTATTGTATATAGGCTGGAGGGGGAGAATAATCTTTTCTCAGGACATTATGAATGGAGATCCACAGTGTTAAATTATTTTTTCAGACCAAACAGTGTTAGAAACAATATTCTAGTCAACAGTTCAATCCCTATGCATAAGATTTAATTCCTGAAACTATAGAAAATAAAATGATAAGAATAAACAACAAATGTGTGAAAACTGAAATTGATAGCCATTGACCATGATTTACTCTCTGCTAGAAAACCAGTCTACTTATCAGCTGTACCAGTTATAACTTATGGCATAAAAGACACCTCTTTACTCTAGGGTGTTTTTTAGTGTTTTTGTTTGTTTGTTTGTTTTGTTTTTGTTTTCTGATTGTAAAAGGTATGACTAAGATAATTTCCATCAAAAGTCTCCCCCCAAAAAGTGCCTATAACAAATACAATTTATTTTAATTTTGCTTTCTGAGGGATGTTTTAGTCTCTAAACTTATGGAAAACACCTTTAAGATTTCTCTGTAACTTTAAACTACACAAATAAAATTTGATATTGGAGGAATGATTGATTAGTGTTTCTTCATTGCAAATGCATTAAAGTAAATGCAGTAAATTTTGGTTTTGAGAGCAAAATTGTGTTAAAAAAGGTAACAAAATCTGAGGTCTGATTGTATTTAAACCCTCATTGAAAAATAAGAGCAAAGGCATAAAATAAGACCCCAGATCTGACTGCAAATTTTTATGTCATAACCAATAAACACAGAATATAACCAAGAAAAATGTATAGAAGAGCTGCTTGTAACTGATGAAGAATGTAGTGTAAAACATCCACTGATGTTATAACATAGAGAAAACACACTCCGTTATTGGAAATAGAGGTGATTGAATGTAGTGGTTTTATGTTCGCTAAATTCTGTTTTCCAAATTTAGTGTAGTGGTCTTAGTGTTTACTCTGTTTCTGTGGGAGAGGATCAGGAGAAGCAAAGCAGGCTCAAGCTTAAAAATAAACAAATTATTTTTATCAACACACACTAAATGAATGAAAGAAAAGAAAAGAAAGAAAAGAAAAGAAAAGAAAAGAAAAGAAAAGAAAAGAAAAGAAAAGAAAAGAAAATAAAAGAAAAGAAAATAAAAGAAAAGAATAGAAAAGAAAAGAAAAGTAAAGAAAAGAAAAGAAAAGAAAAGAAAAGAAAAGAAAAGAAAAGAAAAGAAAGAAAAGAAAAGGAAAAGGAAAAGGAAAGGAAAAGGAAAGGAAAGGAAAAGGAAAAGTTGAAAAAGAGCACAAAACCAAAATGAAACTTCAAAACACTCTTCTTTCCCCTTACAAACTGTTAACTTTCTTACAAACAACAAAGACACAACCTGTGATTTTCAGTCAGTTTCACCATTTAAACATAATCTTTCATCACTTTCGGAGAGGAGTCTCTTTAGAGTCCTGTGTGGACGTTCACAAGACAAAACCAGCCTTGTGGCTCCCAATGTCACAAATCCACAAATCTGCAATCACCCAGAGTTTTTGCAGATTGTGCAGTCTCACCCATTAGCAGCCTTTCCCCTGGCTACTCATGGGCCTCTCAGTGTATCTGGGGTACTGCTTAAGAATGCTTCTAAAACAAGGATTCTCTTCTTATATCTCTAAAATGGTCTTATCTTAAAAGAAGTAGAGACTTCCTTTTACCACAGGAGCCGAGGGTTTCAAATCACTTTCTCTCTAAAAATCATCTTTGTCTCAATGGCTGAGACCTCCTTTTACCCCAGGAGCAAGGGGCTTTAAGATTTCCACTTAAATCTTAATTATATCAATCCTCAACTTTGACTAGAACCATCATTCCCCCCAAACAACATTAAGATATTAAGATAAGAAACAGTTAATTTCTCCATAGTTTGCACCAGAGAAGTCTGGTTAAAAATGTCCACATCCTCAATCCCTCCTTCTAATAGCTTTATCAGTTCTTTTGCTTTACAGACTTCATGTTGTGTCTTTTTTATGCCCACTCTGTCTCTTCCTTCTCTCTCTCTCAAGGAAGGGTTAGACCTTGAAAGCTTTATTTTTCCAAGAAAGGGTTAAATCTGCGCAGGCCTGCAGTGGCCATGTGCTCTCTGCCAGCAGCAGTCTCTCCCCCGCTGTATCTCAGATCAGCTGGGCTTCTCCCCTCCACTCTTTTCCTCTCCGCCTGGGAATCACCAGAGGAAGGGAGTGGGGAGAGCTCTGCCCACCCCTCAGTGACAGTCGGGGCGGCCTCGGCCTAAATGGGCCCATAGCTGTTATCAGGGGCCCGGCAGAGATCCCTCCCTGCTCTGGGGCTTCCTGGCTCCGGGGAGGTTTTTTAAAAGTAGTTGATGTTGTTATAAATGAGTTCTATTCAAATGATCTATGTTTTAATTACTTAATAGTTAAAGTTCCATTAAGGTTGTTAATGCTTGTTCTGTTTAAAAAAAAATGCCTTATCCCTGTTTTAATATGGATTAATCATTTTATTTACTTCTGTTTGTTAATTAGGAGTTTACTCTGTTACCTGTATATCTCTGCTCCCATTCGTGGGATAGCATCTGAATATGCAAATAAAAAGGACACTGGAATTCTGGGACCTACTCAAGAACAAAGGACTCTTAAAGCAGAGAACCAAAGTGGGTTCCAGGACTGAAATAGTACCTCTGAACTGGTGCAAAAGTAAAACTGTCTGCTGAGGCAGCTTTATTTGGTCGCCGTGACCTGAGGGGGAGTTCCCCATCGCTGGACACCTCCTGACTAATGAACCGAAACGATTCCCCGGCAAGGAAAGCCCGCGAGGGGGAGGGAGTCCCAGCTTCGCTGTGAAGCGAAGCTGTTTGTACCTCCTCCTCTGCGTTGCCAAGGGGAGTAGCAGGGAGCATGTGCAGTTCCTCAAGCTCTCCCCCAGAGCTGAGCTTTCTAATAAAGGCATAAAAAAGGAGCAAGTCTCCTGGCCCTTGATTTTTTTCTCCATAACAATGTTAATCTGCAACCTCTCCTCCCCTGCCGGGAGCCGATGGAGCCTGGCCAGGCCTCAGGGCCAGCTCCCCTCTAAAAGAGGGGCGGAGCGAGTAGCAGGCCTGACTCGAGGTTACCTGTTCAGCTGGGCAGGAAGAAAAAGGCTGACTTGAAGAAAATCAGGACTTATATGGGTACTTCCCAAAGTTGCAGTCAACATTTTCAGTAGTCAAAGCAGATGCCAATATCACAGACTAGCCTCCGATAGGTCCTTGTTTCTAAAACAATTCCAAAGTCTTGACAGGGCAACATTCCGCATCCCTTCCTAACTAAAAACCAAATTGTGCCAACCCATGACACTGAAGTAATAATTTCAAACAAGCTAATCTACATCTTAAAACCTGTGGGATCTGCCATGCTTTTATTGATGCCAAGGTCAAAGATAAGGGCTATACTCAGCAGGCATACATCGAAAGTACAAATTACTGCAGCCACTTATTGGAGTGAGTTCTGAATAACTGCTACCATCACTATGAGATAGGTCAAAACAATTATCATTTTGAGCCCCTCAGATAGCCGTTATATTACTAAGTATGTCTTATGTATCTAAGTGCCAGACTCAAAAGCATACTTAAGACTTAGAAGAAAAACAAACAAGGAATATGAATCACTGAATTAGTGGTTAAATTTTTTAGATGGTAAGGTTGAGTCTTGCATACAGGTTGAGCTCCCAAAGTCATTACTGTTTCTTGCTTTTGATGCGCTGCTAGTGTGAAATGTATCCCAAGGAGTCAATCAAGGCTCCTTGTTTCCTGCTTCCTCCCCCTGTTATCACTGCCACCCACTTTTAACTCTTGAGAACAAGATCTGCAGTTGGGACCAAAAATGTCTGACTCCATAAACTTCTTGAGGCTTGCTGAAGGCCTCTGAGTGCTCTCCCCTTCTTTACCCAGGGACCCCACCAAGAAGGATGAGATATGCACGTCTTCTATAAAAAGCCTACATGCTTCCACTCCAGGAAAGCCAGGTAAAAAGGTATTGTGAAGTGTTAGTACCTGAATTGTGAGTCTAATAGGGAAATCTGGATATAGAAGCTGTCCTTGCACTGCAGTGAGTTGAAGAGCATTGGTTTGTTGTATGCTCTAAAGGCAACATCTCAATTTTACAAGTAACGTTAATCTGGAAACTGTTAAGGGGAAGAGCTGAATTGTTATTAGAAGTCACTGAAGCCTATGTAATGGAATTTATTTAAACTAATCAATAAAAAGACTTCTAACTGTATGCTTTGACACAAGCCCTTACAGTGGTTACAAGCCATGGCAATTTCTTTGTGTCTTCTCAAACTGTAAAGGCAGAATGAAGACTCTTCTCCACATCATGGAGAAGAATCAATGAAGCAAGAAACCAAAATTACTACAGGAGTTCAGATGTATTTGGAGTTAGCCTCCAAAACTGATTCTAAAATATCTTGTATTTTTTGGCTGCTGCTGGACCCTGAAGACCCCTAGATATATCCCAGCCCTCATCCTGCTCTGCAGCTGTGAGAAGGGGCTCTCCACCACGGCCCACCAGGTCACCAGTCTCAGCTGCTGCCAGGGCACCACATGTTACAAACGTTCATAGGATTGGCATTCAGAACAAACTGGGTGGTATCTCCACTGGAGCAGGGAAAGTTGACCTGACTGTGAGAGAAAGGTTGTAACAGTTTGAACAGTCATTCAAAAACAAGCAACCCTAAAATCAAAACCCCATTCCTTCAATTTCCCATATCTTATCTAGTGACTTTTTCAGTCACTGGCTACTGGGTTTTATTCTATCACATTGTTGTCCTAGCTCTCAAGGGAGGCAAACAAAATCTGCTAGCTGTGAACTTCCTTTTCTATCTATAACACAATGAAACCTCAGTATTTCAGAGGCTAAGTTTAATAAAGCTGGTGAGGCATTTATATAC
Source organism: Hirundo rustica (assembly GCF_015227805.2). Classification (NCBI taxonomy): domain Eukaryota; kingdom Metazoa; phylum Chordata; class Aves; order Passeriformes; family Hirundinidae; genus Hirundo; species Hirundo rustica. Next base: position 92,350,950 of record NC_053452.1, on the reverse strand, counting down.
ACATTATATATATGTCTGTGGTTGAGGAAAGATAATTGTCAAAAGCAGTGGGAATGGAATGGAGAGGGGTGAGAGTATGGGATAGCTGATAGAGTCACAGAGCATCGTAATGTATCAAAACAGATGAAGAAATAGGGACCAACCCACTCAGCTTAGGGAGCTGCTGGCAGCTGGCTTACCTCATGGTGAATGCTGCTCATTGTTTAATCAGTCAAGATTTAACTCCCCTGACTGTGTTTGGGGAATCAAAGAAAATGTATTATTGAACACATATTTTACTGCATTAATTCTACAGCTTAATTTTGACACTTCTTTAATACAGATGTGACTAAGTCAGATGTGAATTCTATGTGTCATGTCAACAGTACAGCACTGCTATTCAGTCTGAGTGTATTTTTGACAGACTTACAGTCTGAAAAGGGAGTGAAAATAAGGAATCCGTCATAGAACTGGCCAAGCAGCAATTTTCCATCAGCACACAGGCAATGGAATACTTCTCCTGTTAGCATGCTCCAGCGGGTGTGTCTGGTTCCGTCCCGCACGGGACGGGAGATGACCTCTGGCTGGCTCGAGTCAACACAGCCACAGAATGGTCCCGGTTCGTTTTGGCTTCTCAGCTTAGCAGCTGGACCCCAAAAGTGTTGTGACAGCAACAGCAGCAGAAGAGAAAAGGCTGGCTCTCAGCTTAGCAGGTTAAAAGATGTTTATTAGCTCCAGAGTTGAGGAGCAGAGAGGCTCCGAGCTCCGAGCTGACAGCTCCGAGGCTGAGACGCTGAGAGAGAGACTTTGAATCCCCCTCCTACCCCTTATAAGCGGGGGAGGGGTTCCAGGGGGGTACCACAAGACAACAAATCAGGGGATTCAGGGGGTAACAAGGTGTGCCCACCCCCAAGCCTTGGACCACTAAAATCCAGAGCTAAAGGAATTCCCCCCAGGGGACCTATCACCTGAAGCCCTCTCCCTGAGATTTCGCAACCTGGGCGGGTTCCTCAAAGTGATAGACAAGCTGCCCCAGAGAGGGGGGTGGGAGGACTGACACAAAACACCTTGTTATACAGACAACACAAAAAGGGTTACAACATTGGGGATCCAGTGAAATGAACCATAACATAAACTTATTATAAAAACCTAATAAAACAGTTCTGCACCACCACAAGCAGGGTGTTTTAGAGTGTGACCCGGTGGTGACATCCATTTTAGGAATACGGTTGCACTGGCCAAGTCTTGTGTGCAGAGCATGCAACCAACACTACTGGCTCTTCTTAGGTTTGCACTTCCTACTCTGAAACCCTATATACATTTTGCTGCCTCTGCATTGGAGTCCAGTACACAAAATACTGTGAGGTATATTAGAAAACTCTCTAACAGCAACCAAGCATGAGAGGGGCTTGCATTCCTTATATTCATGCTCACAGGGAGGAAAGTGATCCATCAGTCGTGGAACATAAAGGGATGAATGGGGAAAGGAAAATACCCTCATTTAATTCTAAAATTGAAACTCTGGAGAACTATTTCACCTCTGATTAATTTAAAACTTTGATTAACCAGGCCTGGCTTTTCTTTAATAGACACTAGAATTATAAATAAGCTGGCAAGCCAAATGAGTCAATATGTCTTTACAGATCATGGCAAAAAAAAAATTATGCAGATTCCAGCCAATGTATTCCCATCCTAGTAAATTCTAATTACTTCACCTTCATGTCCTCTCTGATTCTACTGACTGCTTTGTCTCAAAAATGGAAGAGATACATCTAGTTAAATCATAAATACTCTCACCCTGTGTCTCAGTGCTCTTCCTCCCCCTCTTAAAAGAAAAGACCAAAGGCTCTTTCATTTAAAGGGTATAAAGATCCTAGGTGAAATCCCAGTTTTATTGAAGACAATGTCAAAACTCCCACTGAGTCCAATCAGGTCAGGATTTCACTGCTTGGTTTTCTAAAGCTGATGAGTAAGAGTACGTGGGATATGGGTGTATAAAACAGTCACAAATCAAGGAATATGATTCATGCACTGTAAGAACTGATCTTTTATAATACAAGAAATAGGTCATCCTGGGAAAATAAGAGTTGCAAATCTAAAGTTGATAAAAGCAAAGTGTTTTTATCTCATGCATCGTCACTTTTGGAACATTGTAGCACAACTTTCTCATTGCTGACTGAAGAGCTTAGATTAACCCAACATTAGAAAGAAAATGAAAAAGAATGAACAGGATGGGAGTAGAGGGGTGAAGTAGGTGACCAGAGGTTCCTTCTGACCTGAATTATCTTTTTCTCCTGTGAAAACACAAGAATCTGCAAACTCAAAATGCACAAGATCTCAACCTGTTTTCAGTGCAGGAAGGGATTTCTCTGATGCATTTATGGGCTACAAGAGCCCAATGTGATAATCCTGCTCCTTACATCCTATCTGCAGAACATCCTTATTCATCTGCTAGCTGGTACTGCTATTCTTGCTCAGCTACCTAGCACTTGTGAAAAGTTTAGTGGTTGCTCTTCAGGTGATCTGACAATTATTGAGACCCTCCTTTCCTTAATGCTAATTCCTCTATCTATGTAACTCTTTTTCTCCTAGGAAAACAACTGAGTTGAAGCTACAAATCCACAGCTGCAATATTTTGGAAATTATGTATCTGAGAGGTATGTTCTTTCTTCACAGTGGTCTTTCTGTCTGCTGGCTTTTACAGGGACAATTAATGAATTTATATATTCTTCAAAGACACCTTGTCACAATATAGTATTGGTCTCCAGATCAGTAATATGTTAATAAATTCACAGTGTTAAAAGGCAGATATTTGGGGTTTTGGACAAAAAAAAAGAGCCCAAATTAAAAATAACAGCAGCAGCAACAACAATAAGCAAAACATTTTCATTAAAAGTTTCACATTTTTTAAAAACTGGAAAATTCCAGCATATTGCAAAAGTCATTGATGAGTCCACACGATAATGTGTCAGTTACATTAATCAGTGATTGCATTTATTGAGTAGCAGTTCTCAATTTTCTTTTTCCATTCATGCTGGATTTTTTTCATTATGTCAGAGGAAGAAAAAAAGATAAAGACTTTATCTCTGGTTTATCATCACTTAGAAACTAAGATGCTGTTCCAGACTGGGCACTAGAGTGATGATACAAGCACTAGAGTGCTTGTTCCTGCCTTATAACATTCTACAAAGGAAGTTCCAGCACTGGGGTTTTACCTAAAGACTTTGGGCCAGATCCCAGAACACAGTGCCTGTAATATCAGACATTATATAACTGATTCAGCTTTGATTTAATTCAGAGTGTCTGGCTTTTAATTGCATAGAAATCCATAAGCCAGGAGGGAAGGGAAAAGAATAATTGTGACTCATCTAAAGGCTTAGATAGCAATCATTTTTGTGGATCTTTGGAACTTCTCCACATGAGGTTAACCTTTGCAAATGTGGACGGATATAATCCTCTTGCCAACGTAAGTCCTCCTCTTTTAACCCAGGGAGAACCTTCTCAAGTTATGGACAGCACCTCCACTGCAGATAAATTCGGCAATTCAAGCTACTGACTGCAGTTTTTTAGTGCTTAAGAAAGAAAATCCAAGAAGAGCCAACATGAAGGAGCACATAATAAAAATGTCTCATTTGGCTACATCCTCATTTTGATATTTCTGCTTCAAGAACTTTGATGGAGAATATTCCTTTAGGATGGTTCCCCCCACCAAGTAGTGGTGACCATTTTTTTAGTGTATTACAGATGTATTACCAAATTAATGGTGACCATTTTTTTAGTGTATTACAGATAGGGAAATATCATGTGAGGATTGGGAAATTTTGGTTAGAATATTTATGGATGACTTGAGAGAATTTATAAAAGAGAGAGAAGTGTGCTGATCTTACCTGAAATTATGACATCAAAGCAAGTATTAAAGGGATATTTTTGTAAAGAATTCCATTATTGACATTGCTCAATAATAGGTAAGTAATTTATATAAAGAAATTAAAATGTGATTAAATTCTTCTTTTTCACAGAAATGGAAATCCATCTTTGCATGCTTTTCTATCATAAATAATTGGAAGGAACCTTGACTTAACACCTTAAGCTAAAATTGGTAAGGATATTTTTATTCCAGAATATTTTGGAGCTATGAAATAGTGTCACATGGGCCAAGGTTTTTACAATTTTACTTGTTGTTGCTTAAGACATCACTAAAGTTTATCATTTTGACATCATACTCTCACAAAAGAAGAAGCCCTAACCCTAAAACTCCTGAATGATTCATTAAGATCTCTCTGTGAAGAAAAAAAGTACATTTCATAATTTTTCAGATCCTTGTAAGTTTATCTCCTCACCATGTCTTGAGCTAGATATCTCTTATATGTCCAATGTGGCATTGCCTTGGGATATGTCCTTGCTGTCAGTTCACAACTGACCAAAAAGTGTCCATAACTCTACAAGTAACCATTTGCAAAGACCTGCAATTTGCACTGACAGATATATTAATTTGAATAATCAAAAAAATACTCTCAAAGAGTAGGGAAAAAGTAAGGTGAAATGAGAACTACAAAACCTTCTTTCTTGAGTTTTTATAAATACATTTGCAAGTGTTTATGGACAAGATTATTAACTCCTTTGAAACTTTAAACTGGATTAAGACATACAATAAGCCAGACAATATAACTGTAGTCTCATAAAATAAATAAATAAATACAATCCCAGTTATATCATCACCATCGTCTAGTCTCTCCCAGAATAGTTCTTAGCACAAAAAATTCAAACAACAGGAGATACCATCTGAATTTCATTATAAGAACAAGCTAATTATAATAACCTAATTTTATCAGAATAATTATTAAAATTTTATAAAAAAGCCATTTATAATTACCTTGCTGGTAGCAACTATCCAAGTAAGATGAAAACAATGTTGGATCTCTCATCGGATAAAGGAGAGCTGGAAGGGGTTTTTTGGGAGTTACTGGTCTGACACTCATACGGCTATTTCTTGATGTAACAAGGATGGTGCTCCCTTTTCTCACCCCATTCAGTGTCAGATGAGGCCTGAACTGGCTGAAACAAAACTTGCTGTGCTATTTCCCACTTTTTAAATTTTATTCTACTGTTGTTGAAATCTATAAAGCTCAGTATATGCAAGTTCTAAACAAATACAAACTACAAACATTTAGGGCAGAACAAAGCCAAACTTTCTCTTCACCATTTTACCTAGGCCTTCATCTTTGCCTTCCGCAAAATTTCTTTAGCATTCACAAGTTATGGATGTATTATGGATGTATTCAACAGGCACAGAAATGCCAGTCGTCTCTTTTGTTTCTGCCTAAGGTCCTAAAATCACTTTTCTTTCAGGAGAAAAATGTGGTATAAAATGAGCTAACACATCTTTCAGCCAGTGTTTCTATGAACATTTCTTTCCTTCCAGGGTAACCAACTTTTTCTACCCATGCTTTTGTATAGGAAACTGAAGGACCCCAGATACAGCAATAAAAATCTAAGTGTGATGGTAGCTGCAAGCTGTTTTTAAATTATTTTAATTTTTTTGCCTTAAATCCTTTTTCTATGTATTATTTCCACTGAAACCTGGTCACTTCTGTCTTGTTTTGATGACTTTTTGTCACTCTTTATTAATTTCCTTCTAATTTTGCAGCACTATACAAGGTGAGACTGATATCAGCTAAAACTACAGCCACTGAACACATTTCTGATATAACTGCATGCGTCTGTTATACACTTAAAAAATATAAATCTTATTAATTGTAAAAGTAATTGTAAAGATCAAATTTCTGTAAAATTCTATTGTCTCAGGTACTGAAATGAACAGAAGACTAATAATTTAATTTTTGTTTTGATTACTTATCTTTTTCTGCAAAGAATGAAACTCTGCCCTCTAAGTGACTGCACTCTCTGATCTAATACCAGACCATTTTGATGTTCTAGTGTTTTGGGGTTTTTTTGGTTATTTGCTATTTTAGACATTTTCAAAGAAAAAAGTAACCCAAAATTTGGGTAATTATTAGGGGTTTCGTATGTTTTCACAAGTAATATATAAATGCAGGCACAATTGTCACTCACTGAGGAGTATCAAATACCCTTGAAGCTTGGGGAGAGTGTTTACTATGTTTTGTTTTTTCTAAATTAAAATGTTTTCAGAGTCCTGTTTTATTGTTTATGACATGCTGGCAACCATACTGTAACTAATGCCATTAAATATGTAACATTGTCAGTTTCAATATTTTTTTTTTTCTCTGTTGTAATAATTGGATGGATTTCTCATGGAAGCTACTGTTTTTTACATTTGAGGTGAAAAATTACCTATATCAAAGCCTTTGTAAAATGTCTAAATCCATCTAAAATTATAAATGCCATCTTCAACTTTTATCCATGTTGAACAGTAGAACTGAATCAAGTATTACTTCGGGAACTGGAAATACTTGGAAGCTTCATCTTTAGATTCCTATTTTCCTGTATCTTTATGACATTTAGGATTTTGAGGCAGAATATATTATCTCTTAGAGGTTTGCTCTTTTAACCCATGGTAACCAGTTCATGCAAGAATTGAAGTTTAGTCTCTAAATGACATATGTAGAGATGTATGTAAACTGTGTAAGCATATTACATATGAAATCTGAGCCTGAGCTTCTACAATCTTCACAGGAATATATATATAGCATCCAAATTTTGAATAGGTATTCAAAATGTAAATATTTTCCTTATCAGAAACCTGCATTTTTTGAGTTGGTTATAATAATCCAACTTCTGTTTTATTTTTCTCTTCTATTCCTTTTAAAAACACTTTTTTAGTGCATCCCTTTTATTAGGTATATCTTGAAAGCAAACCCAGTTCTATAAAAACACCTTTCTTCCTGCAGCTGGAGTTCCAAGGCTCCCCATGCTTGTCAGTGAGCACACTGAAGCCCAAACTAGTAGAGATTTAAGCAAAGCAATGAGCATGGGCAAACTGTTGTTTTCTAAGGTTCTGTCAGTCACCCCTGCCTTAACAAAATGAATATATTATCTCTTTCCCTTAAAATTGCCCTTTTCCTCATGTGCATTGCATTTCAGATGTTTATACATTTAAAGGCCAAATTGTGCCTTGACATGCAGCTTGTACAGCCATGACCCCGTGAGATCATGCGTTATGACACATTTACAACTGTTTGCCTCACTCACTAAAGAATGATGACAAAAAGACTCACCATTTAAAGGCAAAATCTTGCATTAAACACCCTCCCTTCCTCCCCCAATCTTAAAATGTGCAGACAACTCACGACTGGTATTTGGTCACTCATCAGAGAGCATTCAGCTGAAAAGCATCAGTGCTGACTGACTCTGTGTCTCTGCCAAAGGGCACAGTACCATGGGAAGAAGAGGCAACCTCCCCTGAAAGAAGATTTTACCACAGCATAAAAATCCACTTCCAGTGGCAGAAGCAGAAGGCTTCTATGTAAAGTAATCTACGCTTTTAACTTCAGTTTGTTTACAGTGATGTCAAAGTCAAGATGAGACATTTTCTGAAATTCCCGTGGCAGACTGGTAAGCATAATGAAACATCGAAACACCAAACGGGGATTGAGCAGTCAAAAAGGGGTTGTGAGTGCCAGCTTTCCATTTGGAACTGAGATGGATGTGGTCAGGCAGTTGGTGGGGATAATTCATGTCTGACAGACCATTCAGTAGGTGAGCACAGCACATGAAGACAAGAGGGAAAGGCACAAATGAGAGCATGAATAAGGCTCCTAAAAAACACACTGGACACTGATTGCAGGTTACACTCTCTGAACATGCTTCAGCGACAAATGCCTGAACTTTGCAAACAGGACACATCTTCAACCTTTTGAGAATATTAAGGATTGAAATATCTTTGTGCTGCAATACTTAACAGCAAGGGTTAATAAAATCATATACAACTGAGAAATTTGTATGTTTTCTCTGAAATATCTTAGACATTTATAAAAGCCTTTCTTACAGTTTCTAGAGGAAATGAAGCACCACTGTATACTGAAAGTCATACTTACATGCATTTTGCTCCTCCATCAAGTCTGGTGTCTCATTAAGAGTTGCTATTTAAATGTTTTAGTGTTAATGTGCCACTAGGGTTGCTATGATCACTTCTTAAATTTTTTTCACTGTTCTCAATAGTATCCTTTTCTATATTTTTACTTAAAACATATTTAATAATGCAAGACTTTCCATTTGACTAAAATGGATTAAAATTAAAGATACTACATTTTTGTACTTTATGACTATAGAACACATGTTAAGGATTGTATTATAGTGGCAAACGTCTAGTCTGTTTGTTTTCAACGAAGGTTGGGTCTGCCATCAAGTGTCTTGGTTTCAGAGCCAGTGCTTCATGCCCTCTTTTGTAACCCTAGAGAAGAGAAAAGTAAGTCTCAAAAGTACAAGCTAATAATGAATATATATGAAACAAGGATAATTCAAGTTTTCAGGGAAACAGATGCTACCTTGTAAGTCTGATTTCCTGCTGTAATAGAGCAAGTAGAAAAGATTGCAAGCAATAAAAAATCAGTTATATCAGATTCTTAAACAGACCAGGACCTGTCAAATATTCTTTGATGACTGGTGACCTGGAAATCCTGTATCCTATTTTATCTCCATTAGTTTAGTTGCACAGTACTGGAAAGCCAATATCTGTGTCCTAATTCAGCTTCTCTATATTGTTTCTGTTTGTGCTCCTGGGTCTGCAGTAAGCCACTACATTTTACAGTAATATATAAAAGAAAATCCAGATTCTTAAGTATATCTGGTGCACTATATTATGTCAAAACAAAGCAGATGTGTGAGCTGATTTTTTTCCAGATAATTTTTTTAAAAAAACCTGTCAAACATGGGAAAACGAACAGTTTAGGGTTTGGGTTTTTTTTTTTTTTAGAGTATTCGAAAAAACGATTTTGCACAGAACTGACTCTCAGACAATCAGGAAATGAAAAGATAAATAAATTGAATGAAGCATAAAAAACATGTCATTCTTTTAAAATGTCATGATACTGGAAAAAAAAAAACTGTAGGTCATTCCAAAGACTGGGATTTCACATCCTTAAAAATAACTGGATTATTTACTTGGGCTGTCAACCTGATTGATGATCTGCACAAAACCCTGCAGTAAAATTTACATTAGACCTTTTATCAGCAATTCAATCATTCTTCAGAAAGCTATATTAATTTAATTCTTCTTTTTTAAATGAAATTGTTCCTAGAGCAATGCATTGAGATGAAAATATTTTTTGTTTTATTTTAAAGAATGACACCTTTCAGTGAGATTATCCTTTCAGAATCACTTAATTTATTACTATTCTATTGTTTTACCGTTTGTTTCCTCATGACAGTATGGAACAGCACATCAATCAGTAGTAATTCACAATAACATAAAAATATTGTTGGGCTTTATCATGTCTCAAATTTTAAAGGGAAGATGATACTTAAAACTGGTTGAAACTACTGATTGTCTAGAACTTAATGTCTCCTGTGTTCTTGTGAGAAAACACTTTGGCTTCTCAAACCCAGAATAAGATAAACTGAAAATATATCAATTACATGACCAGCAACTTTCAAAACCTTCTCTTTGGGGAGGATTTTTTTTTAATTTCACTTCCACTGAGATAATGGGAGTACTCATGCCATGTACCATTAAACCCCTGAGTTATAAGTCTAGTCTCTCTTTCTGTCAATATAGTTTATGGGCAGACATGATTAACTTCAGTCAGTAAGAGGACAAGATTGAAATTATCTAAAATGCTTCTATCTCACTACTTGCTGACAAGAAGGCAGTGCGTTTAGGGATCTAAACTGAAATGTTGAATGTGGGCAAAGTGAATACCATCTTCATCCAGTATTGACAAATACCTAGCCAAAATACTTTAAAAAATAGTAAATAAAAAGAATAATTTTATTATGCCATAGTATATTATTGGAGTTATAATGATAAATTGGGTTATACTGCTCAGAACAATGATATTTAAAAGGGCGCAATATCCAGTCATGTCAACCATAGACAGCCCAAGCAAGATTCAGAATAAAATATTCCCCTTAACCATAACATCCATTAAATGCTATGAGATTTTTTTATAGGGACAGTGCAGTGGAGTCCTGGAGTAGACTAATTTCTTTTTGCTGTTTGAGAGCAGCACAAATGACAAACTGGTACTGCTGATTAGACAATATAATCACAAATTAAAATCAGCTGGCAAAATTATTTTAAACACCTTCAGCAGCACAAATATCTACTTTATTATGACTTTTGATGTTTCACAGGCACAATATGCATGCAAATGCACTGCTAGACACAGTAGACCACTGACAGTGCTATGCCAGGCAAAGGCCACACATCCTCTTTCAGAGTAGAAATAGTCACCAATGTACCTTTTTCAAAAAAGAACTAATTTATTGTTTGCATATTTTGTATACATACAGGTGGGTGGTTCTGCTCTGCCAGTTTGATATGCCAGCATTGACTGCAAGTTGTCAGAGAGAGGATGTCAAACCAGCTCACACCTTAATCATTATGCTCTAGAGTCATGAACACAATCTTTATACTAAATTACACTGCACCCACTGGATTTCCCTGCTAGTTGTTCCTCAGTGGATGTTTTCTTGAGTCAAGGTAGTTCATATGAAAATATGGGAGCATTTTTAAAAAACATGTAAGTATTAATTTCTTTTTATGTAGCACAATGTTTGGAAGCTTTTTTGACATGCACTGAATTGTTTTGTCAGAAAATAATTAAATCTAAGTATTTAACAAACCTATCAATAATTCAACAGGTGCGTATCTTCATGTTTAAGAATAAAGAGAAATATTTTATTACCATTGTAACACACATATTCTTTATACCACAAGACTGGTGTGTATCAATTTGTAATTTAGGAAAAAATTTACTCCTTGTCAAACATCTGAAATACATGCCTTATAAAGTGTAATATGAAAAGGCATCTCTTTTTAATGTTTGAAAAACAGAAACCATACCTTTTAATATTATTAGATTGAATGGTTACTATTGTGTAGACAAGCATTTTGGCCAATATCTAGTGGAATTAAATGCTTTCAAGCATGTCTCATGCCATCATTGCTTCACAGGATTATCTTGACAGTATCTTGTAATTCTTCTGTATACTTAACATGCCAATTTTATGTATACTTTACAAACTTTTGTATACTTAAACCATTACATTTTGTAAGCTTTGATAACTCTGAAAATGATTCCCACAGAACTTCTGAGTACCTTAAATTGTACACTGGCAAGTCCATTAGCACAAATATTTCTTAGGAGCCATATTTGCTAATATTTTCTTCCACATCTAATATTGTATTGAGGATACAGTGGTTGCTGGTTAATGTACATTTTCTGCAGTAATGGATGGTTTTCAATCATAATCATAATTATGTCTTTTATGATCAGCAAGACTGATAGGTAAAGTCAGGATGTGAATAATATCCCTCAATCCCAATTTAAACAGATGGTTATGGTTTATAGAAGAGGTGTGAGATTGAATCAGGAAGCACAAAGCAAATAATTACTATACAGAGTCAAGGCACGGGAAAAAGACTGTAAACGTGGCTGTTAGATTGTAAAAGAAAGGAAAAAGAGGAAAAGGTGGTTTATCCCATTTAAGAAATAAACACAATACTGGGATCAGTACTTGTATAATGTCTTAATGGCCTAGATGAATGGAATGTTGCCCTTTTGGCAAGTTTGTGGGCAACACCAAGTTAGAGGGAATAGTCAGTAAGTGGAGGCTGGAGAAATGGGCTGACAGGGATCCATGTCCTGCAGCTAGGTAGGGATAACCCCGACAGCACAGAAGGCTGGGAAGCAGCTCTGTGGGAAAGGGCTGGAGGTCCTGGCACGTTGCAAGGAAAGCCTGTGCCAGCAGCCCTGGCAGCAGATATGGCCAACAGTGCTGGGGACTACACCAGCAGGTCCACAGGATGATCTTTTCCCTCTGCTCAGCACTAACACCCTATTGTGATTCCTACCACAATTTCTCAGTAATCTTTAGCACTCTGAATTTGCTGTACAAACAAAAACCTTACATTTTTAGTAGACTTTTCTCCATTTATTTAAATGTTAAAATTTTGATTTCTTCATAAATCCTTGTCCAGAATCCTGATATATTAAATGAGTTTTGGTTTAAGGTTTTTTTGCCCCCATATCAGTACATTGTCACCCTATATTGAGTTCTGAATTGGCTTATGTCACCTTGTATTCAGTCTCTGTTATGCAGTCCGACAGCTGTCAATAACTCTTTTGTCCCAGTGTTTTGACTGTTTATACTAAATTACTTGCTTTTTGTTTCCTGATTTTGCCTCCTACCACCACTCCTATAAAACACCATCACCTGCTCAGATTGGAAGCAATCTCTCACAAACTATCAAATTTGGACTCAGTCTGGCTGTTCAAGGAACAGTTCAGGATAAAGTCCAAAATGTATGAACATAGAGATGAACTTCCCTAGCCAATATACTCATTTAAAAAATGACAGATGATACTGCTAGTTAAAACGAAAAACAAAAATCTAGGAATTTGGATGAGGGTTGAATGTCCTCATCTCTCTTTCCTTTCAGTTATTAACAATTTCAGTTACTGAGATAGCTTAGGTGCAGCTCTCTTACACTGCACTTCACATCTTTAAAGCACAAAGCAAACAATGCCCCATCCTTGCATGGAAAGGGAAAGATGACAACAGACCACAATTTTCCAGTGACTTCTTAGAAATCTAGCTGGCTAAAAGCAGTTAACATCATTCAGGTTAGGTTTCCATAGTTTTGACGGAAAATTACTCCAATAAAAAATTCACAGGGCTAAAAGATGCAATATAAATAAACTAGTACCTAACTGTGTTACACTGCTGAACCTAGAGGCAAAATCTAATCCTAGATACTGTCCTAAATACTTTTGCAAGATTTGATTATTTTCTTGTTCTGGAAAGTATGTGTATATGTATGTATGTATATATATATATGTATATGTATGTATGTATATAAATATATGTAGAAATTAAACGTCATAACATAGTAGAGTGAGTGATTGCACAGCAGCAGCTACTAAAGTTATAGGAATATTTTAAAATATATTTTTTGAGATTTCCATCTTCTAGCTTTTCTTCAGAGAGTCACACAAAGCAATAACAAATTTTAATTTTCAGATCTTGCTTGATGTTGGCTGTCTAGCCCAGCAGAGGCTGCATTCTACCTCCATTTTTGCGGTTTGTTTACAAGGCAGTGATTTGCTCTGCTGTAGTAGATCATGTAGAAAGCTTCTAGCTAAAACCTCGTTGTTAATATTTGAAAGCTATCTCTAATAATTTTGGACTGCTTATCAATTCAATAATTGATAAACAGTCCAAAAGTCTTAGAGATAGCTTTCATATATATATAGAAACCAGTTCCATACTAGTGACACAGTAGTAGTCACTTTTGAGTAAAATACCTTTGAAAGGCTGCCTCTAGACAGAGTATTTTGGATACACCAGACTGTTTCTAGACAGCCCCAAGACAGCAGATGGGTAACTCTTCCAAAGTGTTTGAATGAGAAGGACATGGATAATGACAGCAGAGATGGCAGGGGAAAAAAAAAAAAAAATCCTGGCAGAATAGTCCCTGTAGTAGAACATGCTACTTTACCACCTCCATACTACTCTGTACAGATGTCACACGGTATTATTTGTTGATGTCATTTTGCTGGTATGACTCAGCTGTTTATAAACTTCAGAAGTTTGAAAGGAGCCTCGAAAGAAACAGCTGCAGTTACACCTGTGATGGATGGAGCACCTCAGAGACTGCAGGGCCAGGAGGAACTGCTGATATCAGCTAGGCTGACTCCTGAGGCACTCAGCACATGACAGGTGTCAGACCATGAGGCAGCCCCATACTCAGTGTAACTGCAAAGTAGCCCAAAAAGAACAACAGATGACTCCTGACTCATCAACAACAAGAGTACTAGGTTTGTGTGTATTGAGCATTGTTAAGAGCAATAGGACAGAGACAACAAAGAGAAATAAGAGATGGGGTTTTGGTACATATTGACCTGCCTTTTTTAAGGCTCTGTGATCAGAGGTACCTGGAGGGGCACTGGAGTAGCCATAGCAGTGACATAAAACAATCCCCAGCCAGGCTGATGCCAAGCTTGCCTTGCACTCTTGTGGTGGTGCAGAACTGTTTTATTAGGTTTTTATAAGAAGTATATGTTATGGTTCATTTCACTGTATCCCCAATGTTGTAACCCTTTTTGTGTTGTCTGTATAACAAGGTGTTTTGTGTCAGTCCTCCCACCCCCCTCTCTGGGGCAGCTTGTCTATCACTTTGAGGAACCCTCCCAGGTTGCGAAATCTCAGGGAGAGGGCTTCAGGTGATGGGCCCCCTGGGTGGAATTCCTTTAGCTTTGGATTTTAGTGGTCCAAGGCTTGGGGGTGGGCACACCTTGTTACCCCCTGAATTCTCTGATTTGTTGTCTTGTGGTACCCCCCTGGAACCCCTCCCCCGCTTATAAGGGGTAGGAGGGGGATTCAAAGGCTCTCTCTCAGTGTCTCAGCCTCGGCGCTCTCAGCTCGGAGCTCGGAGCCTCTCTGCTCCTCAACTCTGGAGCTAATAAACATCTTTTAACCTGCTAAGCTGAGAGCCAGCCTTTTCTGCTGCTGTTGCTGTCACAACACTATTGGGTCCAGCTGCTAAGCTGAGAAGCCAAAACAAACCGGGACCATTCTGTGGCTGTGTTGACTCGAGCTAGCCAGAGGTCATCTCCCGCCTGGTGCGGGACGGAACCAGACAGACTCTCTCTGTGGGCTGAATCATCCAGGCAGAAGAGAAGAGTTTATATGAGAATGGATTAAGTTTATAAGGAATGGTTTTACACCTTGTGGAGAAGGACAAAACACCACGTTTCACACACTGCCTGCTATGCCATGTAGCTGGCAACTGGCACCTGTTTAAATTGTAAAATGCCTTTTTGAAAAGAGACCAGACTGGTATTAATCACAATAGAAAATTTCCTTCACTCTTCAAGTAGACAATGCACAAATACTATAGAGAACTTCAAATTTAACTTGTCCAATTTAGTTTTATATGTTAGCCATACAATCATTTTTTAACACCCATCCAAGACAAAAATCTCTCTAAAGGATAAAAGACCAGTTGCATATTACTCTGTTTTTCTGCAAGATGGAGTTTTCTGCCTTATTTTTAACACAAATACAAGGCAACCACTAGTTTTTCTACATCCTGTATTTCATTTCTGTAAATTACTTGACAGCAGTGTATCAAGATGAATGTGTTAACTCGTCTCAACTACTATATCCAGAAAACTGAAGAGCTAGACTTTAAAATGCATAGTAGATTTTCTTTTCAGGTAGTATAAGGGATTTAAATTACAATGTCCCCCTTAATGAATTTCTGAGGTTTGCCAATTTCTTCTGTAGTTCTAATGTTTATCATTTAGCTTATATTTATTAGGGAAAAAAGAGTTATATTTATAATATCTTTATAACAATAAACTCAATATATTAAAAAGTCAACAATTAAAAAAATCTTAGAATATAAAAGTTCATAAAAGCCAAAATTTTACCTGCTGAGATAATTTTCACCTGATAATACAAAATAATACATATGCAAGCTTTCTCCATCTCAAACTAATCAGAACATTGTCTGCCTCTTGTCTTCAAAAAAATAAATTAACCACCAGACTTCACCACAAATAATTGATATATATTAAATATGGTGGTCAGAATACAGATTAGAAGCTTTTATCAAAAGTCATGTTAGTGTTGCACCAAAAGCAGAGCTTTTCTCTTAATAAAGCATTCAATCATTATCTGAATATGCAATAAGTGTAGGAGTCTTGAATAATGATGACCAGAGTATTGTTGAAAAATTTTTTGGAAGGCCAGTTTCTTACTAAGACAATGTTAATTTAATATACCCCAATTCTTGCTGGAAACAGGAAACAAACAAGAGGTCAGATCCAAAGAAAGGCTTTCAGCAATTCAAACAGAACTTAAAATATTTTAGGAATTCACGTCTAAAATTATGTTTCTGAATAGTAGCTCATGAGCTGCTTAATTTATAATTTTTTTTTTTTTTTTTTTTTTTTTTTTTTTTTTTTTTTTTTTTTTTTTTTTACAGCAAAGTGAATGAAGTTCTGCGGTGTTCATAGATGTATACAAGCTCAGACCAAGTCTGGCTTAAGGAAATCAGTCTCATTAAACTTTATAGACTTAATGCACCTAAATTCTCAAGGGCCCAAATTCATCTAGCACACTGGCAGAACCAGCACCCTTCCCTCCCAGCACCACCAGTGTTTCTCTTTGCACAGCATAATATTACACCTTTGCCCAGAGAGGGGTGAGGTTCCCAGCCAGGAGTCAGCACCTCCTGCACCCCTGGGGCGTTTGCTGAAGGAGAAGGTTGGATCTGACTAATGCAGGAAAAGTTGAGGACCTGCTCCTCCCCTTCCATCCAGTTAATTACACACATTAATTGGAAAATGGTGCATCTCTGACTAGTTCTTTCAAAGAGTCGTTGATGATACTTATAATTTTGACTGGCTTGGGGGATTCCAAAGACCAGCTTCATGTGGATTTTACGCAGGCAACACTTCCAGAATTGGGCAACAGCTCAGGTGTATCACTGATGAGAATCTCCTAGCTACAGGAATGTCAGCACTATCAAGGAGAAGATTTGGCATTGATCTCCCATAGTATAAGCAAGAGATTTCACACTGTTTTTGAACAAGGGTGAGATTTTTGCACTTAAAATGCTCAAAAACCCAGATCACTTCTGTCATGGGTTAGTACAGTTTGGTTTTTTAGTTATAAAAGAATGTAAAATAATTCTCCAGGTCAGGACTGGGGAACTGTTTTAGAAAAGACAGGGATCCATCAGAGAGTTAGTTGGAATATTGGCATCTATCCTGACCAATGAAATTGTTGGCTGTGACTTTGGGAAGTACCATAAAAAAACCCCTTGATTTCCTGTAGGTGGGTCCTTTTTCTGCTTCCTTTGGCCAGAGAGAGACAGGTAACATCGAGCTGGGCCTGCTGCTCCCCCTTTTTGGGGGGAGCTGGCCTGAGGCCTGGCTGGATTCTATCGGCTCTTGGGGGGGGGGGAAGGAGAGGTTGCTGTTTTTTTAACAGCTACTTTCTTCAAACTTCCCTGGAGCAGGGAGAGATCTCTGCTGGGCCCCTGATAAAAGCTATGGGCACCATTTGGGCTGAAGCCACCCCGATTTACACTGAGGGGTGGCTGAGAAGGCATTTATGATCCTGCCTGGGTTTTTTTTTGTGATTCTGGACTGCCTGAGCGCTCCAATCTCTGATGTTTCTGTGTGAGTTCTTCCTCCCTCACCAGCTCAGCCTTAAATATCTAACACCAGGAGCTACAGAGAGAGAGAGACAAAGACTCCGAGCAGATTTAACCCCTTCTTGGCAACATGAAGCTTCCAGAGCTTGGCCCTTCTCTGGGAGAGTAAAGAAGGACAGAGTGAACATAAAGACCAACAGCATGAAGTCAGTAGCAAGTGTAAAAAGACTATTAAGACAGAGGGTTGAAGAGTTGGTTGTCCTATTCTTACTTGAGCCATGGAAATGAACTCTATATATAAAGTCATTCCTTTAAATCATGGGAAAGATATGCATTTGGGGACATGATTGTTTTAATTTGTGTGTAGATTTAAGCAGAGGTGTTTGTGATGAACTAAGTAATATCCTATAAGATGCTTGAACAGAGATAAAGATGAGAAGCTCCCTGTGCCAGTGAAGAACTGAGAAGATATCTCTGTACCTTAAGATGAAGAATCCTTTGCTTTGGAGTTATTCATCTTTAATAGGTGACACCCCAGTATGCAAAAGTCTAAAACCCATGACCCATAAGCAGCTTGGAAAACTGCTCCTGGGAGGGTCACAAAGGCAGGTTTCTCTGGGCGATTGTTTTTGTGACAGTTTAAAACCCACAAGAGAACTGTTCTAGGTTGTCAGTGGGATCCATGACTCTAGAAGATACTCTTCCCCTAATGAATTGATGAAAGACTATTGTCAGATAGTGAAACTGACTGAAAATTACAAGTTTTGTCTCTTTATGTTGTTTTGTAAGAAAGTGAACAGTTTGTAAGGGGAGGAAGAAGTGTTTTTGAAGTTTCATTCCATTTTAGTTTTTTCCCAACTTTCTTTTTTTCTATTCTTTTAGTGTATGTTAATAAACTATTTGTTAATTTTAAGGTTGAGCCTGCTTTGTTTTTCTCCTAGTCTCTCTCTCACAAAAAGAATTAGTACCAAGACTAAAATTTAGTGAACATAAAACCACTACATTAATTAATTAAACCGTCACAACTTCCTAGAGCTTAATTAGAAGTGGAAAAAAAATGAGTACAAAGCAATGGGCTTCCAAGCAGAATATTTCAAACCACAGCACTGGTGTGGCTTTTCTTTCCCTCTTTTGTCTCAGGGAAATGAGATCGTATGGACATATAGACAAGTTGGGGTGAATTTCATGTTTATTTTCTTTATCATGGACTCATGGCCACATGATTTAAAGAGCTATCAACTAGGATTGACTTTAAATTTGTGTAAGTAAGCTCCATTTTACATTGTGATATATATAAGGCAGCTAGTATATACCAGACAGTCCTACTGAAATTAATGCTTTAGCTCCCTACCCATCTCACCAATGACAAAAATGACAGCTTATTGTTATTATTACTACTATTATTATTGCTGCTGCTGATTATTATTATTATTTCTGTAGTTCACTTGGTGTTTAATTTTGTGTGCTGGCTTGAAGGCAACACCAGCGAGAGGCTCCAAGTCAGAAAAAAGCCAGTTTAATAGGAGAGAAAATATTAAAATAAAAATAAAATAAAATTAAATAACAAAATGAAAAATAATAAAAATAAAATACAGGGAATAGTACAAAAGATCACTGACAGAGTCAGAATACAACCTGACACCATGGTGGTAGCAGTCCAGATGAAGTGGTCTTGTTGAAGCAGTGTTCCTGCAGAAAAGGTCTGGTAGCTCTTGTCCTCTGGGAAACCAGTGGGTGAGGCTGCCTGTGCTGTCCCAAATCCCAGATTATATCCAGGTGGGAATGCTTGGCTCCTCCCCCTGGGCAGAGCATCTCACAATGGGCTGATATCATTTTATCAGTCTTGCAATGGGTCCTTGATTGCCCATTAAACAGAGATAGCTCCTGGAGGGAGTTACCTATGAGTCATGCAGCAGGGCATTGATGGGCCATTAACAGAAGACAGTCTGGAGGGAGGGGGCAAGGGAAACACTGCCCAACCTAGTTTCAACATCGCATGTAGATGGTGATAGAATACATACTTTGGGCACATCTTACATTGTAACCTAGGACATTTTGTTTGATTTAACAAAACAGAGTGGTTTTAAACTCAGCTGGTGAGGACAGACCTCTTGGGAAGGAGGAAGCCAAAAAACCCTATAAATATGATTGCCTATATTCTGAGAATGAGAAACCTGTAGGTGAGATAGAATTTAAAGTAAGTTTTGATGTTTGAGATGTCCTAGCTACTGGATGTCTGGGAAAACAGTTATGTGACCAGCTGAAGGTCACCTGCAGCCAGACCCAGAGGTCAAATGGAATGTCCTGTCTCACCCCAATGCATGGTTCATCCCACACCTGTAACCCTCCCCTGAAGTATCAGGTATCTGTAACCCCATTGGCTCAAGTCCTGTTCCAGCCCACCTTGAAGACCCCTGATAAGGGATCCCAAGGGGGCTGGACGGACTCTTTGCTTGCACCCTTCCCCGAGGACTTTCCTCTCTTGGAATTTCCTCTCCCTTCCCCCACCTCCCTAGGCCTTGCCCACAAGCTGCGCCTGGCAGCTCAGAGCAAGGCCTCACATCCCTTACAATAAACCTCATCTTCTAAAACCTGACTTCAGAGATCTCTCGTCTACATTTATCTACACCGTCCTGGAGTCCTCAGCAGCAGGAGGAAGAAATTTCTACACAGACCCACTTAGTAAGAATAGCACATCCTCATGTATAACAGATCTTGAGAAGCTTCTGGTTCATTACCAACTCCCCACCATTAAATTACAATTGAAATGGGTCAGGTTAAACAAATAGGCAAAGAAAAAGCAAGACCATACAAACCCACATATTGTGTGAGAATTGTGCTAACAGGTCATTAATAGCCTAAATTTATTATTTAGATACAAAATAAGGAGCTAAAGCTGTGTCAATTAACATGAAACAACAGGGATTTTAGGATTTTGCAATATGGGAAAGATTCTAGGGAATACTATATGGAAAATTCTCTACATTTTTTCACCTTTCTCCTTCCTCTCAGCACTGGTCAGTGAACATACTGCTTTGTACAAAATTACCTTAAAGGTTTCCTTATAATGACTTATTAAAGAAATATGGGTATTGATCTAGTATCAATACCCAACTGTGACGGACAAAAGCTCTCTAAGAGTTTAAAGTTAGAAAGTGTATGTTTATTACAGCCAGGCAGCACCCGGGATATTTCCCTAATTTGCACTGCGAAATTCACAGGTAATTACAAAGCCTTTTATTTACAAAAGTGTTGAATACCCAAAATACAAATACATATTCATACCCCTGTCACCTCCCATTCCTCGTTTTGTATGCTAATTGGCAAAAAGGTGATTAAGCATGTGTACTTGTCTCCTAAAATGAGTCGGGGGTCTGTTTTGGGGAGGGGTCACCCAAAATGAGGAAGTAAGATGAGTCTTCCTCGTCCTGACCTTTCTACCTTTTCAATGCATTCGTGACAAATGAATCCTTGGTAGAACTTACAGTTTCCTGTGTTCAATGGGTCCTTTAAGCAGGAAATCTGCAGTTATCTTATGTCCTATTTACCACATTTTGTTCTTCATTACAAGCACAGCTACATAAACATAAAGCTGACAAGCAATGAGTTACTAAATCTGGGATGTCTTATCTAAGATCCGGCTTCTGTTAACTACGAACAAAGCTTACCTATCTACTTCAGCTAATTCAGCAACTTATTATCTTACCTTTCCTAAAAATCCTTAGTTCTTCAAAATTATTGTCTCAGTAAGAATATTAAATCAAAAGCTAAAATGCACCTGATACAATTTGGAAGATGTTTTGGAAAAAAAAGGGTAACATTCTCTTGTTTCTGTCTCCGAAACACGGTAGAAGCTGACCTTGACAATTACAGCCTACCGAAAACACTTGTGAAATTGAGAGCAGTTGAAAGCAATGCAGTACAAATACATGAAATTAAAAAAGACATGCTTTTCTTTACACACAGTGCTATTTGCATCATACCTTTCTTCAGTTTGTCCAAATCCATCATGAACTGCAATGCAGCAGATTGATAGAACCACCAGCACTCTGTCTCTTTACCTCATTGCAATGCCTGTGAAATGGAAAGAAGATTCAGAGGCAAGCTTGGAATGCCCTTTACCTGAAAACTGATCTGATAGCTTACTAGTTTGCCTTTTAGAAAGGGATTTGGGGAATGAAAGCTAAGGCCTTCATAAAAGACGAGAGAAAGCTATTCTATTCTATTCTATTCTATTCTATTCTATTCTATTCTATTCTATTCTATTCTATTCTATTCTATTCTATTCTATCCTATCCTATCCTATCCTATCCTATCCTATCCTATCCTATCCTATCCTATTCTCTTCCGTCTTTCTAAATTGACAGACATTTATGCTTTTAAAAGGTGCAATGAGTATTAAAATTTGTATCTGTGCAGATCAATGATTGTGAGCTGAAAAGTGTTGTTATTTGTACTCAAGACTTACGAGCTTTCTGAGAAATGCAATAAGCAGGAGCTTTTACTGACTCACTAATTGTCACTGCATTGCCATAAGAAATTACCAGGATAAAGATTTAATCAACACTATGATTCAAAATGAATGCAGCCAGATTTTCCCAGGTACATTAAAAACTTTAGAGAGAATTTATTCTTTTTCTGCTTCTAGCTGCTGCTGAGAGATAATCCTTGGAGTGAAGTAGGTGAGAGGGTGGAATAGAACACACATTCAAAGAGATTCAGCAGAAATAATTCTGTCACATCTGCCTCATTATCATCTTTACTTCTGAAGCATCTGATGTCTGATTTATGTCCTACGTGGATAATCTCAGTGTTAAATTAAATGGATTTTTAGTGAACACCATAATAAAATCAATGTCTGTGTCAGTTCTTGTAGCAATCATCTCAAAAGTAACTGCCAACAGTTTTGTGTTAACTGTGAGCTTGTCACGGTCTTTCATTCAAACAAAAGAAGTTAGCTGTTTGCATGCATTCTGTTTGTAAGCTGACATGATAATGATTTATACCATTAAAGTTAATGAAACCTGCCTTGTAAAAATAATTTGATGGAAGGCTCAGCTGTCATCCCACCCTTTCCATAAATCTTGTGCAGTCTTTTCCATCACAAACATGATGATCTCAAGTATCATGAAGAAAAATGGATAATGCAGAATGCCCCCGACCTAGATTATAAGCAGAGATTTCACAGCCCTAGGTTGTATTCCTTGATCAGCTGCAGGGTTCAGGCACTGAATCAGCTCTCAGTGATACTTTTGCTGTGTTATCAATCATGTGAAATATCTGAATCTCCATCCAAATTTTTCTGTTTCGCTGACATCTGATCAGAGTCATAGAGTGGTTTGGGCTGCAAGAGGCCTGGGAAGTCATCTAGTTTCAACCTTTGTGCCATAGGCAGGGACACAATGCACATATGTGAGAGGCAGATCCTCCAGCAGCTGGGCTCAGACATGCAGTGTGACCTGGGGCTGCCCCTGTCCCAGCATCTTCAGCTGGTGACACACAGACATGCGGGCTCCACAGGCTGTGAAGTCACTGGTTGTGACTTCCTGGGTAAGTAGGAAGAAGTAAACAAGAAAAAAGGACATTACATGGCAATAAAGGAAGGGTGAAGAAAGCAGCTGAAACACCAGTCATCTGAATTTTTTTACAAGAAAATCTTGTTATTTGACAAGATAGCAAGGCTTTCCTGGCTATTGTGATAGAGTGGTTGATTTATAGACTTGGAAAATTGAGATCACTAGGAATGGGCAGTAGAAGTGCCAGAGTTACCAGAGTGTTTTCTACACTGTGCTACGTAATTCAACAATGTGGAAAGTACTTGTGGGAAATACTTTTGGTAAATCACTAGAAAAGCCTAAAGCTGACCACAATCCTGAGAAAAGGCAAGCCTATGTCATGCAGACAGGTGGCCCTGATGGCAGATCTCCTAGAAGACTAAGTCCACTGACTCATTAATTTTTGTTACAGTCATATTTGAAAGGTCAAGATGTCCACAGAGGGTAAAATACAGACCTACTCAGAAGTATAATTATTGTTTTCAAATACAGAGAAAGCAAGAAACTAAAATTTATCAGAAGACGGCAAACAATCTGAAGATCTAGGACAAAATTTCTTTATTTAGGCAAACAGGTTTTTACATTTGTCCCTGTTTGCATGACCTGCATATGGGGCAAGAGTAGCAAATAGCATGTTTTCCAAAGAATGCAACTTTCATAATTTTGAAATTGGTACGTGATATTAGTAGTATTGTTTATGTGGGTACTTAAAATACTATTTAACTAGATTTCTTTCCCTTAGTAAGCATTGGTTACTCATAGTTTTGTGAAAAGTGTAACACTGTTCTGAATACATTTTTTGCATAATTTTGCCAGCACCCTTTTGTTTTACCAATATTTTAATGTATATTTGTTTGTTTGTTTTTTTCCAAGGGCCATTACTCTTGATTAAGAGCCCAGAAGCTGATCTTGATAGGCATATAGAACTGCGTACTATGCATAATGAAGGCCTGCAGAACCACTTTTATTTTTTTCTTCTATTTTCTTTTTTTATTGCTTACAGAAATAACAACTAAAGTATCAATTTCTTTCTTTCAAATGTGTTCAGAATTAAATTTTTAAATACAAAAGAGATCTAAAACCAAAATTAATTTATCATGAATATATTACTCATGCCAAGTATGCCTGTGGGATAAATGAATAGTTCAGACTGGGTGTGGATAAATGGCAGGTAGAGTTAATCAGAAGCAAGTGGAAAAGTCCTTAAGCGTTTGAAGTTCCCCAGTCCAGGCACAAGTCTCCAATGGTATTTATAGAATTCACATATCTGCTTGCTAGTTAGCTTTGAGAAATTACACTTGAGCACCTGCTGAACCTATTCTAGTCAAGAAAACATATGTTTGTGTCCATAATCTAACCCTACAGGAAAACAATTTGGGATTAAGCAAAAATGGGGAGCTGCTGGGGAAGCAGAATGTATTAATGCATACTACACAGTCAAAGACTTGTGGAGAATCCAAGTAAATCATGGTGAACTGGAGAACTCTAAGGCATAGTGACTTATCTCCAAATTGTGTTTAAAAACTCAGGTAGTTTTGAGAAAAAATGAGTGTAACCACACAGTTGTATAATTTCCATTGTGTGAGTGTAAAAAATCTGAGAGAGAAGTGTGAGATCATTCAAAAACAGTATGTTAGAAGCTAACTTAAATGTGATAAACTAAATAAATCTCATTAGGAAATATGCTTCTTAAAAGCTTTTAATCGCTATACATCACCTCTAATATAAGCTACTAGCAGCAGCCTAAGTATTACAGTATTGTAAATATTACCTGGCATCTTCTCTTTTTATTCCTACAAAAAATAATGAGATCCCTCTGCAATTTTGCAGCCAATGTGCCTGAAATTCCATTTCTCTTATAGGTATTTAGACTTGATAAAATCTATGTATGATAAAGAATTCAGACTTTCCGTATTTTGTATCTGTCTCTTCTGCTCTAGTACTCATCATATTTATCCAATAAATAATATACTGTGAATTTGTTCTCAAGACCAATATTAAAATAATCATAGGAAAAGCAAATTAGTCAGTAAATGCACATTTTATGAAGAAATCTAATTATGGGCAACTGTGGTAAATTGTAAACTAATGGGTCAACTGCTAGATTTCAGAATTAATATAATCATCTTTGCTACTTTTTACTGATTTCTCCAGCAAATGCATAGACTTAGAGATCTTCACTCTTCCCAAGAAATATTTCTGTTTGAGGGGAATGGTGTAGGTGAAGGGGGAGGTTCCAAAACAATGCTGAGTTTTAAAACTGAGAGAGACTTTTAACATTTCAATATTCTAATTCCTTTATATGTAGCTAGAAAGGTAGACATTTATAAATTACTAGATTTGTTTACTAGCACCATTTAAAAATTCGTAGATTAGTGTGGTTCTGGTTTATTTAACCAGAAGCACACTAATTTAAAGCACTGCCTCTACTTTCTCACCTTAATTTTAATGCAATACAACTCAATAAGGAATGTGTTGGGCTTCAATTGATTGTCATTAAGGGAGTGGGATAGTATTTAAATTTGCTTCCCTTCATTGCTTTGGCCTCATCAAGTAGAGACTCACTGGAAGATGATGTCTATATTCACCTTTCTGTTGTCCCATAAATTTAAGAAATTGAATTGAAGGTGGACTACTCTGTTTAAATTCCCACATCAATGTAGATTTTGAAGAGCATCTGGTTTTATGGGGCACTAAGGAATAAAAAATATAATGGGACAAGCTGAGCCTGTGCAATTATACAACACAAAATTTTCTTGTAGAATTGTCTCATCTTGGTTAGCCATTTCAAAAGTTGACACAAACTCTGCTCTTTCAAAGGCAATGCCTCCTCTAGAGTCCTCCTCAGTCCTCTAGTCTTGTCAACTCCTTGTCCATCTTAGTGATGGTTTCTTTTAGGATACCATCCTTGTACCCTGAAATGCTTTGGATCTTGCTGTAAGATAAATGACTCACTAAATATTCATTTGTCCTGTCATGCATGCTAGTTTGTAATTGTTGTTATGATAGCACAATAAATAAAGGGATAACATATGACCATGGGTTGTATATATGAAGATATATTAATTTAATAGCCATTAAGAAACGTATTTATTTGTGAATTGCCTTTCAGGAAACTGTTGCTTATTTCTTTAATCCTCATTTGTAGAAGCCTTGCCACAATGAAGTGCTGTGATCGATACAGCAAATATATTTCACTGCTTGCAAGGGGAAAAGTATAAGTTAAGTGAAAATAGCATTTCACTTGAAGTTTTGTTTTATACAGGATTTCATTTCAAATACAGAGCCTAATAGACTAAATGAATTCACACTGGCTGAACACTAGTGTTGTTTGTTCAAAAAGTACTAAGCATGATGAAACATAATTTACTGTCATCCACACACACACAGAGTAAAGATTCCCTTGTTTCTTAAATCTGGTATAGTTTTAATTTAATAAATAAAAAATGATTAACCTATCTGTCACTTGTTTTTCTGAAAGCATTGGGGTCTGTTTTGACAGAAAATAGAATAACTTTAAGTATATCAGCAATATCTATTTTTAGGGCTGTTGAGAAACTGAGATTAAAAGAACTTTGTTCCTAAAACTTGATATGGTCATTAGTGAGAAACTAGTTAGCTTTTGAAGAAAACATCACTTAGATTTACATATTTTAACAAGTCTTATTAATATGATAATGCTGCAAAAGAATTAAAAATGTATCATAATGGAGAAGATAAAGCAATAAAACCCCTAGTCAGGGGTTTTATTTTGTTTTATTGTCGAGGGGCACAGATTCATTCAGTGCCAGTATCTCGGTGTTGCAGTGGGAGCCACAGGTTGAGCTCTGGGACCATGAGCCTGAGGTGGGAGGCCAGGAATCGCTGACCCTTTGCACAACGAAGGGCCTGAGAACCTTTGTTCTGGCCAGAAGACTCAGAAACATGGCAGGAGCCAAGGACTTTCATGTGTCTGTGAGCACTGTGAGGGGATAAATGCCTAGAGGTTCCTTTTTTTGAGGTCCTTCTTAGGAGGCACCAGCTTGAGCTGGTTTTGTGTTATTTAGTTATTGCACCAAGATTAAATTATTTTAGGGATCAGTTCATCTGAGACTCTGCTGTGGGAAACCTGGGTTTGAGCCAGCTCAGCAGCCTGGTGTGACTGTGTGAGTGTGGGGGTGTAGCTGCAAAGGCACCTCAGTCCCAGCTCAGGTGTGCGAGTGTGACTGACAGAGTGGCTCCTGGAAGGATGGGCAGGGATGTTTCCTTAACAAAATATCCTTCCTTTTTAATAGATTGAATTAATACATTGAATCATGATTCATTCTGAAATGAACAGATGCCTTTTAGTTACTAAATTCTGAGGGGCAAGGTTTCTGCTGTTTCTGCTGTTGCCAAGTAGTGAGAATCTAGACAGGGTAGTTCTTCTTCTATTCAGTAAAGATTTTGTCTGGAAAGGTGGATGAAGAAATTAAATGGAAAAAACAGTAGGAAGAGAAAGAGAGAGAGAAATGGAGGAAAATGCAATCTGCAGAACCTATGAACCACAGAGTTCCCTTGTGCCTGGCTTGTCCTCTATTTTCCTCTATCAATTACATAGTACGTTCCTGTTGTAAGAATGCTTTTCTGAAGTCACTCTAGAAATATTTATCTAGAAAAGCTTACCTTTCAGCCTTCCAGGCTAAAAGATAAGCATTGACAAAAAATTCACTTTAGTGAATAAAAAGTACAGGTTACAGTAATAACAAAAACAATGATCTTAATCAAACCTATGAAATTGATGTTTGTGTCCCAGCTTTTGTGAATTTGAAATGTCACGAAGATACTTATGAATATCACCCTATTGTTCATAGAATCATGTAATATCCTGAGTTGAAGGGACTCACAAGGGTCATCTAGTCTGACTTCTGGCCCTGCTCTGGACACCCCAAAAATCCCACCATGAGCCTGAGGGCATTGTCCAAATGCTTCTTGTACTCTGTCAGGCAGGTGCTGTGACCACTGTCCTGGGGAGCCTGTGCCAGTGCCTGAGCACACTGTGGATGAAGAACATTTTCCTAATATTGAACCTAAATCTCCTTTGACACAACTTCCTGCCACTCCCTCCTGTCCTGTCCCTCACTGGTCACCGCAGAGATCAGTGTTTGCCCCTCCTCCTCCCCTTATGAGGAAGTTGTTTAGATCACCAGTATTTTTGTGCTTTCATTGCACTGGTTCTCATGTTACTGCTTCTTACTCCAGTTTAGGCAGGAAGACTTTAAGCACGTTCTGTATAGGAACATTAACACATAGCTGTATAGGAGAGGAAAGTAGTGCATTTTCATTCAGATAGCACATTTTCTATTAAATAAAGAGCTGTCAATTCTTAATACTTAACAATATCAACTTTTTGATCAAAATGTTTTGTCACAATTTCTTTGTGCTCTTGAATCTTAGTGCTTACAGCTTTTCTCCTTTTTGAAATCTTCAAACATCAAACTGACAATTCAAGCTAGAATTTTATGTTTGTTTCAATATTATTTGAATAAAAATTAAAGCTAGTAGATATAAACAAGCAGTAGAATTGTTTGCATGGTGTTTCTGACTTTAAAGGGACCCTTGCACAGTCAGATGGTTTTAAAAAAGGAGCAGCTCAAAACATAATTTTAAATTCTCATAGAACTGAAGTCTGCATAGAATTTAGGGGTTACATGTATGCAAGGCATAAGTAATAATGTTCATGTAAGTCTTTTAATACTTCCAAAGTCCAAGCAATCTGAGAAACATGTGATTTTTGTTCCCTCTGTCTATACAGATGTGCTCACACTCACTGTGACTGTACAATACAGCAAGGATCGGGCTGTAAGATTTGCTGTACTGGGCTGTGTCTTAGTTTTGAAAGACAGTTGTCTGCCAGGGAAAGGTACAGCTTCCCTTGGAATGGAGAATGTAAATCCCCTTCCCTCCAAATTATTATAATTTTGCAATTAGGGGCTTTCAGGCAAAGATATGGGAATAGGAGTAAGAGTTCTTTACTAGGAATATTAAAAAAGGAAAATACAAATGTAGTAGTACAAAAAACCAAGCAAGCAAGCAAACAAAAATCCTGGGAAAACCCTGACAGAATCAGGGATATGACCTGGCACCCTGTTGGTCAGGATGTTGGAAGCAATCAAAATAAGTTCTCCTGGAGTAACAGAAGTGGTTCTGTGGAGTAGAGATGGTCCTGTAGAAAGTCCAGTGGTGACAAGATGGGTCCAGTCTTCCTTCAAGAATCCAGTGGAAAAAATCGGATACCTTGTGTCCTTCAGTCCCAGTTTTTGTCTAGCTAGGAACAGTTGGCTCCTCCCGCACTGTGTGGAGCATCTCACAATGGGATGATGGAATGTGTCATGTCATTGGTGGGCCCTAATGGCCCATTATCAGATGATGTTCCTCTGGAGGATAGAGGGGTGGTGAAAGAGATAAGAAACACTGCCCCACCTGGTTTTAATGGCTGGGCCATTATCAGAAGGCAGCTGCCACCTCCCACCTGGAGTCACGAGAGATAAGGAAAAAAAAAACCATCTCCCAAAACCAGCTTTCAACAGATGAAAGAGAATACATATTTTTTTGGTTACACAATCCAAGACAGCTGCTACAAAGTCTCCCAGTGAGCATTAAAGAAAGGTTCTGACCTGTTTACCAGCATGGCAGGAGTAAATATCCTGTGTGAAATTCTGTGTTGTCAGTGTTGACAGTAAGACTCCCGCTGACTTAAATAAGGCTAGCTTTCACTTCTCCTATGCTTAACTTTCAATTAGCCTGCTCAGTGAATTTTTGACTAGCAATTAAGACCTTAAGATGGAGGGGGTTACGGAAAGATTTAAAGTAGCTTTTCCTGCTTGCCTCTTTAAAATTTTATAGGACTGTCATTTTTCATCATTATAAATTCTTCTGAACCTTTCCTGGGAAGATGGGAAGCAAAAATGTGGGTGAGAGGCTAGACACTAGGTTTGCCTTTGTTCCTTTGCTGTTTACTTAAACCTTCTTCTCTTAGAATACTTATGGCTTGGTGCCTCACAGTTTGGCACATAACTTTTTT
Source organism: Hirundo rustica (assembly GCF_015227805.2). Taxonomy (NCBI): domain Eukaryota; kingdom Metazoa; phylum Chordata; class Aves; order Passeriformes; family Hirundinidae; genus Hirundo; species Hirundo rustica. Next base: position 92,321,063 of record NC_053452.1, on the reverse strand, counting down.
GAAAAAGATGGGTTTTAAAATATGGACTTACTGCAAATTTTGGATCTCATGTAGGAAAAAATTATTTCTTCTGGTATCCTTGAAATGTACAACATAAGTAATAGTACAGCCCTTCAGAACCATTTGAAATTGTCTTTTCTTCTTATTAAAAAAATAGTGGCATCTTCAATTGGCCCTTTTTTCTTGAATTACTGCTTAGCTGCTTTTTCTCTGAACAGCAGGATAGCCTGCGATCTAATGCCAGTCACCATGGCCTGTCCTCAGAAAGCAGCAGCAGAAAAAGAGACTGCAGTTTAACATTTGTTCACTGTCTCTTCCATGCATCCGCAAATTCCTCCCTCTTCCTTTCCTTTTCATGAAATTCTTCTTGGTTCTTTGGGGACCTTAGGAGGAAGATGTACATGAGTCCAACACAGGGAGAAAATGATTTATGGGAGGAAAAGTTGTCTTCTCTGAGAGTGAAACCTTTTGCTAGGTAAGCTCAGGAGAACTGTAAACAAGAAAGAGAAAGCTCACTTGTAGGTGACCTGAAACATGTGCAGGAAAGAGAGGTTGGATTTCTTGTCTGAGTGGATAAATAACTTCAGTGTGGTTTGGGTTAGTCCTTAGTTGGTATTTAGCTCAATTAATAGGATTGGGAAGGTCTCATAATAGCAATCGTAACTAAATTCTAGACAGAATCTCTGTAGTAACTGTAAATACTGATTTCAAAAGGTGCGTAAAAAAGGAATTTATCATTGTTCATGTAATTTTATGAAGTCTCTTTACCATAATGCACTGCACCAAGTAAATAAAATACTCATCTCCCAAACCAGAACATTCTTCAAACATTTCCCACCTTGTATTCTTTATTAAATACTTGCCACTTGTGAAATAACACAGTGTAAAAAGAAAAGCTTTTTCTTCATCTGAATATCTAACCTATACAATTTCTTTTTAATAAAAAGGAAATTTCTGGTTTGGTTTGCTTTTTTTTTTCCTGAAGGAAGAATCTGTCGATTATAACATTGCTATTTTCCAACTGGTTTTGCTGATAAACATGAATTTATTCCTTCTCTCCTTCTTTTTGCAAACCTGCCAGAGATTAAACAGATATACAGGAGATGGCAGAAGATGCACACAAAATTTGGATGGTGTGCTTGGCATCCTCTAAAACACTTGGTGGAGCAGATGAGAGTTTAAAGAGAATATCCTAATTAGTATTGGTCAGGGACAGATGCAGAAGACTGAAAACTAGGAATAGAGGAAATCATTAGGAAACTTGGGTTAAAGAAATGGAACCCTAACACTCAGCCAGGCAAAATTCCCACAGAAGCTGAAGTATACATTGTAGCACAAAGTACCTGCACAAAGTTTTCATGTTAACATGTAAAACCCCCATATGTTATATCAGCTCTTTCAAATTTATAACAACATTTTCAGAACAATGATGCTTTCACAGAACTGCAATGGAAAAATAAATATCTTGCTTCTTTTGAAGAAGATGAGCTGCCGTCATAACTGCACCTTTGAGATAACTTAGCTTGATATTTTGTTCCTTTGCTGCATATTCCTGAATTGAGACTCTTGCTTTCACTTGAAATCTTCATATAATATCTCTGGGAATTTACCAATATTAAGCACTAAGGGCATTGTTTCAAATAGCTGTAGGGATGTTTTAAAAACACTGGCAAAATACCCAATAACAGCTTGGACAGTTTAGGACAAAGAAAGCCATGGGGTTTTTTAACAAATAATGAAGCAGAATCCATGTACAAACAAAGGAAGCATTGGAGGATATGCAGGAGATGGCAAAAAGCTTGCACAAAGAGGGAAGGGGGAAGCTCCTGCAAAGTCCATGGTGATGTTCTAAGCAGATAAGGGATGGCAGTTAACAATAATATGGTCACAATCAAACCAAATGTATTATGCCAAAAGGGTCCAGTGGAATAAAGCAGGTCCATAGCCTGCAAAATAGCAAAAAAAATAGCTATTAATCTAACTTTTAAAGTAATTTTAATATCTGCAGCTTTATTGCAAGTTAAAACACAACTGTTTCTGTAAAAATGTTGCATACTACATTCTTAAGTGTCTTCCAAGGCTCTTGGCAGTGAATCTCAATACTACATGTGAAAAACAGATTTTTTGAACACCACAGCCAACAGTTTTATTCAGAAACAACATTTTTTTCCTTTCTTTCATTATAAAAGAAAATAAGGAACTTTTTCCCCCATTATTTCTCTATTATGCAAGTTCCTGTTTCATAAGGAAACTAAATTGTCTGTGGATGGCTTTGGTGTGTGCTTCACTTTGTCATCAGTAAGTGAATCAGTAACTAGCAAACACGTTTTAGCTGAAAAGTCCTAGAGTCTTTCAAGTAATGTTCCACCCATAACTTCTGCAAACTAACCAGCTAACTATGCCCAGAATAGTTACTATTTCTCAGAACAGTGGGTCATCATTAAAATCACCCTTTGAAGATCCTGTTGAATTTTGTTGCGTCAAATTTGTTTCAAAGACCATACTATTGTGTGTGACTTATTTTCTCCTTTCAAGTTTGCTTTTCCCCTGCAGATCTTCAAGAGAAGCACCTTAATTTCTGATCTAAAACCTATGCTATTTTCCAGCTTTCTCTTATCTTCTCTTTTGTGCTGTCAATTGTTATGGAATTAAAAAAAAAAAAAATTAAAAAACCCCCAAAACTATCTCTTGATAGATCTAACTGGGAAGTTCAGTGGATGGTTAATGGAAAGAAATTACCTGGTTTGACACAAGATATCTATATTGTGTTAACAGACTTAACTTTTATGTGTTTGGTTTCTTGAATTGAATGCCATTTAAGAGCTCATTCTAGGGTTCTTACAAAACATTTATGAGAATGGATGTCTTGATGTCAAGTATTTTGGCAGGATACTTTGTGAAGCCTTTTAATAAGGAACACAAAACTCCTACTGTTGTATCAAATATACAACAAACATAACAAAAATGAAAACAAAATGCCTCAAATGTGTTTGGGAGGTATACACAGGAGTGCAAAACCCACATAAAATAAGAGTGTGCTTAAGGAGCAGTTTCATGCTTATTCATGTAGTATTTTCTTCCCTATCCATCCTCTCAGATATGGTAGAATAAAAGGCAGCATAAAGTTTGTTGTATTTCAGAATGTTTATTTTTGTGATTAAAAACGTTAATTCCATCTCAATTCTTTTGAAGCTGGTGGCTTTTTGTGACTCATTGTGATTGTGTCAAAGCAGAAATAACACAGATTAATCCTTTTATCTAATCTGACAATCAACAGCTCTTTGCTTTACCAGCCACCACAGACCTTGGCCTTGCTCATAAAGCTTTTGTTCTTTAATACATTTGCTTTCCAGGCATTGTTTTCAGCAGGTATCTACAAGACTTCAGTCATACCTGAAACTCTGTCTTTTATCCGTTTTTCCTTCAAATACCCATTCTTCTTCAGCTCTATCCCTACTTTTCAGAATGCATGGAAATTGAACATGTGTCATCATCACTGAGATGGCCACAGCACTCAAGAGCACTCCTTTAAAAACTCCAGGGCCTCCAAGTGTCTGTACCTTGTTATCTAAAAATCTTTCATACCTTTTCCATGTCATAGTCCCGTAAGTAGCTCCCCACAGCTCTGGCCCTTTCTCTCCTTCTACCTTCCTTCTGCATTTCCAGCTCACACCTTCCTGTTCCTAGCACAGCCACCTTACCCTGCTTGTCCCTCACACAACCTCCTGTCCCTTCCTCCTCACAGCACAGCCAGCAGACTCCAACTGACTCCTCTATCAGCTAATTCACTCTTTTATCACACCCATAGCTGTGAGGGCAAGGCTGCTCCCACTCTTTGATAATTAACACAGCTGCAATGTTTGGGGGGCAAGATTGCCTTTAGCACTCTCTCTGCCTGTCTTCCCACAAACAAGTGTCAGGTGATAGCTGTTGCGGGAATAGTTTATATCTATTCAGCGTTAACATGCAACTTTACATCTTTGGGTAGCTGCCTCAGTTTTCATCACAGCCTTTACTTCATTGTATTACTTGTCCCCACTACCTTTCCTGTTGTTGCTCTGTTTTCTGGCTTCTCCAGTTACTCTGCTTGTCAGCCCAACTCCAAATAATGCTGCCTATGAGATATTCCTTATTTGATTAAACACCATGTAATCAAAACCACAGACTTTGGATAAAATTAATTGTATGATGATTGACTTCATTATTTCATCAAGATTTAACAGGAAATAAATAATTTTCATGAAGTGAGTGACATAAATCAGGAAACTAGTTCATGATAAATGGATAGTGAGAAAGCAGTATCTGCAAGAAATAAGGATTTTGTTAGATACCATGTGGGGAATTTCAACAATGGTTCAGGTCTAGAGGAGAGGAGGGGCTCTGAATGCCCACTTGGGGATGGGTGGAACTAAATCTGTTCCTAGGGAAATGTGGTTGTACAGAGTAAAATACCTACTTTCTGTTAGAAATGTCTCAGATTAAAAACATCAGAAAGAAAAATGATCTCTTGATTAATATTTATCATGTTTCTTCTGATAGTGTATTTCTGACATCTCCAACTTTCTTTGAAATATTGTATGATGTTTTATATTCTCTCCTGCAATGTACTCTGTGAACTTTTGTTACAAATCCCTTTGTTACCATGGAAGCTGACAGCTGTAGAAACCCATTCTTCATCTTTCCCTTCTTTTTCTAGTACAATTTCAGATGTCTTGACCTTAGAAAGTGTTGGTTTTACACTTAAAATTACCAATAGATTGACGCCAACTAGGTTTTAGTGGTTAGTGAAATATAAAGTACCCTAAGAAGAGACATTGTTGGTTCAGATCTATCAATCTCCATTTGGATGGCAAAGTCTATGATGAATCCTAAAGAATGCCAGCTGCTAACATCCTAAGGTCTGCTGTCTGAAATGTAGAACCCCAGAACAAAGTAGGAGAGAGACTGTGGGCATATTCTGTTGACTATGGGCTGCTAATAACCAGTAGTTTTTCTGACTGCTGAAGCACATGGGAGCTCTCTCAAGTACTTTCAGGTAAAATCTAAGCTGTTAGATGTTGAAGTTACTCTGGTTTCCAAAACCTCTTCCACAAAGAACTATAAAAAATAAATTTTATCTCCCATATTGCTTGAACCCTTCCAGAAGTTCTTTGACAATTCAGGTATGATTTCTCTGGTTTTAGCAGGACCTCCTACAGTAAGTGCACTGGAGTCATAACCACCAAACTCATGACACTACAGCATGGGATGGCTTCTGGGGAAAGAATAAATACCTCAAACTCTATGGCAGTGAACTGAGTTTGTGCATCCAGGTTTGGGTGATGAGTGGTTACAGGGGTGGCTTCTGCAAGAAGCTTCCTCTTTCCTTCCTCTCCAGTCCAGCAGAGACAATCCCAGCTGGCTCTAAGATAGACATGCTGCTGGTCAAGGCTGGGCCTATCAGAAATTATGGTTATGCCTTTGTGATAACATAGTTAAGAAGAGAAATAAAGTGATTGCACAGTTGTAATTGAAAGGAGAGAAAATCAGAGTGAGAATATGTGAGAAGAACAGCTCTGCAGAGACCCAGGTCACTGGAGAAGGAGGGAGAGGAAGTGTTCCACATGCTGGAGCAGAGATTCTCTTGCAGCCTGTGGTGCAGCCCATGGTGAGACAGCTGTGTCCCTACAGCCCCTGGAGATCCACAGGGTTGCAGATATCCACCTGCAGCCCAAGGAGGAGCCCCATGCCAGAGCAACTGGATGCCTGAAAGGAGGCTGTGATCTAGCCTGTGCTGGAGCAGGCTCCTGGCAGGGACTGTAGACCTGCGGAGAGAGGAGTCCACACTGGAGCAGGTTTCCTGGTAGGACTTGTGACCCAAGCACGGAGTGTGACCTGGAGCAGGCAATGCCTGAAGGACGTCACCCGGCAGAGGTGACCCATGATGGAAGATTTTGTGGAGAGCTGTCTCTTGTGGGCTGGATTCACATTGGAGAAGCTCACAGAGTGTTATTTGCCATGGGAGGCACCCCGCAATGGAGCAGGAAAGGACTCCTCTTGCTGAGCAGCTGCAGAAACTACCTGCGAGGAACTGACTGTAACCCCCATTCCCAATTCCCGAAGCTGCTGGGGGAGGTGGTAGAGATGGGAAGGAGAGAAAAGTGGGGGGAAGGTACTTTTAAGGTCTTGTTTTACTTCTCTTTGTCCTGCTCTGATTTTGTTAGTAATGTATTCAATTAATATCTCTAATTTGAATCTGTTTTGCTCATGACAGTATTTGATGAGTGATCTTTCCTGGTCCTTATGAATCCTTGAACCCTTTGTTATATTTTCTCTCTCCTGTCCGGCTGCAAAGGGGAGTGATAGATAGTTTTACTGTCTATCTAAGGCAGTGGAGCACAACCCTCTCTGGTGCTAGGTACTAGATGTGAAATAGGGATAGCCAAAAATTCAGCATGGGTTTTCCCATGCACTTCAGAGTTGGGGCAGGAAAACCAAAAATAATTAACCCAAGATTTTTTCTTTTGTGAGAACAGAAGGGCATATACATTGTTAAAAGCTTGGATATGATGTACAAGCAGATTATAAAAGTACCAAAATAGTATGCAGGTTTACAATCCTGGCCAAGTTTGCCTGTGTTCACTAGGGTTTGAATATTGTAGTTTTCATTTGATTTCAATCATTTCAGAAAATACTTTATAGACATAAATAACAGGTATCAAATTTATTAAAAAATCAGTAGGAATCAATCTCTTTTTTTTCTATCTGAGTATTTTGAATTTTCCCTTTTTTAGTGCATCCATACTGTTAAAACCATGCTGAAGAACAGCATAAGGACACAAGAAATGGTAACAAAAATAGAATTCAAGTACCTCTGAATCTGAACCAACCTCAGACTTCAATTACATGACATATGCAATATTTAATAAATTTAATGTACTAATATATTAATTAATTCCTTCCACTGTATCATTATTAATAAATACAGAATAAGTTATTGGCAAAAAAACATCTCTGATAACTAATTTTTAATTACTTTATGTGACCATTTTCTGATAGAAAAAGTTCTGAGGTAATTTGCATGTGTGCTTAAATATTCAAGGAAAATCAAAGCTAACTATGCATCTAGATTTTAGTAGGTAAAGGCCTTAATGAAAAATCCTTTGCCTGTTGGGAAAATAACTGTCTTCTCCTGTTTGATTAACTAACATAAATACAATGGAATTTTAGTTGCAGAAAAGATAATGCAAGTCACTCGACATTGAAACAATAAAATTACCAGCATAAAACTCTATCCCTCCTACTCACTGTACTCTCTCATGTGGTCTGACCTGCTGCTTTCCTCTGCTCTTTTCAAACACTGTGCTCTAAAATAGTCTACTTCCAGACACATGTAATATTTGAAACCAGCATCAGTAAGACATAACAGGTTTGAGTTTCCACAGGCAGAGGGACTTTTCTTAGTATTGAGCTTATGACAATTTTTCCAAGTATATTAACAACCATGGGTAACACAAGAAATAACACTTCTCATAAAGAACCTCATTAATACACAAAACATAACAAACTACGAGAAACCAAAGAGTCAAGTTAAATAGCTTTAACATTAATTTTTTTTTTTTTTTTTTTTTTTTTTTTTTTTTTTTTTTTTTTTTTTTTTTTTTTTTTTTTTTTTTTCTTTTATTACTATAGGCTGTGTCAGGCACCTAAGCTCCTTCTGTGATCAAGAGAGAGAAAAGAGGATCAGAGATGTGCACATAGTACATGACATTAATAATCTTCTGGAAGTGTCCTTGAAGTAATGTCACTTAGATTGGAAGTTTAACTCTTAGATTGCTGCAATAACTTCAAATTAAACCCATTAATACAGGCTGTGTACAGGAATTCCCAGGGAGTTTCAGTGACAAGGCTTAGTCTACTCAAATACAGACTAAACTTCACATGGCTGTTATAATTAGAGTAAGAGATGTTCAATGTCAGGACTGACAGCTCAAAGAGACTTGAACACATAGAAGCCTCACCTGAATGCCTAATAGGTTTGGGTAGAGTAAGTCTTTGTCTGTGCGTGGTGCATCCAACAAGGAAGGTGCTCACTAGCAGTGCCCAGAGACTCAAACACATCGTTCAAGAGGAATGTAGGAGCCTTCAACTGCTGTCACAATGAAGTGGTGTTTCTCTAAAACAGGGAAGGAAAGCTGGCACTTAAATCACGCCCTAACCTGAGCCTTTGATCCCTGGGGCAACAGCTGGCCTCTGGGACCAGCACTTTCCACCTGAACCAGAGCTGGACTTGCTGCTGCGCATGAATGAAAATTGATACTACTGATTGGTGCTCAATTGGCTTCTCTTTGTGTGTCATGTCTGCTTCAAGCTTGCTTTTGTCTTTAGTTTGATGGCTGTTTTATTAATAAATAGATTCCAAAGAGAGGTAAATAAGTTCTAATTCTAAGACTGAATTGAGATTTTACTGCCTTATGTCCTCCCTTGTATTTGCAAATAAAACAGAATTTAACATGAAGTGCTGACCTTAGTCTAAATATCTGAATGTGTAAGAATCAGGAAATAATGCATTTGAAGTTGAATATTATAATTATTATTTCTTGGCAGGTCAGTAACAATGAGTTCTGTAATTAACACCTCCTCTCCTTCAGTAGCATGAGGCTCTGCTGACTTCTTTAATCAAAATGTTTGTGTGCTTGTCATTTGGCCCTTGCTGTTGTGTGTCACCACAGCATAAAAAATACCCAGAGCATTGCTTCTTCCATACCTCTGGGTAGAAATGAACATTAAACATATTGCAAAGAATCATCCTTTATTTTTTTTTTAGGTGTCCAAAGTGGTAAAAATGATGCAATTTGAGCTAGTTCAAACAGTTCTTTCTCAGGTGGGTAGGACCTTTTTTGAAAGAGACAACCTACTGAAATTGGTGGACATATGAGAGAGGTCCTCCAGCTTTGGGATGCACAATCTCCATGTATGACACTCTTCATGTTTATTAGTATCCTTAATAAATGCAATAAAAATCCAACTATATTCATCCACTTCAAGTCTATGTAATTGAAAATGCAACTTTCTTTCACCCTTTATACAAAGTTTGAAACTACAGAAGATGAATGAGTGGGTCAAAGGAGCTCTTCATAAGTTTAGATTACTGTCTTTAAAAATATTGCAAGGTTATGATTGAGTTAGCCATTTAAAATATTGCTGTCCACTCCTACCATCATACCCACAAGGGCAACAGATATCTTAGTTTAAAAAATTATCTCAGTTACATGCATAAATGGCATATTTTCTCATTTCGTTCATCTCTCTTGGAAACGTGGCTGGTTGACACCTGCTGGCCACACACAGAACTCTGATTTTGCTCCTTGAAGTTCAACAACCTTTGCTATAATTCTGCTTTATTCAGTTGTAGCCATTCTGATGAGGAAAGAACTCTCTTCTTAACCGAGTATGGGGTTGCAGAGGCAGCCCTGTCATTCACATGGTGCAACAGCTCTGGGTTCTTCACTTCTACCCATTCCCAGTGGTAAGTAGTGTTGATCACTTAAAAATTGAGAGCTATTAAACATTTTTGACCTTTGATCAAGGAAGGAGAAATCATGTCATTCCATGTTATTCTGATATCAAAAAATGGAATATGGAAGATACTGTTACTTTTCCTCTTCAAAAAGAAATTAAATGAAAAGCAGAGCCCATAGTAGGCCCAATGTCTATTTCTCAGTGGTCTGGTTATCAGTGGCCTGATTTTCATGTGTGTAGTTATGATCCAAGCTATAGAGATAAAAAGGGTAGTAGCAGTCTGGATGTTTGTCAGGTTGTCAGAAATATTTCATTCTTTACACTAAGATATGTATCCAAGTTGCAACATTATTGTTATATACTCATTATAAACAGGATTTTCTTCTGCTGGTTGACAATTTTTGGGTGGAGGCTCCAAGAAAGGCTTACATTTTCTTTTCTTGTTGCTATAGATTTCAAATAGGAACACAACATTGATGCATAAATTACTGTTTATATGATTTTTTTCATACCTATAGGAAGACATATATTCTCAAAAATACCCATCCTCTTGGTTGCACCTTGGATTTATAAAATACTTAGAGATATTATGTCTGAAGGTTGTGTAACTGACTGATATGCATCCAGTTGGCTAAATTCAGGCAATGTTGACATAACTGAGGCAAAAAGTCACATGCTCCGTACGGACTCTAGTAAGAATTATGTCTTTGCATGGTCTTAAAGAGGAGGAGAGAAAGTGTGGCTTTTGACTTCCTGTCCTAGGGGGATGATTATGACACTTGCAGGACCAAGTGCAGCCTAAGAGAGAAAAACCCCACAACATTGTTTTTTGGAGGGAAAAAATAACCCACTTGCTAGATGCCAGCAGCCATGAAAATGTGGGTTTCTCCAATTCATACCCATCCCTCTCGTACCTGCTTTAAGAACGGTGGTGTAGGTTTTAGTTCCACTCAAACAGTACTGATGAATCCCTCTATGCTTGAGTTCTCTTTTCTATAGTGACAAGACACTTGCACACAGCTTCAAGGACAAGCAACAGAGCAGCCTCTTTCTGTTTGCTATAACATTATACTGAGAACCTGGCTACATTCTTCTCTGCTTTTCATCTTATATCCTTAATGATTTTGTAGTCTTGGGGATCCCCAACTTCTTCAAAGTAGGTAAAAGGCAAGCAGACCTTCTGCTCTGCCAAAAGCTTAATGGGAATCTGTGTGATCACCTAGATCTATACAAAAAATAGGGTCTGACACGGCCCTTAGGGAAAGTAAAGTAGCACAGCTTGCCACAGCAAAACTTCTTTCCATTATCCAAACAGCCCACATCTGTCCAGGTTGTATAATGGAACTAACCCCAGGCTCATTCGGCTCCTCAGATTTTCCTGGGCATTGTCTGATAGTTGCTACAGCCTAAAAACTATCCTTGCCTTGCCTGGAGGACTGCTGGGAATGAATTGGTATGGACGGTAGGAACAGTACCTAGGAACAATGTTCCAGACACCTGCTATTTTTAGCCATTTTCATATGCCTTTGAGTCTCCTGCAGGTCCTTTGCTCTCTTTTACCTCCAGGCTGGCCCATACCATTACGTGCTTCAATGCTTTTGTGAAAGGATATGTGCAGAGGAGATGTACTGATGATTTTATTATTTCAAAACTAATTTTCTTTTCCTAATCTTTGTATTTATCTTGTAAGCTGTTTAGTTTAGTCCTGTTGTTTCTCACAAACTAAGATTCATTAGTTGCCCACAAGATACTGTGACAAATAGTGAAGTATCATCCCTACTCAGTTCCTCCAAATCTCTGCTGTTTGTGATTTTCTGGATCTTTTTCACAATATTTTTGTTGCCTTCTGCCAATGAGTTTTAATCTTTTTAGTAACTCTTTAAGGTCTCTCACATCTTCAGAGATTATTTTTACCCTTTTGATTTATATTGTTAATATAGATGGTCAGGATGGTACTGATTTTTTAAAATGTGTGAGAACATTCACAAACTGACAGAAAATAATGAAATTTCTGTTTTGCTCTCAGCTCTTAATAGCCCTGAAAACCAGCTTAACTGTTTTTGATATTTATTGAGGACCTGACCTTCCTCCACTTGACATCCTGAGTATAATCACTTCCTAATTATTTATGTTCTGTATTTCTTACATTGGAGTTATGAAATGATGTTCTACTTTGTGGCGGTGCATGGCTTGTTTCATTTATTTAATATAATTTTATATTGGATTTTGTATTTGGTTCGTTCCATGTACCCCCCCTGTTGGATGTAATGGTTCAGACTTGTTTACCCCAAAGTTAAGTTTTACCGTTATCTGTCAATCATCCCTTCCCCTTCATACCCACTTGTCAATCCCCTCTCTCCCCTCTTGGGCGCCCTTCTATCACTCCAGGACCCTTCCCTGGCTTCTAGAAAGCTCCAGGGAGGGCGTCGAGTGATAGGCTGGGGCCTTGGAAATCCCCTACTGCCTTTTTGTGGTTGGTCCCCAGTTCTAAGGTTTACACCCCCAGTTACGCCCCTGTTGGTTCCCATTGGCTGACTGGTTGTCACCACCCCTAATCCCTCCCCTGTTTATAAGTTACTGCACAGCTACTCTCAGGGCTCTTTCTGGGCAGCAGGAGAAGAGTGCAGAGCTCCGTGTCCCCTCTCCAATAAACCACCTTATACCCTGCTCAGAAGAGTCAGTCCTTCATTCAGTTGCCACGGTCGTGTATTCCATCTACGTGCCCGTGGCTGGTGGTGGGATCCAAATTCCCACAGGGAGGAGGTGGCCTGCTCTGCCTGTCACCTTAACCTCACCACGCTGCCGCAGTGGGATAGACTGAGCTGGCCTGTGGCTGCGCTGGTCAGCGTGTTTAGGACACTGCGACACTACTTTGATTTTTTTTTTTTTTTTTTTTTTTTCCCAGTTCTGTTGGTATCTTTAGTCATCTCTTGCCCAGATGCTTCTTGCAGCTGAAAGTATTTGTTGTTCCAGGAAAGGTTTATTGTAGTACTTTGAGATATAGTCACAGCACGTCCTGAAAGACCCCACCTAGTAAAGAACAAAATTCAGATTTCACTGCCTAGATACCACAATTCTGGGAAATAACATTTGAGTGTAATTTGAAATGGTTTAATTATTTGACTTCGCTATCTTTCTAAATCAAGTGGACCAATGAAATAATTTTCAAAGTGAACTGCATCTATTTTCTTGTAACATCAGTCCATCACATACTAAAGACTGAAACCTAACATGCAATAATTTTCCTTTTTTTTCAGTAACTCTCATTTTATCTTTTTGTATTTTAGTGTATCAAATTGTAACTTTTTTCTTTTCCTCTGTATGCAAATGTCAGACTTCCTGCCAAGAGCTGAAAATATTTCACAGTGGAGAGTGAAGAAAGGAATGCCTGCAGCAAGTTTTTTGGGTGATTTGTTTTGCATCTCACATGGCTGCAAAGAGCTAAACAATATCCAATGGAGAGAAAAAAACCCTCACATTATATTTATCAGATATATTTTGGTAACAATTATTCTTACATCTTCCTGTGTATTTTCTTCATTTATATAAATTCTGTTGATGTGCATGTGGTGTCACAATTGATAATTATGAATTTGTGAATGATAAATTTGTGATAAATATGAATTTTAATGGTTGTGGTTCAGTTCCTAAACTTTCAGCATTTCTGCAAGGGCAGAATGCTGCATTCAAAACCTCCTGCAGGTACAGAACCCCAGGATAGCTTGATTTGCCACTGTAATGGTTCAGATGAGAGCAGGATTGAAGGAACTAAATTGTAAAGATAGATGTCGCAACTAAACCCAAACATGTTGATGCTCAAACATGATCTGCCTATATTAAAACCTTGGTTTTAATTTCCAAGACTTGCCTCCTGTGTGGCCAGAAGGATAAGGAGGTGGGTTGTTTTGGATATAGTCTAGGTGATATCAAAGTTGTAAGAAACAAAATTTGTGCACATATCATAACAAAGATGAAGATTTATTTATTGCAAGACTAAAATTGCCAACTCGTGCCCTGAGCCAGGCAGGTGGGGAGTTTTTGAAGGGTCTACCTCAGATCTTCACTGCTTATGTAACTAAGGCTGACACAACTAAAGATCACACAAATAAGGCTTTCCTAATGACTGTTGTTTCAAAACAGATCCAGTAACCTCCTGTTTGAATCATAAATTAATGGAGGTCTCTTTACCTTTCCCAGTACAAGAAGATCCTACTGCAGTGAGGGATAAAGAATAAAGCACTCTTGTCCTGACCACACTTTTAAAGAAGTAAGAGTAACACAGAGAAAATGTGCCCTTTCTGCTAGACTACCTCTTCAAATCAAAGAGTGTTTGAGTTTACTGTTCCTAAGTATTCCTCAGCAATATCTGTCTGCTGGGAATTTGTCCTAGCTTGCTTGGAAGCATTTGTGACTGAGATTGAAGTAACTTGGGAATCATTCTGGGGATTTTGCAAAACTGAGCCCTTATTACTCTTTCTCTTTCTGGCTGAGTGGTAACAGGTTCCACTGGATGAAGTTCACAGTAAGAAGGTGTTTTCTCAGTATCTAAGTGATACTGAGACCAGCACACTACTTCCTTTAACAAAAATTCATTTTAGTAGACAATGAAACTATGTAGATAAAATTATCTTGCTTGCTTCTGTTTCAAAAAACTTTTAAGATAAGCCCTAATATGCAGATTTTACTCTGTGTGTGTGTGTGTGTGTGTGTGTGTGTGTGTATGTGTGTGTGTGTATATATATATATATGGGTTTCTTACCCAGGGTTCCAACATATATAGATATATATATACACACACTATATGAATAAGTACTGATTTCCACTCTGCCTCATCCCAAGTTCCCCAAAGGGCTTATTTATATGACTGCTATAGCAGGATCAAAAGACATCCATATGTGCTTCCAGTCTAGAGCAGCAGCAGCGTTCAGTAGACAGTATGTGGAAGTCTGGAATTGGTGAAGACAGGAAATTTCAAAGGCAGTCTGCAACATTTATTGCCCAGTCAACTGCTGATAGAAGATAACTACTACACTTTGAATTTTTAGTGCTATAAATATCTTCTCTTCCATAAATTTGAAAACACATTGTTGGTGGGATTTTTTTTCCAAAATGTGTATCAGGAAGTCTTACTTTCTTCCCTAGTAATACATAAACAGCCTTAAAACTATCATCCAGAAGTGAGAATTCTCTCCTTTGTTGAAAAGTATTCACATCCACATTTTCAACTCCCCAGTTACAGCTGTTGCTGTGCTGTAAGCTGTCAGCTTCTTCCTGAAGCCCTGCCACTTCTTCCTGTAAGAACCCAGGCTCTTAGAGGAAGTGCTATAGATGCAGAAAGAATTTGGGATCCATGGGGAATTAGACTGTAGGGTGATTGTATATAGGGTATTTGCACTCCAGATTTTTGCTGGAGCATACGCTTGGCAGGCACCTAAAGAAAGGTGAGCAGCAGTGTCTTTGGGATTCAGGGAAGTGTGGCTCTGGCAGCCCTGTTTAAAACATCCTCCTGTCTTTAGTCCAAACCTGCTCCTCTGGTACCCCTCATCCCAATGCAC
The DNA here is from genome assembly GCF_015227805.2 of Hirundo rustica. Taxonomy (NCBI): domain Eukaryota; kingdom Metazoa; phylum Chordata; class Aves; order Passeriformes; family Hirundinidae; genus Hirundo; species Hirundo rustica. The sequence continues at coordinate 92,306,007 of NC_053452.1, read as the reverse complement.
TCAGAGCAGCAGTATCCTTATGCTGTTTTGGTCTCAAAGGAAACAGCCCTGACCTTGCCAAGAGGTCCCAGTGGCCCAGGAAGCTGGTTTGATTTTGTTCCTAATGGGAACTGTGAGAACAGGAAGGGGGAACACTGGTCTTATGCCCTAGAAGAGCACAAAAGAAGAAGTTGATGAATAAAGGAGGGAAGAAAGCATTCCTTGTCTTTGCCCCTCCGTCAGACATAACCATAGTCTCCCACAGAAGTCTCTCTCTGAAACTATACTGACCCCTCTTCTACCCAGACATTTGGATGTGCTTGGACCTTTCTGACTCCTGTCTCTTGCTCAGCATTCCACACAGGTCTCCTCTGCTATCCTGCTTTTAAGAGAGACATCTGCTGTGGAAGTTCTCTCTCTTTTCACTCAAAATTGCTCAAATCATCATCTCTCTCAAATCATCATCATAACCCTCACTTTGACCACTAACATGCAAGTGTCATCCTTTCAGTGCCCCTCCTTCCTCTAGTTCTGCTCCCTTCTCTAAACAAATTAGTAACAATTGGAGATTTAGCCATTTTCAAACTAGGAAGTGACTTTGTAGAATATATATGCAACAATGTGGTGGTGCAAGAGTTGTTTTATTAAGTTATTTTTGTAAGTTTTATAAGAAGTTTTTTATAATGGTTCATTCCACTGTGCCCCCCGTTTTCTGTAATGATTTCCCCCCTATGAGTTGGTTATATAACCAGTTGTTTTATGTCAGTCATTCCTCTCCTCCACCTGTCCCTGTCAATCCCGCTCCCTCTCCTCTTGGTTGCCCTGTCTGTCACTTCGTGACCCTCCCCTGGATTCTGGAAAGATCCAGGAGAGGTGTTGAGTGATAGGCTGGTGCCTCGGAAATCCCCTTCTCCCCTCTTGTGATTCGTTCATTGTTCAGAAGTTGACACCCCCTGTTACACCCCCATGTTCTCTTATTGGCTGACCCGTTGTTGCCACCCCTGGATCCTCCCCCGTTTATAAGTTCGTGCTCAGCTTTGATCTGGGTTCTCTCTGGGCAGCAAGTGTCTGGGGTGGAGCTCCTTCCTGGACTCCCCTTTAATAAACCACCTTTTACCCTGCTCTGGAGAGAATCGACCCTTTTTCCGCCACCGTAGTCGTGACACCATCAGGTCCATCTGCCAGTGTGGGGAACAAAGACCCACAGGAAGGAGGTTGCTCGCCTGCTTGCATCCCCGACCGATCTGCGTTTGCCGCAGTGCAGAACTGAGCTAGCCTGTGGTCAACGCCTGCTAGGTGTGAGGGACACTGCGACACAACATTTAACTTTAATCACCCTTCCTGTGATTAACAAACAAATTTTAAACAGCATTTAATGTTTTGTTTTTTAAATGCTGGCATAGACATTATTTTTGTACTCCATTCAGAAAGAAACTCCTGAAAATGTAAACTGACTAAAAAGAGGGAAAAAAGTGTGATATAAATTGAGAGATACATGCAAAAAACCACTCATACAGATGAAAAACGTAGTGTTATATTATTTTTCTTTTGAACCAGCAATGAAACAAAGTCAGTTTAAACTAATTATAATTGTATTTCCTATGTAATGTAGTTGTCAATGAAACAATAGCATGCATCAAAGGGATGAAACTATTTTTTTTAATCTCTATTTCCACATCTTTGGCATTTTAAAAAACAGCCATATTTTTCCTACAAGACTCAGAATATTTTGATTTTTCAAGTTACCTATGGAATTCTGCCTTGTGAGGTGCAAAATGAACAGGGGAAATTACAAGATGTGATAGACTCCTCATGAAGTCCACTCTAATAAACTGTGTATGCCTGAAGGATCCCCAGGAGTGGAGAAAGACACTTGTTAAATGAAGCAACGGTTTCTATGGAAATGGAAAATAAACACTCTCTGGAACTTCCTTTAAGAACCCCCCAAAACCCACTTAGGCTGATTTAATGAATTATGTTACATTTGGTATATCTTTCCAGACTGAAAACGTGATGACTTTCTACTCCAATAATGACTAGCAGTGCTGTTAGTCAAATTCCTTTACTGGGCAGATTTACTAGCTTAGCTTGTAAAAGAGATGTGGATCACTCTAGTCTGCTTGTGTACGTGACCACACTTAGCTAATCACATTTAGATGTCTTGCTATCTTTTTGCATATAGTGCTGTTTAGTTATAATTTGTTTTTCATTTTGAATGTCTATTGATGGATAAAAATATGACTTTTTAACAGCAGACTTCTTTGCAAACTGCAATTACACAACCTATTCTGTAACACAGATGTGAAAACATTCAGGAGTCAACTGGTCAACATGTCTTCTTTCAAATGTCAGTGTCCTACCTGATAGTTATGAGTCCTTTGCAAAATCCATGTCACTGAGTACTCAAAATCAAGCTCCAAATGCAAAACAATCCAAAATCATGGATGGATTTTACACCTGACTTTTTGCAATAGTAGCAGAAAAGCATGCTTGAAGTTCTGCAAGACATATGCTATGATGAATGGAAACCAATGAGTTCATAAGCAAAAAAGCCAAAGTATAAATATTAAATATTTTATGTTTAATTTAAAACATATCTTTTCTATTGAAATAATTCAATTTAAAAAATCTTTCTAAAATAAAATTTGGCCTTTGGAAAAAAGTAGTTAAGCATAAAGGCTTGAACTTTGGTCAAAATCAAATAGATTTTGATGTGTTCTTTCAGCTTACAATAAATTTTTAGCTTCCATGAAATAGGACATAATTCCTGCTCCCTTCAATGGGCTGCGACATTGTCTGTGAGAGAGAAGAACTAAATCCTCTAGTTCTGCCAGATGAGTAAAGCACTGTGTTTTTTCTATTATGAAGGAAGGTATTGTCAGAAATACCCTACTCTCTTCTTCAGAAACAGATTAATCTAACATCTAGCACACCTGAGAGCGGCAGCCTAGTTGCAGAAATGACAAAAAAATACCAGGCATCTTGGATTTACCATAACTTTCAGAGCATGGTTCTCTGAAATGGCTTCACATAATTTTGGCCACATGGAAATATTGGAAAGAGTGGATATAAATTAAAAGATAAAACCCAAACCAACTAACCAAAAATAAAAAAAAATAAAAAAAAAAACCCCAAAACCCCAAAAACAAAAACAAAAACAAAACACCTAACAAAACCAAAAACAAACCAAACAAAAAACCCCCACCACAACAAAAAACAAAAAACCCCAAAAACTCACATTCAAATTTCATTTGTCACTGCAGCCTTACTAGATGATCTCCTGATATTTGAGCATTTCATATTCAGACTCCTGCTGTGTAACACACAGCACAACTCATATTTCTGCAACATTTATTTCAATCAGAACTTGTGGAAGGAAGCCCCACCTAAACCAGAAAACTGCATGAATGTTCAGCTCTTGTTCACATATAGATTTTCCTGCAAAAATTAACTCTGGACAAATGAATTCTGATTTGCAACTCACCTCTTACATACTGTTAGGAAGAGAAAGAGAAATCAAGGAGTTGTCATTAGCAAATCTCCACTGATATTGATCACAGCAAGTTTGATAATGAAAGAAGTATATTTTATCACAATTACTGTATTTAGTTTTTGTGGTAAGGTTTTGGTAGTCATACAAGTGAATGTTTATTGAGTAGTTATTGAGATGAGGAGTCTTTTATTTTGAGCCATAACCTTCAATTGGAGGGGATCTGGCATGAGAACAAGCTGTTTTATATCGATATAAATATTTAGATATTGATCGAGGGTCTGTGGAAATGAAATAAAAAATAATGCTCTATAGTATTTGAAAGACTGAGTTATGTTACCAGAGAATGTCAGGCCTCAAAATTAGTTATTAACTGAGAGTATATTGACAAAATAAGTGGATCTGAATCCGTATTAATAGAAGGCTAGAGGATGACAATATAATTAATACAAATCTCCTAATACTAAGCATCTCTGTATTGAAAGCATGTTCTCTCAAAGAACTAAATGTTAGCACAACAGTGCTTGTTTCTCTTGGGTTTATGTAAAAACACTTTAATTTCACTGCATGTCTTTTTAATGAAGAAGTTAAAACAATTTGAAGTCGACAGGATATATGTTGATTAGATACTTTGATCGTTTACATTGTAGTTTTAAGGGAATACTTAATTATGCTTTGGCAGGTTACTCTAAAAAAACCACATTTATTGGCTAAAGATTACTGAATAGTTTTACCAGTATATTCAATGTGAACTTGTCAACTCATTGTTTCTGTACAACCAGACTCATGTCCAGGATCTTTTATTTGGTATAGCATTTTTGGATGCAGTCTCTTGGCATTTTTTGACTATTAAACTGTGAGAGCATGTGACCTAATTTTATTAAGTAATAATGAGAATATGTCACTTGGGAGCCAGGGTGAGCATGTGTGTAGGGGGAAAATGAGGCTGAATTCCTCCACCACCAAGAGCAAACTGCAAGATCAAAGACAGGGACTTCCTTGGCAGGCAATGTTGGTCCTAAACCTCCTTATACGCTCCTCTCTCCCTCTCCTACTCCAGTGCCAAGAGCATTTTGTGGACAAAAAAATAAAATAAACACTTTTAATTTTAGGAGAGCAGGCCGTAGATGTTGGGAACTGAACTGCTACAGACCACACTGTTTGCAACCAGCTCTTTTCTTCACTGACTTGTAATAGTGATCAGTTTAACTTAATGGCTGAAGGAGGCAGATCACTGTCAGACTCTTTGGCTATATATGTGCTGCTAAATATAATGGGCAAGAAGCTGTCCTTTGGTCCTTCATGCAAATGGCACATCATTCATGGCTTGTATCCTTAGAGCTAAACATTCTCCATCATTGTGCATGTAGCAGGGAATACACTAGCAATTGTCTAGTGTGGGCAATCACACACTAGAGCTTGATATCGTGCTCAGATCTATCTAAAACCCTTGGCTCTGGATGTTGACTAAGCAAAGCACATTAAGGTGATTAAAGACAGCTAAAATCCCATTTAATGGATCAGTAACAGCATCATTGACATTCTTGGGAAACACATAGGCTGATGGATGCATAAAGAACAACCCATGATATAACTGTAAATGATGAATTCTGGGTAGTCAGAAAATGGTCTTATTTCAGATGGCTTTGCTCTTAACAAAGAGCACAGTCAGTCACCTATACCCATGCTGACGTGAAACAAGAAATCAGAAATATTCAGGGAGACAACATTCTGTGCAAAATACCGACATTTTTCTAAAAAAAGGATGAGACCCAAAACCCCACACCCACAAAGATGTTAATCTCTGACTATCCTGGGGTAGCTTTATGATGCTTGTATCCCCAGTCATCTGTTCTGTTTATGTTGGATATTAAGGCAGCAGATCCAGTCTTACAAGTTTAGAGGCTAATGTAATCCATGATAACAGGCTAAATCATGAATAGAATACAGGCCAAAGCTCATGGCTTTGTTGAGGAAACCCAGAATTTACACTTAGGAAAGTAGTTACATCATTCTGAGAAATAAAATCGCCCAGTCTTGACTGAATCTTGATCTTTGACACAGAACCAACATTGACAAAGAAAGATACTACAGTCAGAAGCAGATGAGGGTCATGAGTAATTCAAGAGCTGAGTTCTTTATGAAGAGTCAGAGCATCATATTCTGCCCAAAATGTGACCATCCAAGCGTGATCACTGCAACACTGTTAATCGGGGGAAAGACACCTGGAACACCACGAAAGCAGGTGCCTCATGGTCAAAGAGGTCAAAGAGCAGGTGCCTCCTGACAGCACTGTTGGCTCCCAGAAATTCCTCATGCGAGACATAGTTGCAAAAAACTAACAAATTAGTTCCCATGTGTGGTGGTGCGAGAATAGTTTTATTAGGTTTTTATAAGAAGTTTTATGTTATAGTTCATTTCACTGTACCCCCAGTTCTGTAACCCTTTTGTGTTTTAAGGTGTTTTGTGTCAGTCCTCCCACCCCTCACCTGACTGGGACCATCCCCTCTGCCCCTCCTCGCTCTGGGGCAGCCTGCCTATCACTTCGGGACCCCTCCCAAGGTTGTGAAACCATTCGGAGAGGGCTTCAGGTGATAGATCCCCTGGGGGGAATTCCTTTCTTTTGGGTGTGGGTGGTCAAAGGTTTGGGGGTGGGCACACCTTGTTACCCCCTGAATCCCCTGATTCGTTGCCTTGTTGTAACCACCCCTGAATCCCTCCCCCAGATACAAGGTGGAAGAGGGAGATTCAGACTCTCTCTGCTCTCTGCTTTCTCGCTCGCTGGCCTCTCTGGCCTGCGGTTTGGACCGGCTGTGGGACCCCCACAGCTCAGCCTGAATAAACATCTTCTAACCTGCTAAGCTGAGAGCCATCCTTTTCTTACTGCCGCTGCTGTCACAACACTACTTGGTCCAGCTGCTGCTGAGAAGCTGAGCCAGCAGGTAAAGATAACCTGCGTGCCTATCCGAACTGGGAACATCTTGTAGCTGTGCAAATCTGAGCTAGCCAGAGGCCGGCGTCTGCCTGGTGCGGGACAGACACAGCAACAAGACCCATGAAATCAAATTGTGTATATTAATTCTAAACTGGGCATATGTGAATGACTTTTATTAGAAATAGCATGACCAGTACTAAAGGAAAAGATACAATGACCAGAGGTTTCAGAACTTAATTCCTCTGAGTATGTTAACGAAATTGTATATATTAACCACACTTTCCCCATTCCTTCCTCTTCCATGCATTATGACAAATGACATACAGAACTGTCCATAAAATGCATAATAAAAAATACTTAATACTAAAAGGTTGAATTCTGCCTGTTGCTATGTTAAAGCACCCATCTCTTGAACAAAAATGGGATAAACAGGACTTTTGAAGCTATGAGGAGAGAACGTACTGAACATACTCACAGGATAATTCTTGTCCTTGCTATTACCTGTATTTTTGTTTTATCTAGTTTTTTCAAATCCTCCATTAGCCTGACAACTGAGTGATGTCTGTGTATACTTAAAACTCTTTGCTTAATGAGAAAAGTTCATTTCACAAAAGATCTAAAGATTTAAACACATACCTTTGTGCAAATGGGAAAGCTGTAATTATGGTACCATTGAAAAAAGAGAGAGACCAATACTGTATTAAATGGATGTGAAGGCATTGTTAAGTCACAGCTCTCATGAAAAGGTATTGAATAAAAATAAGAAAGAATTTGAGGAGCCATCAAGGTAATAGAAAATCTCTCAATGGAGAGTTGATGGCAATGGAAGGAGTTTTATATAAGGGATTTATGTACATAATTCTGTATATTGATTCTGATGTGTCTTAGACCTTGAGCAGAAGAGGATCTGTGGAAGACTGATGACTTGCATTACAGTGACAAACTTATTTCATGTCAATGATCCCCTCCAGTCTGCAACTCCGTATCACAGTGGAGCTATAGGAGTCCCCAAGCATATGTTTTTCAGTCAGCATTCCTAGAGATCACCGTGAACCTCTTTGGAAGTTAACACAACTCTATTGGCTGACACAGAAAAAGAACTTAGGACCATAGTTCATCTCAGATTTGGGCATATTTCATTCCTAGTGTATTTCTGTACTTCTCTACAATGCTACTATGTTGACGAGAGCATGAAAGGGAATAGTTAATCACAATTTTCCAGTAAAACTCCAATAAGTTGAAGTTTTCACTGAGCAGTTACTAATTCCCAGTGTCCAGGTTTCACATTCCTGTAAAGGTTTGGAAGGGTTCTGTGCCACATTTTAATTGTAAAATGAAAGCTGTGTTCCTATGCTACAGGCAGTGAGATACATGGATATTCTTCTAAAAGCACAGCTCACAGAGAAGTTGAGACTATCACCTCTGAGAACTAGCATTATGTGATGGTTTCCACTTGGATAAAATATGTATCTATATCTGTACTCATGCTTGTTTATTTGCAGATATAGTGAGAACTGGTTTAGCACTCAGCAGCATATCAATGAAAACTCTTTGTTCCTGCAAGCTGGAACTAGTAAGACACACCTTGAGAGACTAGTAGGCGAGCAACGTGCCTTTCACACATTAATATGCATGGCATATGTTTGCATTATGTTGAGCATAGGGTACATATGTCATGAAGGTCAAGGTCCTGCTCAGGAAGCCAGTCTTATAATCTGGAAATACAATTTTGGGTAAGGGACTGTAATACAGCCTACTCTTAATCCAATTGTCCTGAACATGCTGGTTAATTATGTGTTGGAAGAGCTTCCAAGTAATTTGAATAGTATCATTACGGAAAAACAGACAAAGTGAGGCACCCTGTGCCAACACAGCTAGAGCTGGCTCTTTCTTAAACACCTCCTACACATTGATGCTGGCAGAGCCATTACAGCTTGCACATTCCTGTGAGCTTCATCTCAGATTAACAGTTGTTGACAACAAACCATAGAATTTATAAAGGGTGTGAATTATCTTTCACTTAGCGTTTCTGCACAAACGTTTAGCAAATACAACTTAATCTATATTTTTTAAAAAAAATCATACTTGTATTTCGGCTCTTCTTGTGGTCTACCATATTTTCAGGTCCATAAAAATGAAATGGAGGGCTAATGCAGAAAAAAAAGAGAGCATTCTTTCTTTAAATCTCACCCTCTCCTTATTCCAACCCTAATTTTTTCTTCCTAAAATAAATACTTAATAGAAAAAGATAGCTATTAGATAGAACCACATGCCTAAGAGTTATTTCACTGTTTAAGATATGACCTAAACTCAATATTCCTTTTTTTTTTTTTTTTAATTCTATGATATTTTCAGAATAATGTGCATTATAGTTCTTTTTTGGCATTTGTCAAAGTTTTATGTAACAGGATTTTGTTATTATATGCTGCAGTTTCTAAGATTTCTGATAACCCAGTTTTTAAAAGGGTTGACATGGAGATCTAACGTATGATCTACTTTCTTATCAAATTTTTAATATATTTTATTTACTCATATTTTCCCCCCACACACATCTAAACCCTTAGGCCATTATTTTAAAGTATCAAATTAAATTATTTAAATAAGTTTTCCAAATGTAGGATGATAATTTCTGACAGTTTTGAAAAGTAATTGAACTGAAATGGAAAGTTTTAAGGAAAGGTTAGGCAAGATCTTGTCAGGAATATTCTAGACAGTTATAGTGTTAGTTTCAGAAAAAAGGTGTGTTACATACAACTTTGAGATTGAAGGCCCATGCAATAGTATCTTTTAATGATTGTTATTTTATCATAAGCATAAGCAACCTTAGGCTAATGGTATCACAAACTTACCTTGAGTTACAAACTTGAGTATAATATGTGAGGGTGTTCGTTCTCTAAAGATCAAAGAAATATTTTAAATGTTTTGCTCAAATTGTTCTGTTTGTTTGTCTGTTTGTTTTGGCTTGGTTTTTTTAATTGGTTGGTTGTTACTTTTTTTAAGGGAACATTAGGAATTTGGAAAATAAATGGTTTTGTCATAGAAAGCTTTATCTTGAAATTCAATATTTGCCAGAAAAAAATAAATTCATTCTAAAATACATTTTACAACTAAATACACTGTCATGAGAAACCCGACATATCTCAAGTACTTGTCATCTGTAATCCTTCTGGGAAATCTTAATGCTTTATAAGCATTAATTCATTATCTCTAGAACACTCTCTTTTAGCAAATATTGCCTCATCTCTAAACATTGGAAAATTGGTGTACAGCACAACTAGAACATCCAAATTATGCAAAAGCTGAAGTTGTGGTTTAGCTGTTAATAGCACCATTGAGTCCCAGAAACTGAAGAAGAAATTTTCCCCATCCTACCAACAGGGATTACAGTTAACTTTTCTTTCTCCAGATGGCTTTTGAAGACTAAGCTTTTCCAGACCCCATATGACCACCATTAATGACTCTACAAAGTAAAACCACCAGGGATCTACAGCTGCAGCAGGGATTGTCTTTCACGGTACTGCAAAAACATTGTGATCCACAAATTTTGCCCAATTCACCTTCTGATGAATGGATCCCTAATAAAATGGCATAAGCAACTAATTCTACAACAGGAAACCTGTAGGCAAATTAAAGGACACTAATTAGAACTCATACATTTTGTTTTCATTTTAGCTCATTGCATATTTTGTCCTTTTTTCTTATTTAGCCTTTCCAGGTCTGGCTATGGGAAGTAAATATAAAGTAATTCTCTAATTTATATGAACTGAACACTGAATGAGACCCAGAATAGAAAATATTTAAAATTATTAGGAAAATACTGATTAGGACAGGAACAGAAGATCCTATGAAAACATTAGGTGCTTTATCTTACATTTTGTTCCAGTCAAGAAGTGTTTATAAACATAAAATGAATCAGTAAAATGCTCTCATATAATGAAGAATGGAGGTAGATGCATAGATAATCTGACATTTGTGGAGATAATCAGAAGGCATTATTTTTCCCTGTACACAGTCAATATTTTTCATCTCTATACATATTCAGTATGAAAATGTTACTTTAAAACTATCTTGTTTCTTTTATGCTCCTTATTATAAATCTATCTATATTTATTTAAATCCTCTTGTTTGTCCTTTTTTAAAACAAGCATGAGAACTGCTGCTTTTGTTTCACAAATGCATACATATTAAACACAGCTAGATAAACCAAATTACACTCTGGTGGGATAGTTTTCAACTGTGTATTACCACCTTGCCTTCTGAAATATATGAAGCAGCAATCACTGCATTAGTAATTAAAATCTTGAACCAAATGAATAAGTGAGTAGACCTGAGCTAGTTGTAATGATTCTCTCGCAAATGCAGGAGGGGAACCTCAGATCAGTCTTCCCACTGAATTCTCTTTGAGCATTGCTCATATATGTCATCTGGGCAAGAAAACATTTTTTAAAGACTTCCCTGTCTTCACAATCATCAATACCAGAGGTCTGGGGAGGGAAGGGGTGTTCCGTTAAGTACAACACCATCTTTTGGCATCTCTGATGTAACTCAAATGAAACTTGAGCAAGGCAAGCCTAGTATTATCCATAGGTACCTTAGGGATATTGAGACAGCAGCTAAACCTGCTTAACCTGCTTGCTTTCCCATACTTCTAGGCTTTACTTAGCTGCCTTATGCCAACCTCCTGCTTAATTGTTTGATTTAATTGTTTCTCATAGAATAATTGGCTTTATTCTAACCACATCAACAGCTGCTATACTGTTCTGTTTGTTTTTTTCTTTTTTTTTTTTCTTTTTTTTTTATTTTTCTTTGCTTTCATTTATAGTCACCTCATTTTGTTTGTTTGCTTTTGATATTGAGGGGGTTTTAACTCATCCTGTCCTTAATTTAGGGCCCGAATGTTTCTCTATTCTCTGTGTCATAGAATGAGATTAGGAAAGCCAGAGATGAAATTAGCTGAGATTCTTTCAATTTTGTCTTTCCATTGTGTTGAAAGAAGATGGGATCAACAACCTACAAGTATTTTTGTCTTTCAGGTACTAAACTAAGAAAAGTGACAGAAATAATGGGACAGGTCAAATTGCTCCTTTGAAAGAATAAGCACTGCAACAACAATAAATCTGCTGGGAAGCATTGCAGGCAAATACTCAGCCCTCCTTTTGTTCTGACAAGTATGAAGAGAATAAGCCTGAAAACGTAAACATTTGTAATTTCTGTGATTCACTCTTTCATGAACATCTGCAGCCATAGCAGTGATTAAATTTAAAAACCCAAACAATGAAAAGCAGTGCTGTGCTGACAAAAGACTGTTTTAAGGATGCCACTCTAAAAAGCTCCTTCATGAGAGTGATGGTTCCTCTCATGTCACATCCCATTTCACAAATCCAATTCCATGGACCTTTGTTCAAAACTGGGAACAACAAACACCTTCCTTTCATGCATCCCAGTGAGTACAGTACAGCACTGCTTTTTTTTTGAAGGATTTCTCTTAACTTGTTAGAACTTGATTGTGCAAAGGCACACAGTGTTTCATGTACTTGCCTAATAACTGCTAAATAAAGGCCTTAATTGCTGTATTTCCAGCTTTTCTTTCACTTCCCAGGAGTCAGCCTGTGTTTCAACTGCTTAGCAGCAAGCTGTTATTCTGATCACATTTTATCAGGACTTTCTCCCTTTCCTCCTCAGTTTGCAAACAATTCAATTACTGACATGACCACTTCCAGCTTTTACTGATACTCAGTGGAAATCCTGTTATTTTTGCTCTGCCTGGCTCACACAGCATGACTGTGAGAGCCTGCATCCCAAATACCTGCTGCACAGGGAGGCACTTGCAGAGGAGCTGGGCAGTGTCCAAGCCTGTGGTACATTCCTGTGTGCTGGAACCCACAGCTCAATGTCTGACGCTTCATGCAAAGCTTCTGCCCATGTCAGCACAGAAAATCTTTGACTCTTTAGCTCATATCTGTCTCTATTGGGAGCTGAATTTAGAAAGCTAAGCTGCAAATTTTTTGGAGTGAGGTAGGCAAATAGGGCTACCACTCCAGTCCTAGCCTTAGTAGATCAGTGGCTGTGGCCCGGAAAGTCTTGATTTCTGGGCATTCAGCAGGCATCTTGATTGCATTTTGAACAATTAAAAGCCTGCATATGCTCAGTTTCGGGTAGTTTCAGTGTGGCTCATGTGGTGCTGACAGCAACTGCCGCTGGGCTAGCTACCTCCACCCCACAGCCAGGGGACAATCCTCACATCCCGGCCACAACTCTGACAATGCCAGACTTTAAAAACAAATATAGGGAGAACAGAAGTTTGGGGCAGAGTACGATGTCTAACTGCAATGGGGAAATGATCCCCGAATATAGAGACTGGATGCCTCTGAGACAGAAGAATCGAGGCTCAAAACCAGAAAAAATGTCCCTAGTTCAGAGTTCTATAAACTTCCCTTTAGCAAAGTTGAACAAGTACCCAGGTAACTCACCCTCCACAAGGACCTGGAGAAGCAACTGATTCTTGGCTGCAGAGAGGCACTTTGCTACTTTGCACTTTTTCAGGACACAGCACCTTTCCTACTTTTGTGCTGGTCCTTCGTCACAGAGTCGCCCCATCAGGGGTCACCAGTTTGAGAGAAGTGCTTCTCCCCCTCTGCCCTAGGGCGACTCCACTTGGAGTGCTGTGTCCAGCTCTGGGGTCCCCAGCAGAGGAAAGACGTGGACCATTTGGAGCAGATATAGAACAGGGCCAGAAAGATAATTGGAGGCCTGGAGCAACCCTGCAGGGATGCTGAGAGACTCGTGGATGTTCAGCATGGAGAACAGAAGGCTCCAAGGAGAACTTAGAGCAGCCTTCCTTCCTGAAAGTGGCTTGAAACAAAGATGGGGCCAAACATTTTAGCAGGGCCTGTTGCAATAGGACAGGTGGTAATGGTTTTAAACTAAAAAGAAGGTAGCTTCCAACTACATATAAGGAAGAAGTCTTTTTACAATGTGGGTGATGAGGCACTGAACAGGTTTCCCAGAAAGGTGGTAGATGCCTCATCCCTGGAAACATTCAAGGTTAGGTTTGATAGTCTCTGAGCAACCTGTGTTTGTTGAAAATGTCCCTGCTCATTGCAGGAGGGTTGGACCAGATGATTTTTAAAGATCCCTTCCAACCCAAGCCATTCTACAACTTTGATTCTAAAAGCCTGGCCTCAGGTATCTTCTCTGCAAGAAGGAATGCAGAAGCACAGCCTGTCTCCTAGTTCCATTCAGCAGGCCCTGAGGAGAGCTAGCAGGCTTAGATGAGCCTTGTGGGGCACATGAGAGTAAGGTGAGATGCATTTTTTCTAAAGAGATAACTTGAACTGGGAGACACTGGGTACAGGGTATGTTCAAAAACTTATTATTTTCTGTTAAGGAGAAACTAAGAAAGGTGTCTAGGTAAAATGGTATTTTTCTCACTCTTATTTCCTGTTTTGAATCAATATGATCCTACCGCCATGACATATGCTCACACCAGGTTTTGTGCACAGGTGGGAATGAAGTGGCAAGGCTGGTTTTAACCAGTTTTATCACTTTGGAGACATTAAAAAACCCTACAACCCCCCCAGAAAAAAAAAAAAAAAAAAAAAAAAAAAAACCACCAACAACAACAACAACAAAAAAACCCCCACCACAAACAACAACAACAACAACAACAAAACAAACCTGCTAAATATAAATTGCCATCTTGCCTCTATGGCCTCAGCAACTAGCATGTAATTCATTTGCAAAGAGAATTTCTCTTTTGAAGGCCTACTCCTCTGTTTTCCAGTATCAATGGCCTCACACTTCAAACTCACTTTCCATTATGGAAATATTCATTTTTATTTTTTATATTTGTTGAAGAGCCTACTCACTACAAGCTCACAAAAATATTTTTCTGGAGCTCCGCAATATGACAGTAATGGGGCCAAATTGTTGATGTTTCCTCCTGCCAGATGGCCTAGCTCAGTACTTTTGCTATACTTGTCAGCCATTCCAAATACAGGTAATTAGGGTATTTGGACATAACTTTAATTGACTGTTGTGTCCTATGTTGTTGTGTTTTCCTCTACAGTTGTGATGAGTTTTCCTCTAGTGCTCTTAAAGGAAGCAAGAAAGAAGAAATGCACTTTATTAAACCAAATAAGATGTGAGTTATCGTAAAGGTACCCACAAATTAGTGTGTTATGTACTCCTCCCTGAACAGATCTCACCTACCCAAACAATGCATTGGGCATTGTGAAATTTCTTGTTTCATGCTATTTAGAGATTTCAGTTTTAAGGTGGGGGTGGGGAGAGGATTGCCATGATAATAGTGGTTACAGCTTTTACTGCAAATATTTGGTGTATGTGCTGTTATAACCTTTATGGAGCAATCCAATTCAGAACTGTGTCACCAGGTCTGAACAAGCATTTAGGAAGGATGTTGCTCATACTCTGAGAAAACTCAGATCAGTTTAGTACAGTAACCTGAGTAATTACTTGAGAATTCAGGATCCAAAGGTGAATCCTCATGAAAAATCTTATAGCTTCGTTGATTTTTGTGCCCCTGGTTCAGATTTAAGCTTTACTAACCAGTAAACGATCAAGTTTAAATTAGGATCATTGGAGCCTGTCTAGTTCTATCCTTCAGGCAAACATATGCTTTACTTAACTTACCACACTGTGACTCTTCCCAGCTCCTAACCCAGTGCTTCATATATTTTGATCAGTTTTGATATGCTTTTCTGTAAACAGCAACACACTGCACATTGTGTCACCAGACCTCAGCCTTTGCTGGTATATTTTTACAATATACTCAAAGAAAAATAGAGGACATATCTCCTAGCTCCTAGCTTAGAGTCACAGAATGGCTTGAGTTGGAAGAGACCTCAAGGATCATCTCGATCCAGCCCCCTGCCATGGGCAGGGGACAGGTTGGTCAGAGCCCCATCCCAACTGGCCTTGAACACTGCTGGGGATGGGGGATCCACAGCTTCTCTGGGCAACTGTGAGTAACTGTCCTTCTCTTAGGATGTGTTCCTCTGCGCAACTGGATGTTTCAGGAGAGGAAAAGACAGAGCCGTTTGGATTTGCTTACCCATAATCCTGTGGCTATAAAAATAAACATAAAATTTACCTGTTTATTAGAAAGAGCATTGCAAATTCTGAGGCTACAAATTCAACAAATTAGAAAAGTGCTGACAAATATTTCTTGTTAAAATTCTGTTTGTAAAGAGTTGATACAAAAAGTGAATTAATTTCTAAAATTTGACATCTTCTTATGGCAAGAGGACTTCTGCTATCAAAATGTATCATTTTTAACCATAAAATTTGAGTTGTCTCCAACTGCTGATTACTGGTAAAGGTAGGGACCTGCAACCAGTGTCCTTTATACTGAGTTATGTAGAGGAAATGAATACTGTCAAATGTATTACATCTGATATATATGTTAGAAATACTTGTTACCATGTCATAAAATAGATAGTTGCTGCTCTCACTGCCACAAATATTTCTCATGACATGAGTTTCATGTTTATGGTGTTGCATATCAGAGAATTATATTTTTATAGCATAAATTCAATAAATAGAAATTTTTTTTCTGTTCTAGAGATAGCAGTAAGTCATCTGTTGATGTAAATATTGGTTTTAACTAAATGTAAGTGACCTTTTGAAAACAGCTTTACTCTTGAAAACAACCCTACTGCCAAGGTGGTTTGATTTGTTCACTCTGGGGCCAATTTAAATGATCATTTTGCACAGTGTGCACATTAGTTCATTCCCCAGGTCCAGCTTATAGCAATCCAATTATTTCCCTTGATGAAGAAACCTTTGGACAAAAAAGAGAAAAGTTTGCTAACAGCTGAGTCAGGTCTTTTATTCTTGTTATGTCCCAATTTACCTATGACATACCTTTTATGTATAGCAAAATAGCTAAATGTAGCTGGTTGTGAAGCAACCATTCCATTATTCACCTGTTTGTCTCTGTGCAACATTTTCTATGGAGGACAGAGCATGCAGCTCTTCACACCCTCTTTTCCCAGATCGCTGCAGGGAATTTGCTGGGTTATTTGTGAGAAAATCAGCAAGCCTGTTGTGCATACTCAAGTATCCTGGGATTCCATTAGTTGAAGCTGAAAATTGCAAAAGCTGTCAATCAGTGTGTATTTACAAGTTTCTCTTGTTTGTCTAAGACTCATGCTGTTGGAGAAGACAAAAGACTTTGTGATGAAACAAAAACACAGCATGCCTAATGCGCAATTTAATTTATTTTCCCAATTTTTTTTGTCAACTCCTATACTCTTTCTGAGTTGCCATAATACCCGATATACAATACAAAATAAATTTATACATAGCTCACAACATAAAGTGCACAATCTTCGTATTTCCAAAAGAGTTCTCACCCAATTTCCCCTCCTTTACCCAAATTTTTCAAAATATGTTTGTGATTATTTATGTTTAAATATGATATCCACCTGCCTAATGGAAATTCCCATTTAAAAATGGGAATTAATTACAATTTAAATTAATCAATTAATTAATTACCACTTCAGCCTGTTCTTACAGAACTTCTTATGGAAATATTTGATGTAACTCTTCAAGTCTGAATGTTACGTTTTCTTGACAGAGGAATTAAGTCTTTCACCCAATTATGCAGTTATTTTTACCCCAATTCTTGTTCTAGTTATTTATTTCACTCTTCTTGCTCTGTCCTATTGCTTTCTACCCATTTATTATCCCACCCCCCTTGATGAATTGTGAGGATTGACATTGTAACTAAGAAAAGCATGTAAATTTTTTTCTTCCAGCCATGACACAAAATGATTGCTTGTCCTGACATTTCTGTCCTTCCTTTTTTTTTTTTTTTTTTTTTTTCCCAGCTGCACTTACAAGAAATAAATCCCAGCTCCTCTTTCTGGGAAAAAAAATTAAAATATTCAGGAAGGACAGCAGTGTTTGCACCTGCTGACATTGGGTCTTGTAGGAATGTATAACACTTTTTTTTTTCCTGCAACCTTAAAGGGAAAAATAATTTCAACAATCTATTTCTATCCTTTGTATTTATTTCTCACACCTTTCACTATTTAGGGTAAGTTTCAAGTTTTAGAATTTCTTCCACTAACAGAGCCTTTCACTACATGTTAGGTGTTCTTAACTTCTAAAAGCTTTGCATTTAATCAGCTTTCAGCTTTGAAGAGATAAGTTGTACTGCACAAGACACTGTCTTACTTTAATTAAAACACAAAAACCTGAGGTATCTACCTCTCAAGTGTAAAATGATTTTGAAAGGTAGCTTAGTTACAGAAACCACTTTTCTGTTATGGCTGCATACCTTTTCATGTAGCAAATGCACTTAGAATCATCTTTATCAGGCCAAAACCTCTTTCCCACTTCATCTAGATCCCTGAGAATATTTCTGTTGAAACAGAAGGAAAAATAGGAATATGGTGCTTTCCATCAGAATAGCACCTTAACCTATGGTAGTCTGGTGTCTCCTATGGACTGTTGATATAATATGATAGAGTTTTACTCAGTTGAAAAGGGCCCAAAGGGCAGGAATTAATAAAATCAACAAAGAATTAAAGAATTTTGGACTCTTTGCTTCATGACTTTTCTGAGACTCTTAACTCAGATTTTTTTTGCCTGTGTGGATTTTAAAAGGACATATATTTTCCCATAAGTACTATAAAATATTAATTTGGAAATGACTCCTACAACTGTTGTGTTAAAGAGACAGACTGAAAAAATATTTAATGAGGAATTGCTATACCTTGAGTTTTCATAGTGCTGAAAGGAACAAGTGTCTGATGTTAATGGAAACTTTTAGACATGATAGTATTGGTTATAATAATTTTATTTTCTTTTTAGATTACTGCATATTGATAGTAATCAAGTCAATGATTTTCTCACACATATTCAACTCAGTTGCTCGTCATCTACTGCATGTGGTTTAAATGGGTTACTTTTTCCACAGACTTTGTTACCTTACAAACCTTTGCCTAACTGAGAAGCTGAGGCAGCTGAGCTTGTTCAGCACAGCAGAGTGAAGGTGAAGGAAGTTCTTACAGCAGGCGACAACTACTTGAAGGATAGGTACAAAGATGACAGTGTCTAAGTCTTCTCAGTAGTGGCAGTCAGTATGTCAAGAAGACAAAAGGAGACATGGAACCTGGAGGGGTGTATGGCAGAAATGAAGACACACAGAGCACAACAAAACCAACCAACCAACCAATCCATGACAAAACCACTGGGAGACAATGCAACATTAAAAGAGGTCATCCCATCCTTGAAGATTTTCAAAACTCAGACAAAACCATAGGCAAATGACTGTAGTGCTAGTGACTGTGCTGCTCTGAGCAAGAGGTTGGACTATATATTATCTAGAAGTCACTTTCAAACAACTTGTCCATGATCTAAGGGCTCTGTGCAACTTCTGCCTCACCAAACAGTCCAAAAATAAAAGGAACCCTGCATTACCAACAGCACTGGCATATGTTGCACAGCATCTGCCTCTGCCATTCTAGCTCCACCAAAATTGTTAAAAATTGAAAGTGCATCTCTGCACACATGGAACACTGCAGTTTGTTTTACGCTGATTTCTGTGGCTACAATGCTGTCCTTGTTCCTACAAACTACACAGGCTTTTGAAGTTGTGTCTATATGAAAATGGTTATCTCTCCCAAAATTCCGCCATGTCTACCACAATATCAAACCAGGTGAATTTATTCCCTCTAACAACAAAGGTCTTCAGTAGATCAATTATTCTGAAAAAATCTTGAGGCACTTTTACAGAACATTTGGCTGCCTGTTTGAGAGGATGGGGTTTCAGAATCAATCATTAATGAACTAACTTGTGTTTGTGTTTCTAAACCTGTGTGAGTCAGCAGACGAGATCTTTGAGCTTTCAAAGTATTGCAAAATTTATTGTGGCTTTTTCTTCTTCTTCTTCTTCTTCTTCTTCTTCTTCTTCTTCTTCTTCTTCTTCTTCTTCTTCTTCTTCTTCTTCTTTTAAATAAATTCTTGCATTAGACAGTACAGAATGTCCTAAGCTAAGCAAAACCACAGAATGATGGCATAAACAAGCAAAATTCTTCAAAACAAAACCCAAATACATGCAGATATTCTCAGCTTAGCTGAAAAGTCATGCCTTAGCAATTACCCAAGTGGCTTTTCCACAGCTCATTTTAGAGCTGACATCACTGTGGGCCTCTTCTTAGATGGTGCTGTTGTCCATTTTACAGTTATGTTTTCTAATATCAAAATATGTCAAGTGCCAAGTCCTGGTGGGGTTGTTGGTTTTTTTTTGTTGTTGTTTTTTTTTGGTTTGTGTTTTTTTTGGTCTTTTTTTTGTTTTTTTTTGGGGGGGGGGGGGGTTGGGTTTTTTTTGTTCTTATATTAAAAATCTCTAAGTCCAACTCAAACAAAAGCCTGAGACAACATAACATGATTTTAAAAGTGTTAAATTCAAATAATGTAACTTTCTCTGAGTATGAATTTGTGAGAACAAGTTGTCTGATGTGTATTGAAATCTGTACTATTCTAACAAAGTAAATTAGGCACTGTACAGTGTATTATTTGTTTCAAAGCAAATTTTAACAAAATGCATTATCCATTATTAAAAAATAATAAGAAAAATTACATTAATTTAGCTTGAGATTCCAAACATAACTGGAGGACATGAAACTCACAAAAAACACACATTGCAAAGTTCTAAAAAAAGCTTTTAAAGAACTCGAGTGAAGAGGTTACAAATACTACTGGCGGAGAAAAAAGAGAAAACCTGAATACTCAAGAGGAAAAAAATATCTAGTATCTTTTAAAGGAAGAACGTAAAATGTGGTCAGTTACTAAAAAAAAAAAAAAATAGAATGAGGACAGAATATAAGAATGAACCACACTTGAAGTAATCAATGAAATATTTCATTTTATCTTCAAGAGAGTTTTGTGTAGGCATAAAAACATGTACTATGAGTTAAAAATCTTAAGCATGATAATATTCTTTGGAATTGAGTCTCAGAGGTATAAAACTCCTTTTCAACTTCCCCTGTGACTTTCACTAGCCAAGGACCTAACTGAAACTTCATTTCATTACTTTTGTTTTATACAGTACAAGGACAATTAAATACTTTTGCAGTAAATATATTTTACAGCGCCCTGGAGAATGCAATAATAGTTGCTCAGACTGCAATATTTTGCTCTGAAGATGAAGGGTGAAAATATTTATCCTGTAATCCCCTTTTTTTCAGTGAATACCTTCTCTCTTTCCACCTCCTCACACATCCACATCACCCAAGTGGTATTGAATGTGTAGCTACATCAAGAGAACAGAGAACAAGTGTCTTTAAGTGACATTCACAGTTTTCTTATTCCAAGTGAATCCAGGGGCTGGCAATGCAGTGGAAGTCATTTGCACCTCCAGTTTGGCTAAACTGCCTATCCTAGTTGACACTAGCAAAACCTCTGCATAGTTAAGAAAGATACAGCCTCAGTCTTAGGCAGATTTAAATCACCAGATTTGAAGAACAGATAAATGCTTGCCTTTAGCTCTACTAGAATCATCTTACACTGTCTTACCTGATGGAAAAAATAATGTCAAATATGAAGATGATGCTATTTGAATATCATCAGGACAATAAAGACTTTGGGATATGTCCTTCCATCTCAGCACAGGAGTAAAATTCCAGAAACAAAGATTTCACATGAAATAAATATTATTTAATTGCCTGCTGATGAGTCTAATATGCCAGCAGTTACATCAGCACAGACATGACTAGGTGCATCTTTCTAGTGGAAATGAAAGCCAGATGCTTTCATCATATATATTACTTGTTGGCCACTGCTATGCAGCTTCTAAGTAGACAGAATCTTTTCTGAGTGGACATTTACCTCTGACATGGATTCACAGTGCCGTGTTGCAGCATGGAGCTCAGTTGTACAAGTGAAGAACAGATTTTCTGTTCTAGAAATTGTCTTTTAAAGGAGCATAAATCACAAAGGATATCACAGAATCACAGAGTTTGGAAGAGACCAGAGTGGGTCATCTAGAGCACATTGCACAGGATTGCATCCAGATGGTTCTTGGATATCACCACTGAGAGAGACTCCACAACTTCTCTGGGCAACCTGTGCCATTGCTCAGTCACCTGCACAGTAAGGACATTCTTCCTCATATTCAGCTGGAACTTCTGTGTATCAGTTTCTGCCCCTTTTTCTATTGCTTGGCACCACCAAGACCTGGTTCCCTTGTCTTATCTTCATATTCAGATAATAATAGAGATTGATGAGGTCCTCTCTCAGTCATCTCTTCTTGTGGCTGAACAAGCCCAGCTCCCTCAGCCTTTCCTCACAGAAAAAAATTCTCCAATCCCTAAAACATTTTGCCACCTTCTGCTCAACCTACTCCAGGAGCTCCATGTCTCTCTCATCCTGAGGAGCCCAGAACTGGACACAGCACCCCAGATGTGGCCTCACCAGGGCTGAGTAGAGAGGCAGGATCACCTCCGTTGACCTGCTGGCAACGCTCTTCCTAATGCACCCTAGGATATTGCCCGCCTTTGGGGCATGCTGCTGCCTCAGGGACAACATGCTGTCCACCAGGACTCCCAGGTCCTTCTCTGCAGAGCTGCTTTCCAGCAGATTGGCCCAAGCCTGTGTTGGTGCCTGGGTTATTCTTCTCCAGGTGCAGGACCCTGCACTTGCCTTTTTTGAGTTTCAGGTGGTTCTTCTCTGACCATGTTTCCAATCTGTTCCAGTCCTTCTGACGGGCTGCACAGCCCTCTGGGGTATCAGCCAGTTCTCACACCTTGGTGTCCTCAGGGAAATTGCTGAGGAGGCCTCTGCCCTTTCATCCAAGTCATTGTTGAAAAAGTAAACAATACTGAGCCCAGTATATCTACATTTGTAATACACCAAACAAAGGCTAATTATGATCATGTTATAACAGACAAAGCATGGATTACGTAGATTTCAAAAAAAGCTGTAGGAAATTAACTCTGACAATACAGCTAAAATTAACTAAAACTAAATATAGAAGTTATTAAAAAGATGTTCTAATAATGGCTAAATAATATTTCAGAAATCTGTCACAGTCAAAAAGAGAGTGGTATCAGATAGTTTTGAATCTAGCCACATACATGTTAATGGGTGTATCCAAATTCATGTGTTCATAATTGAACAAAAAAGAACAATGGAAAGTTTATATTGATATGCAGCAAATAAAGCTCTGTACTCGTTTATACATCATTGGTAGACTTATGAACTAAGTGCCTCATCCAAATTCCATTAAAATCAAAAAGGAATTTAAATTAGGTCCCTACAGGGCACTTAATAATTTTTTCAATTAACATTGCCAAGATGCAAACCAGAGGGAAATAAGCTTTACTTTTATGTTTTTGTGTGACTCTGAGGGTTGTAGTTACATCTTCTTTTCTTGCTGAAAAACAACTTCATCCTGGAGATATTTCCACAGAGTTATTCCAATAGGTTGTTCATCACAAAAATAGTCTGAAACAGTTTCAACATATAATAAAGTCTTGTTAAGGTCCTTTCTCAACTGTCCAGCTCTCAGTTTAATCTCTGAACCAAATATAAAACTTTGTTATTAGCATGAACACTTCAGATCTCTTTGTTGCAAAACCTCTTTGTTTTCTAACAGTAAACTTGACACATCTATGATTAGACTTGTATTGCTCAGCAAACATCTAGAGCCATTTCCCCATGTTTTTGAAAGGCAAATATATTTTCATGGTAGGACACTGTGAGCTGTGCAGTTGTGGAAGGGTGTATTTGCACTCTCTTCTTTTGTTTTCTTCAACTTTTCCTACACAGGCACAGATATGTTGGAATATAATATGGATAAAGCAGAGACCACATATCCTATAACATAAGAACAGGCAAATACATTTTGGAATAGGGTTTATGAATGCCAGGAAACTCCCCTCATACTAAAATTTAGAGCAGAAATTCATATGTAGAATTAATGTAGGTTAATTCACATAATATAGCAGCTTATGCTCCATTGGTGTACACGAGGATAAAATTTTCTTAAAATACTGAGAGCACAAAAAAATTCAATTTCTGTGCATGTATTTAATAATCATTTAATTTAAATGGAGGTTCAGAAAAGGTTAAATACAATTAATTTATATAGTGAATAATCTCATGGTGAAGGTCCACAGGTAATATCTTTATGAGAGATCCCTACGCTAAATCCACTTCTTCAGAATGTTGTGCTATATGTTGACTGTCTTCAAGGCATTTTGATGACGTCTCTTGCATCAGTGATGCCAGTATGCAGTCTCCAATGATCAATGCACGTGTGCACTGATTCAGTGAGCACTGAATTAGAAAATACAGGCTGAAAATATATCTCAGAGCATAATAGAGCAGAAATCCATTATTATAGTGTCAAGAGTTAGGTACATTATATTTATGTGTATGTGCAAACTCTATTTAGAGACAAAATTTAATTACATATAAAATAAGTAAAAGCTCTAGTTAAAGTCAACAGATGCTGTTCCTGAAGATGTAGTTGAAAGTATTCTAAAAATTCCTGGTTTAGATCACCTTGACTGACACCTCAACATGATAGAAACCTCTGACCTTAAACAACTTCTGTATTGTTTTTCTTACCAGAAAAATGAGTTGAGTTTTGTGGGACTGAATGAATTAGTGTTTGTGAAACACTCTGACACCCTAGAGGAAATGAATAATTCTGCCTTACAGAAGTGTTTGAATAATGTGAGGCAAATAAGGTCATGGGGTATACAGTGAACAGTGAGGAGCAAATACAATGCACAGCCTCTCACTGTTGGAGCACTGTCTCTCCATGCTTAATGAAGCAGGTGACATATGTAACTAAAGCGTGATAGTACATTCAGCAAAAGATGGCTGAATTAGGGTTTCCTAGGCAATTTTAGTTCTGGCATTTCCTATCT
The DNA here is from genome assembly GCF_015227805.2 of Hirundo rustica. Taxonomy (NCBI): domain Eukaryota; kingdom Metazoa; phylum Chordata; class Aves; order Passeriformes; family Hirundinidae; genus Hirundo; species Hirundo rustica. The sequence continues at coordinate 92,281,694 of NC_053452.1, read as the reverse complement.
TTTGAGTACTTGACTCTACAACCTTAATAATATTCCATTGTTTACAAGATTATTTGTGTTTTAAAGACATCAGTCATTACAGTATCTAGGCAACACCAATGAAGTACAAACATCAAATCCTTCATTACAGAGGAACTTGCTTGCTTTCATCTCAAGAGGAAATAATCCACAGCACAGTGTATCCCCCAGCATGCTCCCGGGAGCAACCCTGTCACTAGTAAGGCACCTACAGAAAGTGGCCTGGTTTTGAATGCTCCTTTAGGTTCGAGAACAAACTTATCTCTAGCAGCAGAATGCTCCACAGGGATGCTCTGCCTTCACCCCACCAGAGCTGAAGAATTCATGACTTCCAGTGTTGGCATCCAACACAACTGCAGGAGGAAAGCAGTGGAAAGGAGCAAGCTGGAGAAGCTGAACAGACAGACTATACAGCAAACAGGTATTTTAGTGTATCACGCTGAATCCAGTGTCCCATAAGTAGCCACTTCAGAGCAGGTTAGGATGCAGCCTATTTTCTTCCATCCATGGCAGCTGCTGGGTCACCAAGCAGCAGTAAGAACCTGTAGCTTCTTCGGAGCTTTCAGATTTCATTGCAGTAAATTATAAAGTCCATTTCTGTGGTAGTTAAAGCCATGATTTGCTTCAGCAAAAGTTTGACTGACACAAACCAGATGAGACAGGATTTCTGAAGAAAAGGAATACACATATTTCTACATTTTGTGAAGAAGCCCTTTAGACAACAGTACACTACAGAATGTTAATCAGAACTGTGCGAAAGACACCTGGCCAGGCAGACCTGCTGGGTCTGTCTCTTGAAGGAAGTTGCAGGAGGGCTTTGCAGATGTGCCCACAGCTGGTTAATGTGACCACAAAGTGACCCTCTGCTTGATAGTGCCTGAGAGGAAGGGAATTTAAAGTAATTTTGCTTCCAGCAGACCTGTGCCTGAGCCAGACACACTGTAACCAGGTGGGAAAACAGTTTCTTTTTTTTGTGTTACAATTTAGTTTTTGGCTCCAAGAGGTAAATGTTTAAACAGAAATGCAGTAAATATTAGTATATTTTGTTGCTTGCCTAGATTTATTCAGGGAAAAAAAAAAAAAGCCCAAACCAAACTCAAACCAAACCTGTCCTGCCATTGCTGAAATATTTCATTCTCCTATTGGCAATTTATTATATTTTTCTACTGGTAACACAAAAGGTTCAACTTAGAGCCCAGTACACCCATCTGGAGTTGAGAGGAATGCTCCTGAAGATTTTAGTGGGAAGCAATTGCTGATTAAGATTGAATCTGAAGCTGACATGAAGTTGGTGATGAAAGTAAAGATAGGGGCACATGATAACTTAACCTCCCACACCTGTGTAATGGGAAGTTCCACATAACAGGTGAACAACTGCTGGGCGAGCAGAGCAATTCTGTCACATTTTTCCCTCTGCATCAAACTGTGCTGTGTCTGCATCAGCCAGACAGCTGAGCTACTCCTGGAACAATTCCCCAGATGCCTTGACATGCATTTCCAGGAAGACATCAACTTTACAAATCTTCCTCCTGTTAACAATATAGAAAAGATTTTACGGCAATTGCCTTAGACATCTTTTAAAAGTCTAAAAGAAGTCCATACTTGGTTTTGTTATGAATAGTGCACAAAATCTGAAGTTATCAGGTCCTAATAAGAGTCATTGGGATTTACGTTGTGTCTACCACATTATGACTAATCCATATGTAACTTGAAGAAAATTACAGATTATTAACCTTTGTTGAACATTCAGGGTGCTACAAGTCTGGCTGAATGTTCTAATCTAAGATGAAATCTCATTCTTGTGCAAACTAAAATGTCAATATCATTTGCAAAACTGAATGCAAAACATTGATTCCTATTTTTCTGGCACAAAAGCTTAAATTAATTAAAAAACCCGCCAAACTTACAGAGGCAAACCCTGGTTTTCTTGTCTTTCCTATTTCTATCATAAGAGTACTAAAAGTTATCCATTAAGATTATACTGGGCAGCTAGGTACTGCATAAACCAAAAAAAAAAAAAAAAAATTTCCTCACCTGCAAAAGCTTAACTCTAAGGGAGAATAATGAAACTGACTTTTTTTCTCATAGCCTCATCACAAGAACATTTTTCTTTCAAATTCAGACAGATGTGAAGGACTGCATATAAGAGATATTTCAAGGTCTGTATCCTAGTCCTTTTAAGTAACATTTTGAAAAGTTCTGAGCACTTTCAAATTTTATATTCCTTACTTAACTTTGAAGTATTTTATCTTTCTTATCACAAAAAGGCAAATCCTTAGAGGTGGCATGTCTCTTAGCCTCTTCTCCATACCTCACTGGAAACAGAAAGTTGAGTCAAGAAAACATTGCTGAGGGGTTAGCTTTTCAAGATTTCCCAGGTGCTTTTTTTTAGGTGCCTTTTTTTTGTGCCCGTGTGTGTGGGGTTTGTGTTTGGTGGGGTTTTGTTTGTTTGTTTGTTTGTTTTTGTTGGTTGGTTGGTTTGGTTAGGGTTTTTTTGTCATTTGGGTCCATTCTCCCCTTCCCCCCCACCACCTCTGGTTTTTGTTTTTTGGGTTGTTGGGGTTTTTTTTGTTTTGTTTTGTTTTGTTTTGTTTTTGTTTTTGTGTTTTGTTTTGTTTTGTTTTCCTGGGGTGGTGGTGTTTGTTTTTTTGTTTGTTCTGCTATTGTAGTTGTGGTTGGTTGGTTGGTTGGTTTTGTCACAGGACTGCAGGATTACACTTGAGCTGGTTATAGGATTTACTAGCCTGCTAATGAAGTTCTTGGGGCTTTATATAAGCAAAAAAAAAAATTAGCAAAGAGCAAACAAGAACTTCTAGCTAATGCAGGAGACCTCTGAAGAGGCCTGCACAACTTCCAAACTCTCAGCCTAGATCTGGAACAAACATGAGACTTTATAGAGAAAGAAGTTCTCACTCTTTCTCTGTGTCTTAAAAGAGAAAGGATCAGAAGGAGGAAAAAAAAAAAAAAAAAAGCCATGTACTTGATGTTGATGCAAACAGACTGACAGTAACCAAAAATTACAGAAATTAGAAGTATCCTATTCCAAAACTGGTACTTGTACATTAAAATACTATCTTATATTTTTATAATAATCTGATAATTAATTTTATTGTGTCTCTTAAAAAAATCATAAATAGTAAAAATTAACTCCTGAATTAGATTTTATTAACTTGACAATAACAAAATCTTTTAGCCTTTGCTTCAGTGGATGAAGGAACAGGTTTTGTTTGATTTAAACACTATAAACAAGAAGTTTTTAATTGAACTTCGACTGTCACGTGGTTTTGTCTGTATAAGTACCTCATTCTCATTTTGCCGTGGAAAAAAAGAATTGTCAGTAGTGGTTAAAACAGTACAATATGCGTAGTATGATGACAACAACATTATATCACAGTATACCATCAGACTATATAAAAGTACTGCCCCATTTGGTTTGTGGGTTTGATTTTAAATGTAGAAAATATTGTTAGCATATGGGGTTAGCCATCTTTTTTTTATTAAAAAAAAAAGTTGATTAATAGTCAAAATGACCAAAGGTCAAGCTGTATCTTCAACACAAGTATTTAATGTAGTTTTATTCCTCACAGTTTCTTGGTGAATAGCCATTGTGATCTATTACATCGTACCACTGGACAAATTTGTGAGACTCTGCGTGTGTGTCAATGTGATATGGCTAATTTTCAAATCCATTTTCCTAAAACAGAGACCAATTCTGCATGATGCAGAATATATTAGTCTATTCAAAGGACAAAAGGCAATCAGAGGAGCACACAAATCCTTAACAAAGCAAGATGCATTAAAAAGAATGAAACTAACTCCATTGTATTAGTCATAAAATTGCGTTTCAATATTGACTAGATAATGTTGCAGTGTCAGCCCTAACAGCTATAGCACTATAATAATGCACAGATACCACTGAGATTAGGTACCCAAAACTTCTTTCTATCAACTGAAACACCAAATCGCATAAGTTATCAGCTTTTATTTTGGCGATCTGCTGCTTTTTATGGTTTTCCAAGCTTGCAAACTGTTATAATAGACAAGGGGGTGTTGTCTTGCTGGCTTTATTTTATTTTTATTTTTTATTTTATTTTCAATTTTATTTTCCCTTTAAATTCACCTTCTTTAACTGTAATACTGAACGAAGGAGTTTTTAGTGCTTGGCGCTCTGTCAGAAAGGTAAACTTCATTTTCCTGAGAAAAGCCAGAACCCTAAAGGCTCTAGCTCTGTATGTGGCTAAGGCATTTCTTCTCAAGAGCCCTTAAGTATGAGGATGTTCATCAGGTATGAGAAAATGCAATTGGAAAAGTACCAATGTTACAGAAATATTTTTCCCCTGTTGTAACATGAACATGAAGATTCTTTGCCTAAGTACAGAGTTGTGCGCGAGTACCATGAGACAGCCGCCCTCAAGGCGTAATACAGCTGAGGGGGCTGGGAAGTGAACTCCCCAGAAGAGTCATGATTTACTGCGGACCACACCTACAGCATTTATAAAATGTCAGTACAGCACATCTTGGTGTAGGAGAGGAAAATGCAGCCAAGAAATATTTCCTTCAAGAGCTCTTTTCCAGGGTTAATGCCTGCTGTATGTTTTCACTGAACTTGAGTGCTCTTTCTCCTTCAAATCAGAATTTTCATGGTAATAGCATTTGCAAACCAGCTGCTGTATACAACTCTTCCAGAGGCATTTTGAGGAAGGATTCCAACTCCTTTTTTCTTTATGTATTTTTATATATGAAAGTAGTTACAGTATATGTGGATAAGAACGAGTTGGAACTGCTTGCATCTAGATGCCTCTTATTATCCACAGGGAAAACCTGGGTGGGTGTCTAGGCCTCATTATGCCATTTGACTCTTTCTTTGACACTAGGACTGATATACAGCTTTCATGAGGGACTGTGGTGTTGGCATGAGATCTCACTGTCAAAAGGAGACATCCTATAAAGAGGACAAAATGGATCTTCTATATGAAAAAAGTTTGTATTAGAGCTAACCGTGCCATGATCTGTGTGATGGCAAGAATATCAGAGAGCCAACAGATCCCATGGGAGAAAAGTGTCTCTTCAGTTATCACCTTTTAAACCATTTCTAGAGGGTAGCAGTTTTTCCTGCTAACAACCCAACAGATGAGCTGGTGAAAGGAATCAATACTTTGTGCATATTTCTCACAGAATGAACATCTGGTCTTCAATGGACACCTCCAAAGTACTGTCTGCAAGTGGCTTTGAGTGCTGGACCTTTTAAAACAAAAAAAATTGTAGTGTGAAAGTTAAGAGTTGAAGAGCATTTTCTACTTACTGAGCAAGTTTGTTTCTCTGTCAGAAACAACCACTGTGTTTTACAGGTATCCAGCGAGGATCTGTAGAAACATGTTCCCAACATGTAGAGTCACACCCTGCTGCATAGGGTGTGCAGCATGAATCACAGACGGAAACACAGTTTGAAAGTTTGGCCTAGATTTTTTTTTTTTTTTTTTTTTTTTTTTTTTTTTTTTTTTCCCTTCCAGAGTGCAGATGTCCCACAATACTTGAAAAAAATAATGTCCAAAATTTACTTGGAAACAACCCAAGCAGCAGATTTCCTTTTTTCTGCAATGTCCAGCTTCTCAGGAAACATTGCTTTTGGAGTGTTACTCACACAATTAGTAAATTTCAAGACAAACTTTGTAATATCATAAAGTGCTTATTTAGCACTATATCAAGGGAAGAGGACCAGCAGATGACCGACCATCTACAGCAGAGAAATGAAAAGCAGCTCTAGAAAAATGAGCTAAAAGATAAAATATTAAACATAAAAAATGGCAAAGAAAAAATTAATTATGAATCACACAGAATTCTATTTTAGCAACTTTGGAGTTAGCCTGTGAATACTACACTCAGAATTCCGCTGGGATGCTTCTGATGAAAATCAAGCTCATGCTTTTGGTAAAATTTAGATATTTTTGAGAAATAGGTTTAAAGCAAAATTACTTTTACACTTGGTTCACTGCCAGACACATATATTTGTAATTGCATACTGATTTTATCTATTTGTTGAGCAGCTGTTCATAAATGACTCTGCAGGTGAAAACATGGGTTCAATCCCTGTCTGTCTTCATTGTCTGCGTTTCAGGAGAAAGAAATAAAATACTGCTGATAAACCTGGCCACGAATGTTCTGCCAAGGGGAATAAATATACCAATAAATGCCAAATGCCTTTTTAGATGACAACATTAAAACAGAGAGGTAACATGATTTGCCCAAGGGTAAAAAGCAGAAAGGAGTATGGTTGCTGTTCTCCTGGTTCATGTGAGTTTGTCTGATTCCCAGTCGTGTGTATGGCTTGGAATGGTACCAAACCTGGTGACTCCTTTAACTCACACCTTGAGATCAAATTGTGCAATTCAACAAGGACAGACAAAGGCAAATAATCTCTGGCAGTGATTGAGGCTGGGGCCTGACTGCCTGAGGGGCAGATTTTCTGAGGAGACCCTGGTGGTTCTGGGGGAGACTGAGATGAGCCTGTGCCAGAAGCAAGTCCTGGCAGCTGAAATGACCAACAGCACCTGGGGCTGTGTTAACAGAGCACGGCCAGTAGATCAGGGACAGGTTTACTCCTCTCCATTTAGCACTCATTAGACCGCATCTAAAACGTGAATCCAGCATTGTGTCTCCCACTAAAACAGCAAATACTGATCAGCTGCAGTGATTTTGGAAAAGTGCACTAAGACCATCAGTGTTGGAGCACTTGCCTTTGTGGTGAGGCTAAGGGAGATGGGCTTGTTCAGACAGGAGAAGCCAGAGCTTCAGGGGAGACCTACAGGGAAGTTATTTGGGAGGCAGTCAGGATTTTCCCAGTGGCGTATCACAGGAGATTGAGAACACATTGAAAGCTGAAATGGGAAGTCTGGAGTGCATAGAAGGAGAAATTTTGTCATAATAAGGATAGCCCAGCAAGAGAGCAAGCTGCTCATAAAAGGCCTGTGCAGTCTCCTGTCTCTGAAATATTCAGACTCATCTGAGTAAATCCTTGAGCAACCTGTTCTGACCACATCTGATCCTGGTTTGAGCAGGAAGCCTGACTAGAGACCCACTGATTTTCCCTCATACCTGAATTCTCCTGTGATCCTCTGACACTGACTTGACTATTCTGTGTTAACATTTTGTAGTGGCAATAACTCTAGAATAACTCACCTATAGTGTGCAGTATCCATGGTTTGTACAGTATTCTTAAATGGTTTTTTTACATTTTTGGACTTACAGGAGTGAAAATAAAAACTTTAAAATATGAATAAGTATCTGTAAATATTGTTCAGGAACAAGAATGGTTTCCAATTGTTAGTATTAGAAAAATACATAATTAAGACTGACCGAATGTTCCTAATGAAACAATAATTGAAATAATTCCATTAGTAGTATTTTAGGGTACCCTTCCCTTGTTACTTGGTACATCATTGGGTCTCTGCTGTAGAGAAACAACACTCTGTTGAAACCAAAGTAAAAACACAAGCTTAGTGACTGTGTTGGCAGAGTTCAATAACATCCAGTTACAAAATACACCAGAGATTGCATCACATAATTGTGGGTGCAGTATTGGTAATATCTATTTCTATAAATGCTCAGCTATGTTTGCATTGTTTTTGAGGACACACCATTTCTAATAACTTTGTTGTCATTTTTTTTTTACTTGAAGCAACATATACAACACGTCTAAAGGGATGTCAAAAACCTTATGGATAGTATGACCTGATGATTGAAATGTAACATGGACTTTTTTTTTTTTACAGAAACATGTTTCATTTTGATGCAGTCTAAAGCTGCCTCTAACTCTGAGATCCATTTTCAGAGAAAATCCCTTCAGATTTCTGTAGCTGGCAGAAAAGGGCTTGAATCTGTGGATTTCAGTCAATATTAATTTCATACTGCTCAGACTTCTAGTTCCAAAAATCCACAGCTGCAGCCCTCTTCAGAGATATAGTCCATGATGCCATGAATAAGCAAAGGTGAAGTCTCCTGGTTCAAATTTCTGCTTGGAGATGCTGACACGGATGATCCATAAACTCGGTATTTCCACGTTCTTTTGTGACACACAAAACCCTTTGCTACAAACCATGCTAAAAAGAGTGGCTCACTACTAAATCTAGAATTTAGAATGTATCTTCTCACACATCTGCTCAGGGTAACTGCATGACTTTCAACCAGTGTAACCCTGTGGAACAGCAATTCTGGAAAATGGCTGTTGATTCTGAATTAGTTTATCTGTGAGATGAGACACAATACCTTAAATCAGAAACTCAACATCTTCATGCAATTACCTCTCATTGTCTTTATTATTATTATTATTATTATTATTATTATTATTATTATTATTATTGTGGGTGTTCTAGAAAGCTATTAACGCTGCTATAAAGAGAGATTAATTCACAATAGGAGTGACTGACATACAAGGCTGCTTCTAATCCAGGGCTTCTATCTTTTTACTAGTAGCTCCTATGTATTTGTTGTATCAGACCATTGCACATGTCACTGCTTAAACCTTTATCTGTCTGATCTGACTCCAATGCTTATGTCTACGTGCTTTTTCTGCAGTTCACTCAGCTAAGTAAAAAAGTCAGCGATGAATACATAATTTTGGCTAAGCACAGAGTTAAAATTAACCTGCTTCTAAAATGCTTTAATTAGTTAATAGGGGATTGTAAACTTTAAGAATCTAAAAATGAAAATAATGAGTCTTAAAACTGTTATTATTTCAAGTGATTAATCTCAGAATCAACCTGAGATTTGTACACAGATTAATTCTTGTTTTTCTGTCCCTTTCCCAAAAATGCCAATGTCAATTCAAAGCCTGGAAATAAAATTTTAAATTACTATGCTTGCTTCTTTTCCAATTGCAAGAAGACAGCAGCTTGACATGCATCTAAATTTAACTCCTTTCCTTACATGTAAGGAAGCATAATTCATCTAAATGTGAATGATTAAGAAGATGCTCTGAATCTTGAAGCAAGGAGACAGCACATTCTCTGTAGTACCTAAAGCAAATATAGCACCACTGTCACCTTGTGCTGGGGCTGACTGAGGCTGTTGAGGAAGCACCAGTCCACAGTCTCCACACCACAGAAGATGCAGATAAAGAGCCAGCAGCACAGTTCATAGAGAAGCCCAATGGTTACAAGCCTCTATACTGTCCCTGATATGAGAGAGTACCATAGCACACACCTCTGCAGACAGATATAGCTCGTGTTCCTGGATCCAGAATGGCAAATGCTGAGTCTGAAACCATGGATTTTTATCTGCATTCCACCCAACACACTGACATGCACAGGAAGATTGAATGTAGATATTTCTTCTGAGCAGCCAAAGAGAAGAAAAATTGCAAAAGATCTTTAAATAAAACTGTGTGACACTTAAACAAATTTTTATGTTTTACATGGAGAAAGACCTGCCTTACATCTGACAGCTTTATTGGCCCAGGTTGTCAAAGTATTTGTGCTTGCTTGAAGATGCTGTTCTTAGAATTGTTTCTATTCCTTGTCATCCCCTTTATCTGTCTCAGAGCACTGTGCTTATCCAAGGAGTGACTGGGTGCTGATATAAAAACATCTGTGATAATCAAAACCCCTCTGTGTTTGTGGTGTGACAACTTAGCGCTCTGTTTGCCTGCCTTCCTGCCAGCATTGCCTAGAGTTTTGGAATGTGTCAGGTCTCCTTGAGTATAATTGTACATATCAAATATTGCATTTGGCAGTAAAACCACTTGCAACTGTGTAGCTTAACGTTTTCCTTTTGGTAACCAAATATTCCACCATTAGAAACAAAACAAGTCCTAAAAAAATCTTGATTAATTAATAAGGGATAAATTTTTTTTTAGGTATCCATAATCCAAACCACCAAAATGCAACAGTATCAAGTGGCCAAATCCATGTCTAAGCTGTGTGGCCGTGTCTCCATGCATGATTTTCTAAACACCCAATGCAACTTGCCATGTATCAGAACAACAAATAGAGGTGAACAGTACAATTTCAACCCAGGGGACACAAGTCCTACATAGCAGGGAAGAGGGTACAATTTCTAGACACCAAAACCTTGTAAGAAAAGCATGAGAGTTTCAATTTCACTGGTCTTAGAGACATTTCCATTCCTGATAAGGCTTAGAAGGAGCATTGATATCTTACAGCTTTAGATTTATGTTTACTGAAGTAATCTTGGAAGGGTTATCCATGTACCCATAGACATAAGACTGTGCAGAGGGATGCTCAGAAGTCATTGCAAACCACTGTAAGCCATTAGTTTAATCAGTGTACACAAAGTCTGATAGCCTTACATTTTTTAATGAATTGAACCAGATTTTGGACTTGGATGTATTTGGATATAAGCTGTGTCTATGCATACAATTTTTTGGAGAGTTCAGTGTCTCTGAAAAAAGGTTTTTTTTAATTAAGTATTAGAATAGCCATATGTATGCTATATTGGAGGTCTTCATCAAAGCTAAGAGGTATGCATCAAAGGAAACTCTCTCTCCTGTTGTCATACATGCCACACAGCTTAGGCATGGATTGCTAGAATGGGAAATCCCCTTGGGAAATGAGACTGGAGTGACAAAACTAAGGTGATTGATGAGAAAGGGATGAAAAGGAAGAAAAATAGAATTTTCCATTTGTTATATAGACACCTGTTGTGATTTTGTTCAAAGCAGGAGTCTACCCATAGTTCATTAGATTAAAAAAAAAAAAAAAGAAAAGTTATTTTTTTATCCAAGAGAAGCATAAACACATCAGAGTGACCCATACTTACATGGGAACTCACAGGCCCTTGCAGCACTGCCAGCATTTCATTCTGTATGAGCAATCAGCTATGCTGTAGATGACATGTAAAATTTGTAAACGTAAAGCAATTAAGACTGCACATATATGTGTGTGTTGGTCATGTTAACAGTCCTGCTAGAATCAGCTCAGCCTCCTGGAGCCTGGAGGTGCCAGAGAATGGTGCCTGGAGCAGTGAAGTACAGTAACTGTGTTTGCAATGGGGATTACAATTGTAATGTTATGCCCTCTGAAGTCCATACACCTTTGGAAAAAGAGATCCCTTAGCAGGAAACGGTTCAAAGAAATGGCAAGAGATTTCTTTTTACTGAGAACTTATAAAGAAAGAGTAAAGAACATAAGAGACTGAAAACTCTCAGAAGTTATAAACACATAACACATTATCAGTATGGCATTAGATCTCCCAAGAAACCACGTCTCCTAAACTCCTGCCTCCTGTGTCCCTGCTGATGTGCTGACAGCACTGAGGGCAAATAGATGCTGCACCTCAGCCAAGTAGCTGTGTCCTTACACAGCTAACCCGTGAAAATGTCTCTCTGGTCTCCTTCACGAAATCCTGTGCTACAGTTTCAATCTGCCCGAGCCTCTTGGGAGATGTAGGCCAGGTGCATCAGCATCACGGTCCACAGATGAACGGCAAAAGTAAAGTGGAGAAGCATATTCGACCTTTAGCAGAAAAACAGGGAAAAAATGGCAGAAAAGGAAATTTTGACATTTTGCCAGAAGAATCCAGCCAAAAGTATATATGGAAAAGGATTAAAGAGGAGAAGAAAAATTACACTTCTTGACATGTTTAAAATCAGCCATGATTGTTTTACTTATAAAACTACTTGTGAGGAGCAATCCTACACTGCTGGAAGGTGACAAGAAGACCTGGTAATTTATTACCATTTACATATTCTTTGACACTAATTTGGGCTACTTCATATAAATTTTAGGCATCAGCAAAATCTATTGCTCATTCTGAGACTGCAAATAAGAACATAACTTATTAACCTGAGCCTCTGAAGATCCATTTGCTGATATGGAGAAGGTGATTCTTTCTGAAAGCTACAATGGCTGCTAAGAATTGGTATCTTATATCACTACATGAAAACCAGATATTTACAACAACAACAAAACCAAAAAAAATTAGAAGATGGTTACTGCTCTTGCTAAACGTCTAGTAAACTCAGCTGCATGTGCATTTCCATATCCTGTTTGAACATATGGGGCTTCAAGATTCCGGTAAAAAGTGATAAAGGGATGGAAAATAATAACTTTCACTCTCCTTATGTTCCACAATCTTTAGATGACTTCTTTTCCTTAAGGACACTGTACAAGTGCAAGTGTAATCTTCCCTAATAAATCTCAGCCTGCTACAAATGGCTGTTTGGAAGGGCAGGATAGAGGAGTGTGAATCAGACCGACACAGAATCAGACAACCTCAGATGAATGGCCAAGAGCAGCCAGAACAAATGAACCACTTCTCAGTTCTCATTTTTAGCAGAAGTCTGTTTTTTCAGCAGCAGCTGATGGCTGGTGGCAAATAAATCTCTTTGTGTCATGCAAATTCTTCACAATTGTTTTCCTTTCTCTGAAATAGAGATGGTTTCACATTCATCCTAGGTGTTCTAAGAAAACAGCAGTATTTACATTAAATTGTCCTCAATGAATATAATAATATTGTATAAATAGCTCAAGTGCAATGTGAGTTCTCATTAAAGTATTAGAGCCCGCCCAAAGTTTTGTGGCAGCCTACATTAGAACACATGGCAAGTTGAAACATTTTTTCCTTGTGCTTGGTTTGTTCTGCATTTGCATGCCTACCTCGAATACACCAAGTGCTTCGGGCTTTCCTCCAATGATGAGGGCTCTTCAGCCATTTTAAGGATTTCTGTGGTCTCTGGAGACTTCCTACTTGAGGCTAGAAGTGAGAAAGCAGATATGAATTCCACATTCAAACCTGGGGGTTGAGAGGTAGCTAAACTAAGGTGCAATTTCCTACTGTGTGAGTAAGAGAGGCTGGGCAGAATATTCAAACCCAGCCTGTGGCTGCTGCTGTAGTTTAAAGTTTATATAGGCTTAGTGCCTCTGCAGTCTTCCCCAGAAAAGGACATATAATCTGTCAAAGAGATCATCTATTAGAAAGTGGGTGAATTTTGTTTTATTTTCACATTGGCACAGAAGATAAGGAAGTTTCATTTTCCACATGTGTCTGATGACAGAGGAATGTCTGTTCAGCAGAAAAAAAGTCAAGATCAGATAGAGCTGACAGCAATTGTATCCAAAGCTATTGTCACCTGCCTCTGTAATAAAATTACTTTCCTGACATTATTCCTTTTTGATATTTCTGTTCACCACATCAAAGTGGGAATAATAATTTTTAAGACATTTTTTAACAGAGGAAAAAATCACAAAGACATTTTTGTTGGAAATTGTTTCAAGAATTTGCTTCTGGTGAAATATTAAAGTCCCAGTTTTGAAGGGAAGGGAAGGTGAGAGAAGTTTCAAATTTCAGCAGCTGAGATCTGAAAATATTTTAATATTACACACAAAAAAATAATATAAAACATAAAAATACTGACATTCAGGTAGGATTTTGTTGCTTTTTTTTTTTTTTAAATATCTTCAAAATTCAACAAGTCTTTCAAAAAGGTCTTCAGTAAATATCCGTATTTTATTTTAATTTATTTTCTTGAAGAAGAGAGTTATTATTGATGTTACGACTTGTAACATCTCCATGTATAAAGCATTTTGCACGTTCTTCCATATGAATAAATATTTAGACTACTGGAGGACTTTTGTAACTTCTTATTTCTCATCTATTTCTAAACTCAGATGGATATAAAGAATCTAAGTTAGCACAGTAAAGCATAGATGTTTTAAAAAAAAATTATTGTAGTTTTCATTAGTAGTCAGAAAATTAGTTGCAGTAATTTCTGAAAAATATTCAACTTGATAGGTTAACCTATCTAAAATTTTGCTAAAATATGCCAACTGGTTTTCTTGTCAAGTAACTGAGCATATAAGAAAGATTCACAAAGTAAAAAGTAACTCTGGATGTTCATTTGTAACATTTTAAAGATGATTATATCACAGAAGCTTACAAATCAATATGAAGAAAAGTTTATAGTTTTCCAGCCATCTGCTTTGTGTTATTTCTGCCATAAAAAGCACTCTGAGCACAAAAGTTTGGATAAGCTGTCTCTGATTACTTCCCACAGTGAGACTTATAGGATCTGCGTGTGATAGGCGCATCCATATTTTTCTCTATGAGCAGCGCCATTAGGAGATGATTTCAGGAAGAAACAAGCTCATAATTATTTTTAACAGAAATACAGTATGTTTCTCAAAAATAAATGAGCTGTCTTCCTTAACCACTAACACCTGAGTAGTTTCTTGAGGAACAGTTGGTTTTAAAAATAATTATATGAGTTTGGGGTATATGATGTTAAGAAACAGAACAGACAAATACAGGATTAAAATACAAAAACAAACAAACAACTACAAAAGCATAAAATCAAACATACAGACAAAAACAAACAAACAAACAAACACCCCTAAACCCAAGTGCAGAATCAAATTGCACTTTGTTGCAGTTTTTCCAAAGTATTTGCAGCAAATTGTGAGCAGTACTGCAGCAACATGTAACACGTTTCCTTTTTTTCAAAGAACCAACAGCCCTAATACAGCACGTCAAAACAGGATTAAAGTCCAAGACAAAGGCATGAGACTAGTACAGTGGATTATAAAGAAGAGAGTTAGCTTGGAGATAGGTGTTTGGGGACAGCAGAGTGAGAGAGAAGAGGACCTGATAGATGAAAGCAGAAAAGATGTCTAGCAGGATAGAAGGAAGGAAGCAAAGCAGATAAAAGCAGCAGGAAAATTAAAGGATTGGGAAGAACAAAAAAACAAGAGAAGAAAGATAAAAGCAGGGGCGAGGTGATGAGATAGGCAAAATTCTACTCAGACACTTATAAAATTAAAAACACACCCTGATGTGTACAAAACTTATCCACACCTTCTTTTCACACACAGATCACTTACACTACCTGATAGTCCCATAGATATGGACTCCATTTCACTAATATAAAGGCATATAAAATCCACATCTCATTAACTTTCAGTCTAAATCAGATACAACCCTCAGCTGAGCAGCAATTTATATACACACTGAACTTATTAACATAAGACAACACATTGATTATTAGCAGGGCTGTACACTGTCTCGAAGCTTGGTGTGTAAATAACTACAGGTTGAGACCTCTAATGTGTGTGCTTCCCACTTTATTTCCAGTCTAGTACTATTACTAAGAACCTAGCTGTCATTAAAAAAAAAAAAATTTTATACATATATATATATATATATATACACACACACACACACACACACACACACACATATATATATGAGTGCAGTGCTGGTACACAGCATGACACAGCACATATAAGTGTCATCCTGTGAGATCTTTGGGTTGTTAGAGAAGTGCTGTGATGAAGTCAGAGAGTGGTGTTTGAGAGGCACTGCTTTCACGTATACTCAGGGCTGCAGATACTAATGTTAAGGGGAAGAGTTTTCTTCTTGGTTTAGTAGTCAAATCCACCTTGCTCTGAGGGTCAAGTGGTAGCAGGAGGCCGACAGGAAAGAAAACACACCAGCAGACGTGGAGACTGTGGAGACACCTCAAGCATTAGCTTCCTGTATGGGGTGGGTGCGTGGGAGAAGGCTGTGACCCCGGGGGAAACCTGTGGAGAGAGGAGCTCATGCTGGAGCAGCCTGTCCTTGAAGGACTGCACTCTGTGGGAGTGGCCCAGGCTGAAGGAGTTTGAGGAGGACCATTACCTGTGGGATGGACTCACATTGGAGAGTCTATCACCTGTGGGAAGGATCCCACACTGGAGTGGGGAAGGACTCCTCTCCCTAAACAGCAGCAGAAACAACTTCTGATGAACTGACCATAACCCCTATTGCCTGTGTCCCTGCACTCCGAAGGAGGAGGCAGAGCTGGGAAGAACGGAGAGGTGGGGGAAGGTGTTTTTCAGGTCTTATTTTACTTCTCATTATCCTTCTCTGATTTTGTTAGTAATAAATTCAATTATTATCTCTGATTTGAGCCTGTTTTGCCTACAATGGTATTTAGTGAGTTATGTCTCCTTATCTTAGATCATGAGCCCTTCATTATATTTTCTTTCTCCTGTCCAGTTGCACAGGGAAATGACAGAGAGGCTTTGGTGTCCAGCCAGGGTCAACCCATACACTTCTTCATGAGGATAAGCAGCAGAGCACTGAGCACTTCTCTCTAGTGACCAGTGACAGGACCCAATTTTGGGGGAAATCAGCTACCAGAAGAAGCAGCCTTGAGCAAGAATTTACCATTCTGGCTGCATGGACGTGCAGTAAAATCTGAGAAGGGACTTAAAAGATTACATTAGTGTGGTGAATGTTAACACAAGGATACATTCGTGTGGGTGTACACAGTCATCTAAGCAGAGAGACATACATGTAGATATAATGGTTGAAAAGGCGAGTGATAGCCTCAACTAAGCACCTACGTATTTTAATCTTAGGAGCATTTAATCAGATGCTTACAGCTCCAAGACGTCCATGTGCACAAATAGTGCATGTATTGTTTGCAGCAGGGTGATCTCACGCTGCAAATTTTTTTTTCCCAATCTACTGTGTCCGTGAAAGCTAATAGAGAATGAGATCACATGAAAAGGTAATATCTCTCCCAAAACACTCCTACCTCATTTAAAATAACTATTTTGTGGCTCCCAGAATAAGGAAAATAAATTGCTAATAGAGATAGCTTCTCACACTTTGACACATTTCATGGGTCTTGATCAATACATACAGTGTGCAATTAATCTAATAAATCTTGTCACACTTGACCTGGGCTTGCACTTCTCTCCAAGACATAGACATATGAGCAGTATCCTCAATGTCACTGTCCTGCTGACTCACTCACCAAATAAAATTATCCTGCTGGATGAGTCTGCACAGGTGAGGTGAGGGTAGATGGTTAGGTGTTCCAGCCTTATGGACTCTCGGCTCATTTCCAGATGTTTTGCTACAGGGAAGGCTTAAAATGTGGTCAGCCTGGTTTATGTATTTCCTGCACTGAAAAAAAGCACGTTAAATGTGTCAGTACTCCATACAGTTGCTAAGTTTTCCCAAGTTCTACAGCTTTTCTTTTTCAATTGTAGGGAGTGTATATCACACTGATTAAAAGTACTGTCAAGCTGCTACTTCCCTTCATTTTGTGCATCCACTCGGTTACCACAACACCAGTGGCAAGGGAGATAACATCACATCTTTGTTCTCTCTCCTATCCCAGATTTTTACAAGCAGCTTGGCAGGCTTGGGTATGATGTTTAACTGGCCTGAATAAGAATGGTAGCAGAAGACATTGGGAGGAACTACTCCAGGAGCAAAAGGGCTCTTATTTTAACCAGTTTCATATACTGGTTCCATTGGACAGCCTCACTGCTTGTTTGGAAGGTTTGATTATGGCCATAATATCTATTTGGAGGTCAAGAAAAAATACATGGCAGTTAACTCCATCTCCAAGCAAGTAGAAGATGCAGAACCATGAGAGGTCTGTTCCAGAAACTGCAAAATTGGTCTAATTACTGACCCCAGTGAAGAGTTTGGTTCTAGAAGGTAGAAAGGGAGTGATTTCATTCTAACATTTCTAAAAATTGGCTTAATAAAAGTTCAAAAGTGAGTTATGACAATTTCAAATTCAGACAGTTGCTCCTTTTTGAGGAAATAATTTCTTGAAGGCTTTGTGATGTCTTTTTAGTGAGTGGTTACAGTACTAAAAATGACAAATACATCTAAAAACCATTGGCACTGCAGCCTGCACTGTCATCCTACATGTTCAACAGGTTTCATGTACATGCCTGAGAAGAGAAATTTATAGGTTTCTTTTAAGTAGTGTTTTACCATCACTCATTACCCATCTCTTCTCTGTGCTCTGTTAAAAGATTTGACAAGCATTGCATCATCTTGCTCAAGTAGTATCATGTCATTGGGTTAGTATCTGGAATAGCATGTGGATTAAAAGCTGCATAAAAGGCTAATAAATAAAATTATGCTGTCCATAGCAAAACAATGTTCACTTTTAACATGCTGTTAAAATGTTCATGTGCCAACATCATAATATTTATGATTTCAGTAGAGGTCACCTACTGTTGGAATTCAGTATGTTTGACTTTTTTTTTTTTTGAGCCAAAAGTTCAATTAGACTTATTGGTATCATCACAAAGTCTAGGTATATTTTAGCTATGGTACAGTTCCACAATTCTTAAGTTTATACTTAGCTGAGCTTTATGGCTTTTAGATTTTAAGGGCAGTTACAGGTATATTAAGGAGGCCTATATAATAAAATTGGCAGGGGGAAAATTGTGAATACAGAGGACTTAAAATAAAAGAACCTGACAGATAACATTTGTTTACCTGCTATACTTAATTTCTATTTAACCCAGATTCTATTTTAATAACATATGAGAATGTCATGTTTCCTCTTTCAAATATAGAACAATTGTTATAAATGTAGATATTTGCCAATTTACTTATAGAAAAACTATTAAAACAAGTGACATTATATCTCAGTCAAAAGACTATAATTTCAATTTAGTAATTTTCAACTTAAATCTCTTATCAGCGTATTTAACTTTACTGCAAAATTTTGGTACTTTTTAAGATGATGAATTCTGTGTTTTTGGAAGGCGCAAGGTCTGCAACACATCAGTGAAGGCATTTTAAATCTTTATTACTGCCTATATTTGACTATAAGGCTGCTCTAAAATATTCTGTTTCTATGAAAGTTAAATTTCTTTTCCTGATTGGAGTGACTTATACAATGTCTCATAAAAAGTGTAATACATCCTGGAAGTCCTTGTTCACAGCTATGAAATTGTTAGTATTCAATTGATGTTACTAAAGTTAAAGCTCCTGTTGTTTGTACTTGTATTATTACCCTGTTGTCTACCTGGCATCAGTGGCTGCAGGACAGAATTTCAGGTTAGGAATATATTAACACTGCTGGTTTTTCTGTGACTGCAGATGGTGCTGACATACCTGAGCAAGGCTGCAAAATCCACCAGGAAAGCTGAACAAACAGTTTAGAAGTCAGCACACTGCTTCACACTGCTGCCCTGCACTGTGAGGAGCTGAGTGCCGATCCCCATCTCATCCATTTAAAACTAGCTTAGACAGGGCTTTTGAGTCTGCAGCCAGCCTTCAGAGGCTGCATGTTAGATCTACCCTCAGAAGAACAAATGATTCAGGAACTAACTTGCCCATGAGCTTGGTGAAGTGACAAATGATCCCAGTGCATCAGTGACAGGGGCTCCTGAGACTGCAGCTTCTCAAACAGCAGTTAAGGTTCACCAAAATGAAGAAGCAGAGGAAGCATTGGGCCATTTCACCGGTGATAGACTGAAATTGCAAATCCCTGCATACTGAAATTCATACCAAACCAGTTATCTATATTATATGACCTAACTGCAATGAGATTGAACTGACACTGATGCTCAGATTAATAGTGTTCAATAGATTTCAGCTAGTATTCCAAACCATTTACAACTTTAGTTTGGTCAGTGGATTAAATGACACATTCCAAATAAACATATTCCGTTTACATTTTCGGTCTTCTGCAACCATAGTTGATAGGGACCTTTTTATAATCAGCCATCTATCTCTGTCACTTCGATAAGCATATACCTTCCTCCTTAACCTGTAATATCAAAAATTATGGATTTGTGGGGAATTATATTCTTTGTCTAAAAATATTTAATAGAGACTTTTCTTCTGGCTTATTGAATACTGCTGAAAGCACAAAACTCAGAAAGCATGGATGGTAATTTCAGAGCCCAAGGAAAATGGTAGCTAGTTGTTTTCTGATTTCAGAGAAAAACTATGCCAAGTCTTGTCTGTGTCAGCTTTACATAATTCCATCAAACAGCAACTGGGTCAGTGGGGACACATTGTCTGCCAGAAGTATTCTTTCTCTGTTCTTTACTTCATACAAATTTCACTTGCAAATTAAACCTATTTCTTAATGGATCAGCAACATCCAAACACAACTTCAGCCTAATACAAGCAGTGAAGGCCAAGTGCATTAGTGAAAATTTGAAACTGAAACACAGTCTTTTAGCCTGACACTGTCATTGAAGCATACACCGATTTACCTTTGTAGATATATGAAATCTCACACATTTAATATATCTAAACCAAAATGTCTTTTCACATCCCATCAAAGTGTCAGCAAAGAGCACTTCTTATCACTTTTATCACCATTTATAAAAATGGTTCTAAACTCTCAAAGACATCTAACAGCCTTTGGAAAAAAAAATCCTTCAAATACTTTAGGCTTTGATTAATATCCTTGAGCTTAAACAGGCTGCCAGTTTAGAGATGTTTCTTCCATCTTAAATTGAGCTTGGTTCTTGGTTTGCAATATTGGGCAAAATGGAATTTAAGGCTACTCAGTATTTACACAAGAGTCCGCAAGCCAGGGAACAAGTGAGGCTTTGATTTCACCATTCCTAGTACCAGCCATGCATGACCACATCCCTGAGCAAGACAGACTCGTCCTGGGTCACACAGGGGTGCACAGTCACACTGCAGAGGATGAATGGGCAGGCAGCCACAAGACACGGAGCACCGATTTGATGCCAGCTGCAGGGAGACAGATGATAACTTAGGGTGAATTAAATTCCATACATCATGGGACCTATTTATCAAATACTAGTGTCTTTTCATTTCTATGTCATCATGGTCAACTAAAACAAAGTTTCACAAATCTCTGCTCTTAAGAACAGCCCTTATTTGCATTGACTTAATTTGAAGTTAATGGGAATGTTCACCTTGCTTAGGCAGGTAATGCCTTTATATCCTCGTGACCTTGTAAGAACTGAGAAAACAAAAAAGATCTCATTTTTTAATTTTATTTTCAAAATAACAAATAGCAGCACTTCAGCACTGCAAAATCATCACAAACAAATCTTTTAATAAATGTAAAACATTTATGTAATATTTGAAGTTACTTTTATTTTTGGCCCCATTTCAGCTTTTACCAGTAGTGGTGGAAATCAAAGTATCTGCCTAAAGTGGGATAAAAAAGTAGTTTCTTTTTAATGTGCACTGAGATTTTGAACCATCTTCCAAAACTCCTAAATTTCCAAAGCGTTCATTTCACAGTAGGAAAAGGCTATATGGATAATGGGCTGATTACAGTATCAGCTGGTTATCTGCTGACTTACATACAGACTCAGAGTTTACCCATTGGTGGAGATCATCAATTGTTAATGAATTAAGATATTAGAAGCAGCTAAGCAGAAAGCTTGACACTGGTGCTGAATGACCAAACCTGCTGGCAATACAAAATGCTTCAACAAGCCTGTGCTTGGCAGTTGGTGAACTAAGCTTTCTCTCAACACATTAAGAATGCAATGGTATTGTACAGCTATAGATCTGTACAGTCTTATTTTAACTACAAAAGCCTGTGCCACAGTATATCTCAGAAACCAGACACAAATGAAGAAATTTAAAGGAGCTGACAAAGAAAGGGAAGCATTCACACAAAAATTAAATCTTTATCACTTTACCAAAGCCCTGTCAAAAGGCTTGGATTGTGGTAATCAACCCAGATCTCCAGGACAGAGGACAATCCACTGCACAGCAGTGGTTCCAGTAGCTCTAAATATTTTTCCAAGTTCTATCTTGTTTACAAATTACTTCTCTTTGGCAAAATGATTCAGAATAGGTCAATGTTAAGTTCCAACAGCCTAATAGCCCAGAAATGAACTCCAAGTTCTAGCATGTTCTATATGTCAAAACCCAGACACAATTAGTATTTCTGACCACGGCAAGGCATCAAGGTAGCTCTGATGGCTGCAAAAGATTCAACAGGAAACGGTCAGCAATCACACAAAATTATTCTGGTATTTTCAACAAGATACAAGGAATAAATGTGTTATTATGTGTCTAATATGTAGTATGACGTTCACTTTTGTTAAAAAGACCCTCCTTGAAGAAAGGCACCAAAGTCCTTCAACCTGCTTTTCCTGAGGTGGTATGCTTCAACATAGCCCTGTCTTGGTAAGCTGCCAAAAGCACCATGTAGTCAGGAGTATTTGGAGAAGGAACAAACAAAATTAGGACTATTTTATGTAGGAGCACAATGCTATGTTACAAAGATAGAAAGAAAAAAAAATATTGTAAGAAAGGTTTAAGACATTGGTAGACATGCTGCATATCTACAAAATGTAATGGAAAGTGTGAGTGAAATAAAAATATGGAAAAAAGTCACAAAGCACATGCTTATCCATCTAAAAGACCTTTAAAGATGTAAAATAAATATATGGAATGGCAAGATGTAAGAATGACAGACAGATTTAGTATGGATACTAGTACAGAATTCTAAGAAAAAGAAATGTAAGGGAAATAAAAGTAAAACTGGTAACACCTGAAAGTGATAAACCATTTTTTTAAAGTACCACAGTAAGAAGATACAGGGTTTCTTACTGCTTATCTTTAAAGGAAAAAAAGAAGCTAATAATTGAATGAAAATACTTTAACTTAAGCTTGCATTTAATTCCTGAATTCATGAGATAACTTTTTCTTGGTGTTTTCAGTTGCAAGAATATGTTTCCATCACTTTTCCTTGTAATAAAGTCTTTTCTGTGAACTGATCTACCACAGGGAAGCCTGCTTCCAGGCGAATTGTAAAACCTGCAAAAAGGTATCAGTATGTTCTATAGCAGTAAGCTGTTTACGTCTGAAAATAATTGAGTCTGTTCATGTGCTAACTTAATTAAGGATGTCTGTCTCAAGTTTAGACTAGTTGGACAATAGTTATCAACAGATCATCTTCTTTCAGATCAGTTACTTATGTTTCCATTAAAGATCCCAAAACATTAAAACATAGGCATACTAATTAATTCAGAAAGGATTCTCCATTTACCTGTGCATTTCCTTAGCAGGAATTTTCTAATATACTGCTTCAATTAAAAAAAAAAAAAAATATATATATATATATATATATATTTTGGCTTTTTTCCCCCATTCTTTAGTGTGACTACACTTTACTACTGAGCACTTATAATGTGCCAGCAAGTATCTATCTATGTACAAATTCTAGATTTTGGGCAAACCTTAAGAAAGGAGATGAGATTATTGCATAAGATGGAGACATATGTAAGGAGCTTGACCTGGGACACATACTTACCAAAAAATAAATTTAAAAAAAATATATCTTTTTTTCCAAGAAAATTGCTCTTCAAGTGTCATTCATAAGGAATAAGAGGCCTTGTTTGTGATTCCTAGAAATAAATGGATTTCCAAATATCAGAGAGTTACTTTGGAGAATGCCTGAGACCTTTTTTTGTCTGTCCTATGCACAGGTTCTGGTCTCACTACTGATACTCTCAACACCAAAAATAAAGGACCTGAGTCCTACTGAGAGAAGATAACCTTAGCAGGACTCTGAGCACCTGTAATGGTAGAAAGGGGCATGATTTCTGGGACTGATGGAAAACTGGGAGGCAGGAATACAAATTCTCTGTCAAGACAAAACAGGGGTAAACAGAGTGGTATTATTCATGATTAGTGCAAGCAGGCACATATATTTCTGTGGGCAGCCTACCTTGTTTGCAGAGTGAGACAAGTGAGCTGGCTCCCAAACAAGGTAACTATTGCCATGAAGTTACTGCGCGTGAGCTAATTCATCCCTCTGAAAACTGGGGCTTGTTAGCAGAGGTGTGTCACCATGCTGATATAAAGACACCACTTACCTGACAGCACAGGACTGTGCTTTCATTTCCTAACATGCATAGTATCATGTGGACATTTCAACTCAAGTGGTACTCCCTCAGTATCTCTAAAATCCACTCCACACAAATGTGTATCAGAGTAAAGTATCGGAGCACGATCCCTTCCAAAGCCGAGAACAGACGCAAAGCACCATTTTCCTCTTCTGGCAAGGCCTATTTGCAACACTCAGTGTAGCCCATCTCCCAGATACAGAGCTAATAAATCCATTTGCTAAACACCCAATCACAGTCTCTACAGGTAGAGACACAGCTACAGTACAGTTCTTAAAGTTGATCAACTTCAAGTTGATTAATGCTGTGCTTTGAAGAAAAAAAGCCTGATAAAAATATTTTGTGCTTTGAAAATGAAGCATGAAACATATCATGCTCAGCATCCAAAATTAGGGAATGTTTTTGACAATTCTTCACCTTAATCTTTACGTGTCTCAATTTCTCACTTATAAAATGAGGATAATAGTGGCACTTAATTTTGTAGGGAACCATAGATTAAGTAATTTTATGAAGCACTTGCATGCCATGGCAAGAGCACAGCACAATCATCCATGAAGATATTAGATAATTTTGAATTTGGTGAAGGATCTGCCTGTTGGATGTTGAGTAAGATCTGATATCAAATACTGGAGGAAGAAGAAACAAGGAATAACTACCCCTTTACTGAATAAAGCAGAATTTCCAAATGTGAAGAAACAATACTGATACAATCATGTAATTAAAAGCTATCTGATAATGTGTATACATAAAAAGGGCAGATTGAAATTTGCACAGGAAGCCTTTTTTTTTTTTTTACATTCCTCACATTTAAAGCACCTCAGTTTCCAATTACTGTTTTGGTGTGGTTTGTCCCTGTAGGCAAGTTTATTTTAATTATAGGAAGAGTTTATTGCATAAAATAGTTTAAAAGATTAAAAGTTCTGGTTTTCACACAATGTCAATAAAATGATTTTGATTATCTTTTTCATTTTCCATGTGTATTTCTGATTTCTTCATAAGCATTTTTCTACCATCATATTTTATTACTTACATTGCTGTTGCTGAAATCTTATCAGGAAGTTTAGCAGTTCATTACGTAATGCATGAAGCAGGTAGAATCAATTAAATTGATGGAAAAATAGAATTCTGACATTATTGAAAGATCACCTTTCATTCAAAAAAGATCCAACTGGCATCAAAAAGCTGTAAATGTGATTCCTTGTTCTATACAATGCTCTTACAAATTTATGTGTAAAACAGTCCAACTTTTTGCCTAAGGGTAAATAAAGTGAGTCTCCAAGAGAAGGAATTTTTTGTAGGTCATTCCAGGAAGCGTAAAATTATTTCTGACAGAAAATAATAACCATTGTATGTTTAGCGATTTGCATTTCAGATGCAATGCATGTCTCTTCACTCTTAAATTTTCCTGGTAAGACATACCAGGTATTTGTTAGCTTTGTTTGCTTGTATTTTAAATCCCCAACTCTTCCTACAGAATCTTACAAAAACAAGCAGTCTAAAATGCAAACAACTTTCCCTCTGGGGAAAAAGGAACAGATCAAACTGTACGTGCTGTTTCATGAACCATTGGCAAGGCGTACCCAAAACTTTGTGGGGTGATGGAGGAAATGATGAAGGATAAAATATTAGATCTGTATTGACTAGAACATGCTTTTTATTTAAGAATGTGAAATGCAGACTGCAGTACATATGAATTCAAACTTAAAGAAATTTACCAGCACTAAAAGGCATTTAGCATCAGACATTCTGACACAATCACATTACAATATCTGAAATATAAAGTTGTCCAATGTAAATACACAATAAATGCCCAAATAAAGAAAAATACTGACCTTAATATATGACGATCTTTCCTGCATTAACATCTTTATTTCTCCTCTTAATAACTAATATTAACTTGAAGAGGAGCTATATTCCAAGTATGAGCACCAGCATATTCTGGACAAATGTATTTAGTTCTATGCATAAATTACTTACTTTTCCTTATTAAATAAATCATCACTTCCATCTAATTTTCTTTTTAATCCTTCATTTTCAATAAAAATGCTACACACCTCATTTTTGTGTTACATTTGCTGTCTGGATACTTTAAGCTCCATATGGAGCATTTGTAATTTCATCTGTATTTCCATTTACTGTGATGCCAGAAATTCGTTGGAGTAATCTGCTCAGTTCCACTGTGACAGCTCTCCTCAAAGTTGCCAGTCACTCAACCCATACTTTTCAGCATCCTGGTTAATACATGTCCAGAATGCACTATCAAAACAGTTTCCAGTTGCTGTTATGAATAATAACACTGAACTAGAACTTTAATTTTACACTACACAGAATTAAATGTTTTACGAACCTCCTTTCTTCCTATCTTCATATTTCCATTCTCAAAGTCAAGATCACCCTTACTGCCAGGCATTTTCAGAAACCTCTCAAGGCTTCTTCTATGAAGAGTGTGACTCCTGGGTGTCTGCTGACAACATGATCATCTCCCCTGTCCTATTTTCTACCTGGCAATAGAGTAAGAACAATTCAGTCAAACTCATAGTCACTCAGGCACTTTTTACCATAAATATTCTTGATTATTAGACATTGTTGTATCTGGCTTTCTGCAATGCCCAATATGAAATAAAATCAAATCAAAACTTACAGACATTCTACAGAGCTACTTTTGCACTTTATCAGGCTATGGAGGAACATTTTGCAATAGTAATGAAGAAATTCACAGAAGAAAGAAGAATGAGAAGAATGATTTTTTTTTTTTTTTTTTCTCCCAGGAATAGCAGGTTTTATTGGGAAACTGCAGGATGAAAAGGAAAAGAGCAAAACTCTGACAGTGAAAACTACATTGCTGAGAAGGTATATTAAAAGAGTATGTATGTGCACATTCAGTAAGGGGTGAGAAGACAAAGGATGCTATTTGCCTATGAACTAGCCCTTAAGGAATACTTCTGTTATCACATCTCAATTACTCGTATTGGTATTTCTCACTAATCTTTTTGTCTCTCACTCTGTGTTACTTCTGACATGGGTACTAGTTTCCCAGACTCAGACCATGATTCATTGCGACCCTCGTTCACAGAAAAACTACTTCTACTATGAATAATATAGCAATTAAATGCCTAATGTAACTGCCAATTTGGAGGTTATTGATCAAAATCTAAGTGCTGTTGTTTACTTGTCTTCCAGCTCCACTGTTCTTTTATTGCTTCCTACTACTAGGATATGCCTAATAACAACTGGACATGACCTTGCATTTGTCACTCTTCCTGTGGGTGTGGACATGTTGCATTCTGGTTCATGCTGTAGAAGGTCACCAGCCCTTCACGGTTCTGAAGTCACCGGAAGCCTTCCTTACTCACTGCAGTGTGTACACCAGTCTCTGGTGAGCTCTGCTCACTTCTCTGTTGAGATTTGTGCTGTTTGTTAGGAGCCTGAACTACAGCTGACTGAAGAAAGTTAAATTGGGAGCATTTTCTATGGTTTTTACTGCAAATTGCAGTAAATAAAAACGGGAATGTCTGAAATGTAGTTGAGAGGATCAGAACCAACAGAGAACCTAAGTACCTGAGAAACTTTCGATCTGATCATCATGTGGGATGTGAGAGAAGGAATTCAAAGCTTCAAGAAGTTGATCACGCGTATGAGTTAGGTGTGAAGGTGCACATAAGGGTCAAGATCCTTATACACACAAGCACAGAGCAACAGGCACACTAGAGTTTTAAAAAGGAAAAAATAAGATTCTCTGGAACAAGTTTAAATAACAGTTGAGAAGAGCTTATTTGATGAGCAATTTTCAACACAGGAGTCTGAAATCCTGTGTTAGTCATCAAAGCCCCTTGTAATAGCTGAAATCATATTGGCTACTTCATTCAGGCTTTGATTAAAAAGTGAAAGGATAGTATTTACTTCATTTGGAGAAGATTTTTATGGTGGCTAACATTTTTATGATAGTCTGCCTCATTCCAGCTTGCCATACATTTATAGTTCAGCACGACCAAACTTAAGGTATTTTCTATCTTATAAGCACTTTCTTTTTTTTCTCTATAAGTGACTCAATTTAAAAAAATGTTCAGTTCTTGACGAGGGAAACTGCCAATTTAAATGTCCATAACCCAGCCCTTTTTACTCAATTACTCCTTAGTCTATATATTTTTTGCCCTTAGTTGAACTATCCTTATTCGTTTACTAACTCAGTACAAGTCAGATTAAGACTGCCACTTAAATGTTAATGTATTTGTTTGATCAAAATTAATTGTGAGCACATGACGTCTCATAATTGGTAAACATATGATGACAGCTCAAACCTACCTCTAGGCCTTCATCACACAGGTTTTCCATTTCAGGCAGCTGAAGGGAATGGAAAGAATCTACAAACATTTGAATTTGTTTTGTCCAAGATACTATTGAAGGACCTGATTATTTCAGATTAACCATCACATATCATAGACAACTCAAAGCATTATTCTAAACACTGAAACACAATCTCTTGCAGCCATATGTGGTGGTTTTAGGCAGATTTTGGGAGAAATCCTCCTAAGGGGCCCCCCTCCCCTCTCCCAACTGGTTTGGGAAAAGACTTCTTTAGAGAGAAGTGGAAAAAACCTGTTTATTACACAGGCAAAGCACTCTCAGCACAATACCTGACGACAAGAGCTTTGTGCGCTTACGGAGGGATAACAAACTTAAAGAAAGTCTCCTCTTGAGGGTCATCACTGTGCTCTACTGCTCCGTCTCTGCTGACATTGGGAGAAAAGGAGATGTGCAGGGCTGGTCTTGGTGGGCTGGGTCCCCTGTGGAGGCCCCCGGTGCTTCTCTAGGTCTTTAGTCTGGAGAGGTTGGAACAGTTCTGAGGAAAGGGCAAAAAGGAAAAAAGGAAGGAAAAAAAAAGGAAAAAAAAAAGAAAAAGAAAAAAAAGGCAAAAAGCTTCAGCTATTCTACAGCGTCTAACTACGCTAGCACTAAACTAACTAACTGCCGGGGAAAAAACAACAGAGCTTCTTTCGTCTTGCTGTGTTCCAACTCCCCCGCTTTAAGGTCACTCCAATGAGCAGAGTTTTCCTGGGGAAAAACAAACCGCGCTTGCCCTCCCCCCTGCACCCAACAGACGATTGGGGGATACACAGTCACCCCAGGACACCATACCAATGTTATTTATAAAGTACAGAAACTTTTCATCTTGTTTGTAAATATTTGACTATCTGATGTCAGATAGTTCACCAATTACTGGTAAAATCTGATAGTATTTGTTTTGCTTAAAGTTTCATAAGTGATAGTCGTGTATACTGCACACATAAGGAACACACATAGCATGACACAATTATGGTTCCAGATGTAAACTGGTCTTCAGAAATATTATGTATTCATTCACTTCAGGATTTCAAGACAGTACTTAAGGACATTAAGAGCTAGCTGAAGATTCCAGTGTTAGGAGTAACTGGTATCCCTTGCTCTTGCTGTTTTAACTCCAAAGCCAATTTAAGTATCAGAGAAGTTAGCCATTCTGTTACTGATAAAATCTGTTGACACAATCAGATAATAACCTCCTAACCTCAAGCTGTTATTTCTCACTGTTTCTCAGTTGATTCTCACATGAATTGGCAAACCTCCTCAGTTTAGTAGAGGTAACTTCTGCAGTGCGCTTAAGGGTTCTCAACATAAAACTGTTAAACTTATAAACCCAAAATTTTGATTATTATCAGGTAGTTTTAGTTAAAGATTACAGATTATAAGACACAATAGAGATACATAAAGAAATATTACATTTCAAAAAACTCTGGTAAGAATTTTACCATTCCCAGGATGGTATAACCTCTGTCAGAATTACAGCTGCTGCAGGAAGGAAAATTAAGACAGAATCACAGTATCACAGAAAAAATTAGGCTGGAAAGGGTTTCTAGAAGTCATCTAGTTCAACCTCCTGCTTCAAGTCAGTTTAACTGAAAAATTAAATGAGGATACCCAAGGACTTGTTCAGTCATGTTTTGAAAATCTCCACAGAGGTGGATCCCACATGCTGTCCAGGAAGCACATCCCAGTGCTTAACCACCCCCACAGTGAAGAATTTTCCAGTGCCCAATTAGAATTTCTCTTGCTGCAACCTGTGATTCTTGCTTCTTCTTGTCTCATTGTCACAGAGAGCGCTGCCTAAGAGCCATTACCACGTATCCCCTTCCTCCCACAACCTCACAGCAAGAAACATATCGAAACAAGAGACTGTATTTTATCTGCTTGGGAATTCAGACATGTTTGGGTTTTCAGCACACTTTGGAGACAATGATGGGGCTCCATCATCCCCAACTCTCACATGCCTCTGAAAAAGCTAAGAGAGGAAGATGGGAGAGCACAAACTCACCCAAATACTTCCTTCTAACCAATTACTGTCAAAGATATGATGTTGAAAAAGATGGAACTAGTATAGCTACTCATGTAATTGTGTATTGCTTCTCTTCTGTAGTTGAAACATCTCCAGTTTAACCCAGAGCAGTTATTCACAATCTGTACTTGTATTTGAAGTTTGCTGTGTCTATTCCAGGTTTGGAGAAGTGTCAGTGACCATAAGATTGTTGTCTGCTTTCCACAACAGCATTAGATGCTCTGATGAAAGATTTTACCTAGTCTTAAAAATCTGAGTCACAGATATTTTTTGTTTATCATGGTCACCACTACACTACTACATTAATTCTAAGGACATCTTGATAAATGCAGAATAAATTATATTTTTTTCATTATTTGTACATGTAAATTAACAATTTCACAGTGACTATAAAGCACCAAATTAATGGGGAAATATTTGCTGAGCTCATAGTGCTCCTAAGTGAACTTGAGCATTTGCTGTGTACCACTCGCCAATAAACATTCCCTAATCAGAGTGCATTTTTATTTTCTGGACAGGTATATGGACACTTAAGAAAACCTTGTATTTGAGGATGAAATATTTCTGGCACTTGTTTACCACTTATGCCATTATTAACAACTTCCTTGGCTGTAACTTCATTAGCAGTTTGGGAATCTACCCAGGAAAGAATAAATCTGCCATTTCTAGTAGCTGCATTCAGACTTACGATGCTGGTACTTTAGAGCATTAACATAACTTCCTTTGTTGTTGAGATGTCAATGTGATTTTATTATTTGATATTGGCTGCTCTATTCCCTGGTTTATTTTTCTCTTCTGCTTCTGCCAGTATTACTTTTGATGGCCAGAGAACTCCCAAAGGCACTGTGAAACCTTTAATCATCCCCAACTTTTAGAATAAGATAAGGTTTACAAGAAAGATGAACTTGGGTGTATGGAGTTCATGAGGATGAGGACTATAAGCATCCAAGCAAACACTAGGGTAACACTAAAGACTCCAACTAACCAGCTCTAGGAAAACTAGCTTCAGGCACTTCTGGGATTGGAAGGAGACAAAGACCTTTCATCCTTTTGCCAACCTCTCTCCAAGCAGACAGGTAAATACTAGGCCAAAACTGGATCCTTGTAAGTGTCAACCCACTGTCACAGTGGTTACAGCTTTGAAAATAAACCATGTGCAAATAAAGCAATGATTTCCTCCCTCTAGCCCTATCTCATTTTTCTCTTTCTACAAATTTATTTACAGGACTCACCTTTTTTCTCAGACAGAAGGAACCTAGGAGCCGTGAATTCTCCTTTTTTCTAAAAGATCCTTATGTCTGTGTAGCAGAATTCTAAATGAGGGGAGGGAATGTCATCCAGAGAGACCTTGAGAATCTTGAGACATGGGCCAATGCAAAGTCCATGAAGTTCAACCAAGAGAAATGCTAGGTCCTATACCTGAGTCATGGCAATCCCAGGCATCGCTAGAGGCTGGGCAGAGAAGGGATTGAGAGCAGCCCTGTGGACAAGGACTTGGGGGTGATGGTTGATGAAAACTCAACACAGGCCGGTGGTGAGTGCTCACAGCCCAGAAAGCCAGCTGTGCCCTGGGCTCCATTCAAAGCAGCATGGCCAGCAGGGCGAGGAAAGTGATTCTACACCTCTACTCCTCCCTTGTGAAACCCACCTGAAGTGCTGCATCCAGTTCTGTGTCCCCAGCACAAAAAGGACATGGAACTGTGGGAGCAAGTCCAGAAGAGGCCATAAAGTTGATAAGAACTGGAGCACGCTTCCTATAAAGGCAAGCTGAGAAAGCTGGGGCTGTTTGGCCTGGAGAAGAGAAGGTTGCGGGGAGACCTCACACCAACCTTCCAGTATCTGAAGAGGCCTAAGAGAAGCCAGAGACAAACTCTGCCAGGAACTGTAGACAGAACAAGGAGGTACAAATTGGAAGAGTGGAAATCGAAGTTAGGTATTATGAAGAAATCTCTTACTGTGTACTTGGCAAGACACAGGAACAAGTTCCCCAGGGAGGTTGTGGATGCCTCATCCCTGGCACTATCCAAGGCCAGGCTGGACTAGGCTTTGAGCAACCTGGTCTAGTGGGAGGTGTCTTTGCCCATAGCACAGGACTGTGGACCAGATCTTTAAGGCTCATTCCAACAGCTTAACATTCCATGATTCTATGGACCCGCTGTACTTGTTTTGGGGTTTTGGTGATGGCCTAATGGAAGATCTGGATCTGCAGATCATTAAAACATTAAGATCAACAGCAGACAACTTGCCATTCCATAAGGAGCTTAGTCTCCCTTCCTATTTGGGGATGGACATTCATAGAATCTGTAATGAGAAGAAACAGCTTAAACAATTAAGAGATATTTTCCTTTACTAATGGACAAACAGAAAACTGGACTTTAATGCACTCAAAATCTCAGACCAACTGTATGGTGTATGGCTGTGTTTAATAATTTGATTCTTATATACAATGTGAATTTGCATATAGTAGTTTCTATAATATTAAATGTATATACTTAAAAAATTACTGTAGGTTTACCTTTTACTAAATTAGTGTAAGATTTTCATTTTCACATTACCCTAAAATATGTCTGACTTGGAGAAACAAGTTCATTCATCCTTAACCTCTAAACCCCTAAACCCTGAATCTGGATTGCAAGACACATGGTCAAGATTCCAAACTCTGGCAGTGCACCAGCCCTTGGGAAGACCTGATGAGGAGAACAGGCTAAGTTCAGTAAGGAAGATACCCCAGAAAGTTCACTGGTAAAGTGAGCAAGTGGAGAGCAAGATACAAGACAGTGTTCCAATCAAATGAAAAATAAGATGCATTTAATTTTTTGCTTTATTTTTCTGTTAAAATCTGTATTACTGCCTCCTTGTACTTGTAATAGTACAATGAGTACCATTTGCAAAGTAAGTCAAAGGTGGATGTTAAAGTAAGGGCAAATGAGCAAAGAAAAGATAATTACAAGAATCATCCTGAAGTATGGGTCTCAAAAGCTAAAACAATGTCTGCACCTGGGCAGAAAAATTTCCAGGACACTGAATAACAAAGAACACTTAACATCTCAGAAGACATTAAATCTCAGAGAAACCTACTACCCATTGTGCAGTCCTCTTCCCCAAAGACAGGGGTGGAATAATATTTAATGGCATGCACTGATATCTCAAGACTGTAAGAAGAGCAAGAGGAGCTATCTCTCAGATCCATAGAGAAGGAAGTTAATCCTAAGCAAGAAATATGTGCTTCTACACATATTCTAAATTTCTATTTACGTAATTTCATATTCTACATTCATATTCATTTATATAATTTTCATATTCTACACATATCCAAATTTCTTTATCGATTGGCCTTAGCATGCTCTGAAGGAATATAAGAACAGCTGTATGAATTCAGAGCAAAGGTCTGTGTAGCCCTGTATCAGCCCTTTAACGACAGGCAGATAAGTAGCAAACAGTGAAGTGAGGGGAACAAAGTATAGGAGCAGAGAATACTTTGTCAACCTCCATCAGTTCAGAACTTTTTGTCCTGGAACTGCCTGAGAGAGAGATATTGGCTTCATATTAAAGCTGACCCCAGAGGAGTTTCCTTCTCTGTATTCAGACCTGTTGGAGCTACCTACATCGGGGCTACACGTCATGAAATGAACCACACCGGGAAGCCTCAATCACCAACTCCATTCCAGTCTGAGGAGTCCCAGACTGTGTGACTCTTCCTCAGATGGCAACTCCTCACCTTCGATCAGCCTTCTCACTCTGCTCTTTTAGCCTCTCTCTCAGCTAGTTATGGTGTTGGCAGAAAATAAAGACTGTTGTATTTCTATTTATTTACTTGTGTCTCAAAAATAATTACTTTGCATAACTTTATTAATCTCTTACCATAAATTTCTCAAAGGAAACACACAGATTCTCTTCACACAATTGAACTTCTTGAAGTAATTTCAGAAGACTTTTTCAGAAGGAAATTTCACACAGGACCTAACCTACAACAAAAACCTACCATATAGTATATAGCACATACACCCAGGCTCCAATGCATGGGTTAAGAATCCCCTCAGTAAAAGACTTTGGCTTTAATATTTCGTATTTTGACTACTGGCCTTTTCTTGATAGAAGCTGTGAAAGTAACTGGCAGACTAAGCAGTGATTGGACATCGCCAAGTATTTTCTTAATATTACAAGGATAAAATTAATATATTCTTGATTTAAGAATATGATACCTAGTAGAGTAGGTTATGATTATTTAATTAGAAAAAGATGTACTGAGAGTAGGACACCTGCTTTTCCATATTAATTTCTGTCTCATTTTTCTCTCTGCTACTTTATGAAAGGTGTGGATTTTCTATCACTACCCATCAAGCTTTGTATAAATGCAGTGCAGCTCCTTTTATATTCATGTCTGTAAAAGCACATTTCCTCTAATTTTAAGATCAGTGTGTGAAATCTCTGTGCTTATGCTTTAGATTAGATGGCCATCGATTTGTAAATATTATGAATCTTCAAGACTGTATTCTTTCTTCACCTGTTTAAAATCTAATAAAAGCTCAACTCATAGGTATCATGAGTTATATAAACATCCACTGCTTCCAAGTCAATGTTCCCTTTAGAAAATCTAAATGAAATCTTAGTAAGCATGCAGTAGGAATATAAATATAATTCATATGAGCACTTATCCTTAATAATCATCCATATAACAAACTTTTGGACTGGTGCCATTGCATATGTGCTAACAATCTTTTATATTCTTCTTGCATTCAGCTAGACTTTGGATAGAAGAAGATGATCTGTCAATACAAAAAATAAGTCTCAGAACTGGAAACGGACAGGAGTAACAGGGATGATCATCCATCAGCACCATCATCTCACCTGAGTATCTAGGTCACTTAAGACAATCATTCTAAAGATGGTGGCATCAAACATAATGAGTTGATCCTTTTATCCCATGTAGTTTATGGAAGAGCTGTCTAAGAACTCCTGCAGTTTTGAGGCTTTATGAATCAGTTGGATTACATTACAACAATTCCAAACAATAGGATGCTTCAATTGATCCTTCTCAGTGCTACATATTCAATGGCAAAAGGAAAGGCTGTGTAGGTGAATGAGGGCTGCCCAATTTCTGCAGTCCCTTCCCCTCATATGGCAGTTCCACAACTCCAGGAATAAGGATACTGAAGCACATACTCCTGCCTCGTACTTTTACAATACAGTTTTATACCTATTGTTAATGAATTTGTCTTACTCCTTATTAAGCTCGCTCATACCGTCTGCTTCCACTGAAGCCTGTGGCTGCAGGACACAGAAGTTTGCTACCTGCTAGGTAAAAACATTTTTTATTTTGACAACTAACAGTTTCCAAAACGCATTACTCAGATTTTATGAAGTGTCTGGTCTAGTATAGCTACTGGAGGGCTTCAACTGATAAATTGTAAGGGAGCTGCAAGGGCACTCTAAGGGAGCAGAAATAAACCTTTTCTTGTACAGATATTAATGAGGCAAAAACCCCTAGGTACTTTCCTTCATGAAGATTTTTTTATTTACAAAGCTATGATTGGTCTCATTACCGCTTTTTATTTATGCTAGCCTGTACTCAACCACTTCTCTAGAAGACACAGGTTTGTAAATTTTGTGTTATGGAAGTCCAACCAATTCAGTCAAGTTCAAAAGAAGTTTTGTGACCATTCATCTACCTTCCTACCCTTTCATAAATAATTTTAGAAAATAAATCTGCTCTTTTAAAAATGTAGATAGCCTCACCTCCTTATGGATGTTTTCACAGAAATAGGTTCTCCCTCCTGACTATATATTTTCATGGGAAAAAAAGTGCTGTGTACTAACTCTAAAGTTCTATGTACATTTTAAAATTTTGTTTTAAAAGTAGTTTTCACCTTTTTTTTCCCCCATAAAAACCAGGGAAATTCTTTTTTGAGTGTGAGATGAGCCTAATCATTTAATCCAAATGCTTTTTTGTGTGTAAAGGGTAGTCCTTAAGTATATTAACACCAACTATTTCCTCTTGTGCATTCCACTACCTGAAATAACTGCACAGGAAAAAAAAAACACTCCCTGATGGCCAGACTTGTACATTTATATAGAGATAATATACAAATATTGCTGTGCAGATATTGCATATTTTTACTGCTTTCTTCTCAGAAACCACCATCAAAATGTCACAGCATAGGATACATCCCACACTTACTACTAGGCAATAAAGTTTAGGAAAATGAGTTTGTGCTTAAAGCCAGACCAGATGAGTTATTGCTAATAAAGCCTAACTGTCGGGGTTACACTGCACTGTCTTAAATGCTTCAAAAAAGAACTGCCTGCAGTCAAGCACAAGAGTATGATAAGGACAAAGTCTACAAAAGTCTAAAATTACAACCCCCCCTCAGTGTGCTTGTTATGCACATGGGATGTGCTGATCTGTTGGTGATTGCAAGATCCTGAAGAGATGATCGTGTTTTCAAAGAGCCTTTCAGAGAGGGCTCTCCAAGGTCTCAATACGTGAATTCCCACGCGGCGTTCCCAGCCTGCTGCTGGAGAGAAGAATGAAGCAGAAAGGCCCAGGTGCATTGCTGCCAGGATGGGGGGCTCTCCCTTCAGGTCCGTTTCTCTCACCCGAGACATCAAGAGCAAAGGAAAAGCCTTTTAAAAGCAACTGAGCTATGGAAAAGGGGCTTGTCCATATATCCTACTTTGAAGGTCTCAAACGGGTATCGCTCCTTGCCGCGACTTGCTCCACCGGAGTTAACCTGGAAACCGTGACTCGAGGCCTTTTTTTTTTTTTTTTTTTTTTTTTTTTTTTTTTTTTTTTTTTTTCTCGAAGCCAACGTTTACTTTGAGTTTAATCTCCCACGCACACTCCGCTCCCGGGCCCGCCGCGGGGCTGCCGATGCCTTGGCTCGGGTCGCCCCTGCCCCGCGGGCTCCCCGCGGCTGCCGGGCGCAGGGCAGGGCAGGGCAGGCAGCGCGGGATGGGCCGGCCCGGGCCGGGGCGGGGGGCCCGGCGCGGCCCGGGGAAGGCGCTGTCCTTCGCTCCGCGGGAGAGGGCCGGGCTTCCCCGGTTCAGACAAGTCCTCGCCCCGTTCCCAAGGCGGCGGGTTTGGTGCGACACCGTCCTGACATGTTGTAACTGGTTTCCACACCCACCGCGCCTGAGAGCGACGGGAAGTACCTGCGATGAGCTCTGCGCCGCCGTGACTCGCCGCCGCCGCGCTCGCAGCAGCCGGGTCGAGCCGCCCCGCCGCTCCGGAGGCGAGAGCCCACGCGGGGCACCGGCGCAGTAAGTGGCTCTGCCTTCAGTTTCTACCGGGACGGGACGGGACGGGACGGGGCAGGACGGGGCAGGGCAGGGCAGTCCCCCCTCCCGCCAGTATCCCGCTCGGCGCCGCGGAGCGTTTGACACGGGGGCGCTCCGGCCGCGGGCGCCGGGCAGCGGCGGCGGGCGGGGGCCGGGCGCGGTGGGCGGCCCGCGGGCGCGGCTCCCGCGGCTTGCACGCCGGGCTCCCGCCCGGACCGCCGGGCCGGGGGCGCCACACGTGCGGTGTCACCCAGCGAAGCGCCCGCTGCCCTTGCTTTGCCTGGAAAGTTAACTTGCTGGTTGAACAAACAAAGACACCCCCGCCAAAAACAAAACAAAACA
Source organism: Hirundo rustica (assembly GCF_015227805.2). NCBI lineage: Eukaryota > Metazoa > Chordata > Aves > Passeriformes > Hirundinidae > Hirundo > Hirundo rustica. Next base: position 92,244,071 of record NC_053452.1, on the reverse strand, counting down.
AACAAACAAACAAAAAAAAACCCACAAAGAAAAAACAACCAAAAAGACCCTCCAAAACCCGCCGCAAAACAAGCAGGCAAACAAAAACAGAAAGAGAAAAGAAAGAAAGCGGCAGGAACGCTTGCGGTGTTGTTTTTCACTTGGATTTGATGTCCTTTGTATTCACAGAAAATGTAATTTCGTTAATAATTAAATAATTGCCTGTCACTGCTTAATGTAAGGTAATTATTATTTATTCTTGATACAATTCTTTAATAGAAAGGTTGGTGGAAGGCAGGTGTCATAAAACGCCTGTTTGTTCTGTTAAAGGTTGGTCGTGCCAGGCCCTTAAGCCGTGGGGAGGCTCCTTGGCCGAGCCATGGGCCAGAGGTGCTCAGGTGGATGCTGCAAAAAACATACCTGAGAGTGTGAAACAGCTTGCAACAAGCTGTTCCCGAGGTTTAAATTTCCTGGCAAGGTTGAAACTTTATGCAGAAACTGTCAAAGTAATCACATTTCCATTGGAAAAGAGATAAGGAATCCTGAGGAGGAGAGCACCATGGCCAGGCCCTTGCCAAGGACTGGCTGTATGAGCCTGAGGTTAGAGCTGTTCCCTAGAGTTGCTGAATAGGAAATTTTTCAAATCCTGTGGATATTAGTGTGGCAGGGAAGTTCCTTGTCTCTAGTACTAGTCTTGAACCCCTGTAGAATGTTACATAATTTTCTTTAGTGGGCATTTGTCATCTGCTGTGTTTGTGAAGTCTGGGATACTCTCCAAATCTTTCTATATAAAGGCACAGTTACTTCTTATAGAAAAAAGGTCTTTTCGTGCTGGGTTCCTGATAATGGCATTAGAAAGGTCTGAGCATGTTGTTAATAGAAAGACAATACAATCACATCAATGCAGGATTTGGATTTTGTGTTCTTCAGCAGAAGGTCCAGTTTTAGCAGCTCCATTGGAGTTTAAATTCAATTCAAGGCCATTAATGGCACTTACTAAAAAAGTTTTAAGTGGCTGATCCCTGTGTTCAAGCAGAGAAGATAGCTGATATGCTGGGCTGGGATTAACAGACACGGTTATTTCTCATAGGATGAACTACAACTTTCCTGGGGCTGGTAAAATTTGTGATCATGTACGTAAAGTGTGATAAAGATCTGTAAGCCACCAGAAGTGGGCCTCATTCTGCACAACCTTGCTAATGTAATTGTTGACCTGAGGAGGACCTTTGAAGAATCAAATTTATTATGCAGAAATCACAATACAGTGTTGAAGAAAACACCAAAAAGTTTATTAAGAGTTTTGTCCAAACCTCTGCTTCTTTATGCAGAATTATATGGTTCCATAGGTACAGTTTCTGCACAGTAGCTCTTACCTTCTAAGGAGAAAAATACCTGTGTCAAGACATCTAGAGCTTTTGTCGAGTATACCTGAAGCCATTGTTTTAATTTGGGAGTTCTCTTTTGTTTCATATGAATGTATCTCGTGCTGATGTCCTTAATTTCAAAAACCAGGATTAAAATTTTTTCATTTGTTTCAAGTGTTCTGTGATTTATTTCCATGCTGGCAAATTTTACATTTACTTTCTTTAATTAATGTGCAGTGCTTTAAGCTTCTTTTGTAAACAGCACTTGTAAATCAAACATCAGCTTCAAAGATATTCACTGTAAAATGACTGTTCTTGTTTGGAAGATGCTGTAGCAGAAGTTTCCCCTTTCCACAGTTACTTATATGTAAACCCTGCTTTCAGAATAAGTCTGAGCATAAGTTGCTGTATTTGACCTATGCCACAATTAATTAATTCATTAAGTTCAGTGAAAAGTCAAGCAATATACTATACTATTGTGAAAAACAAATGAAAGAACCAAACCAAATAAAAGAATTTCATGTGAGGCAGAACACACATGTAATCATTCTTTTGCTTTTGATTTGTTCATAACATTCAATATTTGGTATTGCACAATGTTACATATTAAGTATAGTCTTATTTAAGTTATTTTCAAAGGACAGAATGAGAAGAAGAAAAAAATCAATTCAGACAGGCTTTTGAAATAAACATATCTTTCTCAACTGTGTATATGTGGTCAGTGGAAAAAATTTCTTTTTTAGAAGTATATCCATTCCAAAGTAGTAAGAATTTTAGAAATATCTTTCACTTGCCTTTGTAAAATCATATTTATTCTTATGTGTCATAATAAGAGTGACTTTTATGACTGACTGTGTCACTACAGTGACTAGAGAATGACTTGTCCTGGAGGGCCCTAAAAGAGGGGTGTATTGGAATCTCAATTAAGTCACCTTTATTACTGTTCAGACTCTTGAGAACAACTCAGCTGAGGACCTGCCTTCTGTACTCTTGGTTGTTTTTCATTCTGTATCTAAAATATCTTGAAAGTCTTGTCCGGACGATTGGGCCAGTCCTGATGTGACTGCTTTAATTTTACAATATGTTAAGAGTTTAATCTTTGAATCTGTCTGTCTTGCCTGTGCTGTGTGCTTAATTCTCCGTCACCTTCCGCCACAGGCTGTATCTGCATGTGTGAGAAGGGAAATGGGATCACTCCTGCTCTATAACATTTCATTTCTTCTTGTGAGAGCAGTGTAGAATGAAGCCCTGAGTAGCTGTCAGAGAAATAGGTGTAGTTCTTAGTTGGGGGGAGAGCAGTCAGATCCATTTCGTGTTCTGCTTTCCAGTTCACCACAAAGAGCTACTCTTGAAGCAGCCAGGAACACTCCTTTCCCCCAGGCTCGAAAGCAGTCCTATCTGGGAAGATCTGCCCTGCTACTTGGCTGAGACACAGGATTCAAATGGAATTATTCCATATGACATGCTGATGCCAGCTTCAGATCTGGAGTTTTATTTCTTGGTCATTTTTTAACCTCAGACTTCCCAAGTTCCTTATAAATCTTGGTTTAATTGAACGTTTTATTGGTTTTTGAAGTATCAGTAGTTATGGAGATTTTTGTTTTCATTCCTTTAGGTTAATGTAGCTAATTTACATTTCCTTTTGAGAAGATTTAAACTGTTCCCAACAGATAGTGGAAAGCAATTGCACTGTTTGCAAAAATATCTGGAAGGTCTTGATGGGAAGAGGGAATTAAGTTACATTTATATGCCAGTAAATGAAATCAGAACTCCATATGACTATTTGCTATTTTACTGCTATACTGTTGATTAGGCTTGTAGAGAAACCCAACATTAACTTTCAAGCTATCAAGCTTTTTCTAACTTTTCTGCCTTTGCTGGGTGTTCTTCCTACTTCTGCAGTCTTTCTCTTAGGCTTCATGCCCTACCCCTGGAAGATGTGCTGCCATATTTCTATTTTACATGGCTATGCTTATGCTGCTGTCATGAAACATCTTCCCCCCGCCCCCCCCCCCTTTTTTTTTTTTTTGGTGAGTTACTGGGGGTTGCAGTGCAAAGGAAGAAACATTGGGTATTTGTTCTCCCTCTTTCTTAAATCTCCAATGCACAGCACAGCAGCAGTTAACAACTTGTTATTAGTATTTTGAAAAAAAAAAAAAGATTAAAGCTGCCGCTCCTTTTGGCAGAAGGAATGAGCAGGTTGGAAACTAGACATCAAATTGCTGATTCAGAGTTTGATCCCAGATGTGGGAGGATAAATCTTGCTGGAGTTCCTCATAACTCACTGAAATGAGGTAGGCTGGTCCTGCTTGGGAGCAACAAATGGATTAGATCAGCATGGGAGAACAGATAGATAAGGAGAAGTACTTGAATCACTGTGGTTTCAAGGAAGGCAAAGAAAAGAGGTGCATTGCAGAGACAGTAATGTATCAAAACGTAGGAAATTTAATTGGTTTCTGAAGTACTTCTTTGGATAGTACTCAGTCAGTTGTCAGAAAGGGAGTTTTAAAACACAACCGATGATAGTGTACTGGAACATGCATTGGTTTGTATTGGTGTTACTGGTATGGATGTTTGGTGTACCATGAGCTCTGACATAGCTTGTAATATCAGAACTTCCTAAAATTTCTGAATTACATGTTTAGTTTACTTTATGTAAAAGCTCTTTATCTATCTCTTTAATATAATATCTATCTATTTAACATTTATCTATCTCTTTAGTATTTAATTTGTGGCAATAGTAGTCCTTGAGCCTTTTAAAAATATTTTTAAATTTGTGGAAGATGCTAGAAAAAGTTAGAGCAACTTTACGGGAAAAGTATTTTAGTTAATAACTGTGTGTGTGTCATAGATACCTAGAAATATTCTTAATGTTTTCTTACTTACTTTCCTCTTTGCAGATACATTTCATGTGCTCATGAATGGACGCTTAAAAGACTTTATACAAAATATATGTGAAAATGGAAACTTCTTCTTTGCTGTCCTCCTTACATGATGAATGCAGATCAGACAACTATATTGAACCTCATTACAAGGAATGGTACCGAATAGCTATTGATGCTCTGATAGAAGGAGGTTTAGAAGCCTACAAAGAATTTCTTTCCAAAGAGAGATGCTCAGAGTTCCTAGCAGATGAAGAAATTGATTATATTTTGAACAATGTTCACAAACTTCCCCAAAACACAATTTATTCCTCTAACCATGCCATTGATGACACCTCTTCTTCGGGAACCTACTGGCCCATTGAATCAGATGTGGAAGCTCCAAATCTTGACCTAGGTTGGCCCTATCTGATGCCTGGAATTTCTGGTGGCACAAATATTGATCTGCTTTTTCATCCACCGCGAGCACAGCCTTACACCATAAAGGAAACTGTTCGGAAGATGATACGAGATGCAAGAAAGGTAAACATGAAAAATAATATTGGGGAAAAAGTGGCAATAATAATAATCTAGTTGGTGTTTTATTACAAGGGATTTTTTAATTTTTATTTTTGTCCTGGCAGGAAAAATTTATCTGGTTCCTCACAGTTCAGTCGGAAAGGTTTTCCCAGACTGAGATGAGTCCTTTTGTGTCACATGCACCAGTGTTATTAACCTTAATTCAGAGGGATCAAGGGTTAATTGGAGGGATTAATTAATCCTACCATTATAACGAATAATTACCATTTTACTGTAATGCTGACCAGTGCATGAGAAATTTGTAGATAATCAGCACACCTTTTCTTTGACCTCAGTTGAATATACATAAAATGATACAATTCTGTATAACTTCAGGATTTATACTAATGTTTCTCTCTTGCATCAGTGGGAACATGCGTTGTTTTGGCATTGCAGACAGTTATAAGAAAACATCACCTCGAAATTCATCTACTTATGTACCTTGAGAGTCAGGTTTTATGATTTTGACATGTCCTTGCAGAAGTCAGACTCAGAATGAAAAAAACAAACTAGGCGTAGGCAACAAAGAAATAGATTTTAATTGTGTATCTTGCCTTCATTTCTGACTAATGACTAGAAAATTTGGACATTTTTCCAAATGTATTTGTCTCCAATTAGGCGCACTTGTATCTTGAGTTTCCTACAGCACACCCAGCTTACACCTTAGTGACAGAATGTTGTATGTACAAACTGCTTTTGCTGTCAGTGTTTTAAAAGTTTAAAACTTTTAAGTTTTAATTTTTAAAACAATATCAGTTAAAAAAAAGAATCCAAAAAAGGTATTAGCATGCAGATCTGTTTGACACAGGGTCAAATAATACCTCGTAAAAAGTATGACCAAGTTTCAGAAGTATTTTTGGCAAGTATGTCACACTCTCAAATTTTCCCTGTGAAATACAATTGTGTTTTGCATGACTCTATGAGCTTTAAATTGGTAGAATGGGCTCTATCTCACATACCTCTGTAAACACTTCAGTGGCTGAAATATTCGTGTAAATGTGTGCAGTGGAAACGGACTGAACAGGGCAGGGCAGGCAAGGACTGCATCTTTTTACAATGTCTTTGCTATATTTAGATAAAACATATAATTTGTTGCCATAATAGAGTTATCACTAGGCCTTTTATCCTACAGTTTATAATTTAAAATGACTGTATGCTCAAGGAAGAGTTAATTAATTCCCTCCCTCTTTATTCCTTTCTGAGTGAGATTTGATGTTTTCTGTTTTGGCATGTAGTGAGACTCGACTGTGAATTGCCCGAAGTACCCTGCAGATGCAGCTCCTGACCTACTAATGTATCCACTAAAACACTGTTGAGAAGACTAGTTCAGTTTGCCTTCAAGGTCTTGAAATGCCGTGAAGTTAGGCCGTTCCCCCTTAGTTGCTCCTTGAATGCAGCTGTAGAAAAAAAATTAGGTGTGATTCTTGCTTTGCTTTGGAAGAAGGTTGAATGCATAGTATGTTGGCTCCCTGATGTGCTTGATGTGTTTGTGTTGCTTCCACTTTATAAAGAGGATGTTTTATGTGTGTCACTGTCAAATCTGACAGCTGAAATTTGGTTTGGTTGATCAGCACAACCATAATGTCAATAACCATAACACTTTTGTTACAGTGATATAGATTGGTTGCTTCAGGGACCAGCAGTTAAATCTGAGACACGGTGTTGTTCAGCCTCTTGTCTACAGATGCATAGAAAAATTGGAAGTATTTCTAGGTAAGGTAAAGTATTTAAATCAGGCTTACACTAGGTGAGCCCTTTGTGAACAGCCTAGTGCAATTCTCCTAAGACACTTAAAAAATGTAGTTATAGTAAACATTGTTCTTTGTTAGGTAGTAGTGGAGATGTGTAGTCTTGAGAATATTCAAAGGCAATAGGATAATATTACACATGAAAAACAGAAACCCGTAAAGAATAAATCAGCAAATCACGTTCAGCCAACACAGCTCTAAGCAAAATCTATGGGAATTTCAGTAAACTTTTGTGTGAAAATAAACAGGCTGTTGGAGGTGGGCATATTCATACCACTTAAATCTAAGCACCAAGCCTGAGTGTCTGAGTTTAGGCATTGATTTCCCTGGGCTACCTGAGAACTCGGTGTAGTAGGGAACCAATTTCTGCAAGGGCAAAGCAGAGAATGTTTCTGCACTGATTCGCTCCATGAAGAAACCCATTTGGTGTGTATTTATATGTATAAACTATCCCAAAAATTCATGAAGGACACTGAGCAACTTGAAAACTAGATGCTTTTGAATATTGGGTATATATAAGGATAAGATGACACTATTAGTGGACTTATTCTTGACCTCTTTCATGCTTGATGCATCATGGTGTCACTCCTTAAAATGATTATTATGTATGTTAATTTTGACCTTAAGAAGATGTTGTAAACAACATTAAGCAACTTGCTTGCTGACTGATTTTTTCCTGACTAGAGGAAAATCATTTGTAAGGCCATACTACACTAGCCTAAAACCAGTGGCTATAGAAAAGTGTTGTAATAAAATCTTGTCACGTATTTCTGGAATACACAAGCAGCATAAAAATTATAGACATCACCTTTATTCTAAAGTACAGGTGATATAATAATGGAATTCTTACAGAAAAGGATCAATACTGTTAAATCCTAGAAAAATGAGCTAGCCATTTTAAAGAGATGAATCCATGCTTGTGATATATTTCTGAAGTTTTGTTAGAGCAGGGAAACTGTATTGAACACAGCATAGCATTACATTGTCACCCATGTAGTACAGCACTTCTGTGGGATAGATGTGATTGTTAGCAGAGTGCCTTAGGTCAAACCAAGATGTCAACAAGATGGGGCTTACAGTTGGTGTAACTAGACCTCATCTGTAAATGATACAGCTTGCCATCCACCCTCCTCTGTCAACATAACCTGTGTTCACACAAGGAGGCTGTTTGGCGTGACTGTGTCAGCTGGGGAGACACGAGTCTTTCTCACATGTTGATATAACCATGTGAGGAAAAAGCACTGCAAGGTCTGTCTGACCTTAATGATGGAGACTTTTGTAAACAAGCTGGTAGTCTTATTTCTCTTACGTTTTGGAGGCTTCTACCTTTAATCATTGGCAGGTTTCCGGCTTCTCTGAGGCTTGAGGTGCTCCTACAGCCTGACTCATCATGGCTGTGCTGTGTGATAATGTTTAGCAGTTTTTACTGAGAAGATTATTCATCTGGGAAATGATATCAAGATTATTACTCATCTGTGTACGGTTGTAGTGGGTTGACGCTGGTTAACATGAAACTTCCTTCTTTTAGTGCACTTTAACACAGAGACTTCAATAATGAAGTGTTCTCTCTCTGTGACTTTTCATAAGGGTTGCCTCGAAACCATCTGTTACGAGGCTGGTACTGGTGTGCAAGAAACCTCTTGTACCATTTTCTCAGGTGTGATTGACAGGGTGAGGCAAGAGGGAAGGGACAGGATAGAGCACCAAAGGGGCCTTCTGGCAGTGTGTTTTTCTCTTCTGCGGTACCAAGATTCCTCAGTCGACCACAGAGGTGTTCCTACACAGTTTTAGAGAGAAGGTGCAGTTCAGACTAATATCCACATAAGGATCTGCTCTTCCTGGAGAGAATTAAAACCTGTTTTTTAAAGAACCATGTTGTTTAGACAGCCCAAGGGTTACTGGTTTGTAGCACATACCAGAAAACACTTCCAGACTTTCCTGACATACTTTTGGGATTTATGGTGGAATGTATGAGGTAGCGCATTATTCAAAAAATATGCAATACTTTTCACTGACTTTATTTTATTCAAATAGACTAGCAGTTGTAAGCCTGAGTTCATGAAGTCAGTGATATTTGTAAGAATTCTTTTAAAATATAATTGCTTATAATTGCTTAGAATATAATAGAAGCTTAAACACAAAATTGAATTGTTAATGTTTTATAATTGAGGAAAATAAAAAAAAGGAAGTTGTTTTTGCTGAAATACTCATGATTGGGGTTTTTAATGAGAAAAGTTGCAAAACTTGGACCCTTGGGAAAAAATTATGTTTTACACTGTGAATCAGTGTAACCTGTTATTAGGCTTCCTGGACACACTGTAGGTAAGCACTTAGTCAAAAAGGTTTCCCTTTTGAATTTTTGTGAGAGAGTTATCTACAAAATGTAATGACCGCGTTGTTTTCTAGAACATTGGACCTCGTCAGATAAAAACACTTGACTCATTTTACAAATATATAAAAAGGAAATTTTTTGTTGTTGTTGTTTTTAATTCTGTTGTGTGTTGTTTCAGGCAGAGTGAAAGTTTGTGTCATAGAAAAAAAATCACTTAACTATTATTTGCTATTAAATATTATTCATTATTGTTCATTATTAATTCACTGTTATTTACTGTTAATCTCATTTGGTCATGCATATAATACAATAATAATAGTCTAGTACTGGCTGCAGTCTAGTATGAAAGAAAATCAATTTCTTATATGCTTATATGAACAGTAATGTTTCTATACAGAAAAAAACTTGTAGAATGCGGATGTGTTGTGCAATCTTTTATTTCTCTTTCACCAGTACTCTTTGCCAACTATTTAAAATATAATTTGAACACAGACTGGAACAGTGATAATGAGTTGTGCTTGTGGCAGTGCTTGTCTTAGCTCACTAATTGCATCAGTTCAAGCAGATGAGAGAGGGGCTGCACCTTTTTGTATGTAAAAACCAGAGCAATCTGCTGAATTCAGGGAGAAGGAATAGCTAAATGCAGTAGTTGTCCCACTCAGATAATTTCTGTATTATCTCTAAAGTGTTAGATAATCAGTGGATGTAATTTTTTAAGGTGAGAGTAACACATAGAAGCACTCAGTTTCTGGCTGACAACATGTAGGCAGCATTTTCCCTGCCAAGATATTCTGCCCCACAAGGATTTCAGCAGGTGCCTTTTGGTTCAGTTGCTCTGCTGAAGGGTGAGTTCATCATTAACTTCCTCTCAACTTCTCTTAAAAGGTTTCCTGATGGTTGAAAACCAGCATGACAGTCGTGTGTATGGTGTGCAGGTGAAACATAGGTTTTAGTTTGTGATAGATTTATTTCAGAAACTGAGATCATTTCCCACAGAGTACATGCCATATGTTGGAAGATGATTTGTCTTGCTCTTGCCGCTACTGTGTGACCCAGTATCAACTTTTGTCATCACAAAGTAGTGCTGCTCACAAGTAGTTATTTCAGGCATTTTCTCTGCTTGGATTTTCCTTTGGAATCTTCACACTGCTTTACTTGGCTGTGCCCCCCCTCTGCCTGCTGTCCTGCTCCCCCCATGTAAGGGTGGTCCCAGAGCAGTCTCAGCAGTGCCTCACAGTGCAGGCAGAGAGGGCTGCCATCGATGGGACACATCTGCAAGCAGTTTTATGATCGGGAAAGCATGAGACTTTTGTGAAATCCAGTTCTTCCGTGCTCTAAACATGAAACCCACAGTGTTTTCCGGGTAGTGCTCCTGTAAGGTGGAAAGGATCCAAAACTGAAGAGCAAGCAGAGTTCAGAGCCTGGAGAGTGAGAATCTTTGAGAACGTAATTTTTAATTAGTTGTGGTAGTTTTTTATTCACAGGTTTCTATCTTTGCAAGACTTTTGACATCTTCAATACTCATTTAAAAAGAAGTAATTAAATAATATATAATAATAAATTAATAATAATTAAATAATATATTTTTGCCATTTTTATGTCAGAACTGTGCTAATGTGTTATCAAAATACCACACCTCTGTGATGAATTTAAAAATGGAGTAGGGAAGATTAAAGGTCAGCTATTGCAGGCGGCTGTATTTCTTTATTAATGTCTGTCTCATTCACATACATATGAGAAGTAAGCATAAACATATGCTTTGTAGCAATTCCTTACATTAAAGCGTTTTCTCTCATTGACATAAATGTCAGTCAAAACAAAAGCTCCATTAAGAAGTCATTTATGCTTTTTGCACATTCAGTAGATTAAAGTGTTCTTTATCATATTCAACAATAACTTTGTACTACATTATGCTGAAGCAATTACAGATCAAAATATGCTATAAATACAAAACCGTTGATTTAAAATAATTTTTCCCAGACAAAATGCTTCTTTCAGTGCCCAGACTAGTGTATTTGGGTTTTGTCCCTCTCCTTTTTTTGCTAGTCCAAAAAGTACTGATAGTGTTGAAGTGCTATTTTTGTTCATCTGAATTCCTCTCCTGGAGAGATCTCCATTTTCCTGGGTTTTTTTTTTTTTTCAGCCAGGAAACAATCTTGCCTGAAGAACTATAGCCTTAATCACTTCACACTCATAAATCCATAAGCCTTTTTTCATCTTTTGCAGTTTTAGCGTAGCTTTTGAACTTATATTAGCTTTCCAGCACAGCCATTGTTGCTTTGAGGGGGACACAGTTAGGGTAATTTTAAACTTTGAATTTGTTATTTATCAGAATTTGAAAAGTAAAATATTGTATTATCTATGGTAGAATTTTAAATGAGCTTAGCTTGGTGTGTAGATACCTGCAGTACCGAAGTAATATTTGTGTAACACCGTGTGATAGAATCTACATAGAAAGTGAAGTGCTGACAAAACAGAAGAAGTTCAAAATTTTCCATTCTTCTGTTTGGAAGGAGTGGGATTGCATGCCAGTGAGTTACATGTATTAACTTTCCTCATGTATCAGATCTGAGTGTCTGCTTCGCTTGTAATTATTTCAGAATTACTTGCTTAATGCTACATTATTTTCCTTGAGGAGTACTGCAGGTATTCCAACACACATGATAGAAGAGTCAAAGTACACGTTATTATTTACCTCTCTAAAAGAAGTCCAGACCTTACTACAGATAGCTGTGTAATCATGCCTTCCATTTTAGCCTGCTGATAAAGCCTGCTATAACCATTTTCTAATAAAGATACAATAAAATTGCAAGAGAAGTTAAAGTCCACATTTTCATAAATGCTGTCAGCATGCCTGAGACTTCAGAGGGCTTTTGCTCTGTAAAACCCTACTGTAATTTACCTTTGGAAGGCAGGAAGCATTGGCCATCACAACCATAACAGGGTGTAACCGGTGCTGAGCTTTCTACTTTACTGTCAGATCTGCAGATGTCCATAAAATGACTCACCTCAATAGAGCTGTTCAAAATAAATAATTGCAAGATCTGGCCATGGCTTGCTTGATCAACAGTTAATAATTTTTCAGTATACAGTCCACTGATCAGTAAGCCAGCTGAATTTATAGTACTGTTTTTTGCATTATAAATACAGAATTATAAGCAACTAAACTATCTCTGCTTTCCTTGCCCTTGTTTGTCATCTTCTCCCATATCTTAGGTGTTTGTTTTCTGAAGCAGTAAACATTATTAAGTTTCATTGCATGTCTGTATATCATACACGTTACTGGTGTCATAGTCTTCCTGATTGGTACCAGCCAGTACAGACATACCACTGCTACAGTATAAACAGTGGATTCAGAATTTGTATGCTCTCCTTTATCTTTAGCCAGCAAAGAACATAACCAAAGCGTGTGCAGTTTTGTAAATGAGACTACTGGGATACATTGAGCATTAAATGAATATAAATCACTTTTTTTTTTTTTTTAAGATACAGTTATAAACCAAAAGTGTGAGAATATTATACATTAGCAAATAGTACTCAGAGCAAGTAGGGGCCATTTTTTATTTTCTTGCCTCTGTGGTTTTAGTTTTTGATAAAAATTACTGTTGTGAATTTGGAATTATGCCGACTGATTTCTGATGAAAATCAGTACTTCCCTGATAAAAGTTGCAAACTGTAGCTGTATAATGCTTACTTTTCAAATATATTTGTAAAAGCATGAAGCATTTCTTAGCTTGAGATAAGGAGGGTGTGACGTATACAGGGTGTTCTCATATCTTATCTAGGAGCAGTTTATCTTAACCAGTTCTGTCTCTTGGTCTGGAGTGCTCATGCTGACTGCCCAGATGTACGGTGTGAGGGAACAGACGAGATTCCTCAAAAACAGGGTCCATGGTTACCCCTGCTTTCCCCAGCAAGGAGTGTGAGGATGTAGCTGCCTTCAGAAAGCTTCTTGGTGGATCTTTTATCCAGGGATTTTTGCTAACTGCAGCACCAGATCTCCTCAGGCCTTTCCATTTCTGCCAGTGATCCTGCTATCAGAGACAAAGCTGGGTGATAGGATAATATGAGAAGTTATGTGCCATATCTCTTAGAGATGAAAAGAAAACTTTGAGATCTGCATCATCCACTGGCAATCAGGCTCGAACAGTAGCACAGGATTGTGTGTTCGGGTAGCCAAATAGGTGTGCCTTCAGTTCAAACAGCAGCTAGAACATCTCAGCCTTATTCTCATGCTGTTTCCTGGAGCTGCAGGCACTCATTGCCAAGAAGGCTGCACTTCAGCTCAATAAATTCCTTTTATGGCTTAAGCACTAGGTAAAGCACTAAAACATCACCTTTGAATTTGGGTTAATCTGAGTGGCATCAGCCCACAGAAGACATTGTAGTTAGTGTTTTTCTTTAGGCTTTTGATTGATAAGGAAGAAATAATATTGAGGATGAGATGAAATAACCAGAACAGAAGAAAACTGTGATTCCCAGTGGGACCTTTCTCAAGAAATACCCTGTAAGGGACTAAGCTCTTCTTAAGCTGTTCAGAGCTCCCTGCTAGTGTGCTGTGCCTTCTGATTAGAGACATCAGAGGCAGCAAACAGAAGTTACAGTGTCAAGCCAGCAAAACTGATTTGCTTCAAATGCCAGGGAGATGCTCCTTGTCAAAGCAACTAGGTTTCCATCCAGCATGACAGAGCACAGAAATATCTGAAGCTGTCTGCTGTTCTGATAATTTCCTGTCACTGACTAATAGTGGATTAGCGCAGGCATGCAATAATGGCCTGAAAAGTCACTCTTAAGGGTGTTGGTTTTTTTTAAATAGTAGGCAGGCCTATGCGGCAGCACTGAATGTGTTTGATAAGAATCAGTAACCTTTGTTTGCTGAGCATGGGCCTAAAAATGCAGCTATCTACAGGTCTAACTTTTACAGCAGTATGTACTCTAGCAAGTCTATAGAAAGTTGCTTTAAAATGTAACAAAAACTATGTTACTTTGCTCAAAGCATAAAGTTTTGCAATGAGGAGACTGAACATGGGGATTAAACTGGGAACTATGATTGATTCTTCTATTTGTTTATTTATTTGCTATCACCCTATTTAATGTTTTAGCATAACATGAGCACCAGTAATATCACTATATTTTCTAATGGATTTTATGATGCACAAAATGATTGCAGTAATATCATCATCTACTTTGTTAATGAATTCGGGATTACTGAGTATCAGTAAGCCACTTGTGACAGAAAACTCATTAGTCAGACGATTTGATTTCTTATGCATAAGTTTAATGATGAAAGTTAGTCCAGATCTGAAGTGCCATGGTTGGATATTGCAATCATCCGTTACAGGATTCCTGTCCCAAGTAAAGGCTCTGTTCTTCATCTTGAAGTTGGAGGAGTTAGACAGTCTTTGCAATGAGTTCTTGAGAGCTCAGGAAGCTCTTCTGTGTACATGCCAGTGTCTTTCAAAGTCAGAGCTCCAGGTACTTTTTGGAGGAAGGAGGGCAAAGGAAGGAAAATATGTGCTGTTCTTGGGTGTTGGGAAAGAGGCAAGTCAGAGGAACAGGGGTTCTGCCAGTCCTTTTAGTTGATACTTACGAGAAACAAGCACAGCAACTAAACACTGTTTAGCCCTTTGGAGGGACCGTAACACCCTGGAGCCTGCACCCAGGGTAAAAATGCTGGCAGCTTGAGGTTACTGGAGTCTTAGAACATCATACAGCTTAAGACATACAGAGATCTTTGAATCAGCTGGGCTCTACTCTGTGGTGGTGAGCATTGATCACCTGAGACTCTGTATCAAAGGGGTGGGAGTAAGGCACAAAAGTTGTGCATACTGAAGTGACCACACTTAGAGTATTACAGGAATCCATCATACATGCATTTTGTGTCGTAGTTCCTCTTTCCTTTCCCTCCCTCTTTGTCCCCCCTCCCCCCCCCCAGCTCTGTCCTTTGAACAGCCTTATCTTATCTCCTCTGTCCTTCCTCCTTTCACTGTGCACCGCAGACAGGTGAACATTTGCTGCCTGCTCAGACACTTCTGGCATCTTTCTGGAAAGCAGTTTCAGGTGTGACGTTTGGAATAATGTCTCCCTCTTAGGTCAATAAAGAAATGTGGCTGCCCTGGAGGATGCCAGTCAGCAGACCTGAAGACTGTGCTTGCAGTACAGTGTTTGTATCTTTTTCCCTCCTCTGTCACTCTTAGTAAGAACTTGTAAAACACCAACAAGATGTTAGAAACACAGCAATGCTTTTGAATTGCTAGTCAAATCAATTTTATTGCCAGGTTTCTGATTTTTATTATAAATTGCATATCTGACATTAAATATTGGGAAGGTATATTTTCTGAACAGGACTATTTTAACAAAAATTAAAAAGTTTAGGGATCGAGCAATTGTGCATCAGAAATTACAGTGGGCTGTTTAATTACAACCGTGACGTGTATACACAGTTGCTTTTAATCTCATTTTATCAAACAGTACATCTAATAAAACTTGACAAGAATTTTTTTGGGGGAATATTTAGTGAAGGGCAGAGAGACAAAAATATAATATCTGCTCAATGAACACACTTGTTTTGGTCTTTTTTTTTTTTTCCTTCAAGCAAAATTAGATCCGTAATTCTGGGAGGATTTAAATACTGTAATTTGTATACATGAGAGGTTCTATTAACTTAACATGCACATGTTTGCAGGACTGATGCCTAGGGATATGGCCATATATCATTAAGGATCTGATCTTGAACATTTAATTAATCTCTTCCTCCTAAATCATGCCGCAGTACATTTGTAGTCCAAAATGAGCCACATCTTCAGGTGATTGCATCCACTGTCAGCACATAAAAAAATGTGTCCAAGTAGACTGCTGTAATTCTTTTATTCTAAACAAAAACTGTTGAATAACTGAATATCTGAAAGCCAAGCAAAGTCATGAAAGCAACGGAATGTTTTCCTTTCCCCAGATGCTATTCAGTCCCTTTACTGATCCCTGCATTCAGGTCCAGGTCCTGCAAAAGTGGGATGGATGCACATATGAATGTTATAGAAGACAGGCTGGTCTCTTCAAAAGAAATACAAGAGCGAGACTTAATTTATCATGTTGATACATAAAGAGCAACAATATATTTTACCAATATAGAATGTCTGTCAAAGAACAATTTATTCTGTAGTTTCCTATTAATAGCCTCATCCGAAATGATTAAGTCCTCTGCTTGCAAACCTTAACAGTTTATGTGGGGGATACAGGCTTTATTATATTCTGTCACATTACACATGTTTACTGAGCTTATGTACACTGCAAGGAAAATTCCATGGAAAAGTTTCTCAATTTGTACTCTTAAGGCTTTAAAAATTATTACAAAATGTATTGCAAAAAGCACACGTGCACTTTTACCATGCATGCAAGTAAGAAAAACAAAAGAAAAAACAGTAAGAAGCAAACATCTGGAATTTAGTTATTGCGGTAGAACTGTCCAAAATATTTTATGGATTTATTTTTTTAAAAATACTCCATATTCTTAAATTAAAACAGTTACCTCGAGAAATGGACAGTTATGACATATTGATACAAAATGGTGTGTACATAGGTAGGCATACCTATTCTGAATTTTCTTAGTTGTGTTTTAAAAAATTTGAGGCATCAGAATTTCATAGTCTGCTAAATTCTGTGCTCATACTGTTTGAGCAGGTTATTTGCTAAATTTAATTATACAAAGTAGCCCTTTGAGATACAAAATAAAAGAAAAAAAAAATTTCAGTTTAATGTGTTACTGTCTAGTTCATAACCCAGCTATCTGTTTTTAAGGGAGTAGACTGCACATAACAAAAAACATAGATAATTTGAAAAGAAAAAATACCTAATTTCTGAAATATGTAATTAACAGTACTTTAATGCAAGCACTGAAGTTACAAAACTAAGTACTCTCTCTGAAAGCCTCATAAGATAAATAGATAGATAGATAGATAGATAGATAGATAGATAGATAGATAGATAGATAGATAGATAGATTCAGGCTTTTTCCATAGGATGTAATTAGTTCAAAAATACCACAAAAATCTAGGTGTTTAAAGATTTGGGGGGATTTCCAGCTAAGTACATTTGTTGAAACATTCTAGGAGCACAGTTATAATTACCTGTTGTGGAAATATGATACTGAATGAGAAACAAAAAGCTGTGGCATTTTAATTCTAAATATAGAAATCTTTCTGACTTGTTTTAAAAAAGTAACAGTGTTATTGTTGGCTGCCTTTCACACTGACATTCACACAGACTTTCTAGTTTTAAAAACTAAAATGGAACTTTGTCAGAGCTGCTTGTCGTCATACAGTGTGGTGGAGATTCATAATATAAATAGTGCATGCAAAAAGATACAGACGTAGGTTTAAGCATAATTTTTCCTTACTCAGTAGATCTAAATCTGGGCAGTCTCTTTGATCAGTCTTGGCTGAATCTGTGTAAAGAATCTAAAATTTTCCCCAAAGAAAGGAAATCCCTGATATGGTACAAAAAAAAAAGCTTCCTGTTGATGCTGATTGGAGATATTGCTGTCCTAACAGTGGAGAAGTTTCTGAAAATTATGCTAAATACACTCCAGTTTAGAGATTATGAAAGAAATCACTTTGACTAGAATTTAAGGTACTAGTAAGGAGAAATTTGAAAATATAAAGTGGATTGTAACATAAAAGTTAAAAATAATCCAGTATTTTATTCCTTTTTTCTAATTTTAGTGAATTCCACTGACTGTCCTAAATTACAGTAAAAATACACTTATATGTATTTTTTCTTTTTCAACAACTATGAATAAAGCAATTACAGTGTAGTTGTGTAAGTAATTCTGGTTTTGTTTTTTAGCTGCTGATCTGTGGCTCTAAATTGGATTTTGACCTGAAATGGCAAAAATGCAAAGCATCCTCTTTGGATCAATTTTATGCTTATAAAATATATAAACTAAATAAAAGTAATAATTTTACCTGTTTAAAAAAAAAAAAAAAAAAGTAAGTAAAAACTGACATTAAATATTCTTAAATAATCTGCATTAACAAGTTACAAAATATTAATATAAATAAACACACACACTGGAATTTCATTGAAAAGCTTGCTGTCAGCAGCTGCCACAGTCTGAAATGCAGAACACCTGTGAATATGATGTATGCCTAAAATCTTTCATTGTAATTATGAACATAGCTGACTAAATTAATGCATTATGAAAATTGAGAATGGTATTTCACGTAGGATAGTTTAATTAATTTCAAAGTCATGGTTGGCTCTTGAAGGTCAGCGGGTTGTTCAGGAAGGATTTTAATGGTTATAAACTGTACACTCTTCTTTCCTTCCATTCTCAAATTTGTTCAAAACCACAAAACCAAGAAAATCTCAATTTAAATGTTTCATTTGTTTTTGAGTTGTAAAATATTCCTCAGTGTTTCACAGAATCTCTAGTTTTTTCTTCCTTGGCTTTTTTAGGCACGCTTTGGGGTTCTCTGTGCCTGGGAACTTGAAGTGAATGGCTCTTTGCACTGTATCTAGTGAGAGTTCCTATGCTCCATGTTAATTCCCCTCAAAATCCCAGTGGCAGGCCTGGAGTTTTGAACTCACTCATAGAGACATGATGTCCCCCCAAGACTAGCAGTTATTCTGGTATTTTAATAAATGCTATTTTTTTGTATAAAGCAGTCTTCTGTACTTCTTGATTATGTGCCACTGCTTGTACTGTGCTCATGAGTCTTGTCATTGCTTTCCTTTTCAGATATGATTTTCTAATTGATTTTACTGGAAGTTGTTTTGAAAAAGAGCTGGGTAAAGGTGAGCCTGTGATCAGTGTTTGTAGCCTTTAAAAACATGTAGCTTGTTTGGCCTCTCCCTATTCATATTTGTAGCCATTTCTGGACTGCAAAATCAGCAGAGGCTGATAAAACTGAGAAACTCACAGGTTTTGGTGTCAGAAGGGACTGTAATGATAACGACATTGACTCCTTGCACAACACAAGCCTGCCAGTGTTGCATCTTCGAAGAGCTGATACTGAGAAAAAAATCTGACCTTAGAACACCTGGGTGCTAGTCTTACCATCAGCACTTCTGGGTAGCTAATTCATAACTGCCCAGGAGATAAAGGGTTTTTTTGGACAATCACTTCTCTCTAAATGATGGAATTTGCTTGAGGAAACCCAGGTTGCAAGCCCAGACCAAGCCTGCTTGAGCTTTCTGCTTGTGTATCTCATCACTCAACATGACAGTCAGCCAAAACAGGAGGTGCAGAGAATTCTAAATGAAGGACTGGAGGGTGAGGTGAGGCTCAGGCTGAGTTGTAGCTGCAGGGGTTGCTTTCATCGGGACCTTGGGATGCTCAGCCTCTCCAGAATCCCTGGCTGCTGGCCTCTGAGAATCTGCTGACCCAGCAGGGATCAGTGCACAAGGGCACTCCGAAGAGCAGGGTGCCTTCACCTCCTCAGAGCATCACCTTAATGTGACCAGACTTGTCAGTGGCAAAGCTCATTGGCCATGGGCTGACTGAGGTGTCCCTGCACAGGACAGCAGCATCACACACACACACATGCCCTGCATGTGTTCAGTTTTCCAGATAAAAATAGATGCAAAATGTTATTCCTGCATTTATGGAATGGTTTGCTCTTTAGAGAGGAAAAGCTTTCTGTATGCATTTAAGTGTTAATTTAAGAGGAATTTAAAAATATGTTTATTTTTCTGGTAATTCTTCCAGAGTCTTTTATGACAGAGAAGTAGTAGAAACAAATTTCAGTAAGTTTCTGGGTTTTTAGTTGCTCCAGGGATGATTTGTGAGGTTGTAAATAACATTACTCTATTAAGAATATATTTCTATGCTAATATCTTCTAGAACTGGATCAAATGGGAGTGATTTACATGTTTTTCCAGTTCCCTCTATTTGTCTTCATTTAAAGGTTTTTTTACATCCTTTAAAAAAAGATGTGTCTTGATTTTGAAAGACAGTTGTCTGCCAAGGAAAGCTAGAGCCTCCCTTGGAATGGAGAATGTAAACCCCCTTCCCTCCAAATTATTATAATTTTGCAATTAGGGGCTTTCAGGCAAAGATATGGGAATAGGAGTAACAGTTCTTTACTAGGAATATTAAAAAAGGAAAATACAAACATACTAGTACAAAAAAACAAGCAAGGAAGCAAAAAAAATCCTGGAAAACCCTGACAGTCAGGCATAAGACCTGGCACCCTGTTGGTCAGGACGTTGGAAGCAGTCCAAATAAGTTCTCCTGGAGTAACAGAAGTGGTTCTGTGGAGTAGAGATGGTCCTGTAGAAAGTCCAGTGGTGACAAGATGGGTCCAGTCTTCCTCCAGGAATGCAGTGGACAAACAGGATACCTTGTGTCCTTCAATCCCAGTTTTTGTCTACCTAGGAGCAGTTGGCTCCTCCCCCACTGTGTGGAGCATCTCACAATGGGATGATGGAATGTGTCATGTCATTGGTGGGCCCTAATGGCCCATTATCAGAAGATGTCCCCCTGGAGGATGGAGGCGTGGTGAAAGAGATAAGAAATAGTGCCCCACCTGGTTTTAATGGCTGGGCCATTATCAGAAGGCATCTGCCACCTCCCCCCTGGAAGGGTGAGAGAAGGATAAAACATCTCCCAAAAGAACAGCTTTCAACAGATGAAAGAGAATACACATTTTTAGGTTACATAATCCAATACAGGTTTTTTTTTTTTTTTTTTTTTTTTTTTTTTTTTTTTTTTTTTTCTCTGAATATAAAAAAAATCTGAATAAATATATTGGTCTAGGACTTGGAAGACTTAGATACAAATTCCTTATAGAACACAGACTCTTCATCTGTAAATATGAATATAATCTCAGAGTGATTTGTGAAGACATATAGATAGTTTGGGGTACTCGTGCTAAGGTAGGGAATACAATTTCAAGAGCTTATGCTGAAATCTACCTTTTTCAGGTGGTTCCAATGGTTAAAAAGTTTATATTTGGCATCAGCTTTTTGTGTATTTGTTTTGTTTATGAGATTGTTTGTTTGCTTTAGAGCATTCAAGTAGAAATATTTCAGTAATATCCAAATATGAAACAGTTGTTTGCTTCCCCATTATCTATCCATCTTCTGATGTTACTTTTTTTTCTCACAATGCTCCTCTATGCATCAGTGAGAAACAAGAAAATAACTATTTTTGTTCACTTGAAATAGTGGGTCTAACTGTTGGACTATTGGGAGTTAGATTTCTTCCTTTTTATTTTTTTAAAATTATTATTTGTTTTGAGTTTTGTTGTTGTTGTTTTTGGTTTTTTTCCCTTACAGATTTTTTTCCCATAAATTGCTGGGAAACTAACTACTGGGTGCTTATGGGTACTTAAGCAAAATGAAGGAGTGGCCAAAGTCGAGAGAGGAGTGTGGCAGCTGGCTACGCTTCTTTTGTCTCTGGGAGCTTCCCTCCGAAGGGGCAGATACCAGGAGATTTTTGGGGGCAGGTAAAGGATGGGGCTGGGGGCAGCTGCTCTCTCTCGCTCTCGGCATCGGAAGGAGCACGGTCAGGCTGTTGCTTACTGCGGGGAGAATTCACTGTCATCACTGGAGTCCAGTCCTAGGGATCTACCCCCATCTGTTCGTGTTTCCAGGAATTCTGAGCTTGTCTTTTCCTGCCCTGCTGGAGCCGGGCCGCCGCTTTCTTCAGCACTGTTCTGGATCTTTTTGCTAGGCTGTAGCCCCACACCCCGTGCCCTGCCGGGACATCCCACAGCTCCAGCTACCACCACAGATCTTCTGGTACATCTCATCCACCAGCCCGGGATTCCTGCCCATTTCTGCTGTTCCAGCTTGGTGCTCCTCAGAGTCCTGTGGGGGCACCGGGGTCAGACTGCCCCAGGGCTTTGGAAATCGAGCCTCTCTGTCCCTTCCCATCTCGACCGAGAAGGCTGTCACGAGGTTCCTGGTTCTGTTTTGTTGTTAATGCCATAGTTATTGTTGTTTGCCTTGTTACACATACTAGTAAAAAACTATTATTCCTACCCTCTTACCTTTGCCTGAGAGCCCCTTAATTTCAAAATTATAATCATTCAGAGGGAGAGGGTTTACATTCTCGGTTCCAAGGGAGGCTCCTGCCTTCCCTAGCAGACACCTGTATTTCAAACTAGGACACTAACTTAGGTTGCATTTCAGCAAATGCTCAGTCACCCACAGAAGTGTCATGAAAGTCTTACCTTGGCATACCTGACTCTTGTTTCATTGCAAAAATTGTTCCTGTGTCAATGAAAGTAATGTATATTGCATTTCTACGTTTGAAAAGAGACTGGAGCGTCTTTTAATTACCAACTGCTGGTCACAGTAAACCAAAAATTATAATGGACTCTGAAAAAATTCCTCCCTGACAGCTGTACTTCAAATCTTGAGTGAGTCCACGCTGCACCAACACGTGAAAGCCGATTCAGAATTACAGGGAAAGACTCTGAAGAGCAGGAAAAGACGTACACCTTTTTACGTGAGCAAGAAAAAAGGATAAAAACTGTCCTCTTACTATGTCTGAAGTGATTGCTCTTTTTTTCTTTTGTCAATGCAGTGCTGATTTGAAACATTTTATCTAAAAGAAAGAGGCAAATAATAAAATGTGGTTTTTTCAGTCAGTGTGTGTGCGTGTGCGCAATCCTCTACATGCATGTGTGCACACTGCTACAGAAAATGTGGATTCCATGCGTGCACAAGGCACAGGGAGAATAGCAGTCTGGTTATGGGGAGAGGCTTTCTGGCATGAACTTGGACTGGGCAGGTTACTCAAGGGAAGATGTTTCCTGAGACCTGAAGGTACTTTGTAAGAACAAATACTTATTTGAAAGGCACTATTTTGCATCAAAAAGCAGCACTTTGTAAAGTGTTCTTGGAATAAAATGCTCACCTCTCCTCTACATATGTATATTGCATGTTCTCATCTCCATCCTTATTTCAAACAACTAAAGTTATCTAGTATATTTAGCCATTAGCATGCTTGGCACATTTTCCAGCAGAGCCAATTTACCAACAGAACATGGCTTAATGTAAATCCATGGGTGGTTTGGTCAGTGGGGTTTCTGCTTTCGCACCTTATTATTAGAAGGTTCTGCTTTTGATGGCAAAAGAAGTGAGTTTTCCTCTCTGCCCCTCATGTTTCCTAGCATGTATACCCTTGAGGTACACAGATATTCAGCGCAGGAATGTTTTGTGGCTGCAGGGGATTCACTGGCACCAATAGGCAGTGAATCTTGCAAAGAAAGGTACTGAAGAGCTGCATGCAGTAAGTGCCCCTGAGACTGATTTTCTTTTTCCTCCATTCTTAAATTCAGGCATATGCTGCGATGTTTTGGAGGATACCACCTTTCCCTAACATTGCAATGTTTTGCATTTCTTGCAGATGTTCAGCAGGCCTCCTGATGATATCTCTGATTATCATTACCCCAATGGAGGTTAGGTGTGTGTGAACTAGCATGCAATGCGCATTAGGAGGAATATTTTGTAGAAAGGGGAATGTTCTCACATACATGAAGCTGTACAGTGGAAGACGTTTCTCTTCTACCCATTTAAAAAACCCTCTTAACTTGCCATTAACTTGGTCACTAGCTCAGTTGAGTATAAAAGGTTCAGTTACTTGCACAGTGATAACTCATTTATTTCAATAATTGCTCATTTTAATGATTCTTGAACGAGTGCTTCATTATGCATCCCATCCTTGTAAGAATGAGAAAAATGAGAGGAGCAGACCATCGTGCCCAGCTGTGGCTGAGGCTGAGGCTGGATTGCGGAAGGAAGTCTTGCATCCTGGCTGTGTGTCTGCTCCTCCCCTGATGTGTCCTGGAAGTGGCATAGGGCTCTGATTTAAGAAAACATTATGAATACACTTAATGAACTTGTAACCATTAAAAATAAGCCTTTACATTTAAATGGAAAGAGTAGTAGATAACAAAGATGGAGTGTTATAAATACCTGATCAGACTTTTTCACAGGAATCAAATAATCTTTCATCTGATTTTGCATAATTGCAGTATCAAATTGCAAGTGATGAATTAATACTTGTGTGGTCTTGTGGAAGAACTGTATGCAGATCAGTGAAAGCTGTTGCTAGCTGCATTTACAAAATAATAGTGTCACCAAGATAATTCTACAGCTGTATTGCTTCTTGCTTGACAGAGATGGTTATTCAAAAGTCAGCTCACGTAGAGGCAAAAGATCAGTTGAGCAAAAACCTGGCAGAAACGAGTAAGGAAGAAATGTTTCTTTAAATTTTTTTCACTTGTATCTTTGAATTCCGTCTCTTATCCCTTGATTTACTACTCCCTCAAATACCACACTACCTGTGCAGGATTCACACTTGAACAGGAATTGTCAGGTTTCACTTAAAAAACTTTTAAAAGATTTAAAAATAGAAATAATTTTTATAAATGCAAGACTTTTAAAGCATAGTATTGGTACTGAAATTTTAACTGTTTAGTAATAATTTTACTTGTAATTCTTTTATTGTTTAATTTTTTTAATGCAGCATTTGATTCAGGAATTAAATTCTGTTTAGCACCTCGTTTACTTCCAATTCACTATTCACTCCACTGGGCTACAAGAATTGCAGCATTACTTATCTTTTTCAGTTCAGTTTGCTTCATGGGAGGTTTGAGTAGGGTTTTTATAATTGGTTCCCTACTATTTCAGACATCTTGCTGCATATGTTATTGTGTGTAAAAATTTGAATCTGTTTTCTTCCTGAAAAGCTGCATATAATTACTTATTAACAAGTTTAATCTTTTCTTATCTTTAGGACATTCTGCTGATGCTTTCAGACTAGTCTGCAATTTTTTTTTTTTTTTTTTTTCCTTTTTCATTTAATCTGTAATAAATAATCTAGCATGCCAGGGTAATGGATTTCACCTGAGGACCTGAACATGATTTGCAGACAACAATTAATTAATTAGTTTCAAAACCTGTCTTTAAAACAGGTGAAATTGAAATGCAGTCTGCCAGCGCACAGTCATTAGCAATATATTGCACAAGTAGCTGTGGCTGCTCTGTGAACAGGTGGTGTAATCTGCATCTCATGAGAGTCATGGAAGGTTCCTGCTCAGTTGGCAGTGTGTTTAAAAAAGTAAATAGTTTAAATCACCTGCTTGGGTCGTTTACTGGCATTCGGATGTAACTATGTGCCGTGTGGACTTTTGCAGGCATACATTATGTCTGTAATATGTGTTTCAGAATACTCATCTGACACCA
Source organism: Hirundo rustica (assembly GCF_015227805.2). Classification (NCBI taxonomy): domain Eukaryota; kingdom Metazoa; phylum Chordata; class Aves; order Passeriformes; family Hirundinidae; genus Hirundo; species Hirundo rustica. Next base: position 92,219,011 of record NC_053452.1, on the reverse strand, counting down.
CTGCTGTTGCTTTTTTTGCAACATAAATGTTACTACAGGTGTTGTCTAGGCATGCTGTTTTTTACTTATAAATGCATTTTACTATGTCATGTAGCTAAATTGGAAAATTTTTAAAGGTGAACAGACAATCTGGCAGAGCTAAACCCTGCAGAAACTTTTCATTATTCATCCTCTTTTATTTATACCAGAGGATCACTGGCTTTCCTTTATACTGACCCATAACTGACCTGTAGCCAGTAATTTTAAACAGCCTGTGTTCTGTATTTTTCTTGTTTACTCTAACCATGTTATTGCTTGAGTTGACCTCCTTACACATTTTTAGGTATATCTATAGAATTTGAAATTAGTGGCATTGAAGCAAATAGTAGTTGTAGCAGTAAATAAAAGCTTTATTGTGAATATCATAAGAGTATAATCATAAATGTGGAATAAAAAGAGGAGTATTTTTAAGCTTGTATAAAATGCATAGAAACCCATCTTAAGCCCACATTCAGTATCCAATATCAGGTTTTTTTCAGTCTCGAATTTAAATGAGTTTGGAGTTCCTCCCATGAAAGAGGGAAGAAAGGACAGGAAGGGAGAAGGAAAGAATTAAGGGTGTGAAGTGCTAGGGGGGAAGGAGAGGGAAGAGCAAAGTAAGGCAAAGGCAGTCACAGAAGGAAGGGAAGGGCGAACAGAAATAGGGGAAACAGTAGTGATTATTAATTACAATAATCTGTAAATTACGATGGGTTTGCTTCCTCTTTTGTGACAGCAGTATGAAAACCTTTTATATCATTGAGCCTTACAGGGTGCTAGAAATACATGCAATCAAAATGTTTTGATTTTGATCTCACAACTGCTTTAAACATCTGGCCAATAACCAGTCCTTAAGTGTGTATACCTGTATCTATTACTGACTCTCAAGCACATGTCAAAGCTGAATATAAAAGCTATATTTCGAAAAAGAATGAAATAAGCAATATTTGAAAAGGTGTTTTCCCATTTACCCTTCCCTAAATATGTGATTAGCCTTCATTTCTTCATTCATTGACTCCTGTTGGTTTTCCTTTCAGAAGTCAGGCTGAGCAACCAGCTTGGGTCATCAAGCTGTTTTTTGAATTGTGGCCATAAGCATTATTTCCCTGATACTCAAAAGTTTAATTAAAAATGACCAACAGAAAAATTATTTTGCTGTCTTGAGTGTGAACCATCCAGGTCTGCTAATTGCAGCTGCAACAAATATTACTCTTTTGCAGTACACTGTAATGTTCCTTCTTAACCTCCTTAACATAAAGACGATGAAATTAGGCCACTACTTTCCAAAGACTAACAGGAGCCTCTGTTGAAGCTTCCTTTCTTCACTTTGGTATTACCTTCCCTAGGCCATGAACTAGAGGAGGTGTTTAACTAGAATGGGTTCTAGTCTCAGTTGGGGTTCTATGGACATACAACAATGTCTTCTGCAAGGATTCCCAATTTTTATTCCTCTTTTTATTCTGCATTTATCTCTGAAACACTTTATCTACTAGTGTTCCTTATGCAGTCTACCTTTTGGAAGAAAGTTTTGAATGTCTATAGAGGACTAACCTTCAACAATTAATGATGTAGTTAGGACTTGTTTCTCAGTATTAAGGTCATTTAAATCAGTTATATAATCAGGTCATGCTCATTGGTCTGCAGCCTTTCACTGATTTGAAACCTGATTATTTAATTTTTTTTTTTTAATTGGGCACTGCCTATGAAAATATATTTGTTTTCTCTTGGATGCAATGTCTTCCATGTTAAAAAATATTAGTCTTTGCATGAATTTGTGTTTACTTGATGCAAGGTCACCCTGGTATAAGACTCATGGTCTTAACAGTACGTCTCACAAGGCTTACAAGTCTTCCACGACTGTATGCTTTTAATTTTCCACTTGCTAAAAATGTTGATAGGCTATCCATGTGGACTGTGCTTAATGTACTGCATGTAGGCATTCCAGAGTCTTACCTTTCCAAATCATAAGCCACCCTGAAACACGTCAGGTTTGTCAGCTGACTTGGATACACCAAAATTTTCATGTGCATAGAAATGCAAAAATAAGTGTTTCCCGCTTTTGAGACACTTATTTTCATCTAATTCCATTCTTTTCCAGCATCTATGGAGTCAGTCAGCACTTTTTCCATCCCTGTGTTATATACCTGCCTTTCTTTTTGGATTCTCTTCTGTGCAAGTTGTACCTGTTGTACCTACTTATTCTTGTAAGCAAGAGCAAGGTATTTCAGGAAGTATTGTACAGTTGAACTATGTAGTTACATTTTTCTGGTTTTTTTTTTTTTTTTTTGACTGATATATATACACACTAGCAGAAGCCTTGAAACCCATGCGGGATATTTTAAATATGTAGCTTATTTATAAAATACAAATATTAGATGTTCAGCTCTTCCCATTTCATTTAGTTTCAGAAATGAGTTTACTATTAAGGTCTAAAAGATGACAAACAGTACACAGCTCTTACATAAGCAAACTTAAAAGCAAAATTGTCCTTCCTGGTCTGGAAAAGTTTGTCTGAATCATCTCTTCTTCCTGCAAATCTGCCTTTGAAGAAGAGAATCTTTCGTTGTTTCCAAGTGACTAATTAACAAATTCCAAAAAAGTCCTATCCTTTAAGAAATGCCTTTGTTCTAGATTAAAGTTCACAGCCTGTAAATGTTCATTCATATTATGGGGTTTTATACATTGTCTAGTATTTTTCAATATATAAGCTCTCAGGAAGAGGGGTTTAGTGCTGAAAACATATACAGGACTCTTGAGGAAACCAAGTGAATCAGTGGGAAGGCAGACTGACTCAGAACATCAGTCCATCCCCAATATAAGAAACCCTACCAAAATGTACTGTTAAAAGTGGCAAACCCCTAAAATATTCTCTAGAATTTTTATCTGGATTAGCTGAAATCTCATATATTTACTTTGACTCTTTGATAAGCAGTCAATTATTATAATATTTCTTGAAAGAAATCACAGGAAGAGCTCTTAGAAGTATTAATGTCCAGTCTAGTCTACTAGAGGACACTAGTGTCATGAGGAGCATTTTTAAGTAGGAGTAATTTGAAAGGGCAATTTTAGTACATTTTAAAAAATGTTTTTGTCCCTTTGCTTTCCTCGTATCTCCCCTGCATTTGAGGCATCCCTCTTTCCCTTATTCTCAGGTGTGAGATAATAATTTCATGTATTGAAAGAGTTTTTAACCTTGCAGTGGTCAACTCATACTACTGGGACTTTTAAATAAAATAATTGAGGCTTATCACCCTGTTGTGCATTATTTGTTTTTGTGCAGTCACTAAATGCTGCATACATCAATAAGTAAGTGCTTCTACTTATAAACAAATTTAAAATAAAAAGTATAACATTATAATATTAATTCAAGTAGCCTAAACATTCACTAAATATTACGAGAACCCATGAGAACCCACGTATTGAAGCTGTTAATACTCTTTTAAATAATAATAATAAAAAAATCTGAAGCAGCAAGTCTTTGAAATTCATCACAGAGAATGCCAGAGGCTAGAAAAGTACCTTTCATTTTTGTCATGAATTTCCATTGTGGTATAGCAGAGTCATACGCTGTCAGAAATGCTGGCATTTCCTTTCTGTTTGCTTTCCTCAGAAAAAGCTTGGCAGCTTCTCAGCATAACAACTGAATATGAACATTCTGAAGAGCTTAATACAAATATTATCATCTTGCTACCCAACCAGCTGCAGCCCACATGGCACTGGGAATACAGCAGCAATATCAATGGCAAGAGAAGAAAGGGCAGAGTAAGGTCCCTAATGGGTTCCCTCCATCTTGCCAAGGATTTTCTGTGCTGCCTTACGTCCTTTTCGGTAGGACCTCTGCCTGCTTCTGTTCTCAGTGACAGAACACAACTTGCTTGCTAAATACCAAAAGCATTTTAGTTGTCGATGGGAGCATTGCAAGCAGGAAGAAAAGTGTTAAAACCGAGCATTGTGAACACTTGTTGTTTTAATCATGCATGACATACTTCGGCAGATTTAGGTAAATATTTTCTTGTCTATGGTGTGCTAGAACTGATCAGCAGCTGTTTCTTTGCCGATCCTTCATTCCAAGGATTAGGTTTATAAATGCTCTTTGGAAAGTCCCCATGAAGAATCTCTGGAATATTCCGTTCCATCTTCTCGTTGCCATGACTTGCTGACACTCAATTCTGCACGTGTGGAAGTAAAGCTTCAGAGGAATTACTGCCTCTACTGCTGGCTAGAGTGAGGTGGTGTCTCCTGTAGTTTGGTCAGCTCACATTTTACTAATCCTTCAGCCAGAATAACAACTACCAAACCCATAGATAAAGATCACATTTCTAGAATTAATGTAGCTCTCTCGCCCATAAGTTTTGCAAGATAAAATTTCCAGCTGTGTGAATTTCAAGAGGTAACAGAGATAGCTTCACTTTAAGGTGGTGTATGTGGTGGCTAGCTTGACCTGCAATAGCTTTCTCAAAGGTAATGCAGAAGGCTTCTATACATTCACTTTTTAGAGAAAATAGTCTTACTTACATTTCAGATAAATTTTGTTTTGGTTTTAGTTATGCCTGTTGAAGAGCTACTGCTGGTCTTCAGATCTGCTTTTTCTAGACATATTAAGCTATATGAAAGTTGCCAAATTGAGCAAAAGGCAGAATTCTCCTGTAGTTTTAAGAAGATTGTTCATTATAAAAAATGGATCTTCCCAGTGTTTTTCAAAGTAAAATTGCATCCTTCCTCAGAGTTCCGGGTTTACTATCATATTATTCTTTGCTGACAGAATCAGAACACTTTCCCCTGTTATTGATAGGTAGAAAGTTCCCCTACTGCACATCTTTTGTGTGTATTTCTTGGACAGAACAGATAGGTCTTTACCATGTGGACTAGACAGATAAATACAGTTAAAAGTATTTGTATAGTTGCCTTACGTGGTTATCTGCCTTCATAATTTTCTAATAGCTTGCATTTGCTTTTCTTGTTGTATTGCAGGAGATAGCTAAAAGTTTAGTTTATGTTTTCTGGACAGTGAACTTACTGATATGATTTTTCATTGGTGTTGAACTTTTCTGATGTCCTGTTGCAGAGAGAAGCTGTTAAGGTTATTGAAGACTGGTAATGTACATGTTGGAATTTAATTCTTATTCCATATAAACTTAGCTTTTCCTTTAAAATTCTTAGGTGTTCTGGGTGCTATGTGACATGACTAAAAGAGGTTTGGTGATCAGAACAGAAGGTGTACTTGGTTCTTAGAACCTGTGTTTTGCTATCCTCAGAATAAATGGTAGAAATATTTTGGAGCAGGAGGAGGAAAAGAGGATAGTGAGGGTTAGGAGGGCTGATTCTGACGTGGTGTAGCTGTCTGTAATATTGAAGTGCCAGACTTCACCTGGTAGTTAATTAAATTGCGTTTAAAAAATGCAATAATGGAAAAACATTTCCAAGTACACTGCATAGTTATTGTCTATCGCTCTGTGTCTCTAGAGCCAAATTAAATATATTAAATAAGATCTCAGGGGGTCAATTATGATGATAATACAAGTAGTGACTGTGCAACAAGTAGTGACATTAATTTCATGAATGTTGCATAGGTATAATCATCTCAGTATTTGTTCCATTATATTGCCATAGAAATCGTAGGAGAATGGGTAATACTCAAATGGTTGATTACTATTTATATTATTGTATTAGGCTGTATTTACAGAACAAGGCTCTCCTCATTATATTACACTTTGGCACTTTATTGCAAAACTTCTCATCTGTTACTGTGTTGTGAGACCTCAGCAATTCATCCAGCACAAATGGTTTCAGAGTACACATTGCAATGAAAGGATGTGTTGTGCAAAACATTTCAGGACTGTCTTCAATTTTGGAAATTAATACCAAATTAATGAACCTCTGTCTTAGAAGCACTCTGCTGTGAGCAACAGTGCCAGAAAGTAAGGATAACAGATGATTTATTAGGGAGCTCTTAATACGAATTGCAGAAAACATAAACTGGATCAAAACCCTCAGCCATAAAAACCAACATAATATAATTGAAAAAAAAATTTACAATAATTTGTGGGACATATATAGCTTCCTAGAGAGAAGGTTGTCTGCATTGATCACCAGATTTGTCTCTTATGATGCCAGAAAATCACTGGTCAATTTGCTGCCTGCCTCCTGTTCCTAACAGCATGTTACACAGCACTGTATCCTGCTGCACTGTTGTAATTGTCTGCTCTCTGAGAAAGGCCAGACTCAGATAGCATTGAGCCTGTGCCATGAGGAGATCCTGCCCAAAACAGAGATCTGCAAAAAGAGGACTAGAGTAACAGAGAAAAGGTCAATGAAAATAGAATTAATAATCCTGTCAGAGACGTGGTTCTTTGTTCTTGGGGTGAGAAAGGGTGGTGACATTCAAAAGCACCACACAGCAATATGGATTTTTGTCATATAATGCCCAAAGTAAGCCGCGTGTAGGTTACAAGAAATCAATACTTTCGCAGTGTAGGGTAGGTCTTCAGCATTATTCCTTACTAGGTTATTGGTATTGGTAGCTGTCTCTAGTAAAGCCTGCCGTGAGGAAGCAGTTTTAGTAGAGGACTCCTGTATTTTTACTGTGTACAGCAAAGGAGTAGTTGTTAAGTTATACACACTTCTATATAACCTAGAGAATCACAATTCATATTTGTGAAAGAAGTGGTAATGCTGAGATAATGAAACTGTCAAGGGAACAAGATAGACTTACTGAGCACTAGCAGTAAAGGCCTTTAGTTACATTTATGCTTGAATTTCAGGTTGATTTTGATGTCCTAAAACTCAGTGAAGATGAAAATCCACTTATTTTTTCTTACCAAAAATGGAAGAGTAAAGCAGAAAAACTCCTTTATTTCTCATCATTCTCTTTTTATAGTCTGTTTTCTTTAGGCCTCACAGCAAAGTTTATAATTACTCCCAAACATGACAAATTTTGCTTTCAGTTTGACAGTGATGGGAGTGAAGATCTCTGAATCATTGGGTTGCAGCCTTTGGTCAGCTGGAAGTCTCCTGCCCAGCATTCTGCTTAAAGCATGGCTGGTGGTAGTATCTGAACAGGTTGCCCAGGGCTTTATCCAGCTAGGTCTTGAAAACTTCCAAGGGTGGAAACTGGACCACTCTGTGCATCCTGCTGTACTGCGGGGGTGTCCTTGTGGGAATGTCCCTATATCCAGTCTTTTTTTTGTTTGACCATTGTCTTTTGTCCTGCCGCCACTGCAAAGAATCTGACTTTGTCCCTCGAGAGCTTCCCTGTAAAGTACCAGGGACTGCTGCAAGATTCCCTGAAGCCATCTTCGCCCCAGGCTGAACAACCCAGCTCCTTTATGTAGTCTGCACAAGGGCACGTGCCCTCTTGGTGGCCCTTCCCTGGACACGCTCAGGAGATGTTTAATGATGAGCGTAACTGTTGGGATTGGCAACTTCTTTCTCGGTAAGCCTCTGAATAGAGTGAGTTTTTGAAGCTGAGAACCATTTAAACAAATACAACACACGTGAATGGGTCCAAACTAGCAATAACTTACCCTGTAGCGTAACAGCTGCCACAGAACTGAACATTGGCCTCCATTTACTGTGTCGCATTATCCACTCTGTTGCTGTGTTACTATGTACTTAATCTCCTGTTCAGCAAGGATATGCAGGATATTTTAGCTATAGCAGTTTGTTTTAACCTTCAAAACAAATGTCTGTGTGTCTTTCGTGAACCTTGTCACTGGTACTTTGTGAAAGAGTTGGTAATTTACTGGAATTGAAGATTTTTAAGGACTTTGAAAGAATTAAAAGAACTCTGTATTAAAGTGATGATAGTTTAGAGATACTGAGCTTTAAAATGGTACTTTCCTCACTAATGTGCAAATTAAATAAATCAGCTTACTGAAAAATATAGTTTAGAATATTTGCATTTAAAAAGTGCTGTTCAACAAAATTATTCTTTCCTGTGTGTATTTAAATGTTTTTTAATGCCAGAGTAGAATGTGTTGTTAGCTTTTCGGTTGCAAAGCATAGTCTTAGTGTCAAGACAGTAAGCAGAATAATAGCATATGGCTCTACTGCTGCCTTCAGTTAAGTTGAGCATACTGTCAGATTTATTAAGAGTAATTTTGTTCTTATTGACTTCAGTAGATTTTCTTCTTCTGTAAGGATGTAATTTAACCCAAATTTTAAGCTTAAAAAACATTCATCACTTTAAAAAAAAAAAAAAAAGGGTAGATAAGATAAAAAACTTGTAGTGACAATCAAAGATTATTTAAATTTAATTTTGGGAGAGGAAAACTAGCATAAAAAACTGTTTTCTGCACTGTCTTCACTTTTAGTTGATCATTGAAATGCGCTCTTCTATCTGATACTTACCCAGGTGGTGGTAGTTCCCTCTTGCTGCGCATAATTTCAGTGTTATGTGATACTATGCTCAGCAGGTGTCTGCTCTACCAACTATTTTTTCCTCCCTGAAAGTGTAACATGCTTAGCTGTTCCCAAATGAAGGTCATTTTTGATCAGGATGATAATCAGTTTGACAAGGTTTGGAAAGTTCTCCCAGAATTCTGGTGCTTTCATCAGAAAACTGCTGTACCCATCCAGCTTTCCTGGAATGGTTGGAAGGCCCTTGTATTTGCTTCAAAAGCATGAGTGGTTCCTTTTTAAAAGATCTTTGCATTGTGGAGAACAGATATCCTTGGGGGGGGGGGTGGGGGGGGGGAAGGCAGTTTGTAAGTTTGTAAGGAAGTCTCCTGTATGACAGGAGAGCTTTCTGCCTTGAGGAGGTTTTCTTGACTTAGGATAGTATTCTTATGCCCAAAAGAAACAGAAGTTATGGAATAGGCAATTTTCTGATCTATTTCTGCAGTTTGAGTTATTACAGTTTTTCTTCCTTGCTGGAATTCACTGTATTTTTTTAAGTACCAGAGTGGAAATTAGCTCTTCAATTGCAAAAACAAATGTAAAATCACAGTAGTGAAATCTTTTCTTCAGAAGTTGTGCAGCAAGTAACTAATCCTGCTGCTGTTGTTGCAGCTTTAATTAAAGGTAGCTACACATTTTAGTATACCTCACTGAATGAATTTCCTAATCTTGGTCTCCTTAATTATTCAAAACTTGGGACCCTGAATAGCATATTGCTTTGTCTTGAAAAATAATCCCTTCTGCTACAAAAGTAGGCAAACTGGGGAAATGTACCTAGACCCCTATTAAAAGGATAAAAAAAAAATTAATACATTTAAAGGCCAGACTATTCTGTGACCTTTATGGAATCCACTCTTTCTGAATCAAAACCTATAATTTATGGTCAAACATCTGTTTTGATTTATGGAAATCAGTATGCAGAAATCACCTTATCACTCTTAATGACTTTTTACATATTCTGTGTATCATATGTGTGTCATATGTATTGTTCAAATTTGGCAGTCTTCTCCAGCAGCCGAGCCTAATTATGTTCGTGTTTAATAGATTTACTCTTAGCGTTGCTAAGAGTAAGTGTTCCTAATGAGGACGTTCAACAAGAGTCACCTCTGGTTTGTAGGAAATGCACAAATGGATGCCCATTTGGTTGTCAGATCATCACTGTGGCTTTGCATCTATGTACTCAAATTCTGGTAAGGACTTTTCAGACAGCACAAGCTTCAGGTTTCAAAATATAATCCCTATTCCAACTCTGGAAGTGAAACCTACATTTTCTTGCAAGACTACTTGATGTTTTGCAGAATTACTCCAGATTTAATAAACTAAATGGTTTAAGAACAATTCTACTAGTTAAGACAAAGAGGGTCCCCTGCTCATTCCCAAGTGAAATATCTACACTATAGTGCACATGCATGCTTCTTATGTCATCAGCTTACTAGCCTGCTTGCTTATGTGTTTATTTCTTTACCTTCCTCTTCATAAAGATAGATATGGCCATTCTAGTCAGTGTTGGTTTTTAGTTTTTGTGATGCATTCTTGCGGGGTTTTTTCTGCATCTTTCCAGTTTAGTGGCCTTTGCAACCACAGAATGCTGCAAACGTGAATATCTTTCGTATCTGACATAGAAAAGTGTTAGAATGATTTTTGAGAGGTGTGCTGCTTTTTTAAATATTTCATGTACTCATATCCTGTACTCATACACTAATGAATCTATTCAGGATTTTTCTCTTACATTTAAATTGAACCTAGAATGCAATGAGCACCTATTTCTTGAAGATCTGAAGAAAAGGAAAGCCTAGGAAGATATTAGGGAGTTCAGAGGAAGGGGGACACAGGTAATGAAACAGACTATTTGAGAACAGATTATTTTTTGGTCTTTTTACCTCCTATACTTGATCTACCTTGGCAGTTTTGTTCTCAGATGCAAGTGAAACAACACAGATTGCTAAATAGGGTTGCCTCGTTCAATTAACACTGTATATCTCAGAAACAAGACCAAGCAGAAGGTGCAGTCTGAAAGTGATGAGATCCAAGATAAACATTCGTGTTTTCAGAAATATAAAGAAATATATTCTGTACTGAAGAAAAACACATTTAGGTTTTACTTTCAAAAAATCAATAAAGAAAATATGCACTGGCTTGTTACCTAAGATTTTTGAAAGAATGGAATTCTTTGATACTGTTCCGTTCCTATCTGACTGTTGGATTTGTAAAGACTGTTTATTGCCAGGTGACATGTAATGAAGAGGCAAAGTTTGTTCCTTTTCTCTTATCCAAGAGTTGTATTTTTACCTTTTCTAATTGTTTTCATTGTTATTTTACTTTTATTTTATGTAAGTCATCTCTCATTTATATTTCTAGTGGTTTAAATACGTTTGGCATAAATGAAACTTTTAGTTCTAAGCAGGTGGGATTCAAAAAAGGTAATTCTTACAACTGACTGGAGACATCTTTTACCTGGTTGTGTGCAACAGCATTTACCTGAGTGAGGTAAATATTTCAGTTCCAGAATAAGATGAGTACTTGCAACTTAACAATTACACCTGTAAAGTTGATGTACGGGTAGTTTAAAGATTAGTGAAAATGGTAAAACCTGCTCTGATATCTATGAAAGGTTTTATTTGGTTTGAATTTGCACCCGACACATCTCACTGGAACTTTTCATGAAAGCTCTAGTGGATAAAAACACTACCTTTAGAAGTTACACAGACACTGGTTCTTCCTCTTATTTCCTTTCACGTTTCAACAGTAGTTCTTCCCAAATTACTAGTGATATGTCAACAGTACAACATATCTATATCTGTATCTTTATCTATATATTTTTATATATATATCCAAAATACCAGTAGAGGGACATTGCTTTTCCAAATCAGACATACTTACTTTATCCCTGTGGATTGAAGGGTGTTAATAGCTGGTGTTCAACATGCTGATCTTCTTGAGCCAAGCTCTCATGAGCTGCGGAGGTTTTGTCCCAGTAAGAGTGCCTCCAGCTCTTCAGTGTCTGCTTATTAGCTACGTAAGCTCTTGAGCCATTAGCTTTAGAGAAAATGATGAAAGATTGTGTATGAAAATGTTATCTTTTTTTTTTTTTTTTAATGCATACCGCAATTTTATTTTGAAGGTTTTTCCACAGCATTCATATTGCTGTTTTTCCCTCCCTTTCTCTTTTACTGGGTTTCCTCTTCCTCATAAAACCAGTCACTACACACATCTGTGTCATGGTTTAACCCTGGCCAGCAACAAAGTTCCACACACCCACTTGCTCATTCACCCCCTTAGTGGGATGCAGGAGAGAATTGGAAAGAAGTAAACACTTTTGTGTTGAGATAAAGAACAGTTTAATAATTGAAGCAAGGTAAAATATAATAATAATATAAGGATAATACTATTGGTAGTTACAACAATAATGGTAAGTAAAAGGTGAGAGAGGGAGACAGAGAGGAATAAAACTCAAGGAAACAAGTGATGCACAATACAGTTGCTCACTACTCATGGACTGATGCCCAGCCCATCCCTGAGCAGCAATTGGTCCCTCCCAGTCAAGTCCCCTCAGTTTATACACTGCCCATGACATCCTGCAGTATGGAATATCTCTTTGTCCTCTTTGGGTCAGCTGTTCTAATTGTGCTTCCTCTTGGTTTCTTATGCACTTAAGCTCACTGGCAGAGCATGGAACACTGACAAGTCCTTCACTTGGGGTAACCACTACTTATCAACAACCACATCAGTTTGTTATTAACATTATTTTTATACTGAATCCCAGCCACAGCATGGTACCATCTATCAGGAATAAAATCAGCTTGATTTCAGACAAAACCAGGACAACCCACAACAGAATCTTTTGCTGGACTTTGGTACATGTGACAAATGTCACACAGGTGATCACTTGATTTCTCAAAAAGAAGATCCAGTGGTCTTGAAATCCTTCAGGTTAAGTGGAACAACATACAAAATAAAACATTTTAGTGTTTAAAAAATATTAGTGTATTAGCTCAGTGAAGAATTCTGCATATGAGTTTATACAATACAGTAATTTGTGTCTTTCCTGTTTGATTCAGGTCATTGCCATTGTTATGGATATGTTTACAGATGTGGATATTTTCAGAGAAATTGTGGAGGCATCTGCTAGAGGGATTGCAGTTTATATCCTGCTTGATGAATCGAACTTCAGTCACTTTCTGAAGATGACAGAGAAACAAGGCTGTCAAGTTCAGAGGCTCAGGGTAAGGCATCCTGTCTTCCTTTGCATGAACATTCACTACTTACTCCTCCACAGTCCACTGAAAAGTGACTATTATGGCAAAAAGTGGTTATTGGATAGTGATTTTTCAAATTAACAATGAGGTGTAAATAGGTACAGTCTCAGCAGAAGTTACTCTACAGATGTATTCTTTTAAAGCATCTTTTTCAAGTGTCAAAACAAGAGAATTTCATAGAATGTCATAATTTTAATTATAATTTATAAAATAATTTTCATTTTATTGTGTATTTAGGAATACTGCATGTTTGAAAAACTAAGCTTTTTTTTCCTTTCTCTTGTAGTTGCCTGCAAATAAAGTCATAAAACTTAGATAAATTAATAAGTCGTGTACTTAATTTTATGATTTCTTCTTTAAGGTTATGCATTAAACACTTTAGGAGGCCTGAGATTCTATTTCATTAGTGTTTTCCTGAAAATCCATATTTTCATGTCTGTGCTTCACCCTATTGCTTTTACACATTAAATATGTAATTTTATCCTGTAGGAGAGATAACAAGATGGCACTTATATTTTCACGAGATGTCCTGCACTGCCCAAATGTTTATCAGGGATTAGAATATATAAACCATGAGCTGCACTGAACTAAGTGTTTCATAAATACTTCTAGATTTACTCTACTGTTAACAGTAGTTCCAAGGATGTTCTCAGAGTCTCCTTGCAAAGGTCGTAGCACTGCCTTAGCTCATAGTTCCATTTGAAACTCCTTGCTTCTGTAACAAGCTAAGCTATGTTCATGCCAGTCAAAAATATTATGAAAGCTCTTTAAGCAGCACCTATTTTAAGAATCCAGTCCAGGAATTGGCTAGAAATGTGGCGTATTTGTGAGGATAAAGAGGACATTTTGGTAGATGCTTGCAAGCAAACTCTTTATACCCATTTTTACTCTGTAGTGGTGACTTACATCCTCAGAAGTAGTCCTTCTCTACTTTCCATGCTTGTTTCTTGCTTATGAGTGTGGGATTGCTTTCTGATGTCTTAATGCACAGAGCTGTGGGAGCTTCTGGAAAAAAAACCACCAAAAGCGTGGTGGTTTTTAAACACTGATAGTGAGTGCCTTCATGAAGTCAGTATTTGGCAATACTTCCATACTCTGGAACTTTAGATACCACCATCTGCTGATTACTTGGGTTAATTATGCCATAGAGGTTGCCAAAAATGGCCTGTGTCTGTATATGGAATGAGTTTTGTCCTTCCAAAATAAAAAAATATAGGACTGTGCCTTTCAAGTGATGTCTCAAATTAATTTTCAAATTAATTCCATGCAGTGTGTATCCACAGCTGTTTTAAAAGCTTACCTTCTTTGGATTCAAGGTTGTCTTTTTAAGGCAGTTTTATAGACTTTTAGGTATTTATACTATGATTGAAAGAATTAATATACATAGATTAGAGTGGGTTTTGTATGGATTAGTGTAGATTGGAGAGGTTTGTATGTAGACTCTTCAGTGTCATGGTGTTTTATACATTTCTGGTTTTTGCTGCGAGAAGTAAAATATATCTTTACTCTGCAAGGTTAACTTAGAATATGTTGAGTTTTATCTGAAAATAAAAATTATGTGCCAAAGAGCTAAGCAGCAATCCTGTTGTGTGCCGAGTTTCCAGTCTAGCTTGTAATAAAGCTGTTCAACTTTATGGTCCTCTCATCCATGGGCTACTCCCAGTGACTGTTGCTCTGAGAACAGCAGTTTACTACTCCATTAAGTCCTGTGCCTTTTTAGAGGATAAGAGGGAAATGCGGGTGATTATGAAAGAACAGCCAGTATTTTGAAGCTGTTTTCTCCCTTTCCCTTTTTCACATCGCTCAAGGTTCAGAAAAAAGATAAACATCTTCAACTTCTTGTGCTCTTGGCTTCTGGTCTTGCACTTCTGTTCAGTGAAAGCAAGAAGAGAATGGAGTTTTATAGATCTGTTTCTTTTCCTGAAGATGTAGCACCAGCAGCATTGGTCTTGTTATTGTCTGGCATGATTTGGTTCAGTCTTGTTGGAGTATGGATGATGCTTCTTAGACCACACACTCATGATGAGTTTTCTGCAGAGCTTTTCAGACTCAAGACCTCTGTCTCTTTTTCTCTCCCTTTGAAGCAGTAAAAAAATCCAAGATGCGGTGATGAACAAAACTGTATTTTTTAATTCAGATTTACAACTAAGTAGTCTTCTGTGTGGAAAAAAAAGAGGATTTTGTTCATCAGTCTTCATTAAATGTCTGTGCAAACAGTTCTTCTCATCTGTAGTCTGACATTCAGGGCACGTTTCCTTCTTTATTGAAACATATAACTGAAAAAATGGATGGACCATATATTCTATCATTATTTTGTGAATTCCGTATAGGAAACTATGAAATCAGAGGGTTGGTTACTAGGATTATTTTTAGTCTTTCCTGCAGCATCTTTTCATGTAGGTTATTTTTTTACTTAATATTCATCTTGACATCACATCCATCAGTGGAGCTCAAATAATTTCTTTTTTGTACTTTCCCATTTCTCTTTTCCAGTTTCATTAGTTTTCTGTTTGTACTAGATTTGTCCTCAGTAATTAATGTGGGGTTTGGTTTGGTTTGGGTTTTTTTTGTTTGTTTTTTTTGTTTTGTTTTGTTTTTCTTCTACCTAAGCTTCTTTGATTAACTTTGTCACTGGTCTGACTTTCTTGGTCAGCAATTCCTTTGCATAGGAAGATTAAGAGTTGCCACAGATTCAAACTTTTTTTTTTCCAGTGGATTTTTGAGAAACTAATATGTAAATTTTTTTACTTTTTTTTTTCTGCTACTGCCAGGTATTTTATTTGATATGAGTTGAGACATGGTGAAGATTCTATGCTCTGGAGAAACCTCTTTTTTACTCTTCTGCTAATAGTGAATCATTTTGCTACAGGAAGATATTGAAAGCAATTTGGCAGGACCTGTTTATTATCTGATAATCCTCTCAGTACTTTTAATGAATTGTGGAAAAGAGAAAATAAAACCATTAATTGATTTTACTTTCCTTCTGTGAAGCCTACTCCCAGATATGCATGTTTAAATGCACAGTAGGAGCTGCTCTTGAGACCTGCTTGCAGCCTGTTTTTTCTCACCAGTGTTACCAAAATCATCAAAAGTTTTCCAGTACTTCCACATCTAAGGTAAATTCGGTTATTGAATAGCCACTCGCAGGATGATGTTGTATCTGTGAGCGAACTTCTGTGATAAAGACCAGACTCCAGTCAAGTCTTGAGGGGTCATTGAGTCATATTTGAAGTCAGAGTAGAAGCGAACTTGAAAACTACTTGGCATTTTTACAGCACATATATGGTCAATAGCTACTTTTTAAACTGACAGTCTGTCACAAGTGGAGTCATCCAGGGATCAATTGTGGGCCCAATGCTGTTTAAGATTCTCATAAGTGATCTGTGATAAGTGACAAAGTTTTCTGGTGATACCAGACGGAGTGAATAAGTGGGCACTTTGGAAGGGAGAGGCACCCTGCAGGAGGACCTGGGTTAGCTGTAAAAGTGGGCTAATAAGGCCCTTACAAAGTCCAGTGAGGATGAGCATAAAGTTTTGCACCTGGGAAAGCATAATCCAGGAATGCAGCACAGTCTGGGATATAACCAGCTGGGGTTCTGCTGATAACAAACTCAGTGTGAGCTGCAGTGTGCTGCTCCTGCAAGGAAAGCGACAGCATGCTGAGCTGCATCAGCAAGGGCGTCACCACCAGAGATAAACAAGTCATTGTCCCACTCTACTCAGCACTTGTCATGCCACACTTGGAGCAGTGTGTTCAGTTTTTTCCTCCCCACTACATAAAAATGATGAAAGTCCAGAGAAGGGCCACAAAGATGATCCAAGAAAGCTGCCATATGAGGAAAGGCAGAGATAATTGAGTTTTTTCAGCTTTGAGAAGAGAAAGGGAGATGTTATCACTGTGTTCTAAAATGGAAAGAGAGGCTACAAAGAAGATGGAGACTCATTTTATACAAGGAGTCACATGGGAAGGACGAAGGATCTTGGGAGCAAGTTACTTCTGTAGAGATTGCAAGAGGAAAGTGTCACAATGAGAACAATCAGCCACTGAAATAATTTACCCAGGGTAGTGAGTGGTGACTTACTCAACACCAGCCACTTTTAAGACTCAAGTGGGCAAGTACTGGGCCATCTTGACCAGACTGTACTTTTGCAAAGAATAGTAGAATCAGATGATCCTTGAGGTCCCTTCCAATCTGGTATTCTATTTCTATCATACTATGACCTATTTTGTCCACTAGAGAAGAGAGGCACGGGATAATAAATAATTTTAGTAATGAGGAACAATATGAGGAATGTGACTATTTTTCCTTTAAAACTGTTAGGCTAAACATTAGGTAGACATCCGTTTTCTTCTTTGTGCATATTCTTGACAGCAAGTACAGGCAAGTAATGGAACCCTGATAAAAGTAGTGCCTACAAATAAAATGTGCTGAAATTAAATGTTTGAGACCAATATACTCACTCTACTTAGCTATCATATTGGAGAGATTTTACTAAGAAAAATAAATGTGTAGTGGTGAATAATACTTCAAAATTTTAAATCATGGTTATGTGGCACTCTCTGGAATGAAAATGTACAGAAAATGTACATAAAAAGAGGTTAGAGCTTGTTTCTTGTTCATCATTGGGTGTCATTTAACTGGATAGCACTGATGGCTATCCTTAAACTGCAGCCACTGAATGTTTTAAATGTTCCTGAGTGTCCTATAAACTCTTGGACAAGAGAGAAGATCCTCTGGCTTCCAAACTCTCCATTCATAAATGAATGATTGCTTTACCCACAGTGATGCTGTGATGAGTGGCACACTGCTCTTAGGAGAGTCCTATAGCCTGAGGATGAAACCAGGCAGGGGGTGAAGCCCAGCATTTCATACCAGATAGGACTTGTAATTCAGCATGTGTATGTTTAGTGCTTCTAATCCCAAGTGGAATGCATTGTTGCTATATATCCTCAAATATGGTTTGGGTGATTTGGAATTTTGGGTGATTATTAAAAGTGTGCATTCCTGGCACCTTAATTAGAGGGTTTGAAGCTGTTGAAGAATGCTGGATGAACTGTGCAGGGAAAGGAAGTGTTATGTGAGAAAGGTGAGCATGGTCTCTGGCACTTGTCATGTTCCCGTCTGGTAATGGATGACCTACCAAGGGAGGAAAAGAGTTCAGAATCAGGAAATAGGGATGAAAAAGCTACAGGAGGAAAAAAAAATGGAGAGAAGCTAAACAAAGGAGAACAGGGCGACTACAGTGACTACATTTTTTTTTAACACACCCCCCCCCCCCCCCCCCCCCCCCCCCCCAGGAATTTGATGTAAAGAATTTTAATCCTCTTTTACATATGCCTACTTAAAGTTATATTTCAACTTATGTGTACCTAAGGCAAAGGGGTTTTTTTGCAAGCCATCAGACTTGGTTGTGCCTCCAGCATTGATCCCCAAATGATATTCTGTCCAATAATGATCACACCTTATCTAAGTAAGATTTAATGTGTTCAACCGGCATGTCTTTAGGCCAACATTGTTTGTTATGGGTACTTGAAAATGTATAAGCTGCTCTCAAGTTACCTTTTTCAAATTATAATGACATAAATATGATTAAATATAACTAAATATAAGTCTGAAATACACACATAATTATGGGGTATATAGAACTGGGTAAAACAGTCATCAAAGTAAATGCAAATTTCATTATTAATTCACAAGATTTTATTAAAATAAGGGGTTACTATTTTAGCTATCTTTAGAAAGGGTAAATTTCAGTATTTTCTTCTTTTTCAGGAATTGCTATTTCCATAGTGTTTGTCTTTCAATTAAAAGCTTTTAATATAATTAGTTAAAGTTTGAATAGCTCCTGGTGACAAAAATTATTTTAATCAGTGGGCTTGTTAAAATTTCAACAAAATCATGTTGGGAAAGAACCAAAATTCACTTTCATCAATAAGAAAACTTCTAATTGGAACACAGAAAACTTAAAGACAGAGCATTAGGTTGGCAAAGCTAATTAGCAGCTAGAGATGCAAATTTATGTTAACCTTGCATTCAGTAATGTAAATGGGGTTGTTATTAATTATTTTGTTTCTGAAAATAGATCCAAGTATCCACCTGTACTTTTGCTTTTAAATTTTTTTGCCTTTTAAAATTTTACAGCACTTCTAGATAATACTTCTTTTATTTATCTAATTAAGAGATAAACTTTATGTTTTATATTTGCCAGACCTATTTTATATTTGCTAGACATATAGCTCACAAACAAAAGTAGTTCTTAAATGCTGTCTTTGTACATTTTAACTGGGTTGAATTTGTGTTCAAAGCTTGACAAAAATGCAAAGCAAAAACACACCTAAAGGTGAAAGAAGTTTAAAGAACTTTGATAGCTTGAGTTAAACCCCAATTGTCCAACTTGGCAGCTTTTAAGTGTAACTCTTGCTTCTGTGGTTTGATTTTTCATTTGACAAAAGTTTCAGGATACCAACACTGAAATATACACTGATTTAGAAAGCATGTGTTATTTGGAAATGTGCTTTCATGTAATGGATATTTTCTCCTAATTTTTTGGATTTCCTGTTTGGAAAGATTAAGTTCAATGAATTGTAGTAGATATTATCCTTAAAACTCCTACAAACTCTGACTACTAGGACTTCATATGTTTTAGGCAAATGTAGAAGTGCTCCCAGAGATAATGAAGGCTTATGTCACTGTATTGCAAACTCAGTCATACTTTACAGCCTGGAATTTTAAATTAATTTCTAAGTTTGAATTCGTAAGTTTGTCTACAGCTTCCTGAGGGTGGGAGTTGAAGAAGGAGATGCTCATCTCTTGCCCCTGGTATCCAGTGACAGAGTGCATGGGAATGGTTCAGCCCACCACAGGAGGTTTAGAGTGGACATCAGGAAGCACTTCTTTACTGAGGGAGTTGTTAACACTGGAACAGACTTCCTAGGGAAGTGGTCGATGTGCCAAGCCTGTCAGTGCTTGAGAGGCATTTGGACCATGCCCTTAATAATTTGCTCTAACTTTTGGTCAGTCCTGAATTTGTCAGGTAATTTGATTAGATGATCATTGTACATCCTTTCCATCTGAAATAATCTTATCCTACCCTACCCTACCTTACCCTACCCTACCCTACCCTATCCTACCCTACCCTACCCTATCCTATCCTGTCCTGTCCTGTCCCGTCCCGTCCCGTCCCGTCCCGTCCCGTCCCGTCCCGTCCCGTCCCATCCCATCCCATCCCATCCCATCCCATCCCATCCCATCCTTTCCTATTTATTTAATCCTCCTGATTTTGCTGGATTTATCATGTACACAGTCTTTTCCATTTGCTTCATGAACAGCCCTTCCACCTGTAGCTGACCTTTACAGAGCACATCTGTTGTGACCTGCAGCCTGCCCTTGTAGCAGTCCTGTGAAGCATGACATTCCTGTCTTTCACAGGTCTTACATTCCGTCATTTCCATATGTATAAAGTATGTAATAATTGTGTAGTTTCTTGGTTTTTACTGCCAATGCTAAATTACGTGTTTTACTCCCACTGGAAAACTTAGGGTTGCTAAAAAAACTATTCCAAGGCTGGAAACCACAGTAAATATTGTGATCATTCACAGTTATATTCCAAGCTGCTTTTATGTCTTGTGAAGGATTGTATCTCATGGTTACATGGGGTAGATGCTTGTAGGTTGGTTTGTATTGAATATAAATTTTAGTTTTTCTATAAATAAGCACCTTTTGTGTAATAATTTCTGTTAAATGTGCCTTTTTTTCTACATCCCCATAAGAACTTTTTGAACATAATCATTAGTACAGTCCATAAGATGTAGAAACAACATCTTTCAAATTTTCTATTTATGAGCGTAAAAAACTAAGTGACAGTAGAGAGAGAGAGAAAAATTACAAGATGCTGACTTAGCTGAATCTGTTTCATCAGGAGTCTGGGAAAAAACTGACCACATTTTTGACATACATTGTGGAAAATTTCCCAAGTGCCATTTACTGAGTTTATATAAAATATAAAGCTTAATAGAATTCAAAATTAACTGCTGCATTGATTTCATGCTACTTATGCATATTGTGTTAGTGTCTCTGAATTTATAAATGTGATAGATCTCATGGTGCAAAGCTGATAGATAAATTTTATTGGTGATAAAACTGCAAGGCATTCTGTCACCAAGTGGTATTATTCAGTGGGTCATCCCAGAGTAGGGTATATGTATTTGTAGACACAACAGTCTTGTTCAATCAAAATAAAAGTGATCCTGGCTCTTTTAAGTGTTCCCTATGATTAGCTGAGATACTTGGAAATCATATAAACATGTGCATCAGCTGATGGAAAGGATTTTTTTTTTACAGTACAAAACCTCTTTCCCTTGTTGAAGATATCTTCTGCCAGAACCTCTTTTCTGAAGTGGTGGCTATGGAAAAGTGGAATTTCATTTACTGTGGCCTAGTCTTGATAAGTCTTGACTCTCATAAGTCTTGAAGACAAAACAGTAACCGGCCATTTTGGGTCCCTAGGCGATAAGTTTGATCAGCATTTCATTCCCTGCAGAATTTACTAATACACAATAATGTAACTTTTCTCCTCCTGTTCCTCTGAGTTTTAGCCCCTTGATGTTAAACATGGACTATAGTAGATGAAGTAAAGTGTTTTGATTGTTTTTTTCAGAATATGAGGGTGCGGACAGTGAAAGGACAAGATTACTATTCTAAAACAGGAGCAAAATTCCATGGAAAAATGGAACAAAAATTTATTCTTGTTGACTGTAAGAAAGTCATATATGGTTCTTACAGGTAAGATCAATCACTGAACTGTCTGTAGCATACCTGTCATCTCAGTACTGCTGCTATAGCAAATTTGGGGGTTTTGTATTTGTGAAAATTCTTCTAGGGAATCACATGGGTAAATTTCAGTATGTTTTCTGTAATTTAACAAGTTTTCACAGATATTATTGCTAAGCCTGAGATCCTCTGTTCATATTTCATGAATAAGAAATAAAGGATATAGGTTTTGCTACAGCTGGAGGGTTGCTAAAAAGAAAAAATTCCTGATTTGTCTCACATTGTCTGAATTATTTTTGTTTAACATTCACTCCAGAAAAGTGAGTGTCAAAATTATTTCATAAGCTATCTTGGATAGTTCCTCCATGTAATAATCTTCTGAAGCTAACATTAGAGACTGATTCTGTGACTCTCTAGTATGTGATGGTCAAATTCAAAATTGCCCGTGTCTCTCTCTATGTTTGACTAGGTTTCTGTATTCTGTTTTCCTTTTTATTTCCAGTGTGTGTGCAAAACTGGCTGGAAGAACTTAACAGCCTTGCAGAACTGGAAAAAAACCTAAGTTAAAGCAGAGACTGTCTTAACTCACACATTATTAAACATTTTCCTTCTTTTCATGTTGCACTTTTCTCCTTTGCCCAAGTGAGTTAGTTTCTGCCAGCATAGTGCCTGGGTGCCAGATCCGCAGCCACTGCCTTTCATAGACTTCCACTACTGTAAGCTTTTGAAAATCTGACTTTTTATTTCCTCCAAGACTCCATCAGCCCTAAATTCAGACTGATGTGTATAAATAGTAGTGAGGTAAGTGACAAGTTCATAAATGACTCAGGGTAAGAGACTGCAGGGAGAGCCTGCATGCTTTGACATCTACACACAGCGTCATAGTCTATGAGAGTGGGATAGGTTTTCTCTTTCCAGTTTGAAAAACAACACTGCTTGAACACCTTGCACCACAGGGGCTGGAATCACAAATTTCTGTAGAAATTAGGCCTTCTTTGTAAAAGAATCTAGTGATTTATAACATGAAAAAGAACTTCTGAACTCTGTCACTGAACTCAATTTAATGTTACGGGTTTTTTTTCAAATATTGTATGTTATTCTTAATTGTGAGAATTAATGGAAAAAAACTTATGCAGTACAATTTGATTTAATCTTGGTACACTATGACTTCCTGAAAAATACAAAAGCAGCAAAAAACCCCATAATCAGTAAGTTATTTTTCTGAACAAAACTAATATATTTTCTAACATCTGGAAAAAAAATGCAAATAAATTCATTAATTTAGGATAAAAAACCCAAATTTTTTCCTCGTTGCAATTTAAAAATTATATGTTTTGCACTCCATGATAGTCTTGTTGCAGCATCCTTAATGTACATGTTTATTTATTTTATCTCATTTTGTTGCTGTAAATTAACTGCAGCTACTTAGCTTTGAGCATGTGTTCAGTCTTTTACAGCAGAAAAGAGAAGAAGCGTTATCAAAACACTGTCATTGTAATAAAAAGAAATTTTCTTATCCAATGCAGTGTGCATATTAGAAAATGTAAACTTTTTTTCAAATTCAGAGATGCATGTTTATGAAAATGTTTAGAATGAAGTACACTCAAAATTGCTGAATCAGTCCTGCATGTTATTTCAAATGTATTTTTTTCACAACATAAGCACACAGTAACATTCTCTGACTGAAGAGTTAATACAGTGGGTATAGGTCAGTCCTGCTATAGACTTTGTAGAAGTGATTTTTTTCCATTTGGTATTTGTATTTTACTTTTCTACATTTGTGAATCCTTTTTTAGAATATTTTTTATAAGGGCAATTATAAGGGTAGTTATAGACTCATTCCTGCTCCAGCTGCAATCAGTGGGAAATCTCCATCTGAATTTAACTGGTGTTAGACTTTCTGAGTCCAAATTACATGAATCATGCCCTAGACTTATTTATTTAGAAGATATTTTTACAAACCCAATGTGTGCATAAAAGCTTTCTAATCAAGAAAGACTAGCGTAATACTTCCGCTCAAAAGAACTGTATCTAATGGTAATTTGTTCTTCTTTCAGCTTTATGTGGTCATTTGAAAAAACCAACCTCAGTATGGTTCAAGTTATCACAGGACAGCTTGTTGAATCCTTTGATGAAGAGTTCAGGACACTGTATGCCCGTTCTTCTGTTCCTAGCTCATTTGCCCCTGAATTAGTGCGGGTAAACAGTCGCAAGACGCTGTGGGATAATGATACATACCAGCATTCAGTGTCTTCCTTGGCTTCAGTTTCTAGCCAAAGAAACCTGTTTGGTAGGCAAGACAATGTTCTCCAGATAGATCCTGTTTGGAAATCTCGTGGAAGATACGCAGTAAATGAAATAGATAAATATGGCTTGAGAAATCAAGCCTATAGTAAGCAGCCATTTAATCCAGGTTTTAATGTTCAAAATCCAATCCAACAGTATCAACCTAGTGAAAAAAATGAGCACTGGAAGAGACATAGTTATGCTGGGGAAAAGCCAGAAAGGACACCTTACCTATTGCTCAACAGAGCTATTAACAGACCAAACAATCTACCAAATACTTGGAAAATGCCTTCTGATAGCCTTAGTATTGTGTCATCATTACGAGGAGGATATGCAAATAACTACAATATTCCCCAGCAAAGTTTTGCTGATCAGTTCTCACGACCAAAGGTAAATCTTGCGGAGAGAAATTCAATTGTACGGAGGTCTTTTAATGGGACAGATAATCATATCCGCCATCTGCAGCAGAGGATGCCAACCCTGGAGCACACAACAAAATCATTCCTACGTAACTGGCGAATAAAGTCGTATTTGAACGATCAGTCAGATTATCCAGTAGAGTCAAATGGGTCAGCCTTGGGTGACAGATATGATGGCTATGACACAGCTGAAAATATTAAAGCTCATGCACTGTACTCTCATTCTCGCTTGCGATCATCACTGGTGTTTCAACCAACTTTACCTGAACAGCAGGAAGTAAGCAGCTGTGCAAGTTCTTCAAATTCAACTATAATTGGGTCAGAGGGAAGTGCAACACCTAAAGGGACATCTAACCATGCTCTGAGTGTGGAAAATGGAACAGATAATACTTCAGAGGAGCTTAGCATAAACTTTCCACTCAAATCAGATGCACCAAAAGCCCAAAGAATTCAGACTGCAGATGACACAAAACCTAGTGTAAATTCAAATGCAGCTGGTGACTCATCAATGTATTTGTATGCAACACTGTGTACAGACAAACATGCAGAAAATTTGAAGAACCTTCAAAATGAAAATATGCTCAAAAGGAGAAGTTTTCCCATGTTTAATTCCAAGTCCATATTGGATCCTGGTACCAACAAACATGCATCCAATTATGTTTACAGCACATTGACTAGGCATAGACTTAAGCAGCCAGTTAGTCCAAAACTTCCAGAAGATATGCTGAAGAGTGCTAAAAGTTTGCATAGTGTGACCGACCACTTGCCACAGGAGGAAAAGGACCTGAAAGGAGAGCTAAAGAGCCCGACTGCTAGCAGGGCAATCTCCATGGCAGCTCTCACTGAAGCTAGCAGGGAGGAGTCTAGTAAGGATTGCACATCGAAGAAAGAAAGTAAGAATTCCCCAAGTTTTCTGAAGAAAGGATCCCAGAAACTGCGGTCGCTTCTTAATCTCACACCAGACAAGAAGGAAAACTTGTCAAAAAACAAAGGTCCTGCCTTTTACAGAATGTGTAGTAGTTCTGACACATTGGTTTCTGAAGATGAGAATCAAAAACCAAAGATTTCTGAAAATAAGACAGATTCTTCCCCAAGGAGAAAAAGAAATTCGTCATCAAATTCTCAAGGTAGTTTGAACAAAAGTAAAGAAGATGTCACTGTGAGTCCAACAAAGTCTCCAAAGTCTCCAAAGTCACCAAAATCTCCAAAACCTCCATCTGATGAGAGCAATAAAAAGTGTCCTCTCTTGTGTCCCCTTGAAAGTAAGTTCATAGAAACTGCAGGAGATCCATCTACTCCAAGATTTAATACAGAACAGATTCAGTATCAAGATGCAAAGGAGGTCTCCACAAATGCTGCTTCTGAAAGCTCTCCTGTTTCTGCTCTCCAAAGAGCAAGTTCATTGACACCACAGCTGGCAAGCTCAAAGCACCAGGAAGAGCTGAGATCTCGTTTGAGTGAAAGGCGTGTTTATAGTCGCTTTGAGCCATTCTGTAAGATGGAAAATGCCAGCCAGCCTGCAGGAAATGCAGCCAACAGCAGTTCACATCTATCAGATATCAAAAGCAAGACCTTAGGGAATAATTATGGCAGGAGTAATCACATGGTCAGCTACAACTCAGCTGCTTACCACCCATTGCAGCCTAATGAAAACAAGCTGAGAGGATTTATGCAAAAGTTTGGGAACTTTTTACACAAAAACAAGTAACGTTATAATTTTGTTGATTATATTGACATACAGCAAGCCTGGCAAAGCTGGACATAGTCTTAACTGGACAAAGACTCATGGATAACTTCTGTAGAGTTTACTTGGATTTCTTCTTGGGTCTACAGCATTGGAATGAATGTACATATTTTTGAAAATAATTATTCTAGAGTTGTTATACTTAAATCTTTACAGAAATTCTGTGTTCAGAACATGTCTCAAGAAAGTTGTTTATAGTGTTGATATTGTAAGAATAATTTTATACATTTTCCTTGTGAAGAAAATACATTCTAGCATATTGTAAGATTAATAAACATGGGGTGAAGAAGATGGGGGATGTTTTTAAACTTCAGGTAATACTGTTTTCAAAGATTGGCCCTTCAAAAATAGGATAGCACTAGGAGTAGTAAATCACATTTTTTCAGCATTTACGTACACTTTCAAATTATAAACACAAATGTTAATGCATTGCATGTTACCTATCTTTAATTTTTGGAAACTTCTTTTAGGTTAATAATTTACCCCATAGCATTTATTGAACTGTTTGGGCAGCAGATGGATCTGTCTCACTTTATTGAATTTTCTGTGTAATACGATATTTTTCTGAAGTATTTGGCATATAGATTTGAAAGTGACCTTAATCTGAGTTTTCCTGGACTTGTTTACATGGTTAAACTAGTGTGAATGTAGAATGGACATTAAAAACTATTTATAAAAAAGGTGCCTTGAACATAACCTACAACTAGTTTAAGTTTCAGTGGGTTAATTACATTTGTACAGCATGCCAGTATTCTGTAATGTCGTAGTTAAAAAAAGCTTTTTTATTACATTTTTCTATTTGGTGTTTAAAAAAAAAAAATCTGTGGACTTCCATTTCTCAGGTAAGTTTTTGATTTTCACATGCAGCAGTTTATTTTAAATGTTGCCAGATATTTTTGCAACTATGGCTTTAATGACCTTATGTCAGGATGACTATTACAAGCCTGTGAGGAATTAGGCAGGTAAAAGTGAGATCTGTAAAAATCCCCATATCAAATGATTAGGCCCCTTTCCTAAGACAAAGAAAGTATCAGTGAAGGGTGATAGTTGAAAGTGTTAAACTTCAGTGAAGGGATTGAGGCACCTAACTGCAGTCTAAGGGACACATTTGGTTTGTCTGAGCCTCTGTATCATAAAAAATCTCTTAATAATAGGTGATTACAGGTTAATGCTCACAAAAACATCTCAGGTGTGGTGATGTGTTTGGGCTGCAGCATGGCATCCACTTCTCATCTGCAGTGTGCAGCCAGAACGTTCAACTGGCTTACGCTGTCCTGGGTGTGAAGTTTGTGTCTTAGAAGGACTCCATGACCATTTAGCTGTAAGATATTATGTGACAGTTTTGTTTTAAATTCAGATTTTTTTTTAATTTCACTGCTGAGAGCTTAGAATTCTTATACAGAACTTTGCATTTCAGGAGAGAGTTTTCAGAGGAAACATCAGTCTTAGATCTGAAAGGTGCCGCAGTGTTCTATGGAGGAATCTACCGTGAAGGTCTTGGCAACATTCTTTAGAAAGAAATACCAAAAAGGCAAAAGTGCACCAGTTAGATGAAGTTCATTTGTCTTATCTACCTGTGGCCCTGGGAATAGATTTTAAATGGAAATCTACTTCTTACTGAGAACCTGCTCTGGTTCTCATGAAGTCACTGTAATTACTGTCAGTGATTTCAATGAAGTAGTGTCAGCTTTTTATTCAGGCTCTTTCTCAGGCAACTTTATTAGGGCTTCTGCATCATAGCAGTAACTGTTTCACTGTGGGGAAGCTAATTATTTATATGACCAAGAAAGACTTGCATATCCATCCTCTGCTGAGAATTCAGGTCTGTCCATTACTTGTGATCACAAAAGATTTTATAAATTTCTTGGTGAGCACTTTATTCATTCCTTGATGAAGTGCCATAGTTAGAAATTTTCCCAAAGATTAATGTTTAAATGTTCTGTCCCAACAGAAGCAACATGTTCATATCCAAGATAAGGGGTGTCTTAGTTCTCAAGGCATGTTTTCATCATAAGCACAATGTACTTCCACAGCTACACAGATAATAGCAATGCCATACTGTACATTTAAAAACAGTTAATAATTTGTAGCCAGTTGGACATTTGTCCAGGATAGTACCTGAATTCAAATGCAGTTGGTGCTAAAAATGGTGAGGGTAGTTTTAAGGAAGATCTTTAGTTTTCCTTCGTACTCTAATGATCTCTGACATACGCTTGTAAGCAGAACTATATTCGGGAAGGAAATGAGAAAGGGAGACCAAGAGTCTTGGGGCATGTTTAGAAGTGACAGTGCTTTCCATATTGTAATAAGCTTTGGGAAATTGATACTCATGCAATTTGGAAATATTTTACTGTATTTTTCCAAGTAGATTGCTAATTAAAGAGTCCTGATAAGGCAGATATTTTAATTTACCAAGTCATTTGTGTTTGTAGATATATACTGCTGTTTTTCACCTGCACAGAAAATTAAAAGCCTTCAGTGAAGAACCTGCTTGTAGACTTTATAGTGAAAAAAAATCTCTGTAGAACTAGCATTTTTTTTCATTTTCAGATCTCTTCTCAGGGTTCCCACATAGGAATCGTCTGCACTAAGTCGATCCAGGGTTAATTGAAATTAATTTCATGGACCTCAGGGGAAGTAGGATCAGACACTTAATGTACTGACATCATTGTTTTAGCAGTGTTACACGACCCAGTGCTGGCTGGGGAGAATAAGGCTCTGCTTGACACCATGGGAAGAGCAGCTTAATGCCCTGCCTGCAGCTACAGCTTTGAAGGTTGGGAAGCACATTGGAGAGGTCCACAGGTGCTGCAAAGACCAAGTGTTCATTTGTTCCCTCCAGAAACTGTGTTAGTGGAAAATGCTCACCCAGTGCTGTCTGGTTTGCCTCATGTCTCCATGGGAACCCTGTTGCCCATAAAATAAAAAAGAAAATACAGGGGGGAAAAAATCCTTATATCAGCAGAGAAAAAAGATATGCGGATTTCTGGAGGAAAAAGTTGGAGTTTGTATTTTTGAGCCGCTTTTTCCCAAAGCTCATCTTGATGTTTCTGTCTTTCCAAAGAGATGCACTTCATTCATTGTGTCCTAAATGTGCATTGCACGTTACAGATTTTACAACCTGCACACACCCAATGCACTCCCAGTTTTGTAAGGCTGCAGAGTAATTGCTGTTCCCATGCGTGACGGTCATTTGGCCACATGGCTTGGGAATTGTGAAATCCATTAAGAAATGTCATGTCATTCCCACATTAAATAAAACTCCACTAGCTCTGTCATGCATCTCTGAGGGCAGTTCTGTCAAAGCTGGTCAGAGTTAGGCAGTGCTGAGCATGGCACTCAGGAGCACTGTGGGGAGCAGAGGGCAGTGCAGCTGGGAGATGCAGGCTCCTCATACACTGCTTGTTCAATTTGTGTCATAAATAAACTACCCCTACATACAGTCATAATATACAGTGAATAAATTGCTTCAATTCTTCAGCCTTGTAATAAACAGCTTTTGCTGCCTCTCAGATTGCAAAGTTGTTGGTGGTTCTCTTATTAACGACCTTGCGGTACCCTCTTCATTCATGCTAACAAACATGAACTAGATGTGAAGAAAGATTATACATCAAGAAAAAGTGAGTTGCCAGCTGTCTAATAAATGAGGATAGATAGTAGTATTTGTGGCAAACCTTGAGGGGAAAAAAAAAAAGCTTGTCAGGCACTAGATGTTTGTGCATAGGTGAAAAATTACTATTCAAAGACACCAACTGTTTGATCATTTTTCAGCTTTCTGAAATGTATTAAAAAATGTTTTGGTTTGTAAGACACCATAAAAAAATATCAAAATTTGTTGCAGGACAATGTAGAAACAAAATTTAAATTTGCTCTACTAAGCTGTATGATAAATACATACTTTTTTTCATTTGTAGCATTATGTGGGGTAAATTATATAAACAACAAGTAGCTTTGCAACTGTAAGGCAGAGAGATCAGTGTGGTTACCATGGTACTTAGTGTAATTTATTCCGCATATCAATCTTGTATTGCACAGTACAGTACTTAGGGTTTTTTTTAGTTTGTTTTCTTTTAAGTTAGAATTAGAACAACGTAAAGTTGCAGTAGTTCACGTGTAATTGAAGCATGTTCCTCCAATTTTGTCTTCACTTGCACAAGTACATATTCCATTAGCACCCCAGTGACAAGAGAGGAGACTGCAATTCTCAGACTGTCTTGCCATTTCATTTTTTATTTCAGAGAGGTGCTTACAGATAGGTGTCTGGGTGCCTTTTTATAGGATCTGAAATCTTTCATAATTTTCAGCTCTAAGAGTTACAGTTAGGTCTACAATTTTCACATTTCACATGATGTCAAATATGTTGCATGTTCTGAGAATGCTTTTCTGTACTTGGAAACAGGATGGAAGAAAACATTTGCTCTTGGAGAGCTCGGAACAGGGCTCTTTTGCTTTTAAGCAAAGCTTGTCGTTCTGAGTTTTGCCTTTGTAATCCTGACTAAATAAGTCTTAAACTTGTGCTGCAGACCCTTCACCAGCTCCATTGCCCTTCCCTGGACATGCTCCAGCACCTCAATGTCCTTCTTGTAGTGCGGACCCGGAACTGAACACAGTGTTCGAAGTGTGGCCTCACCAGTGCCAAGCACAGGGGGATGATCACTGTCCTGGTCCTGCTCACCACACTATTGCTGTTCCAGCCTGTCCAGATCCCTCTGCAGAGCCTCCTGCCCTCCAGCAGATGAACACTCGCAGTTAACTTGGTGTCATCTGCAAAATGATTGAGGGTCCATGTGATCTCATGCAGATCATCAGTAAAGGTACTAAGCAGGACTCGCCCCAACACTGAGTCGTTGGGAACACCGTTGTGCTGTCTGCCAATAGGAATTGATTCCATTCATCAACAGACCATCTAGCTAGTTTTTTTTACCCAGTGAACAGTATACCAGCCCAAGCCATGAGCATCCAGTTTCTCCCAGAGAATGCTGTGGGAAATGGTATCCCTGGCACCCAGATCAGAGTGGACAAGCCTCTAGTTTCCTGCATCCTCCTCTGGTCCTTGTAGATTGACGTCACATTTGCCAACTTCCAGTCACCTGGGATCTTCCCAGTTAAGCAGGGAAATGAAAGGGGCTCAGTGAGCACTTCTGGCAGCTCCCTCAGTACCCGTGGGTAGATGCAATCCAGCCCCATAGAGGTGTGTGTTTAAGTCATGCATCAGGTATCTCACCATTTCCCCTTGGATTATGAGGGTTTCATTCTGTTACTCATCCCTGTCTTCCAGCTCGGGGCTGGTACCTGGAGAACAACTGGTCTTACTAGTAAAAACTGAGGTAAAGAAGGCATTAAGTACCTCAGTCATTTCTTCGTCCTGTGTGACTATGTTTCCCCCCATATCTGAGAAAGGATAGAGATTCTCCTTAACGTTCCTGTTGCTGATGTGTTGATAGAAGGCTTTTTTATTGTCTTTTCTGGCAGGCTAAGTTCCAGATTGGCTTTGGCCCTTCTAATTTTCTACCTGCAGAACATCACAATATCCTTGTGGTTGTCCTGAGCTGCCTGTCCCTTCATCCAAATGACACAAATAATTTTATTTTTCAATATATCTTTATGGATTTTTTCTAAATATCCCTGTGTGTTTCTGCAGGAGAGTCTGGTTTTCTGAGAACTAATTGGCATCCCTTCAGTGGAAGCTTCTCTGAAGGCTAACATCCTTTTTTCACCATATGTATTAAAATATCTAAAAATTCAATGGTTAAGTGCAAAAGATAGTTGGAGGGAAAACTAATAATTTCTGATGCATGGGCCATGATGCGTGCTTATTTTGATAGAGTTGCTTCCATATGTAAATACAGCTGTGAGAAAAAATTGTTACTTTTCTCTCCAGAACACACAGAATTTATGCCAGTTGAAGTAGAAATATTTGAAAGACTGAGCACCAGTGACAATATGTTATTGTGTTTGAGAAATGAATGCAACTAATTAATTAGCATTCAAACACTGGACTCGTACATGTCTATTGTATGTCTGTCCTTGCCTCATTTAGCAATCAACATACTCAAGATTCAGACTGATCAAAGCTTCCCAAGCTCTTGAATATTACTCTCAAGAACTATTCCAATGTGGCATTAAAAACATGCTTAGACTTTTAAACCAGGCCATCCCAGGATAAAGCAGACCAGGCATATGTATTTTGTTAGGTTTTGGTATTAAAACTTGCAGTGCAATCCTAGCTGGTGTATTGTGGGTAATTGTTGACTATGTACTTTTGTTGGTTTGTTTGAATCATGTCTAATTTTGACCCATAGCAACACCACATTTAGACATCATGTCTGATATGTTTCTTTCAAATGTCATGTGCTGATGTGAAAATATTATTCTGATTTCATAGTTTAGATCAATCTTCCTTAAAGCATAGTGTGTCAATCTGTAATGATGCATAAGATTTCAAAAGAGGATATGAATGTGAATTTGAATTACTAAAAAAGCAAAGAGACAAAACTAAAAAGCATTTGCAGGTATCTTCATACACAGCAAAGGAAACAAGTAAAATCAGAAGATGAAATTGGAAGTGAATATTCATAATACTTAACCAGTTGAACATTTTACCAGTCAAAAGCTAGTGCACCAACGCGGCAGAAAGCATAATAATCAGTTGGTCTTTGATGAAGAAAAGCTGAGAGATGATAATCTAGATGATGCAAAAAAGCATGTCGCATGAGGGATGCGACAAATACACAAGACCCAGAATGGATTTTCCTGGGTAATTTTGGAGAGTGGGGAGCATGGGAAGGGAGTTCCATCAAGTTGGTTTCAATACTGACATGTAAAGGACCGTGCTGGTTTCATTTAAAGCTACTTGATATATAAATCCTTTTTTTCCTAAGATGGAATTCCTGGATTACATAGCAGCTGTGTTATGGGTATACTGTGTATGTACAAATACAAACCAAAACTTGCCTTGAAATAATTTATTACCTTTATTTTTTACCAAATAAAATGTTTCTTTTAAAGCTCAGTTCATTTCTATGCTCATTTTTTCATTGGTTCATACTGTTACTAGCATTTCTCATTTCAAAATTTTAAACATCATTTAAAAAATGCTGACATCAGAAATGTTGAGTGAAATTTTACAGATTGAGATCTCAAAGCTGCTTTGTGGTAGCATCACTGTTTGCAGAGCTGTTGCATCTCTATGGGACCAAGAGCTTGCACAAACCACAGAGAAAGAACCAAAGCCAACATCACTAAAATAAGATAATTAAAGTGGGATCAAAAAGTGTAGGGGTGTAAGGTCCACAGTGTTAGTGTCCCATGTTTGCTTTCAGAGCCTTCTACCACTTCCTTGCTGTAATATTTATTTGCCTTCCTGTTAATTCTGCCTTGCTAGTAATGTCAGGTTCAATAGTGTTTTCTTTTTCCTCCTATCTCTGCCTTAATTTCCTCTTCCCTATTTAAATGAAACATCCTTTAGAAAATCTGTTTGCCTATCTCTTGCATTGTACTTGCTAATGAAAAAATAAATTCCATCACATGGCTTGTGAGAATTAACTTCTGACAACTTCATGAATGAGTTGTAGCATGGGATAGCTCTTGAGAAATTGGTTTTCAATACTGAATATTTGCGCAGTGCCTGTGAAAAAACAGCAGAAAACATTGTAGCCTTTCTGAAAAGCTTATGGTCTACATTTAGACTTCACGGAGGAAGGAAATGGAGAGAAAGAGAGAAGTTTGCACTTTTTCAGTTATAAAAGTTTATAGAACATTGAGGTGATTTACCACATATGAAGACTTTGATGGTTGGGGTTGTGGTGTGGTGTCAGCAGGCACCCATGCACATACTTGTATGCATAATACTACTTGTACAGGAACTTCTACTTACATTGCAATTAAAGTAAAACTCATTGTGGTTCATTGAGTTCAAGTATTATCTCAGTTCCCACTCACAAAAGCCATTATAAGCCTCCTTTGCTTCATGTTTTCCTCACTTAGGACAAACATAAACTTACCCTACCAGCAACTCTGTGTGCAGAATTTCAGGATCACTAAGTAAATATATAAAAAACAAAACCTTTTGCATTTTTGGGATGTATCAACTGGATTGAGAAGGAAGGTATGCCTATATCCTAATGGGGACAAGACCAATGTATGCATGAGTAGGGGATTTCTGGCAAGAAAGTATTTTCATGCCAGTCATTACTGAAAGTTAAAATGTGACAAAACTTCGTTTGCCAAAACTTTTTTGAAAGTGAGAATATTTAGAGTTTTGGCAGAATTACTTTGTTATCGAAGAATTCCTTGTAGCTGAATAAGAGCTGTCATCCCCTTTTGGCCTGTGGGAAGCCCAAGGATTCACTGCTCCTGCATGCCAGAGTAGCTGTGGGTACAGACATGGATGTCTCCTTGTTTTACTTCCATTTTGTTCCACTGCCTTGAATTTACCAATAATATGATGAGTTGGAGGGTCCATTTGCAGGTGTGAAAATTTGGTCTTGTTTAGCACAAGCACATTCCAAGCTAAAATGCTGCTAAAGTCTGTATCCATAGCTTGGACTCAATGATTTCAGAGGTGTTTTCCAACATAACTGATTCTGTGATTCTGTTAAGTGCCTGTAAAATTGCAGATCTTTGTATATACTAAATGGCCTTTCCCTAGGTATCTTAAAAACTGCAAAATTTCACACTGTATTTGTGATACTCAGCTATTTCTATCTTGAAGTAGTGACTAGTAACACTCGGGGCACTATATTGTGATAAATGAAAAAATTACTAACCATTACTCTGTGTGCAGTGGCCATGGTCTTCACAACTGTTCTGTTCAGCTTGCTCATCGCAGCAAAAATATCTTAGTGCTTTCTAAGGTGGGACAGGCAATTGGCTCTTAAATCTGTTCAAGTCTATTAATGCCTACACCAGAGTGATGCAGAGGACTCAGCCTGTAAGTGGATAAATTAATGGGGCAGACAGGCCTTGGAGTCAGGATGTTCTCAGAAACTCCTCGTGGTGTTTTCTGTAACCAAAAACATTACAGCAATCAATGAAGGCCATAGGGAAGCAGGTGGTTGCCATTTACTTATTCTCACCATTAGCCAGAGAAGTGCCATAAAGATGTTGTGTGCACCTCAGGATTCATATCCTCTGTTCCTCCTTCTCTGATCAGAACAAGGGTTTGGGGAAAAACTAAAAAGTCCGGAGGAAAAGAGATCTGGGAAGAAATGTGTTTGACAGCAGATTTTTTTCTTAAGCTCTGTAAAAAGCCTTTAGGAGGACAGCATCTGTCACTGGTTACTTGATAAATAAGTAGCCTGCTGGGTTTTAGTTACCTCATTGACACACATCTCAGGCTCATACAGTCCCTGCACTGCAGATTCTTAGTGACGGGAAGAATACTCTGGAGCAATGTCATTGTGTACAGCCTCTTTTCAGCCAGGTAACTCACCGTGTCTGCCACTGTCCAAGGCATTGCGCCGTTGTCCTAGAGATTGTGTCATTGTCCTTTGATGCTTCAAATGATTGGGCAGAGATAGGATCACAAATCATGGATCTGGAGTAGTATCCTTCTCACTTGCTGGAAAGACATCAGCTGTGAAAGGGAATCTTGTTTCACTCTACAGATTTCAAGAACAGATGTTCCACAAATTAGCTGCCTTTTTTTTTTTTTTTTTTTTTAATTGAATTGAATTTCCTTTTTTTTCCTGTACACAATGTGCAGACTTCAAGCAATAAAACTTCTCAAACAATAAAGTGTTGAACTTCAGGAGATTATAAGCGGAATGAAGGTTTTGCCTGAAGCATTTTTGCCCCCTTTTTTTTTTTTTTTCGCCCACTCAAACCACAAATGTGGCCAGAAAGAAAGAGCCATGTAAGTAAGAGTAAACCAGAAGGCACCTTGGTATCTCATACTTGCTTGTACCTTTTTCCTAACAAGACTTCTGTGCTAGCTATTGGTTTTATGTCTCTACTGCAAACTTGTGGGCTCAAGTTGCTCCTCTTACACTACTCCTCAAATCCACATTTCACTGACTTCTGTTTAGCCCTGCTTTTATCTTATCATATGAATTCTTTCACCTTTCTGAGAAAAGCCTTATCTATATAGGAACATATTTTTCCTGAGGAGTATTACTTGTTACAGAGCTAATATTTTAAGGGTTATCTATATATCCAATGCATACATTCTCACATGAGCTTATTTTCCAGCTCATCTGCTCTAAAGACAAGTATATTCAACAATGGTCTGTAATTCAAAAGAGATTACTTTCTTGGTAGATAAAAATTTACAGTCTATAATCTTTAGATTAACTGGGAATATTTTATTCAGTCAACAAGCTAGTAATCTGAATTTTTTTCAGATTAATTATTTATAAAAATTTTGATCTCATAACCTTGAGAGATTAATAATAAATGAAGATGATAGTTGACAATTTAAATTCAAACAGCATTTACTTCACCTGCATTTCCTTAAGCAAGAAGTATTGTATGTTTCTTTTTTTTTTTTTTAATTAAAAAAAAACCCTTTAAACGTTTCATTTCCCAAGATCAAAAGTAATTTATTAATTAATGGCTCTTATTCCTTTAAGAATTTTAAATCATTCATTCCATTATCATAACTGCCTTGGGTTCCAAAATGACAGAAACACAAGAGACATGACTTTGCAAATTTTATGTACCTTAAGTTTCAAGAAGTATACCATTAAACATATTATAGCATGTTCCTTCACAAAATAATGGAATGCTTTCTCCTCTTATTGAGAAGCAAGAGCCATTATGATCTTGAACTATTTAGAAATACTTTTAATGTGAGGGGAAATGTGGGTCAATGTATTTATATCATAACACTTGTGTCCACATCTGTAAATCCCTTAATTAAATGCAAAGAAGAATCATAGGGCAGAAAGATATATTAATCCCTCCGCTTGCTTGGGGCAACCAAAATGTGCATTGGCATACATTCCCTGCCAGCAGCAAGGCAAATTAGCAGTGCTTCAAAATGACAAACAAAATAAGGTGGCAACTAAAATCTCATAAAGCCCAGGCTAGCATTTCACATGGAGCACTACGCTCACCCGTGCCTTTGTCTTTAAGCACAAATCTCAGACAATTACAAAAGCTAGACCCCTCTGTTACTTTCATGAGCAGAGAGCAGAGTTTGCCCACACTGAGCAACAGAGATGGGTCAGAGCCCATCCCAGCAGGGTGCTCAGCACACAGGGTGGGGAATACCTCACCTGGCCGTCTATTTCCCAACAGCTGCATGGACTCCTGTCCAAATGCCCCGAGCCTCCCTATAATTGTTTTTATTTGTTTGACTGTGAAGCTCAAACCTAGAGGTAGAGCATCTGTATCGTGTTCTGACTCATGCACTATTAAGTTAAACAAAATTCGGTCCCAAAACCTTTTGATGCTGATGAGTGACCACACCAGGCTTCAGCGAGATTGCTATTACTGGCAGGGAGGCTGTCTGAGAAAATGAAACAATCTTCCTGAATATCACAAAAAGGGAAAAAAAAAAAAATCTCTCCCATCAATATTTTTTATGTTCCTTTTCGTGTGGAAGCAGACTGTTGTGGCAAAGAGAAGTGCTGAGAAGGCCAGAGCAGGAATCAGTGGTGTGATTTGTCACTACTCCATTGGAAAGCACACAAAGTGACACAGAGGAAGCAGGAATCTGACCGTGTCAGTACAGTGAGTTAACAGCTATTCCTGTAAGCAGTTCTGAGAAGTCTCAAGCAGGTCTGGCCTGTGATGTTCGTTGTCTGATGAAAATTTCGCAGATCAAAACCACACAATCATCAGAAAAGATCTGGTCTTCTGTTTTTCCTCATTTCCTGAAAGAAGTGTTCTTTTTGTCTCCTCACACTGCTACCCATGCATTTATGGATCCAGCGCAGCATCAGCATCAATGCATAATGATACTCCAGAGAAATATGCAAGCTACAGTCAATTTTGCAGGTGTAATGAGACTGTTAAAGTATCTGAAGTGCCATAGTTCACAGCCTGCTCAGATAGCACTGTTCTTTAGCATTAACAAAAGTACAGACATGACATGACAAAACTGGCATTTAAACCACCCCCAATTTTTGAGGTTCAGTGTCAATGTAGAATGATAAGTAATTATATCTCATGATATTTTTATACATATAATATTTATAATATTAAATAAATTATCAGTCAATACTTACACCTAATTTTTTGATCTGACAAGGTAGCAAAATGCCCCAGAATAAAGTGCATATTGATAAACAACTCTGGTTTTGCAGGTGGTTTCTTACTGACCTTCAAGTAAGAACAGTGTGTTCTTTGAGTTTTACTTTAGCTACTAATCAATTACAGGATATGATACTCAGGAAACAGGCAATTAATTTGCTTTCAGTGTGGTGATGGTGCAGATGTAAAAGGTTCATCACCAGAAAAACAGGTACAGAAAGATGCAATCTGATGACAGAGTTTTTCAAACATCTTTTTTGTTTTGTTTTTAGTTTTGATTTTATGTACATGATACATATTCTCTGTATAGATGAAAAACTGCAAACCAATCATAAAGTAAAAGTAGTGTGAAGGAATGCATTCTGCTTGCTGTAGAACAGAAATCTATTCATTACTTCCAGCTAATACTAGAGCCCACGGGTGCTGCAACAGCAACAAAACAACACTGAGGCAATTTCCATGCTGATTTACACCTGACAGAGGACAGTCCCAAGTCCTGATTTTCAGGATGGGCAATATTTTTAAATTAAGTACTGGAATAGCATGTGGGAGATTAGGATTCAGCAGGTCTTACACAGGTTTCTTATGTAGCCAACTAGGATTTGATTTCTAAACACATCATGCAACCCCATTTTTCTATCTTTGAAGCAGAGACAGATACAAGGACCAAAAGGAAGCATTTCTTCTTCCATTGATCTAATTTCTGAATCAACAGATACATTTTTTTTTTGTCCTTGCCTGTTTTGCTGCCTGATTGCTCATCTTCATCAGTGGTGCTCCTAACAGAGGTAGACCAGGGGACCTACTGGTTCTGCCTCAGCTCCATGCAGAATTTTTGTATCAGACAGGAACACAAAAAGACTAGGAATAGATGGAGAACCAGGCACCTTAAATGCAAAAAATGAAGGAAAGCTTAACTGAGAAACTTTAAAGGCAGAGATATGGAAAGGTAAGATGATTGTCCCTCTGCCAGCAAGATCTGGGCCCATTAGGGGTGACCAAAGCAGAATTTAAGTCATCAGAAATTGTAATACTGACAGCTTATGTGTCTGCAGTGACTTTCTAGTCTGGAAGGACCCAGGCCAGCCTTCGAGGCTTATTAATTTGGATCAATGTGAGTAAATTGGGTGTTATGCTGGAGGTACTTTAGCTGGGGTAATTTCTGGTCCATTTTTGCTCTTCCTTTTACATAGCAACTACACCGTAAAAGGAAAAGAAACAAAAAGAAAAACAAAAGCAAAACAAAACAAAGAACCTCACCCAAACAGGAAGACCCAAAAAACCCCCCCTAGAAATCAAAACCCTCTTCCATTTACCTGTCTGCATCATACCAGGGACAAAACACAGTATCTTGTGTCCATGGTACAGCTGGCTGCTGTAGTCTCACACCTTTTCTGTCTAGACAGTAGGAAATCCTAAATTGTCTCCTAATGTATACCTTTTAAAAATTTTCTGAGTTATATTCATTATAACATTCAGGACAAAGTGATGAAAATGTTTCTCCTGCTTCTTCACTAGGTGAAACTACTCCTATAACTTGCATCTAGGTTTATTTGAATATGTTGAGTGTAACTTTACAGGTTTGTGAAAAAGATGGAAACAACCATGCTGTATAAATATCTA
This sequence comes from Hirundo rustica, assembly GCF_015227805.2. Taxonomy (NCBI): domain Eukaryota; kingdom Metazoa; phylum Chordata; class Aves; order Passeriformes; family Hirundinidae; genus Hirundo; species Hirundo rustica. The sequence continues at coordinate 92,179,299 of NC_053452.1, read as the reverse complement.
ACATTGGTCATTGCAACCTGCAGCACTTGCAGCAATTTAATTTGAACAAATATCTGTGGGTTTCTGGATTTTTTACTAAGGCTTGTACATCACTTGTTCTGAAATAATTGTATTTGTTTCAATGGTGTTCTTAACCTAAAATGTTTGATTTTGGTTTAAGAAATCTACTGTGGCAACAAAACAATGATTCTAAGTTTGTTGCTTTTTAAGGTAACATTACTTAAAAATTGTAAAATTTATTCCACTCTGTTTATTGGGGTTTTTTTCCATAATTTTCTGCAAGGATGGAAAAATGAGTCGACAAATGCTAGGCATCTATGTGTCTGCTTCGCCTCATGGCACTGAGAGCAAAGCCAGTGTTCTATAGGGAGAAAGGAGCCTGCGGGTGATTCCCATGGAACTAAGCAGGATGATGGGGCTTACTGGACCAACCACTCAGAAAGGAGAGTAGAAGATGTAAGATTAATCCTCAAGTCTCTGTCAGTAACTCCCAATATTTTAAGGAGGTTTTTGTTCCTCGTTGCTCCTCAATTTCATTTTGCCCCTTCAGAGTGAACCATTTTTATGGATTTTTAGACTTAAAAATATTTTGAAAAAACTTTACTAAAGCAGCTTAACCACCGCAATCAGTCATTCTGGATGTGGAAGTTCCAGACCAACCAGTTCAAAAAGGAGCACTTACTTTCAAAGAAGGCAGCATGTACAAAAGGGTAGACATAAACAATAGTCAAAAGTGATTGACTCGAATGACTTTTAAGTACCATCTTGAAATGGTCCCAACTCTCTTCCATTGTTCTGCGATTTGGGATATTTTACGACAGCTAACTTTTGTACAGCCACCCAGCATCACTGTGCCTCTGCTGAAGCTTTGGAGGTTGCATTTCTGTGCAGTAGTGCAGTGTGGTGTGTTTGATTCTCACTCCTGCCTGCAGTGCCCAGCGTTGGGTATGTCCCTGGCACATCATACAGGAGTCACAAAGGTGTTATGCAGGGTGGGTAGAGGGAAACCTCAGTTTCCCCCTTCCTGCATGAAGCCTGAAACTGCTGCTGCACGTGGAGCTGTTGCTATTCTTCTCATGTGGTAATCTTTCTTCCTTGAAAGAGTATCCTCAAGGGATGCACAGTATTTATTTATTGTAACCTTTGGGTTTGATGTGCAAGCTGCACTGTGTATTTTATGTCTCTGCTTGATTGTGTGCAGACTATGTCTGCATAAGCCATATCTGTGGGTAAAAGTTTGCTCTGGGATCTTTTTTCAACAGGTTCGGTGTTTCCTGATTTTGTTTAGCATTATTCAGCTTGTGACCTGTAAATTGTTGCCCCACAGAACATCACAGGTGTTCCACAAAATTATTTCAGACTGCCCCTTCTTCCCACCCCAGGAAAGATGCCACAAACAACCCTCCTGTGTAGTCAGGTACAAAATGAAGCAACATGAGTGAAATCAAATAATAAATAAGGACTTAAAATTTAGACTGTTGTTCTGTGTTGAAAAGAATAACTTTGTGCTGGAACATTATCAATTAGTCCTTCCTTTTTCTCTGCAAATAGTAGACAGTCCTTTAACTAAATAACTTAGCTGACATGCCAGTTAAAATTAATTTGCATTTTGGTTTAGATATTTTGAAAGGCTTTTTGCACTTTAGTGTTATTCCAGTGAAAATATAGCCCCAAGTTGGGCATTTAAAATTTCTTAGCCGTGTTTTTTTCAAAAGTGTAACTTGCTAATACCAAATATGCTAATAATGACATTTTTCACAAGTTTGTGAGTAATAGATAAAACCTTCAGAAAATTCCTTTAATTTTATCACTGGTGTTTCTGCAATTGCCAGCTGTGATACAGCAGCTGCATTAAACCTTGCTTTCTGAAACAGAAGGAAAATATTGTTCTTTTTCAGGTCTGTGTTAAGAACATCTAGTAGAAAGATGTCTTAGGGTGTGTGGAGGATAGATGTTGTGCCCTCATCTCAATTCTTTTGTTTTCAGCTAGTATCTTATCAATATGTCCTCAGAGAAAACTTGCAGTTAGCCCCAGATATAGTTCCTGTGGATAAGCAACCTCTCCTAAACCTGGTTTTAGTAGAGCCTTGGGATCCTTTCTTCTGAGCCATGGGCTCAGAGCAGGGCAAGTCAGGGTATTCACTCTCACGAGATAGAGACCATCAGCAGTTGAGAAAATATTTCTCTGTGAAACAAAGCAGTGTGTGCTTGTTGCCCAAAAGCAGTGGATTGTGCCGTCCTTGAGGGAAGCTGCTGTGTTAGTCCATGGCATTAGCTGGAGAACATGCCAGCTGGCCAGGCTCCTGCCTGCAAACCCCAGCCCATTCCTCTCTGCTTCCCAGCCTTTCCCATGGCACAGGGTCGGCCTCTCCCTTTGCTCCCTTTATCTGTTTTAATCACCTGATGTCTTTGAAGTCACTTCAAAGGTCTCCTGTTAAAAATTCATATCCAGTAGATGAAGCTTCCTGTTGTTTTAGGCAGGAAAACTGCCTCAAGTAATTGTCCTGTTCCTCATGTCTTGATGCTTCATTCAACAGCTGGCTACACTTCCTGGCATCTCCTTGCCTCCTAACTATGTGGTTAACCCTTCAGAACCTCTTACAAACAGCATGCAGGAACAAAGACAAATAGCGAAGACAGTGTTTTGTTACGTTTAAATAACACAAGTATTTTATTACATTTAAATGTGCAACTATTGTGCAAAGTTTGCTAGGCGTTGTTTGTGAATATTGCATATTAATGATTATCACAGGATTTGGAGAAAACTGCTTCTTTTCCTGTTAGTTTTTGCATCTGAACAAATCCACTGGCCTTCACAGTGATTTTCGTACATTTCAGTGATGTGGGATTGGACAGAAGTTTCACGTGTGTTCGTGCCTTACAGAAGATTTACTGTACCATTGTGTAAGTCAGGATCAGCCACATTGAAGTAATTACTCACAGTCATAATCCATAAATATTCCTTTACTGCTGTTAATGTTGTAATTTTGTGTGAAGTTGTAAATATTTAATATTCACAATTAAAATTCTACTCAGTATTCCCAAGGTTAAGTGTGTAGTAGTGAGGTGGTTTTATAGGACTAAAGCTGAGATGCCTTAGAGCTATCAGCTGGTGTGTCTTACCAATACTGCAAAGGACTCAGTAGAGCCAACAGTGAAATTTTAGGCCTCAGACATCTGTTTTGTCCTAGGTAATTTACTAGAAACGGCAAACTGAGGATTTTTTTGGTGTTCCTTCTACTCTCACTTTATCCAATTCTGTTTCAACTTGGTCACCTTCAAGAATGGGAGAGGGAGCAGAGACCACAGCACCACTGATCTAGCTTTTAGTTCACGTTTCTCTCCGAATTACAGCTAAGCTAGATACCTTCTTGCTGTACTCTCAGTAGTGAATATCTCAACCCTAGAGAAAATATGACTCATTGTGTGCTAGAAATCTTCATTTTATCAAATCTGTTTGGGAAATCTTGTGTACTCTCTAATATCTTCACTTTTATGAACAGACATTCAGTACATGCTTTGCTCTTTCTTATAAAGTGCTGAACTGATTTATTTGAATCACGGTATTTCTCTTAAAAACACCTGGTTCAGATCTGAACTACAAATATCACTGAAGTTGAATAAATAAGCAGACTGCAAGAAAAACTCTTAAAGGAATGCAAACTATGGCAAAGTGAATATTGATTAATTATTTTCTAAAATTTCTTCTCTGAATCTACCCTGAAATGACTTAGCAGATGTCTATATTCACAACAGAAAGTGGGACCTGGAGGTCTCCTCAGTGGAAAATTTTTAGTTCTAAGGAGAGGAAGAATCAGAATATGGTAATGACACCGACACAGTTACAGAAAAGATTTGACCTCAGAAAATAAAATTTTAAAATAATTTAATGGGTTTTCACTAGAATGACATCTTTTAGTTGTCTACGCTGAACTTTCTTAGGCTCTCCTCAGAGATGTCACACCCAATGGGGACTCTGAAGTCTGTAAGTCAAGCCTCTTGATTATGGGCATGGCTGTGCACTTAAGCATACTCCCTGTTGACTCACCTGAAAGTGCAGCTTACAGTATGTCCTGAAAGGCTCATATTCATTGGAGCAAAGTGAACAGGCAGAATTTCTCTGGGGTTATTGTCTTGCGTGCTGCACACTTGCCTAATAACAAAGACGTGGAAGTCATTCAGGGATGAATGCATTCAAAACCTTCATCTCCATGGAAATAGATGTAAGATTAGTGCAGAATGAAGAACAGGCCTTCAATTAAGTCATGAGGTATGAAATCTGACCTAAGTTAGCTCTTTGCAATACTTCTCAGGCATGTTTATTACTGAAGATGGAAGAAGTGTGATTCATTGGCATATGTGTATCTCTCCCTACCCGCAGGCCTGCTCAGTTAAAGAAGGGAGTTTATTTTCTGATGTCACAGGAAAATACATAGTCCTTCACGAATATTAAAAGTTTTAGTCCCTACTACAGATCTTCTTGAACTTAGCACATGATATTTTCTTGTGTTTATCTTCAGTTCTACCTCAGGAAGGAATGTGTAAATATCATCCTTAATTATAATTAAATTGTTCCCAAGCTGTATTATTCCCAGCTTAGAGAAAGCTGTACTCTAAGCAGCAACCAAATAGGAGACAAGATTGCCCTGTCTGGTATGATACCCCATTACGGCTCTGCCAATGAAAAGGAAAGGATAGAATGCAATACAGCAGCAAGACTTCTAAACCAACACAGACACTGAACAGTTCTTTATTTTATTTATTAACCCATCAGCACATAAAACTCAAGCCAAGGTTATGCTAACACAAAGAGATAAGCCATAACATTTCTTATCTTACCAATAACAGAACCAAGGTGGCTTTTAAAGTGGAATCTCTGAAATGATGAATATTGTAGGAGAATGAAGACTGATTGCCATCATACAGAAGCATACAGAATATTCTGGGCTGGAAAGGGCCCACTAGGATCATCAAAGTGAAGCTCCTGACCCTGCATAGGACACCCTGTGCCTGAGAGCATTGTCCAAATGCTTCTTGAACTCTGTCAGGCTGGGAGGCCTGTTCCAGTGCCCGAGCACCCTCTGGGTGAAGAAGCTCTTTCTAATATCCAACCTACACCTCCCCTGACATAAGTTCAGGTCATTCCCTTGAGTATTCATGGCATTGAAATGAAATTCAACTTGCTTGTTAAGCCATTTGTCAGATAATTTAAAAATTAAGCAAGCTAACATGAATAAAAAAATCTTTAAATATTATTTTTTCTTTTAAAAATTTTATCTTGTGCAGATGCAGAAGTTGTGGGGGTTAGGAAAGGAGGGGTGGGAAGAGATGTGCACCACGTAAAATATTCCTACTACCCATGTGAGCATGTTTTCAGCTTCATATATCTTCTTCCTGACTAGCTCTTATGCTAGTCAGACAACCATGATTATGCCTGTGAAATGCCGATTTGGGGTAAATGCTAGCAGAAAAGATGATTGCTTTGCCTGTGCTTGATCCATCTACTTACAAAGAGAAATATTAGATATGTGATGGGGTGCCAACTCGCCTCAACTTTTTTCAGAGACCTCTGGAGTTGAGGCAATCTCTGTACATACCCATGAATTTGTGTGCAAAAAACCTGTTTGTGGTCAGGAAATATTAAATGTAACATGGCTGAATCCTGGCTTGTGTGGATATAGACATATCCTTTATCTCTGTGTGTCTCTTTTTGTTCATGGTCTGCCTCTGACTCTCCAGATACCGCAGTCAAAAGGGATAACTGAAACCTCTTACAGCAGACTGAAGTCCTAAGCCCCTTTACTTGAATTGTTATACCATGCTTGTCACAGATAAGCTCCTTCTTTACCCATTCTTGAATATTTCCTTTCTTCCAGAAAGATACTGAGATTAATTAAAATTCCTTTTCAATAGAAAATAGCTGGAGTTTAATTCAATCACCACTTTAAATTGGGTCCTTTCTACAACACAATTTTCTAGCAGAAGCATTCAAATAGTCTGCCATCAACTTCAGGAAAATTCTAGGCAAAATCAAGGGAGTTTTTTAATAGTTGTCTGTGTTAGAGTGTTTAGAATTTTGTAGATATATAAATGCATATATACAGAAAGAACACACTGATTCATAAGAGAAAAGTAGAAGATGCATTGAAATAACAAGTGCTCTCTTACTGCGATCTGGAGATCAGTTTTCAAAATCAGAACAATGTAGAAGTATCTAACAGTGAGTCACCTGATGGGTTTTTAAGACATTTCATGCTTAACTTACACCAACTAAACAGCCACAAAATGAAATAACTCTCTTGAAGCTAATAATTTGGATTAATGCGACAGTTTTCACAAAGACTGAAGAGTCTTGAGATCTGCATTTTTCAGTCAGATGCTCATTGATACAGAAAAGGCACATGTCCCAGTGTGGTGTGAGTCACTTAAACTATTTACCGATTTTCTCTCACCACCAATGCAGTAAGGAGAAAAGCTCTTTAAGCCAATACACATCACTGAAATTTGTCCAAAATTATTTTAATTCCTCTGTGATACCAGAAGAAGACTATAGGTCAGAATGTAAGATAATCTCTTTTTACAAGGTGTTCACATCTAATATGTGAATGCTTCTTGTTATCTGTGTTATGGCATCTTACTTGACATTCAGCATTTTGGTTATGGCATATGACATTTGGATCTGCTGTTGGAATGTGCATACACTCTTCTATGCTCTGGTGTAGCATGACCCTGTCCTACAAATTATCTAGAAAAGAAGGGCTCTTGATGTTGCTGCTGATTCCTCAAAGTTTTGCTCAAATAGTCTCATGTTAGGTGTGTTTTGTGGCCAAGAGCCTAGAGATATCAAACATTTTTCTATGATTCTAACCATTGTAATTGCTGTATATTTCCCATTAAATATGCTCTTATATTTCCCATTAAATATGTTCTGAAATTTAATGTCTACATTGGCCAATAAATAAGAATAAGAGTCTTCTCAATAATGAATCATCAGAGGAGAATGATATATCATTTTTCATTAAAAGAGAGTATAGGTTTTTTTATTAAAAATAGGTGCATTTACTACTTCACTCATACAAATTTTAACGTTTCCTGCATGACACAGAGAAAAGTCTACTTCAATAATTACTAAAGGAAAAATACAAGGATTTAAAAAATACAGTTTGTCCTGTAAGTGAATTAAGTGATTGCTTGTGCAACTACATCGGAGCACTCAAGCTACAAATGGTTGAGGCAGCTGCAGGACTGGAACAATGACAGAGGCATGAAGGCAGTATGCACCAGCCTTACTTAATATATTTATTTGCTAGGATGCAGTGTGGAGCAAATGCAGCTGTAGAAATTTTTGACATGTGATTGGTACATCCCTGCTGCCCTATGTAGGCCATATTTATACAGCACTTAGGGCTAATCTGGGACTTTTAATATATTGTATTCACTAAGGCACTTACAAAAATGTTACCATTTGATCTGGATCACCACTGTATTTATTGTGAAGCCATTGGCTTCTCTCATGTCTGTACCTCAGAAGCCACTGTCTTTCATCTCAATGATGAAGATGAGCTTTTGTCCATATCCAGTTCTTTTTCCCTATTGGAGCCAAAACTTTGTATCCTGTTTGGGCTTTCTTGTCTGTCTGTGCATGTGCAGAGTGTTCCTCTTCTGTGTGCTGCACAGGGAGTAATAACATCAGGGGAGTCAGTGCTTGTAAAATCAAATTAAGGTGTGGATGCAGGTAGGTTCCCATTAACCCTGTTGTACTCATATTGATGTCATAGTGACAATTCCAGCCTTTTCCTTTCTCTAATTTGAGTTCCTCCCTCCAGGATCCAGTTTTTCTACACCTTTCCCATCTTTTATTTGATTGCACTCTGCATAGTACTTCCTGGAGCCAAACCTAAGACTAGTCACAGCATGGGAACTTGACAGGAGTCAATAGGCTTCCTCTACATTTCAGAACACTAGTCTGTAGCTTGGACCACTGATGCTGATAGGCAATCCAGAAGGGTCATAAATTGTTTTTCAACTCCAGTTGTATACAAAATACATTTGAATATGCTGGCATGTCCTGTGACCCATTAATTCGTATGCTAAACAACAGCATGTTACAACTTGCAGAATCTGCTGTCAATACTTATCATAATTCCTGCTGGCATGATTTAGCACTCAGAAGCTAATAATTTTGACCTTGTAGATCATGACTAAAACTGTAGAGGTCTATCACAATCTTTTCTTTAAAAAAAGGCTGTGATTTCTCAAGTCTGAAAAGTTTGGTTTTTATGAGTGACCAAAGTATTGTTTACACACCTTGTATTTTTCCTGACACGGGTGTTCATGACAAAATACAAGGTCTCTTTCCTTTTATGCATTATTTTATCTCTAGGCATGAAATGCGCATCAATTAAATGATGTCACCTCTTAAATCTGATACTATTGCTGTCTGAATCCTCTTAAAGATACACTTTTCCTCCCTCAGTGCAGTACTTTGCTGACAGAAGAAAGCAACTCCATGCGATTATTATATCTTAGGTTATGGCCAACTCTAAAGCTTGGGAACTATTTTACTGTTCTATTTTATCTTCTCAGTTTAAAAAAAAAAAATTATTTTATCTTCTGTTCTTTATTTTATCTTCTCTTTATAACTATTTTATCTTCTTAGTGTTGCATGGAACTGCTCATGAAGGGTGCAAAAATAATGCAGTGTCTTAATTAATGCCTTTCACAGTGTGTTAAGATGTATAGATTTAGGCCTCGTATTCATGTCCTTGTACTCAGCAAAGTTATCTAAGATGTCTTCTTTTCTCCTTTGGCAGTTCGTGACTAAGTTGTCTGTCTTCACTGTGAACTGGTGGAACTGTTCTCTTCCAAAAGCATTTCTTTTATCAGAGCATAACTCCCCTCTGCGACTGTCACAGAAAATGGCTCTGTAATTAAAAAACAATTAAAAAAAAAAAAAAAGTCAAAGAATTCTCAAAGTATTTTCACATTGACCTAAAATATTTATTATTTTTGTCACTGAATACAATATAGTTTTGTTGTCATCTAGTCCTGGATTTTTTTTTCAGATTTGACCTTATAAACTTGTGCTGTGTTTTATCAGCATCAAAATTTTGACCATGGTTTTGATCTTTTCCTGCCAATTCTCTTTAATGTCTGGAGGCAAAAACTCACTTTCTCTAGACAGTCCTAGAAACTAGTCTACTATACCTCACAAAATAAGCCTATTAAAATTATAAAATAAGTTATTAAGATTTTCTCCTTGATTTTCAATGTGCATACCAGGTTGCCCAACTCTGCAGCATATCTACCGTCTCTGCTGATTCTTGGTTTTAGTTCTGAAAGATAAGGCAAAGCAGTCACCCAATTATCTCTCTACAATCTCTCTCATCAAACACTTTTAGTACTGTTACAGCGTTCTGAGCATCACTCCTTTGGCTGCACTTCAGATCTGTTTGTTTCATGAGTCTTTGATTGTAAAGTGAGATTGTAAATTGTTACTTACTTTTGTAAGGTGTAAAGAGATTATAAAGTGTTACTTACCTTTCTGAACTTAATTTTCTGATCTCTATCTTCCATGGGCATACCTGTGTTCCAGAGTGCTTTGTAGCTCATAAAATCATGCAGCATTTTAATCTGCAAGACCAATATTCCCACTGGTCTCATTCCCTGCAATCTATTTTCTCTGCTTCTCATAGCTGTTTGGCTTCCTCATGGATCACACTTCCTTTTTTGCAAGTCAATCTGAAACGTGTGATGCCAAACAGCTAGCTAATAGCACAGGAGGAATCCCTCCCACCATGAGGAGAAGTGTTCTATTTAAATGTCAGTTTGCTACAACTTAAGTTCAAGTAACAGTCGTGAAGAAAAGCCTCTGAATACCTTCTTATTTTTGTTTTCATCAGGATTTTGATGCTCCAGTTCACGGAGGTTGCAGCAATCCCAAAGCCAGTTGGCTCTGTATCCTGGGGACCTTATGGCTGGATTGCTCCATGATCCAGGACATCAGTTTCATGTTGCTCCCTTCTATCTTCAGTTGACATGCGAGTCTTGTTATGAAGTAATTGCAGTTTAATTAACATCTGTTTTCAGCTGCGCTCAGCGATAGATTAGACTATGGGCTTGGTTTCTTTGCTAAGCCTTCAACCTGCTGTGACACTCCTGAGTGCAAACTGGTTCCATGGCAGCTCTGTCAACGCACAGGGACAGAATATCTCTTCATGTAAGTTGTTTGAATGCCAATGAACACAATGCCCTAATGCAACTTTAATCCTTCAGGCACATCTGGGCATACATAAGCATAGATCTAAGGAGAGATGTAAACATGAGGGTACAACTTGAAAGAGTTTTCTCAGCTGGGTTACCAGGTTTGTGAGATGGTATGAGCTGTATTTCTTGTGTTTGAGAACCAGGCCAAGACTTCAGCAGTGATTTTGCCAGAGAAGGATGACAAAATATGGCCTATGAAGATATTCTTTAAAGACTTATATAATGCTCATTATTTCGGTCTTCTTTATACTTGGTCCCATGCCAAAACTTAGAATACACAATTGCAGAATCTTTAACATGTTTTGTAGGGCGTGGGATATTTTTGTTTTTGACAAGTAACTTTTCAGAAGATTCCACAGTATATAAACTAGAGAGTTGTTATGGAATGTAGCTGTTAATCAGTGTTGTGAATCTGCAATTCTTAGGCATCCTGCAGAAATAAAAATGTTGAAATATTGAAGGGGACTCTGAATTTCACATGCTGTTGTTTTATGGCATTATAACATTCAACAAGGAGATCTGAAGTTGAGGTATGACTTACAGGAAAATCCTATGGCTTGTGGCCTCAGTCTCCAAATATTAACCTGGTCTGGTTTTAAAGCAGATGTATTAACCTAAAAAACATATTGCGTAGAGTACATTGCTCCAAAAGAGCAGGCTCAAGGACCAGATTCTAGTGATAATTAGGGCTCAAATATTATTAAAATAACTTATTTTTCGATGGTTTCTTGATAGACTGATAATAAGATATAGAATAAAATATAGGTTTTTATATGTCATTTTTGTTTAATTAAAAGGAGTGAGAAAATTCCTTGTCATACGCATAGACCTTCTATGCAGGTCCAATAGAAAAGAGGTTCACCAATAAGGAAGTCATTGCAGGATCAGTGTCATAGATTATTATAGGCAGCAACATAAGGGAACAAATACAAATTAAATAATTAAAAACTACCTCAAGCATCAAATTAAATAATTTACAACTGTCATAAGATATTGCAATAAATTTATGCCATTAAAATCATAAGCAATGCAGACAGGCCAGATACCAGGCATAAGGATTCAGCAGTGCCTCTTTGGCTGCGCTTCAGATCTGTGTGTTTCATGAGTCCAAAAGCACAGGCAGAAGCCCAGTAACCCAGAGGAAAGGGTCTGACCTTCTCTTCTGCAGTGGCTCTGCTCTGCCAGCTTGCAGTAATAGTTTCACTAACTACCTTGTCCTCCTGACAGCCAGAATCTTTTTTCTAGATGCTAGCTGACACTGAGCTGCAGCTGGTGCACTGGACACCAGCCACCTCTTCATCCTCTTCCCCTTTTTAAACCTAAAAAAGTCTTCTTTAGGTATGGACGTTCTAGCTTTTTATGTTCTTATACTCTGATTGTATCTGTTTTGAGTCTTCTGTCTTTCTGTATAGTATGAGAAGTCTTTGTCTCTTCCCTTTCCACTTTCACCCCGTGGTTGTTTTTGCAAGGTTTTATTAGAATTGTGCTTGTTTACATATAAAAAAAGTTGCAAGTTTTGCTTTGCTTTTGTGTCTATACTCAGCTCATGATGGTACTTTGTTTTGTGGGTTCTATTTTCAAATTCCTCCTTTTCCACACTGTGGCATCTCTTCCTTTATAAACACTGAAGAGGTCTCATCTAGGCTGTATGTTCAGTCTCTCTCTTGGGGGCAGAAGCCCTCTATCTATCCTTCATGAGGACTAGGGGAAAGAAAACTGAACATCAATCTCCCAGGAAGCTGAACTGGGTACCTGGCAGTGCTTGCTGAAGCATATATCTAGTGAGCAGCACTGTCTCTGCCTGCAGAGAAGCAGAAAATGGCTTTATCCTGAACTTTATCCTGATTCACACTCACAAAAGATTGTCTTCACAATCTTTTTGGAGACCAAGGTTTTTAATTTTTATTCTGTAAAATGTGTTCTTTAGGAATGTAAATGTTTCTGGGTAATACTAATCAAGAAATGCAAGAGAAGACAATTATGTTTGTCATGTTACTTGCTTTCCTTCATCCCACGAGCCAAGATACAGGAGACAAGTGCTTTAGCTCCATCTAGGAGGCAGAAAGGCTATTACTGTATCTGCCTGAAACCAGATCCCACAGGTTTTTCTCATTTCTAAACTGCATTTTAAAGGCTCCAATGAATTAGCCTTGCTGTATCTCTCCGAGTCAGACTGCCATTTCTGCCATCATTTTTGTGCATGAAATTCTGCAATGCAGAGAGCCAAATTTTGCCCAGTCTAGAAGCATCTAAGTTTACATTTTATATAACTCAGTTTAGATAATGTAGCTAATAGAAAATAAAAAAAAAAAATATTTAAACCAAAAGAATTCATGCCTGAAAAAGGGGAAAACAATTCTCATTACCTTAGTGAAGGGAAAGACCCATTTTAATGAAAGTAGTGAATAAAGCATAAGAATTATATTTGACCCTGGATACCTCATTCAAGGTCACACAGAAAATCAAGTACAGAGATGGAGCCAGCCCCCAAAACATCAGGCCCCAAGAAACGTTCTAACACTTTACTCAGCAGTTAATCCACTTCTTCCCAGTTAATAGGAGGCTCAAAGAATCATAGAATCATAGACTGGTTTATATTAGAAGAGGCGTTAGAGATCATTAGTTCAAACTGAGTAAATTCACTCCTACAAAGAGACTATATTTTTCATTTTATTAAGTTTATTCACTTCTGCACTGTAGTGTCAGTACGAAAGAATGGTGGATTTTTACCTGCCTGATGCAGTAGTTAAGTGAATGTTTTCTGACCATCAACAACATTTTTCATTATTTATATGAAAATTTATCAGTCTAGTCAGTTGTTCATGAACTTTATCTCCCACTTTTATGATAGTCTTCCTGCTCCCTTCTCCATACATGCTTTCTACCTACAAGTACTGTCTGTTCCTTATACAAATAACTCATTATCCATCATTCATTATTTTTCCTGCTTAACAGAGCTGTGATTTTGCAACTTTTTCTGAGCTTTAACAAAACACCACAGAGCATCTCCAGTTCTTTTCACTTAAGCTCTCTGGTGAGCTAATCCAAATTGCACAGGTTTTTGGCAAGCCTAGGAGCATATCTGCAGTTTTCTGACATCTTAAAAATATGTCTTAATAACATGACTTCTAACACTAAACTCAGACAGAGGCAGAAACAGGAAGTTTCCCACCTTCTGTCTAGTGCATTTTGTATAACAGTTCAGTCTATATTACCTAATTTTTTATCACTCTTCACATCATGCATTCTGTATACACACAGAGTCAAAATGTAATTCCCAAATTGAATAGGGATTTAAGGAGCTGTCTAATTTTAAGAACTGTTTCTCTCTAATTGCTTTTCCTTTCTGTTGCCCTGAACCATTTGCAGAAGGAAAGTACCCAGGTGAAATCTATTGCTAAGTTTTGTCACAATGTTTAAGTTTTTGTCACAAAATTGCACAAAACACCATGTAATCACATAAATTTCTTCTCCCTATTACCATTAAAATTTGTATCACTTTATAACAATAAGACCTCTTCACAGCAATTTATAACAGAAGTGGGAAATTCTGCTCTGGTACAATTTTTATTCCAAAATTTACAACTACAAAAGGAGTAACAGAGATTTAACTATTGTATTGGTTTATTCACCCCCCCCCCCCCCCAAAAAAAAAAAAACCCCAAACAACCAACAACAACAAAAACCACACAAAAAAAAACCACCAAAAAAACCCACCAAAACCAAAACAAACAAACAAACAAAAAAAACACAAAAAAAGCCAAGTAGAGGCCTTGCCTTAAAGTTTTCAGCCCACCACTATCTAGAGAATAAAAAGGGCCTGTTATTAAAAATGTGACTGTATATAGCTTTGTTGTCTTCCCTCCCTTGCTTTTTTTTTTTCCAAGACTGGTGCAAATACGATAAGTTTTTGTTGGTTTTTGACTTACATGCTACAGAGGTTGACATTTTTACAAGTTACATTATGCACTTTAATATCAATATCCTTAAAAATGCAGGTACACAACAGATATTTTGAGTAAATAGTCACTTTTTTTCTTTCTCAAAATTGCCATTTTACTTGTTGGATCAGAAGATTAGATCTATTTATATAAATACAGCTCTCATGTTTCTATGAAGAAGAGAGAGTTATGAAAAATAGTCAAGGCCAAATGAAATATTCTACCCAGATTCAACCTACAACTAAATATGTGCAGACACATTTAAATAGTAAGAGCCACATATGCCTTAATTTATTTCTTTCCTTAGTCAATAAATCTTTCAAACTTTCAGATTTTCATTCCTGAAGAATTATCATTTCACTTGTAATGTTTGCTGGAAAAATGCATGATGTAGCCAGCAAGGATGCCAAACTAATAAGCAGAGATATTAGGAATGAACAAACCGTAATAAAGTCAAGGGCAGAGGACAGATGCTGAGAAATCACCTCTCCAGTGAAGCCATGTCCTTTAAATTAATGCAGTAGGATCTCACATGTAACTATCTATATGCTGAAAATGATCCAATTTACTAGAATATAATTAGCAAGTATAAAGATTTCTTCTGTGGGGTACTGTACTTTTAAAACTATAATTATATCTTTACATTTTGTGCAAAATCATCTTATTTTGGAACATTTGCATAAATGTATATTTTTTTCCACCTGGGATTTTCTGCATTTGTTAGATCTAATCGAGTTTACAAGATATCTTTCAATTGTTGTTGGTCTGCTAAGGTTTAGCTTCTTCATGATATGACTCTGAGAGCTTTACTGAAAATCACAGAATCACAAAATTTTTAGGTTGGAAGAGACTTTCAAGATCATCGAGTCCAACCCATCTCTAATACCTCAACTAGACCATGACACCAAGTGCCACATCCAGTCTTTTTTTAAACACTTCTAGGGATGGTGACTCTACCACCTCCCCGGGCAAACCATTCCAGTACTTTATCACTCTTTCAGTGAAAAACTTTTTCCTAATATCCAGCCTATATCTCCCTGGTCACAGCTTGACACTGTCCTCTTGCTCTGTCCGTTGTTGCCTGAAAGAGACCAACCCCCAGCTGACCACAGCCACCCTTCAGGAAGTTGTAGAATGTGATAAGGTCACCTCTGAGTCTCCTTTTCTCCAGGCTAAACAACCCCAGCTCCCTCAGTCATTGCTCACAGGGTTTGTGCTCCAAGCCCCTCACCAGCCTCGTTGCCTCCTCTGGACACGCTCAAGCATCTCAACGTCCTTCCTAAACTGAGGGGCCCAGAACTGGACACAGCACTCAAGGTGTGGCCTCACCAGTGCCGAGTACAGGGGAAGAATGACCTCCCTGCTCCTGCTGGCCACACCATTCCTGATCCAGGCCAGGATGCCATTGGCCCTCCTGGCCACCTGAGCACACTGCTGGCTCATGTTCAGCTGCTGGCACCAGCACCCCCAGGTCCCTTTCCTCCTGGGCACTGTCCAGCCACACCGTTCCCAGCCTACAATGCTGCAGGCGGTTATTGTGGCCAAAGTGCAGGACTCGGCACTTGGACTTATTAAACCTCATCCTATTGGACTCTGCCCATCTGTCCAACTGTTCCAGGTCTTTCTGCAAAGCCCTTCGTCCTTCCAACAGGTCGACACATGCTCCCAGCTTAGTGTCATCTGCAAATTTACTAATGAAAGACTCCATGCCTTCATCCATGTTGTCAATAAGAATATTGAACAGCACTGGCCCCAGCACGGACCCCTGAGGGACACCACTGGTGCCTGGCCCCAGCTGGATGCAGCACCGTTCACCATCACTCTCTGGGCCCGGCCATCCAGCCAGTTCCTAATCCAGCACAGAGTGCTCCTGTCCAAGCCACAGGCTGCCAGCTTATCCAGGAGTGTGCTGTGGGAGACAGTGTCAAAGGCTTTGCTGAAGTCCAAATAGACAACATCCACAGCCCTTTCTGCCTCCACCAGGGGGGTCACCTGGTCATAAAAGGTTATCAGTTTGGTCAACGTGACCTACCTCTCCTAAACCCATACTGGCTGGGCCTGAGACACTGGCCATCCTGTAAATATTGTGTGATGGCACTTAATATAAACTATTCCATTATTTTGCCAGGTACTGAGGTCAGGCTGACTGGTCTATAATTACCAGGATCCTCCTTTGCACCCTGTTTGTGAATAGGTGTCACATTGGCCAGCTTCCAGTCATCAGGAACCTCACCAGTGAGCCAAGACTGATGGTAGATGATGGCGAGTGGCTTAGCAAGCTCATCATCCAGCTCTCTCATCACTCTGGGATGGATCCCATCTGGGCCTATAGATTTATGGATACCCAGGCATTTCAGCAGTTCTCTGACTGCCACCTCTTGGATAATGAGGGGACCATTCTGCTCCCTGACACCATTTACCAGCCCAGGAGGGCAGTTGTCTTGAAGGCAAGTCATCTCCTCACTAAAAACTGAGGCAAAGTAGGCATTAAGCACTTCTGCCTTCTTCTCATCTGCAGATATTAAGTCCCCTCCCTTGTCCAGTAAAGAACAAAGGTTGGTCTTACCCTTCCTTTTAGCATTAATATATTTGTAAAAACATTTTTTTATTATCCTTTAGAGAAGTTGCCATTCTAAGTTCAAACTGAGCTTTGGCCTCCCTAATTTTTTTCCTACATGCTTTAGCAGCTCCCTTAAATACTTCCTGAGAGATCTGACCCCCCTTCCAAAGCTGATACACCCTCTTTTTATTCCTAAGTTCCTCCAAAACCTCCTTGCTCATCCAGGCTGGACGTTTACCCCGTCGACTTCGGCACACAGGGACAGTCTGTTCCTGTGCCCTCAAGATCTCTGTTTTGAGGCATGCCCAGCTTTCCTGAACTCCTTTGTTTTTAAGGGCTGCTTCCCAAGGGATGCTCTGAATAAGTCTCCTAAACAGGCCAAAGTCTGCCCTCTGGAAGTCCAATGCAAGAGTTTTACTGGTGCTCCTCCTTACCTAACCAAATATTGAGAACTCTATTATTTCATGATCCCTCTGCCCCAAGCAACCTCCAACCACCACATCTCCCACCAGTTCATCTCTATTTGCAAACAGGAGATCTAACATAGTCCCTCCCCTGGTGGGCTCACTCACCAGCTGTGACAAAATGTTGTCCTCCATACACTCTAAAAATTTCCTGGACTGCCTCTTTTATTCAGCAAAATATTTGAAGATTTCATTTGAAGTTATTTGAGAGAGCTATGCAGATGTTTAAATACATAAAATTTCCTGAAATTCAATGTTTTTCACTTAGTTGCATGCAGTCACGGTTCCCATGATCTCTCTGTTTTCATTCCCATACAAGATTCCAGGATATTTTCCACCAGAAAAATCAGCTGAACTCAGTGAACATTTCAGTGTTCATCAGTATTCATTCAAGCCCTGTAGCTCGCTGCTTTCAGCAGAATGTATCTGGTCAGTGTTCATTTTGTTTTGCTTATTCTTAAGAGAAAAATACTGGTCCATATCGTGTCACCTACGAGACAGAGCAGCTACAGTGGAAAATTAGAATCAGGAGATGTATTTGTTCTTCAGCTTCTGCTTCTTATTAGGGATCACCTATCTGAGCATTAAAGAGGGAATTTAAACGCTGTTGGCAATATTTAACATGAGGGAAATACAGACAGAGTGTAGGAGAACAGACAGAGATAGTGCTGAAGGCACTCTTGCTCCTAATGTGTGGCAGCTGTGCTAATTACCAAAGAGTGGGAACAGCCTTGGCCTCACAGCTATGGATGATAAAAGAGTGAGTTAGCTGGTGGAGTGGTCAGTCAGTTGGAGTCTGCTGGCTGTGCTCTGAGGAGGAAGAGACAGGAGGTTGTGTGAGGGGCAGAAAGGGTAAGATGCTGTATGAGGGACAGACAGGATTAGGTGGCCATGTGAGGGACAGGAAGCAGTGAGCTGAAACTGCAGAAGAAAGAGCCAGAGCTGTGTGGGGTTGTTCATAGGACTGCAACATAGCAAAGGTATGGAAGACTTTTTAAATAACGTGGGACTGCAATGTAGAGAAGGTATTTCAGGTAACAAGGTACTGATGCTTGAAGCCCCCTGAAGTTTTTAAAGAAGCACTCTTGAGTGCTGTGGCCATCTCGACAATGACCTCAAAAATAGGGAGAACAGAAAGGATGACTACACCTGTCCATCTGATTCTGCATCATGTCATCACTGATGGCTGTTGGGAGATGCAGAGATTACCAGAACATCAGGACACTCCTTAATGTTCACCACCCTGCAGGTAAAAATCTCTTGACTAAGAGGTGGATATGTATTTAAAAAACACAGTTTACACCTTCACTGAAAAGACCTAACTTCTTTTTTGGAGTGACCAGCCACACTCTAGGTTTATTTAATTGCCCTTATTCTTTTGTTGGAAGACATGGCGAGCAATTCCTTTTTTTTTTTTTTTTTTTTTTTTTATTTTAATCTCTCATATGAGTCAGGTTGTTTCACCCAATCCCTCTTCTTCCCAATCATCTCCCTAGGATCCTCAGGCCTGGTCTGGGTGCACTGAAATGCAGCTTGAAAGTAACAAAAGTAGGTACAGCATCGATAAGGAGACACTTACTGCCGGAGCTGTATGGGTACACAAGCCTTTGTAATGCCAGGAGATTTAACATGACAGGAAGCAAGCTGGAACACCTCTGCTCCAGCTGGTAGTTGAGAATGGATGATGAGTTTCCCATTCCATATGAATTTTTCTGTGGGCTGACTGTATTTGCCAGCTGCTGTTTTCATATTATAATAGTAAAGTTAATTTTAAAAGATACATTTACCATATTATTATTATTACTAGCTCTTATTCTCCTTCTCTCTCTTTGCTCTTCCTCATTTGCTTCGACTAACAAACTATGAAATCAAGAAGTAATACCAAAAATCAATGCTTATTTGTGTCTCAATCAGAGATGTGTTTTCTGTGCTCTGAAGATGGACAGCTTTAAAGAAACTCTAGTGTACTGAATCCGTATTGCCTGAAGCAAAGCACTGCATCACTTCATATGGAAATTAACTTAAAATCCAGTGATTTCAAATGGTAAACCGTTGCATTGTGTTTCAATAGTGACTGTCATGTCCAGGGAGGTTACAACCCCCGGCAGGGAAACGAACGAGACAAGTCTTTGTTGCAAGCACGAGAATCCATTTATTTTCCCCTACCCCGGGCTGGGAAGGGGGCGAGGATGAAGAGAGGCGAAGACGAAGAGGGCGAGCAGGGGCAGGCTCGTGGGGTTTATAATGTAATCTAGGGGAGGAGTATCAGGGTTTAGGTCAAGGGAGAAGATCAGATTTCAGCCTCCTCAAAACAGGACTCCACAACTCCTCTGTTTACAAATTGGTTTAAAAGTGTGTTGAATAACTTATAATAAGGGGATTCTAGGGAATATGACTTATTGATTCGCAAAATTAAAGTGAACATTATTAAGCAGAATTAACAAGTAGCAGAAAAGTATTTGAGACTTAATAACAGAGGATAAAGTAACAGAAATTATGATACTGACTTAAATTAATACATTTTCACCTAATATGTTAATAGTTTAATCTCCTTTGGCTTTTGCTCTTCCTGCCAGAAGGGGTGCAGTTCTTTCATCTCTTCTTCACGAGGGGCACAGTTCTTCCTGTTTGGTCTCAGCTTTGGTGCTGGTATTTTGGGTGTCGTTATTGTAGGTGATGACGACCGCGAAGCGAGGAATGGTGAAAGCGGCAGTGGTAGAGCTGTCAGCAGCACACGGCAGGGTCCGGCCTTTTCTCGGGGCTGCGCAGCTCTGCCACACCTCCTCTGCTGCGCCGGCTGACGGCACCGCAGGGCCTGACACTGTCTGGCCAGCCCCGCCTCACCTCCCCTGCCCTGCGGGCCTGGGGCAGGACAGCTGCAGGGCACCACAGGGCATGGCACTCTCTGGCCAGCCCCGCCTCACCCCTGTGCCGTGCGGGCCTGGGGCAGGACAGCTGCGGGGCACGGCAGAGCCTGGCACTCTCTGCCCAGCCCCGCCTCACCTCCAGTGCCGTGCCGGCCTGGGGCAGGACAGCTGCAGGGCACTACAGGGCATGGCACTCTCTGGCCAGCCCCGCCTCACCTCCCCTGCCGTGCCGGCCTGGGGCAGGACAGCTGCAGGGCACAGCAGAGCCTGGCACTCTCTGCCCAGCCCCGCCTCACCTCCCCTGCCCTGCGGGCCTGGGGCAGGACAGCTGCAGGGCACCGCAGAGCCTGGCACTCCCTGCCCAGCCCCGCCTCACCTCCAGTGCCGTGCGGGCCTGGGGCAGGACAGCTGCAGGGCACAGCAGAGCCTGGCACTCTCTGGCCAGCCCCGCCTCACCTCCAGTGCCGTGCGGGCCTGGGGCGGGGGCAGCTGCAGCCGCACGGCGGAAAGGGGGGTTAGGTAAGTATGGGGAAGGGCAGGCAAGGGACCAGAAGTGAAGGACTTCGGTAGGAAAGGGGATTTCAAAACCGTTTGCTAAGTGCCATTTTTTAGAAGGAGCGCCCGGGATGGCACGGCCACTGCCTTCCCAGGCAGGGAATGGGGGATATGGAAAGACGGGGGTGAAGGAGGAGACAGGATGGCGGGAGGACAGTAGCGCACCCGTGTAGTTTCTGGACGGTTTCCGACCTTGTCCTGCCTTCAGGGAGAGGGGGATAGAGGGGAAGAGGGGCACAGGGTGACAGACAGTAGCAACTCCGTGCCATCCTGGCAGTTCTCCCTCCTTGCCACAAAGGGGACAAAGAGTAACGAAAGATATAGCTAGCTTCACAGAAACTGAAAAATGTAAAGGTTCACAGGAGGGAGGGTCTAAGGCACCGACGCTGAATGCAAATTGTCTATGGGTAGCCACTAGGGCTTTATCATCAATAAGTTGCAGCAAACGTGTCAGGAGAGTTGGTAAGAGTCCCCAGCATGGTCCTTTTTGCAGGCAGACTAGCTGCATGTAACTTAAAAATTCCTTCCCATGAAGAATGAAAAGACTTGCGATGGTAGATGTTAGTCTCATTTCTTGGTCCCTGTAAACTGATCCCCTTACTGGATGTTTCCCTCCCTGTAAGCATTTTGCCCCCATGTTTTTATGGTGATCCAGCAGGGGGGTGACTTACAGGGTGCTGGTCATGTTGTCCTCACTGGTTGCCTGCATTCATCCACCATTTGTTGCATCGTGTGGCAACAGTGATTATCGTGTCCAGGGAGGTTACAAACACCGGCATGGAAATGGCCGAGACAAGTCTTTGTTGATAGGCACGAGAATCCATTTATTTGCCCCTACCCCAGGCTAGGGAGGGGGCAAGGACAAAGAGAGGTGAAGACGAAGAGAGGGAGAAAGTGAAGGGTTGTGGGGTTTATAGGGTATTCTAGGGGAGGAGTCAAGGGAGGAGGTCAGATTTCAGCCTCCTCAAAAAGGGACTCCACAGTAAACAGCTACAATATTCTTCCTTTCAGAAATTTTAGTATGAACACTAATTACTACTGTAAGAACTAATAGCTGCTGTTCCACATAGATCTGAATATTTGTAGCTTACTTAGTTATAAAATCAGATTTAATGAATTGAGAGTCTGGAGTGATTTTAAGGGACTTAGAAGAAATGTGTTTCTTCTAAATACTGACAATTTTCATGCTCTGTGCGAAAGTTTCTGCAATTTTTTTAAATAAGAAAGGATCATGACCTGGAGGATTTAATGTTTTCCATGCTTCTTTGACATTTGACCATTGGGAAAGGATAAGGGATGGTGACCTTGCTTCTGTCTTCATAGCTGATGTGAGAAAAGTTTCCATAGTTCACAGACAGGATGTAATTTGCTCTCCTAAAGAAAAGGTTATATAACAAACATAACTAAATCACAGCCGGGAAATACAAAGGTTGAACAAGTTGCTCAATGTCCAATTAAACATTCCATTACACAATTGTGTATAGTGCCAAACCAATTTATTTCTCAAATTAACCTAATTACTTTTAAAGTTCCTGGTTATTTGGTCATGAATACATCTCCACAATTCATTAATTGGCTAATCTGTTGTGATGTGTGTGAGTATAATTTCTTGCTACTGGAGGCTTTTTTTAATATACTTCTCTGACCTTATAAATGAGCAAATTTAAACATGACAGGTATATGGTGAGATAAGAACTACCTGTTTGTCTCACAGAAAGCCTTTTGGTAGCGGTCAAATGTCACTGACCTTGTTGAGAACACATCTTGATGAAACCAACTGTGAATAGAAAAGATCTAATACACCTGCAGATGATTAAAGAGGGCATCACTATAAACCCCTGTGTTCCTCAGTTGTGGTAAAGTGTGTCACTCATCTCTAATGGAGTTGCCAGCTCTGTTTTGCCCAGGCTAGCTCTCGAGACCATGACAAGACAGGAAAACTCCCTTGGGTCCTAAAAACCTAGGAGGCGGTGGAAGGCTTTTCCCCTTCTCGCAAGAGAGAGACCCCATCAGTGGTGGAGGAAAGGAGCCAGACTTGATCCGAGGGCAAATCCAAGGGCTTTATTTCAGTCTTTGTCCTGTCCTGTTTGGATTTCTGCCCCAGACCAAAGCCCAAACCAAGTCATGCTGAGGCCTTGTGGGCTTATATGCCAGGGAGGGGCTAAAGGAGGGGACAAACCAACACCCAGTGAGGTGGGAGTGGAACAGGGTTGGAGGGACATTTAAAGAAACCAATGAGAACATAAAGGGAGGAACCTCCTCAGCTCTTGCCCTATCACTCGATGTCCTTTACCGAACTCTCTAGAAGCTGGGAGGAGCAGCTGAATGACAGACAGGGCCTGCAGGGGGGGAGTGCGGGAGGATGGACAGGGAAGGGGGGCAGGGACAATCCTCAGGACATAACATTTTCCAGGAGAACAGGGGAGAACAGAACAAACCATTATAACATAAAACCCAGTATAAAGATGAAATACAATATGAAAACAAATAGCACCCAGCAACGAAATTGCCTTCTCTGCTTAATGGATTGTGTTAGTCACTTCGAGAGGGTCCAAGATTCAGTCTGATTTAAGTATTGCTGGTAAGATCTTTTGGATTTAATTTCCTGTTTCTGGGTTTAGGTTTCTCTTTCTCACTCTTCTCTACTTTTCTGTGTCTGCAACCTAATTTCTTGAGAGCAGCTGGATGGACACCACATGGTCATAACCATGGTGTAGAGCTGGAGTCTGGTGTTGTGCACTGAGCACTGTACATATCATAATCTGTTGTGAGGTTGTTCTCCTCTCTTGTCCTGAAACAGGAACATAGTATCCAGGGTATTCTTACTAACGATATTTATTGCAAAACTGCACATAATTTGCTGGTTTCTGTGTATGTCTAAATCCTTTTCCTCCTCATTCTCAGCCTCTTCAGGACTGCATTCACTGCCTACATGTTTCTGAAAATTAAGGTCTAAATAAGTTCTCAAAGGTGTACACAAAGTATATGACTTCTGCTTGGAGTTCTATTTCATTTGGAACATATTGTCCAAAAAGATTGGCTCCAGCTGTCTTGGATTGTGTAACCTAAAAATGTGTATTCTGTTTCACCTGTTGAAAGCTGTTTTGGGGAGATGTTTTATCCTTCTCTTGTAACTACAGGGGGGAGGGGCTGGATGCCTTCTGGTAATGGCCCAGCCATTAAAACCAGGTGGGGCAGTGTTTCTTTTCTCTTTCACCACCCCTCCATCCTCCAGGGGGACATCTTCTGATAATTGGCCATTAGGGCCCACCAATGACATGACACATTCCATCATCCCATTGTGAGATGCTCCACACAGTGGGGGAGCAGCCAACTGCTCCTAGCTAGATAAAAACTGGGATTGAAGGACACAAGGTATGCTGTTTTTCCACTGGGTTCCTGGGGGAAGACTGAACGTATCTCATCACCACTGGACTTTCTACAGGGCCATCTCTATTCCACAGAACCACACCTGTTATTCCAGGAGGACTTATTTGGACTGCTTCCAACATCCTGACCAACAGGGTGCCAGGTCATATCCCTGATTCTGTCAGGGTTTTCCAGGATTTTTGCTTGATTGGTTTTTTGGTTTTTTGTGGGTTTTTTTTTTTTTTTTTTTTTTTTGGTTTTTTTTTTTGTTTTTTTTTTTTTTTTTTTTTTTTGTTTTGTTTTGTTTTTCCTTGTAAAGAACTGTTACTCCTATTCCCATATCTTTGTCTGAAAGCCCCTAATTGCAAAATTATAATAATTTGGAGGGAAGGGGGTTTACATTCTCCATTCCAAGGGAGGATCTAGCTTTCCTTAGCAGACAACTGTCTTTCAAAATCAAGACACCACCACTGGAGATTTTCAAGACCTGGATGAAATAAGGGAATGAGCAACCTGGTCAGACCTCAGTTGACCAGCAGAAGATAAGACTTATAGACCCCTGAGATCTCTCAAATGTGAGTTATCCTACTTTCTTCTACTATATCAACTCTATTTGATCTAAAAAGCTTCTGAAGTCTTTAACACCGAAGACATGGGCTATATCCCAAATAAGACTATTTATGCAATTGCATCTCAGTTAGTCTTAATCTTTCAGGTGAAGTAATGAAATTTTATAATTCTTCTACCCATGTCAGCTAATAGGCAAGAGTGTGTTACAGTACATGCTTCTTAATCACATACAGAGTTTCTGTAAGAGATTTTGGAGGCAGAATTCTGTTCAAGACTCCCATTTAGGTGTTTAAGTCTGCTGTATGTGTTGAAGTTTTCTTTGCAGCAAGAAGAGTGAGTTACTTGAATCAGTATTATGGGCAGGATTCAGCTGCCTCTGTGTAGTCCCATAGTGCCAGTTCAGACACACTAGGAAGTGCATTATGCCTGCTGAGGAACTGATTACATGAGACTTGCTTCCCTCTGAAAACTGGAAACCAGGTATCGTACCATGCACCAATTGAGAAAATACTTGACATCAATTTATAGGCAGCTGAATTTTGTTGTAGGTTACTGCTGAAGGATGAGTTGCTCTCTCTACAACTCTACCTCTGTGGACCCTAACAAAGAATGAGACACTTGATGTGCCTATAGACGCTTATTAATTTAAATATCTTCATTTAAGATTGAACTCCTGCATAGACACTCACCTGTTCTGAATGCAGAGAGGGGGCATGGCTTAGCACCATGTGGCACATCATCACTGGGGGTGTGGTTTTAGGGGTAAGGAATAATGAATGTACCACTAGTAGTGTGACATTTTGCCATCCTCTCCTCATCAGGGAGGTTGTTGGGATCAGCCCTGCAGACATTGTCCTCTGTCACTGCCTGTATCTTCCCATTCCTCCAAGACACATCTCCAAGGAGTGGTGTTGAAAAGTGGTTCTGGTGTGGCAAGTATCCATGGGAGACAAAGCAGCAGAGGTGAGCCTGATCCCAGCCTAGCTGAAAGGAGCCACACAGAGCCAGGTGGAGGGGGGCAGAGTGGTGCAAAGCAATGGCACCATGTGGGATTGAACCAGCAGTCTGGAAAGCAACAGGTGGCACAGCACAGATGGTCCAGATTTTGGGGGTTTGCCAATCATCGTTTTTCATGGTCTTGCACTCAGGGATGGGAAGACCATCTGCGGGGAGCAGCCACCATCTTGTCTTCTTCTGGAGAAGCCATGTGCTACTGTGTGGGAACGGTCACCATCTTATCCTTGTCCCGAGGCTGTGCAGATTCAACCTACAGGGAGCGTCCACCATCCCACCTTTGTCCTGGCAGCCACACAGAACTAAGTCAAGGTGGTGAACAGCTCTTGTGTATAAAGCCCCTTCTCTTTTTGTATACTTTTGTTATTTATATTGCTGTTGTTGGTGTGTGTTCCTTATTCCAAGGCTGTTTTCTTTCAGTTAATTGTTACCTCAGCCTTTGTCCATCTCTTATTGGAAGGGGCAAGGGGGAGGGAATTGACTTATTTGGAGTCTAATTTCCAGCTGGTGTTAGACCATCACACCATCTCAAGTTAATTTTCATATTTATCATAGCTGATGAACTATATCTTTGTCTGGGATGATCAAGTGAAGTATTAATAGGCTGATTAGTCTTTGGGGGATGATAGACAAAAAAAACTGCAGAGACATGTTACTATGTTCGACTTTTATTTTGTGATTTCTGAGCCATATGAAATGAGCGCACATTTCTTCGTTCAGAGTTTGCTTACACATTGTTATGGCTGAATCCTTTACCCTTTTTCTACATGTTTAGGCATGCAATTGTTTGGACATCCCAGATTTTCACTACCCCAGAAATTATTTTCTTTATAAGACACCTAAACCAAAATAATATTTCACTTAATTGGTTTTGATAAGTCAGCATGGCCTCTATTCTCATGAAATGTCTGCTTGGCCTACTGTTTCTTTTTCCTGTTTCTGGGCTTCATCTACTGTCAAAAATTGGTATTGTCATACTCTTTTACCAGTCAGGCTTTTAAGCTATTTCTCATGTACTTTATGGTGTTATATAACTATGTAAGCACTTACATAATGGAAGACGAAGGCAAAACGAATAGCTGAGTAGCACTAAAATTATGTTCACACCATATATTTCCCTCATAATAAGGCTGCTATCCAGAATAACATTTTAAGTTTTGGTCCTCTCTTGAAACCAGAGAATTCAAGTCCAAAGTCACACTGGATATTTTCATAGCACTGTAATTTAGTAGAGAACAGTATTGATGCTCTTGATGTAGTGCTGCTGAGATACCCGCCTACGCCTATACGCACATTTATTTCTTTAAACAGGCTAGAGGACAGACCCAAGCAGTATTTTCCTCACCATTCATTTCTGAGCATTAGCCCTCGCGTGTCTGGGCATAACAACAACATCCCAGCCCCAGCTCAGGAATCAGTGCATGCTGTAGATCCATCCAGTGTAATTCAAATGCATCCACCTCCTGGGTTTGTGGAGATAAGGAATGAACTGTGTGTTGTCTGGCCTTGGGTGCATGCAATATCAGTCAATCCATGCTATCAACCCCTAGGTTTGCCAAAACCACTTGCCAAAACCTTGACTAACAGATTGTTAATGGTGTCGATAATGTCCCAGCACAGCCACAATGTGCTAGGAGCTGGTGGGAAGCTTAGGCATGGACAGCCAGAAAATATTTATTACTTCAGAAAAGAGGAAAGAGAACCGGGATTGGGAATTACATTTCATAACAACAAGCTCATTAAATTATTGCTAATTATTCTTTTTTATTGTTGTCTAATCTTCTTAATAATCATTAAAGTGTTGAGGTTAATTCTCCTTTTACAGCCACAGGAGGAGTATTATCAACTGCTTTCCAGCAGTCAGTCGGGAAGACTCTGAAAAAGCATTCTGTCAGTATGGGGTAGAAGGGGTCACTTGCTTTTAACATAGAACTTGAGCAGCTTTTTTCACCATGTATACAGTGGGAGGTACAGGTGAGGTTCTTAGTCTGAGAGGTCCTTTTGTCCAAAGGCTTATGTGAATGACAGTGATAGGACATAATTCAAAACAAGCCTACAGTGGTTCCAAATGAAGAGTTTGAAATAGGTTGGAATTATCCCTCTGCAGGGTTAACACTAGCAGTGCATAGAGCCTCAAGATAGGAACATAGATGGGATAGCTCCAGAGACACTGGTCCATACTGGGCTCACAGCCAAGATCTGGGCATAGGGCATGCATTGTGGACTCTGACCCAGTCTGATGTGCCATGGCATTGTACCAGGGCAGTTCAGCACAGAGAAACTCAGGTGGCGCCATGTTGTACTTGGTAATCTGTGATTACATGGTGATCTGTGCAGGCTTGCTCTGAACACTGACTACAGGATTGCTCCCGGGAGATGGATCAATGGCTGGCTTTTAAAATGAAATTCAGTATCTCTGCAAGAGCTTAACCTTCCCCTACTTCTTCTTATGAACTGCTCCAACATTTAATTTTCATCCTCAGGGAAGTGGCCTGACTTCAACTTCTAACAACTGTGCTATCTCATGCTCTTTTCTGTAGGTCTGAAATATTTTTTTATATGCTACAATGGAAATTACAAGCACACATTAATTACTATGGACTAGTAACCTCCATAGCTTCTCTCTGACGAGCTAGAGTGTGCTTTTCAAGTTTTGCATCACAAGGCTCCTTTTTTTTTTTTTCTTCTTTTCTTCTGAATCTGACCTCTTTTAAGACTGTACTTTGAACACCTTGCAAGGGTTGAAGTGTGAGTATATAATCAGTCACTCAGTGTTGGTCAGTTACATATAAAGTCTACTGTTGGTGGCCCTGAATTAGTTATTATATTGTTTAGAAGTGAGGCTTCATTTCACCCTTTTTATTATCTCTAAATATTGGAAATATATGAGCAGATGTCTTCCAGAGGGTTTTTTCCATATTCAAAGATTAATTCCTCATATATAATTCATTAAACTATATGATGTTCACAGAGCTTTCTGGCTCCTTTCTTTAAGAACATTAGGTTAATTTGTCTGGGCCACATGATGCCATGACCTGAAACTGTTGCATCATTCCAGAACACTTTTATTGTTAATAAAACATAAATAAAAAAAAATTCTACATATAAATGTAGTCTTTTATATTTAGATGCTGCACTGGGCTACAGATTTTCCTTTTAAAATTTTTTAAACACTTTCTTTTGCTATTTTACCTACTGGGGTTTACTTCAAGCCCTTTTACGACCTCCATATTAGTAAATTAAGCAGTAAATGGTGAAAAGAACAGGATAGCAACACAACCGCCAATACTATTTAGTTGTTATAATCATACCTGGCAGCCTCAACCAATAATACTCCCTCAAGCACTGCCCAAAGTTTGAGATTTAGTTTAGTCCAAACCTCTATATCAGAAGATACGGACTTTAAATAAATAGCATGCCTATGTTAGCCTTGGAATCTCAAAACCTGTAGTTTGTAAGTTTAGAGGCATGTTTCAATATGTAAATTAAAGTATTTTTCCCATTTTTAATGGTGATATTAAATGCAAAGTTAGAAGTGATAACTAATTTGGTAAGAACTAAACTTTTTAAAGTTAATCAAAATATTTTTGACCAGTCCAATGACATGAAAAGTTCACAGGAACTTAAAAAAAAGAAAGATATCAGATAAATGTCTTTCACATTGAGATTACCGAAGCCACAGCCAAGTATCTTCCATACTTTATGAAGAGACATAAAAGACTCATTTTAATCTTAGGATGTCTTCAGTATGAGTGTAACATATATGTAGAATGACTTACAATGGCACATACACTGCAGTTCCTTTACAGCAGGCTGCTATACATTCAGCTATTTCCTCACCTACTTTTATTAAGGGGTTATTTTTCTCCAGGAGCAGAACTTTGCACATCTTTTTGTTGAACTTTGTGAAGCTTCTCTTTGCTCAGTCCTCAAGCTTGTCAAATCTCCTCTGGATTAAAGCCTTCCAGTTCAGCCCTTGATACTTTATTTATCATCACCTGGTAACCTACTCACAATCATGTTGATTAAGCAGGGTTTGTAGGCTGCCTGTTCCTTATTATCTTCTTGTCTCTCAATAAACTGGAAATGGATTTCAAGAAAATGTGCTCTAAGACCTTTCCAGGGGCTGGGGTGAGGCTAATCAACCTATTGTTCACAGGGTGGTTCTTAGTGCTCAAGAAGATAAGCATAACTTTAAACGTTTTCCACCTGGCAGAGATTTTTTTTCAGCTGTCATCTACTTTCTGCAGCTGATAGTCAACCTCCTCGTAATGATGTGCCATTTCGATATCCTTGAACTAACCTCTTACAGCTCCATATATCTCACTGCTATCACTTCTCTAAGTAGCCCCTAACCCGTGGATTCTCTACTTCAAGTTGTTCTCTATCTCAGCAAATTTGCAGAGACCCCAAGCCAAGTGGTGTAGCTGACACACCAGGGGGGGACCTGGATACGCTTGAGAAGTGAGTCCATGTGAAAATCATGAAGTTCAGCATAGCCACATACAAGGTGCCACACCTGGGTTAGAGCAATTCCTGGTATCAGTGAAGGTTGGGAGGTGAAGGGATTGAGAGCAGCCCTGCTGAGAAGGACTTTGGGGTGCTGATGGATGGCATGAGCTGGCAATGTACATTCACAGCCCTGATGACCAACTGCACCCTAGACTCCATCAGATGCAGTGGGACAAGCAAGGAAAGGAAGCCTTCTGGGCTTCTACTCTACTCAGTCTGCTCTACCCTGCTCTGGTGAGACCCCCACCTGCAGTGCTGCATCCAGATCTGGGATCCTCAGCACAGGAATGACATGTATGTATTGAAGCAATTCCAGAGGAGACCATGAAAATGATCAACAGGGCTGGAGTACCTCTTGTATGAAGACAGGCTGAGAGATTTGAGGATGTTCAGCCTGAAGAGGAGGATCTCTAGGAAGACCTTATTGTGGCCTTCCAGTAATGAAAAGGTACTTATAAGAAAGATCAGGAGAGACATTTTAGGAGGGCCTGTTACAACAGGACAAGGAGAAGTGGTTCTATACCAAAAAAAAAAAAAGGTGGATTTAAGCTAGATATAAGGAAGAATTTTTTACAATAAGGGTGGTAAAACAATAGAACAGGTTTCCCAAAAATATGGCAAATGTCCTGCTCCTGCAAAGCTTCAAGGCAGGTTGTATGAGGCTCTGAGTAACCTGGTTTTGTAGAAGATGTCCATGGTCATTGCAGAGGGCCTGGACTAAACTACCCTTATGACCCAAACTACCTCCCTTCTGACCCAAAATATTCTATAATTCTATGGTTCTGTGTTCTCAGACTGTACAGGAGAAGGACTGAAAGCCAATTTTTACTGTGAAGACTGAGAACCAAAAGAGTATTGAGTACCATCCAAAAAAGGTACCACATTTTACCAGCATGTCCTCCTATTATTTGCATACTGGTAGATTCCTTTCGTCGTATCCTTTAACAAGTTTTATCTTGCTTTTTTACCCAAATGTCTATGCTTTTATGATTCTCTTTTGATGCCTCTCCTTTTTTTCTCAACAACTTCTGTGCCTCTGGGGCTATATTTAATCTGTACTCCGAGTAATTCAGAGGGGAAGATGAATATATGTTTGGTCATCTCAGTGAAGGATTTTGGCCCATGTATGACAGTATCTCAAAGAACATTCAAATTATGTCTTTTTGTAGTGGCTCGAACAGTTGTAGCTGGCAATAGAAGTGCTCCTTTCCATTGAGACTATGTTGGTGCAAACCCGAAAGAAAGAAATCAGTGCAGATAACCTGCCCCTTCTCCAAGGAAAGCTATCAAGAAACAGCCAGGGTGAGGTTCAGTGATCTGAGAGGAATTAATTCCTAATACATTTTTGACATGAAAAATGTAACAGAAAAAAGTATATTAGATTTCCAGTATCCTTCAGAATGTAGCAGGATGTTTGTGATATCGAATATAAGTGCCTCCACCAAATACTCTAATTTTGTATATGGTTATAACCAGTGCTTTTATAATTTCACATGTGTGGTCTCTGATCTACTGGCCAAATATTAGCAACTCCAACAGCGAAGTTTCTTTTCTTTATGGATGAAGGTCAGTGCACAATTAAAAAAAAATTCTGCTGTCATACACTGTCTTCATATTTACTTTCAGATTTTCATGGCTATCTTACTGTATTTAAAAGCTGATGTGTTCAGCAGGAGCTAACAGAAAATCAGTTTCTCTGTGTTTGTGAGCAAATGCCATCAGATGGGAAGAGAAAAGGAATGACGAAAAGTACATAATGTTCTGTTGTTAAATCCTCTAAATTATCTTGGTGAAGAAAGAACAACCTTTTCTGCACTGATTAATTTCTAGTCAACAGAAATGGAATTGCCATCAGTGCTTCCACACAAGGCCAACATAATTTTAAGTGCTATGACAGTCATATGTTTTAATGTTATTCATAAAAGAAAAACAGCATTTCAGTTGACCAGAGAACTCAACAAACCTTCAGAGAAATTTTTTGGTATCGTTGTTTGGGTTTTGTTTCGTTTTTATCTTACTATTCTTTGTGACCTCCACCTCATATATAAAGTAAGAGCCTCGGGTTATATTTACCTGCACAGCTGAGTCTTTGATTCAGCATTCAAGTTTATAAAATAAGTTCAAAATAAAGCAAAATTGTTTTCATCATTCCTTGTTCAAACAATACCTCCCCACTTGCCAAGGACAGTAAAAGTGGGCAGGCCTCTGACCTGCTTTCCATGGCCCAGTCCCCTGCAGGCATTTTCCAGAAAAAATGTTGGAGGTTTTGAGTTATGTCTCTCAGCAACCTGTTCCAAGGCACAATCCTTGCAGTAATAAACTTTTTTTCCCATGTTTAAATGGAATATCCTGTATTTCCATTTGTGTTCATTGTTTTCCTCTTACTGAATACCAGTGAAAAAAAACGGTGACTCCCTCTTCTTTATATCCTCCCATCAGATTTATATATCCCGTCATATTGATGAGATTCCTCTTCTTCAGACTTTTCTTCTCTAAACCATTCCATCTCTTTGAGCTTCTCTTTGTATATTAGATGTTCCTGTCTCTTAACCATATTCATGGTCCTGGGGTGGACCTGTTCCAGTATGATCATGTCTTTCTTGTTCTGGAGAGCCCAGGACTGGACAAATACTTTACATTTGACCTCAGGAGAGCTGGCTTGATGAAGGACCACTGTGTCCTATCATACAGGTAATTAATGGCAGTGTTGACCAATACTGGCTCTCACACTGACACCCCCAGCACACCATAGGCGATGGCTTTGAGCTGGATGTCATGTTGCTGATCAAACTGCCTTGAGCCAAACAGTTCATTTTGGTTACATAGTCCAAACTTCACCATTTTGTTGGGAAGGATATCATGGAAGTGTGGGTTATCTTTTTAAAAACAAGATAAACAACAGCCACTGGTCTTTCCCCAGCTACTAAGCTGGACATTTCATTGCAGAAGGCTATCAGGAGTGTCAGGAGGGATTTCTCCTTTGTCAATCTATGCTGCCTAGATTTAACCAGCTTCTTATAATACATATGTTTGAAAATGTCTGCTCTGTCATATTCCCAAAGAACTGAAGTGAAGCTGCTTGGCCTGTAGTTTTCCAGCTCTTTCTTCTTGTCCTTTTTGAAAATAGGAATTATATTTGGTCCCTTCTTCTGGGAGCTCTTCATAGTTTCTCTTGACTGATCTTTCAAAGGCAATTGAGAGTGGTTTTCCAATAACATTGGCCAACTTCCAAGTAATCATTTTTGTATCACATGAGATCCTGTTGACTTATGTTTAAATATTCCCTAACCTGGTCCTCCTCCCCCGAGGAAAAGTCCTCCTTGCTCTAGATTTTCCCATGGATCTTAAGGACCTGGGAAAATCAAAGGAGTCTTACCAGTAGAGCCTGACACAGTCAGTAGTCCTTCTCAGACTCAGCTCCCTGGTTTCATGTGCCTACAGACTGATTTTCTAGAGTGCTAAAAATTGGCAGTTTCAGAAATTTTAAACTGAAGAGTTTTGCTGCCTATTCATTTCTTCACTCTGCAGATAGGCATCTAAAATTCATTAATCATTGCAAAAACTGCTGTTTTCAGTTGAACAATGTCTCATATGCCTCCAACACCGTGGTGCTTTGCACCCCATCCTGAACTGCTAAAGAGCTGTGCTGAACAACCCAACCATCAATCACACCCCCTTGCTTTACTTTAGATGTGACAGCCTTTGCATACCAAAAAGGTATACTCTGCACCTGTGCGTCTGTAATTAGTAATAAAGAAAGAATTTTATTAAGAGTTTTATTAAGAATTTAATTAAGAAACAAGTAGCAGAAAAGAAGAAAAAATGAATATATTTTTTTCAAGATCAACAGTTGAAGGCTTGGTCCCACAGTTCATCCCACATCAGTGGGCTGTAGTCTGAAAAGAATGCAAGTTGGAGGTGATTGCTGTGTTCTGTACATCTCCTCTCACCTGCATTTTAATTGAGGGTTACATGATCATACAGAAAGTCGTGTTCCTAAATGAGAGGGTCAAGGTTTTGTAGGATGAACATAGGACATTCTCTTCCATTCTTTAAATGCTGTAGCGTAAGGTGGCTCACGACACTAAGAAAGGTAGATATCATGACACCTGTTAGGGTTTTTTTTCTGGTGTATTGCATGTGGATGATTGGAAAAATCACAAGTGAATGAGAAGGAGTAAAAAGTAAGAAACCGGAAAAAAAGTAACTAACCAAAAACAGTGCATGAATCTCATAAAATGTAGGAAGTTACCTTTTCCTATTCTGTTTTGGTGATAATTTCTTACTATAACTCTTCAGTATACATTATATTGAGGGATTTTTTTTTTATTATTAAACAAGCATTTTGGAATTTGAGTCCAACATGAATTTAATTGGAGGTTGACATTTCCATTTTCCATAAAGCTTTTCTGTAATTAGATCTATTGTAGAAATAATTACTTTTTCTTACGTATATGAAACTGTATAATTATTCCTAAATATAAAAATTATGTGAACTAATGTTTCTTGGAAATGTTAAAGACCTTTTCCAAAAGTCATTTTGGATACACATTAGTTAGAGTGCTTTAATATTGATTTTTTTTTTCTCAAATAACTTCCCAAAAGAGGATAATTATTCCTCATAGATTATCAGAAGATTTAAAGACCAAAAATTTGTATTAGAAAATTGATTGTGGTTATTGTTAAGTGTTGTCAGTGGCAGCCCCTTCCTCCAGCAAGTCTGTCCCAAGACTTTCTCCTTCCTGACCTCTGGAGCCCAATTTGATCCCCCAGAAACCTAGAGTTTCTGCCCAGGCAGGATGGCTGCCCCTTTTCCTTTTCAGGTTCATCCCCTGTGGAAGCCGAACATATGTCCCAGGCACACAGGACACTTACAGGTTATGGACACGGCTGTCTGCACAAAGATGCTGTGCTTCATAAGACTCTCATCACATCAGAGAAGCATGGAGAGCACCATCCCCTCTTCCCCCAGGGCTGACAGAGACAGAAGGTCTCCTGTGTGGGCACACACACATCAGTGTCCATGCTCAAAAGCACCTGCACAGTCACAGATTCCCTGAGTACAGCATGGCCCTTCTGGCCATTTGATACCCCTATCGAGATTCCAGACCCTCTTAGCCACCCCTTGGGTCCTTGATTTGCCAGCTGTTTTAGCTCAGAGCTTGCTGCAAAATGACATACAGATTCACATGCTCATTGCACAGGCACCCCACATCTCCACATCCCCATGGACTCTACCTGCCTGATGTTCTTGCTCCAATGTGGGGCATCCGACTTCTGCTGATTCCAGCTTGGAGTTTGCTGTTGAATGACAGATGCGCGCTCCATGCACACCCATCTTGAGAGTGATACAGACTCTTTCCCGCCACCCCCAAACTGGCACCAGGCATGTGAGCTGTGAGCCATGGTCCTGCTTCAGCTGCCACTGCTGAACCACAGTGTCTCACCCACACCAGAACCCCAGTAGGTAACACTTCGACTTTGCCCTCACCCTTTTGGAACAGAGGGTGAGATCATGCAGAGCTAGTTACTACAGTAAGAAATATAAAGATAGGATGAATTGTGATGATCAGCTCCAGGGCTCCACCAGACAAGTGTGTTAATGACTCCATTTTACATGCAACTAGCCCCTTTTGTACCCCTTTCTATCAGTTTCCCCCTTCATTCCTCCCTGCTCCCCCTTCCCCTCCATATTCCCTCATCAGCATGCATAGCTCAATTGACCCCCTCCATCTTCATTCACCCTCGTGTTTGTAAAGTCCGGGTTTGCAAAGTCCAGGTTTGCTTGCAGCTTCTTGACAGCCCACAAACTGCTGTGACTGGCAAGGTTTATTTCTTGTCTTTGTCTCTATTGTGTTTGTCTGTCAGGTTTGTGCCTCTGCATCTTCTTGTTTATGTCTTCCATCTATTCATATTATCCTTTTTTTTTTGTGTTGAAAAGGTCCTTGACCACACATCCTTAAAGGAGAAGATGCTCTCTCTTCCCATACACATTTGAAGTTTATTCCATGTCAGTTCCTTACAGGCTTCATCAGGGAAGAGTTCAGAATATTGAGAGTTAAATTCTGCCACAAGGTATCATATTAATTATAATATCTAAATGTGTATTTAATCTACTACTGCCAAGTGGTTTTGGTGTTTATAGTCATGAAAGGAAGCCCCTGACTCAAAAAGCTCATGGTATTTAAGTAGAAGGTAATTAGAAGGAAGGCTCACTTCACTAAAATGGAGTTAAGCTTTCTAGAGGCATTCTATCCTCAGTGAATGAAGAAGTGCCTTCAGAAAGCTATTCAGACTTACTCTTAACTCCCCTGCAGGAAATCCTTTCTCTTTCTGGAAACGGAGCCTTGTAATATTAACCTTACAAGAGATATTGTCAAAACTACCAGACCGGTCTGAGTCACCTTTGAAAAAAAAATAGCTGGATATGAAGGGTCAAACAATACACCACAAAGAAGGTGAGAAAGAGGAAAATAGTGGGAAGAGAAATTAAATGGAAGTAATAGAGGCTATGCCCAGCATCTGAGGTATCAAAAAACGTGAAGAGTATCAGGCACCCACTCTGGTTTCAGAAAAGGTCTGTTTTGACTTACTGTAAAGCATGCATCCTCGCATAAATGTAGCTGGAGCCTTCATCAGCAGATACTTCCATATCTGTCAGTCTCCATGGCCTGGTTTCTCTCCTGAGGGAAGCAGGATTAGGAAACTGAAGCATACTTGTGTATGCTTCACTCTAATCAGCAGACACAACCTGGGGGTAATCTCAGTCTTCCCATTTACACATACCTTGACTCAGTCTCAGAAGGAAGCTCCCTCTCACTAGGTGGGAAAATTAATGTGACTAATCTCAAGAAATTATTTCTTAAAATACAGTCTAGCAGCATGAAAGTTGCCCTTCAAAATCTAAATAAAAAATACATTTTATATTTGACTTTTTAAAAAGCAGCTCTTCTGGTGTGGTTATGAATTAATATTCAACATACTGTTGATTCTGCAGTATTTGCTCTGTCATTCCCAGAGTCTTGAAATAATTCACACTTCTGATGATATTTCAGGGATTAAATCACAGGTTTAAGGCCACCTGATGGCTGAGCTACAGAAGTTATACTTGACTGCATATGTTGCTGGTAAAAAAATATTACTGAAAAAATCAATTGTACCTCCCTGTTATATTTGTCAATAAAAGTTCTAATATTGAGAAAAGAATATTGCTTGTTATTAATTAATGTTTTGCGGTTTTTGTACTAGTCGTTCATTCTTACAAGGCATAATTGTTATACATTTAAATTACAAACCTTTTTCAGAATCAGCCTTTAAGTTCATGTGTCTACAGTCAAAATTAAAGTCCAAACAGTTGCTTAGAGACCCAAACCTGACAGTAGCTGAACTTACCAGGAGCCTCTGCCACTTTCACTATGTAAGTGTCTAGTTTGTTCAAGCTGGGGCATGCTACTAGTTTTTTCAAAATTAGGCACTCAGTGCTACCTTTCTGTGAGGACCTATCTGAAAAAACAGTGAATGAAAGCTTGTATCTACAGAGGGAATTTATATGGCAATGAATATTCTTTAATACATGTTGACAGGGTCCAGCTTCTCCAACAATAAATTTCATGATGTTTCCTCTTCAGCTGGGACTGAGGAATTGCTTTTACTCACCAAGGAATTGGGAGCTTTTTGCCCTCTTTAGAACAAAAGTTTATAATTCTGAGCTTCTTTTTGTTGGGATATTTTCATAGAGAAGGATTTTGTTCACCTGCAGTAACACAGGGCCACTGTGGAAAATAACTTACATCATTTGTATCAGAGAGCAAAAGAGCAGATGAGATGATCAGAGGAACAAGGTGATGTAGCCTACTGCTTCCTGTCATCTAAGATACGGAAACCATGCCCTTTATCAGCACCACCTTCAAAACAGCTCTTCAAAAACTCTTCAAGGAGTCTAGACTGTGGTTCCTTAGTAGGTGAAGGGACTAAGCCTTCTGGAATTCCTCTGGAATTTCAGAGGAGAAGTCATCTGAAACATTTATATTGTGAATGTCAGATCCTCGTCACCCAACTGTTTTCCTTGTTGAGTTTGGGTCTTACAGAATCCACTAGTTGCAATGCAGACAGATCAAAATTAATTTCTGGCTCAATTGTCACAATTCTAAGAGCGATCCATTTTAAAACCCTTGCATTTCTGTGAGTTTCTTCTTTGCTAGCTTTAGGCTCCTCCTCAATTTAAGTGTAGTTTTTTTATCAGCTATACAGAGGCACAGAGATGGAGCTTTGAACTTTAGGTTTATTGCAATGGGAATTCAAATCATGACTCCTTATAATATATTTCTCCATTTTTAAAATAGGTATGGATTTCTGGAATTGAGAGAGATTTCCTAGTTGATCTCAGTAATACAGGAGGACTCTTAAATGCTATTCAAAATAATTTATAAATATATTGCGTACACTCAAAAAATAATTCTGTATATTATTGTCTGTGAGTTAATATGATAATAGGTAAATTGCTGAGACTGGAAGAAACCTCTGGAGTTCATCTAGTCCCATCCTCTGCTCAAAGCAGGGTCAGGTAGAGCAGGTTACCTGGAACCATATCCAATCAAGATTTCAATGTCTCCAAGAATGGAGATTTCACAATATCTTTGGGCAGCCTGTTTCAGTGTTTGATGACTCCCAGTCTAAAAAAAAAAAAAAAAAAAAAAAAAAAAGTTTCAATCAAATTTCCTATATTTGAATTTATGCCCCTTGCCTCCTGTTCTTTCCCTTGATACCAGGGAGAAGAGTCTGGCTCCAACTTGTTTATTACCCCCCAACCTACACATTGACACGTGTATAAATCTTCTCCAGGCTTTAACAATCCCATCTCTCTCTGCCTTTTCTTGTATAACAGATGCTCCAATCCCTTAGTCATATCTGTGTCACTCACTAAACCCACAGCAGCGTGCCCATGTCTCCTGTACTGGGAATCCTAGGACTGGAAATAGCACTCCAGACATGTCTTGCCAGATCTGAGCAGAGGGGTAGGATCATCTCCCCACAACTAATGGCAGCAGTCTTCCTAAAGTAGTTAGGATGCCACTGGCTTGCTCTGCCACAAGAGAGCTTCATGGAACTATTCCTTTCCAAGTACATTTGACTTTTTGACATCCTGTTCCAACTACTACCACCCTCTAACATGGTCCTCCCTTCATTTCCTCTAGTAGTCTAATGAGAATAAAGCACTTGCCACTGAACACTGTTACTCAGTTTCTGCCTAAAGCTTTGTGTGTTCTGCCTGCTGATCCAAGACCAAATAAGAGATCTGAGGCTTTTCCAAACTCAGTTCCTACTCTGGGGAGACAGCTTGGGATACAATTTTCTTCCTTCTCTTGATACTTTTTTCAGAGCAGGAGTTTCTTGCCCACCCTTACCTGGGAAAAGGTGGAGCTTTCCTTCTCCTAGAATCAGGAAAAAAACTATGGAAATTTAATATGCTAAATGCATATGCAATGCATAAATATGCTAAATTTAATGTCTTAAATCAGGTAGAATTTGCAGTGGCTTCAGTATGGAATTAATTTTGAAGCCTGTGTAGGGAAAGCAGCTTGACATGAGTCGTACCTTTTTGTCCACGGTTGTACTATTGACTTTGATATATTGTGTTTTGGCTTTCTAAAACTTGGTTTACCCCATCTTACCCTTGAGAACCTTTTCCCAAATAAACATTGCCTACTGCCAGTGCAGACGTGAGGATATGCCATTATTGAATTGCAGTCTAAGAGATACTGAAGTTCACTAAGTATATGCCCTGAAGCTACAAGGTCAGAAGAAGTTCCCATGCTGTCCTAAATCTCACTGGCTTCCCATTTTCCTGTTATGACATTTATAGTCCTAGTGAAACAACCAATGCAAGGGCATCTCACTATTTTGTTAGCAATTTTTAAAAGGCTTCAGTCTTCTCTGTGGAGCAAGAACATGCCTTCCCAGGATATTTTTCATGAGGGTGTAGGCAGCCCCATTAAAATTCCCCAGACTCATAAATACAAAATGGTTTAAATGCTGATGACTGCAATAAAAGAGACACTATATTTCTTCTGAATGTAGAATTCTCATAAGATCTGGAAATACACTTCTAATTCTCAGTTAATTTGGAGAAAAAGTTTTGACAGAAAGCAATACTGAATGTACTAATTGATCAATATTGTGGGATCAGTGTTTTGAACAATAGAACAGCTATCATGTGCATTATTAAACTTCCCTGTGCCAATGATGCCCTTGAGGAGTAGGGAGTAGGATATGTTAAGACATTCTGAAAGCTAAAAAGAAAACAAAAGCCTTCCTAAATACAGCATCCACAAACACCCTGTCTGTACTGTAGAATACTAGCCAATGTTGCCAGTGTTCAGGGTCTCATGTCCTTATGACAGATAAATAATACCTATCATTTAGTCTTCCACTCATCACAAGGATGCATGTTGCTCCTTTGGTGTATTTTCATATTAGTCTATCAAACTGTGTGCTTATCTACCAAATAGTATGACTGGCATGTCAAGGAGTGATGTGGGTCTTCATTATTCTAGGCAAGTCTCAAAACAGTACAGTACCTTGAAAATGTAAATATGAATGTTTCTTTGTTGAAATAAAAAGCTGTTCTTAAAAAGAAAATTACCTTGTCACAAGATGAAGGGAAAGGGGAAGGCAGACAGAAGAAAGTCATGTCCTTTCTCTTTGGAGAAGTTTGTCGGTTAAGTTACACTGGACTTTTTAACTTTTTGTGCAAAAGAAAAGCACGTCTTATGAATCACAGCCAAAAACTAGTAAAAATACCACATTGCAGTCATTTTCTTTCCCTAATATTTTTGAATATATCACTGTATGAGAGGGAATTGATTTTTATTCAGTCAAATTAAACCAAGTCTTCCAGAATGGTGTTTAGAGTGGCCTTATCCCTCTCTACAACTACCTGAAAGTGGTTGTAGCCGGGTGGGGGTTGGACTCTTCTCCCAGGCAACTACTGACAGAATGAGAGGACACAGTCTTAAGCTGCCCCAGGGAAAGTTTAAGTTAGACATCAGGAAAAGAAATTTCACTGGAAGAGCAATTGAGCACTGGAATCATCTGCCCAAGGAGGTGATGGAGTCATCATCCCTGAAAGTGCTTAAAAAAAGACTGGATGTGGCACTCAGTGCCATGGTTTCGTTGACGAGAAGGTGTTAGGTCACATACTTGATGACCGCAAAGGTCTTTTCCAACCTAGTTCACTCTGTGATTCTGTGATTCCAAGTGTGATGTAGACATACAAAGCAGTTTGTAAGTGGCAGTGTGAGCAAATAGTACATGTGTGTCCCTCCATTGAGTAAGTTTTGTTACCAAAAGAGATGCTTTATTTTTGAGGGTTTAGTCATATACTTATAATTGATAACATTTTGTGAACAGAGAAGAATATAAAATAGGACCATAAGGGGTCTTCAGAGATTGCCTGGTCCAATAGTATCCATGCTGTATTCCCCCCTCATCCTGCTCCGATGAGGTTGTTAATCTTTTTTAATAAACGTTCTAAGATGGAGATTTCATACTCTATTAAAATATCTATTCCAGTGCTTGTCTAGCCTTGCTGTAAGAACATTTCCCTGTATCTGAATCTTCCTGGCTATAATTCAAGGCCTTTTTTTCCTCATTCTATCCTGAGTAAGAAAAAGCAGAAAAATGGATGTTTTTCTTTTCCTTGCTGTAGATTTCTGTGTACTTGAATGCTGTTTTAAACTTTTCTCTAATCTACTTTTCTTCAGTGAAAATAACTTATTCAATCTTCCTTCAGAGGGCACGTATTCTAGCCCTTTTAATTTTTTGTGGTTCTCCTTTGTCTCTTCCCAAGCTGATCCACTGTTTCTTAAACCTCTGCAGCTGGCATCTTGCCAGTAACTAATGGAACAAGTCAATTATTTTTCATGTTGTTTGTGTTTGTAATACTAGGCTAAAATTTTGCCTTTTCTCACTGTAGGATTAGTGCATTTTTTTTTTTTTTCATAAATTCCAGGCCCTGTTTTTAATACCTGAGGCCTAGTCAATATGCTTTTTATTATTCCTTTTCTGTAATTTAACTTCACTGAATTGTATCCTATTTCTTTTGTGTGATATCTTTCTTTTGTTGAATATACTTGAAATTTTGATCCTCATTGCCAAAACATCTCGATTTATTTCAGGCTGACATGACCTACAACAATGACTTTCACAGGCTTGTAGGGATGTACAGTTTGTTCCCATATTGTATGAGTGACAATTGCAGTATAAAATTGCTGATGCTGAAAAGTCTCCATCCCCCTTGAAATGTTGTGGAAGTTCTCCAGCTGACTGAAAACTGTTAGAATAAACATATCTTATAATTGCATCACATGAATCAGCCTAATCTAGTAGCCTAATTCAGAAACCCTTCCTGTTCCAAGAACTGATGGTAAGTCTATAAACTCAATATGATCCAAATTTGGTAGTGCTAGTTATACTAAAAAATGACTGTAATATTAAGAGTAAATATAGAATCAAAAAGGTGTGTGTGTGTATACATATATATATATATATGGGGGCTTTTTAGCTGTGTTTAAACGGAAGACTTTACAATTTGCCTATGTGACCATGAACTTTGCTCTACATGTGAACCAGAT
Organism: Hirundo rustica; assembly: GCF_015227805.2. Classification (NCBI taxonomy): domain Eukaryota; kingdom Metazoa; phylum Chordata; class Aves; order Passeriformes; family Hirundinidae; genus Hirundo; species Hirundo rustica. Next base: position 92,136,549 of record NC_053452.1, on the reverse strand, counting down.
AGAGATCACAAAAATCTTGTTTTCTAAAGGCAATCTGTATCTATATATGACAAAATTTCGAAGAGCATAGTAAATTTTTGTAATTTTAGAAATCATGTGCAATATATTCCATTGTAATTGTTAGATATATTTGGGCTATTTATGTTGAAAAATGGTGGAAGCTTTCAGCAGATATATATTTGAAATATTTATCCAGCTCTGTTGACTGCTGACATTAGTTACAATGTGGGTTCAACCAGCTGTAAAACAGATCGTAGGACAGGGAGTTTCCTGTATGCTGGCATCTGTAATTGCAGCTGGAGGGCAAGAGGGTAGGCTGGCAAAATAAGAAAATTGCTTCCAGTTTCTGTATGTCCCAAGGAAGTTCAAGTCTACATATCTGAACATAAATTTACTTCCAGGGAGTTCCTAAATAATCTGCTTCCGTGCCCTACAGAAAATGGATTAACAAGCAGCCAAGAGCATTGGTACTAGAATAGGAACAGAAGGAAGGAAGCTGACTGTGTGACCCACCAGTTAACTAAGGGTATGTAGGAGCCTGAGGTCAAGTCCCGTCACTGTAATTTTTCTAGAGAGTATTCAGTAAAAAATGCAGAAACTATTCTAGCGGCAAAAAACCAGAATGAGAGGTTTCTTCTTTGCTTCCTCCATCTGAAGAATCTTGTTTTCTCAGGTCAAGCAGGCTAATCTCCTAGTCTGTCAAGCTTTATAGCTCAGTGATCATGTCTCTATCCTAGGAGTTAAATACTGGTAGAAACCTCTTTAAACAGAGGGAGGCCTATAGTTCAAGTTTACCATTAAATAATAATCAAGATTTAATAAGGCTGGCTTTACACCTTCCTCCTTTCCAAACAATGATTTTTTTTTCCCTTTACTTAAAGGCACCTGGAATCAGGAGAAGACTTGCTATGTTAGTTTCTGTTTTAATTAAAAATTAAATGCAGAGCTCCAGGGAGGTAGTTGACCCAAAGGAGAGACAAATTTCAAAAGCACATACATGCTGGGTTTGGCTGGCATAGAGTTAGTTTTCTTCCTATCTGGTATGGGCTGTATCTTGGATTTGTGCTGAAAACAGTGTTGACAGCATAGGGATGTTTTTGTTACTGCTGAGCAGCATTTACACAATGTCAAGGCTTTCTCTGCCCCTCACACCACCCCAGCATTCCCTTCCCGGAGGAAGGGGAGCATTAATAATTTGGGAGGGGTGGAATTCTCCCTCAGACTTCATTCTTAGAAAGTCATCAGAGTTTCAGATTTGAATTTAGACACTAATTATATAGTGATTATAGACACTAATTTGATTATAGACACTAAACCTAAATTGAGTCATCACAAGCTGTTTCAATTCAATGGAAAACAAAAACCAGAAAGCAAAAGCTTTTATTTTTCAAGAAGGAGCCTGTTTGGGTCTATGTTATGAACCTTTGAGAACTTATAAAGTGCTTTAAGCTCCATCCTTCCTTTTCTTACCTTCAGTAATAGGCTTCTGTCCCTTACCTCTTCACCTCTTCATAGAAACTGGAGATACCATTTCTTGTGCCCCTAAGCTGGTAATTTATTTTGCTTTAAACTGGATCTGTAAAATGACACTATTAAAAAAAATATTTTTCTTGTTGTTAGAAGACTCACTGAAGTCAGCTGGGGTCATTGATTAGAGGCTTGGCTGTAACATGGCATAGGGAATTTCTTTTAAGCTGGATATAAAACTTCGTGATGCTTGCTGCTCATATCAAGAGGAAAGCTCATTGAGGCTCCATGTCTCCACAAAAGAAAATCTATTTTATATACAATATTGGGAATTGATAGCAACCTAAAAGAACTAAGGAGAAAATAGATTGTAGGGAAGACAGTTGAGCAACATCTGGCAAACTGCAGTGAACCACAAAATATGTGGTTAATTCAAAACCCATAAAAAACAAATCAAACAAGAAAGGAGTAGAACTGGTCTTTCACCAAGAATGAGGAAGATATTTCAGCATGATGCTCCAACAAAATAATATGTTATTTATTTGCAGCAATGCTGGTCTTTTTAAAGTATTGGTCTGTTACTGGGAATAAGGCTACAGAAACAGAAATACTGAATATGAGGAGAAAACACAAGAGTACTGCATTCTGTAATCCCTCAGCCTTGAAAAAACTAGCAAGTGAAACTAATACTCTCCTAGTTATGATTTAGTAAATCACTCATTCTGGGATTTATGATGCATAAACAAATTATAAGGTGCATTCATTCGTTGTGAAGCTTTTAGATCAAGGTTTAAAGGAGAGACAAGCTTCAGCAGATATAGTTAAACAAGTCCCTGAGCCACAAAACTGAACACAAAATCTAAAATTTGCCTACTCAAGCCTGACCAGGATTCTATGTCACGAACCCATCTTTAATCAAAATTGATCTCAACAAGGGTTTAAGGAGGAAAGGGCATGGAAGGCCAATGTGGCTAATTAAAGAGTATGAAGAAATAAATCAATAGCACAAAATGCTCATAAACCAAAAACTGCTCTGTAGAAAAAGGAGAAAGCGTGACCACAATGAAGATTTAAGCAATCTTCGGAACAGACGAGTGAAAAAGAATCTCTTAAAAGGGATAGGCTAAATCGTATTTCAAAGCTTTAAAACACGTTGTCTATGATTACTGTCCTCTGGGACAATGGTTTAGAGACCATTATCCTGCATTTGTTTGAAGTTAAAAAATGCTTTCTAAATATTGTGAGTTTTTGTTTGTACCTGTTGGTTTGGTTTTAGATTATTAGTTTTTAGATTATTATTTTAGATTTCAGACTTCTGGAGCTATTAAAACTTTTTCTGAACACTTTTCAGCTAGTCACACAAGAGGTTAAAGGTGAGAGGAATAACTAACTTTCCACCCCACTGTATGAGTGTGTAGTACTCAGAAAAATCAGTGCCTAATTTTGAACCTTTAAAAAACCTGACTGACTAGGAATGTGCCAAGTGAAACTGGGGAGCTCTGAACTGCAAGATTTCTAGGCTGTTGTTTTTTTTTTTTTTTTTGATATGAACTTCTACATTAAAGTTACACAGCAAAGATATGAAATGTAATTTGTAGTGTTAAAGACATAGAGTTTGGTTTTAAAATAGCAAGCATCAAAGGTTCACTGTGAGCTACTCAGGGATATGTAGGAAAAAAAACATCAGAGCCAGCAAATATATTGAGATAAGAAAACACTGAGTCATGTCAATATTTTCAGACGGGGGATATATTTCTGTCTCGTTGTTCAATGTCTAAATTCCCCAGGAACTGCTCCTGTAATCTCTCAGATCATTCATTTCGTCCTAGTTTGGCAAACCCTAGACATCCACAAAGGATTTTGAAGCAGTAACTATATCAAATTATTTTTATCTAATGATAGCTGACCATATAATGTGTTTCACAGGATAATTCAAAGCAGTTCACTAGCAATAATGATAGATTAAGCGTGTGCTAAACTGTAATGATGTGTGTTTGATACTGTGCCAGCATTGAATAGTCAAGGTTCAATAGACCTCTAACTGCTCTTCCTCTTAAACCATGCGTTCTTTTTAATGCATGGAAAAAAAGGCTGCTACAAAGTGGTCTAGTTTAGTCAAATTAACAGTTTTCTATTAAATCATCTGTTAGTCAAATTTTTGTTTTTACTTCATGTATATGCCAGCTATGCTGATCATCCATTCCTTTATTATCTAAAATAGAAGTATTTTTAAAACCAAAGGTTAGTGTACTGAATGCCAGAAATGGCAGCTCTTCCATTTCTTCAGAAAAACCACATTATTTACAAGCATTGTATTTTTGTATATGCAGATCACTGATCTTAATGTATTTAATATTTTTTTTGCTGTTTCTCATTCCTGTTTTTATATTAACTGCAGTAATTTATTACATTAAGGACATGTGAGACAAACATTAAAGAAATCAGTTGAAAATGTCCATATCATACTTTTCTACATATTCTCAAATTTTATCCAATGTCATCCTTTAGTGATAGATATTATTGACAGATTTTAATATCTTTGGTAGTCACACTGTATTTCTTCTAGAAGGTAGCACTGACAGCATTTCTGTAAGGAAATAAGGACAGGAACTTTCAAAGGCACAGCTCATCTGACCCCATTTACATCTCTCTACACACATGAGGACATCTCATAGACCTAAACAGGATATAAATGGAGCATTTACACACAGTCTTTCACAGAGTAACTTCAACTATTTTACAGTATAGCTGTAAAGAAAGGAAATCCTTCTCAAAGCAGACAGTGCATATTGAAAATACAATAGGATTAAATGACAACATTATGGAACAAAACCCAATGTGCTATTGAGAATACAAATAACCTAGCTCAAGAATTACTAGAAGCTGGGAGATTATGTGTGAGAAGTATCATTATATGCTTGTTGTATTCTAATACTCTTCCTGGGTATCTGCTGTCAGCAGCTGAGGAAGGGCACCACACCTGAGGGACCTTGCCTCAGCGCTGGTGTTTTGCTTCCACTGCGCTGTGTAGACCCAGGGTGTGCCACTCAGCCACACGAACATAATTAAGTGCATAGGCAATGTAAGGTCACTTTATTACAGACAGCTCTGCTGCTGCTACCTGCAGGGATCAGCTCTGCACCTGCAGAAAATCCATGAGCTCTGTTGACAGAGTCAGATGATCCATCAGTGTTAGCTGTATCCAAGGAGGGACCAGCAGTAGTCTGGTCAGAATGCCATCCTAAAGCTGTGAGGTCAGAATGCAATCCTAAAACAATTTGATACTGATAAAATTTCAGTTGGCTTTCCTGGGGTGTCTGGATGGAAAGGAAAACAGAATTTGATTCTTGCTTACATGTTGTGAGTTGGATTCCACATCTCTGCTCTTTGAGATACTATACCATAAAAGACAAACACGAAGTCCAAGTTCTGCACACAAGAGAATTATTACAATCACAAAAATAGATTTTACCCTAAGGAAGGCTGATGTATTAAAACCATGGATAAGACGTGCCAGGCTACAGAGAGAGGAACTTGCATACAAATACCTTTTAAATATGAAAAAAAGGCAGGAAAATTAAAAGGGAGAGATAGTGATAATCTTTCTCTTTTGGTTTCATTAAACATACATTTGGCCGTTTTGCCAATTAAAAAGTTTCAAATAGCATAGCATTTGTCAGAGAAGATTGGTTAGTTCTCAGAAAAATTCAGATATTTACAAAGTTTGTATTATATCTCCTGCTTCTCAAAGCATCAAAGATGATAAATTATTGATTTTTTGAGTGGGTTTTTTTGTTGTTGCTGTTGTGGAGCTGTGTTTGTTTGTTTGTTTGTTTGTTTGTTTGTTTTTTCTTTTTATTTTTTAATAATATATGGGCATAATTCCCTGACACATACTTCTTAGGGTTGCCTTTAAGTCACTGTGTTAATGACACACTTTCAGGAAATACACCCCAAAACAAACAGCAGAGAACCAGTCATTTTTAACTCCAGTTTGAACAATCTATTTCTTGAATAAAAACCTGCATGGCTAAATCATTGTGTCTGCTGATTAGCCAAGCAGATATCCAAATAATAAAAATAATCAAAGGCTTGCAGGCATCTAATTTTCTAATATTTACCCAACAATTAATTTTGCACCGATTTTATTTTCTTTTCCACGCATTTAAATTTTTTTTAAGGGAGAATTTTTCATTGTAGACAATGTTTTACCTTCAGGGAACTGCCAGATCACAGAACCTATCAAATGCATTATCAGTTATAGACATGCTTAAATTTCTACGACACATTCATATTATTGACCATTTCCCTCACCTGCTTATTGTGAAAGTGATCTCATGATTCAGGATTAGTACGAGTTAACTACAGGCAACAAAAAGAAGGATGCAAATCTCTCAGATGTTGATACTTCTGTTTTTGTTCTGAGTAGTTCTGCACTTAGGGTTGCTCAGCTGCTATTTCTTTTCTAGCAATTCACTTTTTTGGTATACTGTTTGAGAAATAAAACCTAGAAAAAATACTGAGAACAGCCTGCAAATTCTTATACTAATTAAAAATAGCAGTAAACTAATCAGGAAGTAAGACCATGAAATACCTTACAGCCTATCAAAACAATTTTTAGCCTCCATTTATTAAAAATGAAAATTCAGGGAAAAAGCAACCAGACAGGACAATGCTGTACACATTATTTTGCATCTTAAAGAATGAATTGATGTAAAATCATCACAGTTTAATAAGTTGGTTTATTAATGACAGACATCCACTTATCTTGCATAATATTTTGTCTTGCATGATAATTAAAATTGTCTGAAATAGCAGACTTCACCACATCTAAAAAGCAGAATAGTCTTGCAGTAAATGAGAATGTCTAATGCTATGTTGTCAGCTGTAACTGGCCAAATTAAAAATGTGAGTCTCAGTAGAATGAAAAAGTTAGGAGAAAAAGATATTTGCTCTAAGTAGTTTAGAATCTTAGTTTAAAAATTTAAAAGTAAAATGAAACCTGATTTCAAAGATTAGATTTGTGTTCATCTACATTTAATTTTCAGCTTGTAGCTCTTTACCTCAGATATCCAAATCTCACAAACAGACTTACATAAAAGGTAGATATTTTAAGCATAAAGAATTAACAGAAGAAAAAGGGAAATCTTATATTAGTGTCTCTGGATTAAACTGAAGGGAATACAGCACAGGATAGAAAAACAGGATATTTCTGAAGTGGAGTCAGAGGTACATTCTCTTCCATACTTTAATATGTTAGTAAAAATTCACTTGGTAACGTTAGAAATTTCCACCTTTATTTTTGGGAATGATCTGAGTTACATGTGTCAAGTTCAGGTTGGGGTCTAATGATTACGCTTTATAAAGTTCTGGATAGAAGGCACACAATGAGCCTTTATTTCTACTCCACACCTATTCAAGCCTTATACTAGGGTAAAACCTTTCTGCCCATCTTTAAGCAATTGACAAAGACGCTGAAGTTCAAAACACAGCTTTTTCAAGTTCCTTCTGTGGTCAGGGAAGGCTTCCAGGCAAGTCTGTAAGATTTTGGTTCTCTAGAAACTTTTCTGCCTTGCTTTCTGACCCTAGGAGGATGACAATACTAACTTGGATGTTCCAGTTCAGAATCTAAATTATTTTGTCATGCTGTAGATAGAGCATATGCCTCTATTGAATAGAATCTGACATCTGTGTTTTCTCTTTACAGCCATATAGCTTAACTAATTCTGCCATGCCTTGAGTGCTTCCTGCAGGTGTCCTGCATGCAGTGTGGAGCCAAAGGACTTGCTGACCTATTTGCTCAGAGGAGCTCCTGCTAATCCTTCCAAAATTGTGACTGTGTGAACAATGAGCCATTCCATTTCTGATTACAGAGAATATAATGTCGGGGGTTAGGTTTGTTCCTTTTTTTACTTTTAGAATTTTTCCCCATGCTAAGTACTGGTGATTATGGGTGCTTGACCAAAACAAAGAGGTAGTCGAAAGTTGGGAGGGGGAAGATCACATGAGTTTTGGGGTAGGAAAAGGATAGAGCTGGGGGGTAGCTTTGCTTGTTTTGCTCTCGGCATCGGAGAGGACAGCCGGGCTGCTGCTTGCTGCGGGAGGTGTTCAACAGAAAGTCCGGCCCTGGGAAATCTACCATCATCTGCTCATGTGCCCAGGAATTCTGAGCCCCTTTGCCTGCCTTGCTGGAGCTGGGCCAGCCCTGTGCGGCCATCGTGGCTTTCTTCAGCACAGCTCTCTTTTTGCTAGGCTGTAGCTCCGCACCCTCCTGCCTGCTAGGACACCACCGCTCCAGCTTGGTGCTCTCGGAGTCCCAAGAGATCAGACTGCCTCGGGCTTTGTGAAACGAAACCCCTCGAAGTTCCTGGTTCTGTTTATTATTAATGCTGTAGTTGTTGTTGTTTGTTTGCCTTGTTATACTTACTAGTAAAGAACTGTTATTCCTTTCCCCATACATCTGCCTGAAAAGCCCCTTTAATTTTCTAAATTATAATGGCTTGGAGGGAGGGGATTGGAATTCCCCATTCTGAGAGAGACCTTGCCCCTCCCTAGCAGATACCTGTCTTTCAAACCAAGACATGCTAGTATTATTAACTTTTAAGACAAAAAAAAATCTGGAGATTTTCATGATAATGGACTCTTCCAATCCCCATGCATGCTCCAGGTTCTTATTCTTACTTCCTCAATGGCAGGTGCCTACATGGCCTTCAGGGTCACACAGTTTTCCCAGGGTTTTTCTGCTGACAGTTTGTGAACCTGGTTCAAAGCTAATAATTTTTGAGCATAGCAACCACAAAATGATGGTGTTTTCAAGTTTGGGTCAAGTAGCAGGGATGCCAGCCAACTGCCGCATTGGAATTCTAGCAGGTGGGATTGAATTTAACTATCATCATACTTAAAATGATTTTCTTGCACCATGAATAATCACTGGAAATGATGAGATCAGTATAGATATTTCTCGTACTGAAAGATGTTACTGGTTTCTGTGAAGGGGTCAACAGGCAATAATAAACTCAGTTTAAACATAACATGTCTAGTGCAGCCTTCTTTACAGATTGACAGCTATGAAAATTAACAAGACAACTCCTTAAAAAACTTAGCCAAATATCAGAGCCAGGACAAGGATGAACTATATTTTGTGAGAGTTTTCCCTCTGACTGGCTGCAACAGAAAAGGCCTGAAGACTCTTGGAAAAATGCACACCCATGAGGAAAAAAAGGGTGGAAAGCAGTCGTGCACCTGGTTCAAAGAAGGATGCTCTATGGGTGCAAAACTGACTGAGAAGATGACCAGAGAAACTAAAAGAAAGGTCCTTTCACTCTTTTACTGAGGCTTTGTGTGTAGGACAAAGAAAAATCACATTTTTATAATTCATTTATTCTCAAAATGAAGACAGCATGGGAGTTTCTGTCTACTATCAGCTCAAAAAAGTAATGAATAATGGAAATCACTAGAACTCTCACTAGGTTGTCTAGGAAATAATTCAGTGAAAGTATGTGTGATTGTCAGTCAGTGGAAAAAGCAAATTATTTAGCACATACTATCAAACGTGCTACAGTTTGAACCTTATTTTTGAAATATAATCCTGCTGAAGGTGGGACAATTACAAGGGTTGTTTTTAATCATACCTAAATGACATTTTCCTAATGATAAAGTTAGGTCCCTTGAGATTAGGAGACCTTTTCTCCTCCTACAGAAGCATCTTAACTATCAGCAACCTTAACTATTATTTTCACATGCTACTTACATATTCACAGAGGATCTGAAAAGCAATTTTTCTGTGTATCAGTACAAATGGAAGATAGGGCCAGTTCCTAGACGGAAAGGTTTAAAATAAATCTACATTGGTGATATGTTCAGAATTTTGTCAGGTTGCATCTTTATCAGCAAAGTAACAATGTCCAGGTTCAATTTCCAGTCCCAAAGAGAACTGACAGGATTAGGCTGCCTTGGTATAATTAAGCTGACTGCAGGACAGGAGGATTCTTTATTCATAGACTCTACTGGGAATATTTCTTTGCCTGTGCTACCATCTGAACAATTCCCCAGAATTTTCAGTAGAGGAATTACTTAGTTAAAACCATTTCTTGAACAATTTTAACCATTTTTAATTGTGCACATTGAAGTTCCAGGGCCTGGACTCAGACATTGGCATGGATAACTGTCTGAATAGTTTTTGTCATGGAGATCTCAGGTGACATCTTTAATTTTTTAACCAACAGTTTGCTATTCTAAGCCTGTATCCTAATGTATAGGAAAGCTTTTTTAATATTCTCAAATGAAACGAAGTAATGTTGGGTCTGAAATACGTCTGCCATCAGCATGCTGGAAACCTTTCAAATTCTTCTCAAATAGAAACATATTGTTAGCTTCCCATGAGTTGATGGTACTTCCCTCAATCTTCATTTGTACTCTATCCAAGCATCAATAACCCAGGAGACATTATTGCCGCCTGTGTTATCGCCTAACACAGAAACTCTGTGAGCTGTGAAATTTTGCTGTCAGCCCAATACACAATCACTTTGGATTCCTTGCCCTTTTTGTTTTTCGACCTCGGTCACCTCTTTTATACATAGTCATTCATAAAATAAAAAAGAAAATCAGGGGCTTTATTTTCTTATTCACTCCAGATAATATAAGCTTGTCTCTTGCACCCATGCAAGTATGGTCATTCTTTTAAGGTTCTGTTGGCTAATACTTAAGGGAGAGTGAGGGGAAGGGAAGTAAATCTGAGTGTGCTAAATGTAGAATGTAGTATGTACACCTTTCTATGCCTAGAGCTATCTGTTTTATGTGAAGATGTGACTCTCAACTCTGATGCCTTCCTAGAAGTAAAGAATTATTGGGGATTTTGCTGAGTGGGTTTGGGTTTTGGTTTGGTGTTGGGTTTTTTTTTTGTTTGTTTTGTTTTTTGTTTTTCCTTAAGACATTCCCTATCAATTTTATCACCTGACATTTTATATCCCAGAAGGAATACATAACTGGAATCAACACCATCCCCTTCTTTGCCAGCACTTGATAAAGTGAGACCTCCCATGGCTGGTTTATTTAGCTCACATCTTTGTAAGAAGTTATAATCCTTCTAAAAATTTGATAACAGTCCTTTGCTTCCTGGGAGCAATATAAATGTGAGAAATATCTGGATTATAGCACAGATTATAGATATGTAGCATAAACATATAACACTCCTTCCTTATAGCTGAAGCGACTCACTGAATCATTTTTTTCAAGTTCCTGCCTAGGAACTTTGTGCCATCCCTTGTGTCACTGAAGAAAGATTTCCAAAATGCTTGGATAGGAACCAAAACCAATTGGCTTTAAGTCAAAACATTGAGAATGTTTCTTAATTTTTTAAAGAAACATATTTATAAATGGCAATTCCTTATGCTTTACTAGACCCACTGACACATTCCTGCAATTCTAGTTTCTGGTATTGAACAAGCCTTAAGGCTGTGAGCAAGTGGAAGAATTTAAAATGGCCCTAAGCTACCTCTTGCTCTAAGAACCTTGCTGAACTACTCTGTAACAGAAATCCCTGAGTTATAATAGTTGATCTGTCTAGTCGTGCTCATGCATCAATGGAAATATTCATGTGATGCTTCACCACACACCTTTCTTCAAACCCAAATGATTCTTTGTGTTTCATTCAGAATTACACTGAACTTCCAGGGACCTCTAACGGGCAGGAGAGTCTCCTGCCGTACACATTCAGACTATACCTGGGCTTATATTAGTGAACTGAAATACAGTTTGGACATCATGTCCTGATTTGAAGAGTAAAATAGCTAAGTAGTATTGATGCGATTTCTGGAAAATTGTGTCTGGAATACTAATTTATTAGTATAGGCATAGCCTCACTTTTGTGATAAATACCACTTGTTTACTCAGATGGAAGCTCCCACAAAGGGCTGTGAGCTGTTGGCGATGGTACTTGGCTGCCTGCCCTGAAGCACTGTGGTTTTCTGTAGCAGCACTTATGATGTCTTACATTTAAACATCACCCCTGTGAGCACCTGATCTAGACATAGCTGTGACGCCTCCATGTTCCAAGGAGCCAAACTGCGCTCAGGAGAAAACTTAATAGGTGCTGATTAAGAGCAGCATCTGTTCAAGCCTTTCCAGCAGCCTCCCCTGTGTGTAACCCTCAACAGGTATCCAGTACAGGGAATGGAGGCTTTCAGCAGCAGCTGAAATGACATGGCACACACAGTCATAGCTCTGCTGCTATCCACTGCTTCAAGGAAAGAATATACTTTTGGAAGTAAAGAATATATTAAAACATTGAGGCTTGTGAATGCCTCTTTTTTTAATGGGCCATATTGCCACACTGGTCACAGTCCTGTAGTTCTGAGATGCAAAGGTCTGGTGTATAAAATACAAGGTTTGAAACTGGGAGACAGGAGTTTGGTTTCCAACAGTGTGAGTGACTCTGGGTCATTAGATAGGGCTGCACATCTCTGTTTTCCTATTTGCCCTCCCACATTTTTCTTTTGTGTCTGTTCCCATAATAACTTCTTCAGAGATGACTAGTTTTATTTTAATTCTGTTTCTTTATGTTTTTTAGGCTACTGTGGTTTTCTTTTAAGTGCTGCATTTTGGAATCAGAACAAGGAAGTTTGTTCTAATTTTCAAGGGCTATGATTTATTACCTGCACTGCCTAATTTCATTTAACTGAAAATTCAGTCCAAACACAATGCATATAGTACTTGTCACAGAAAACATCAAAGGCACTTCTCTTCCAAGTAAAATCCATCCTAACTAAGTAAACAGTGTGTATTCCAGCAGGAAATAAATATTGACATAGCAACCTGTCATATGGATGACAGGACCTGCAGCTGGAATCGACAGGAGAAGCAACCAGCAGCTCCCTGCTTACTTCTCAGGTCCTCGTAGGCCATGGCTCAACCATCATCAACACAAGATCTGAGTGCCGCTGGGTCACCTGGCAGTACTAGCTGTACACAGATGAAAAATAAGGACATGAATGGAGTTCTGATGATTCTGTGATTCTCTGTAGGGGGTTATTTATTAATGTTTTATGCTAGCTCTGAAAAATTGATGATTCCTGACCTAACTTAAAACTCTTCAAAAAATTACGAGCATATTTGAAGTAGAAGTGTTTGTACAGGTTGAGCTTTTCACATCAGGTGACTGTGAACATTTTTATCATGTTCAGTTCTAAAAGCAGATTTACAATTGTGTTGAGCCACACAAGAAAGAAATACAAAGAGGGTGAAAATTTGGAACTGTAGAGATATTGCCTATACATCTTGGGCTGGAGTTAGCAAAGTCAGATATTAGTTGGAGCTTAAACTGGTGAAGTAAATGAATAAAAATCAGATTTTCTTAATGTACAGCAAAAGGAAAACTACGAAAAATGTGGGTTTGCTGATCAGTGTGTTCACCTAATGGAAAAAGACACATACAAGGCAAAAGTATTCAACAAAATTTTTCTGTCTTTTCTAGCAAGGTCTGCTCTCAGGTCTTTTGCGTCTAGTTGGAGAGGGTGTGAAAATGACACTAGAGGAAGATACAGCTAAAGTCTTAAACAAATTCAATTATTTAGGATGGGATAAATCCAGTAATGCTAAAGGAACCAGTGAATTTTGTTAACATTGACTGGCAAATTTCATTTCTCTATCATCTTTAAAAAGTCACGACAATCAAGGAAGATTTCTACTGATGGTAAAAATAAGATTGTTGCACCCATCTTCAAGAATTGCAACAAAGATCCAGTGACAAATACACAAGCCAGGAACCTGGCATGGCTCCTGTCAGCGGAGATAAACTCTTCTCTTGGAAAATGTGTGGTGTCCTGAAAACTGTGTTGGAAATGGTTCCTGCCCTAGTTTATCCTCCAAACCGTACATAGGCACTGCAAAGGCTTTGCTTAGTTTACTGTATAGATACAGTCAGTACCAGTAGAGAGGCCATCAAAAGACCCAAAGCTGAGAGCAAAGTAGTGTTGATGTATCTAGCCTGTGACCCATTCACTCAGGACCAGAGAACAGCCCCTGGCCCCATTTAAATAAATTATAGATGCTTTCCTTGCTTCACTTATTAGTTAAACACATGCATAGAAACTACAGGGGAAGGTACAGAGACAAGCAGCCTGTAAAGGCTTTGCTCACCTGAAGTCAGCTTCTACTCTAAGGAGTAGAGCTTTTCTCAAACTGGTTAACAACTATTTAGCAGAACATGTGGAACAGAGATGAAAAACTGAAAGGTGCTACCTTTGATCTGTGGTACATCCCTCTGTGTGTGATACATTTTCCAGATATCTGTTCAAACCATTAATTCTAAAATGAAAATGCAATTGAGTACTGCAGTTTTAAGTACTTTGTAAATATTTAATAACTCATGTTTCATTTGTTTATTCCTTCTTTAAAAATGTTTGTTTTAAAATAAAAATAAAAAACAGAATTCAGCAGAGATAACTGTAAGTTTTTAAAAAATCATATAAATTCTGATAAAAAGTGAAACTTCCTCAACATTCAAGTTTGGTATTTTTGCTGAAAAGCAAATATTTTTTTCAATTTTATTTTTTAACTGTGTATGAATTACTTTCCAGCAAAACATTATTCACAGAGAAAATCTAAAATTTAGGTTCAAAAATTGGTCATTAGGAGATTTGTAGAATAATAATTTAGTATATAACAACAGAAAATGTTACATCTTGTGTACCAGCGAAGAAGCTATTTTTCTCGGGGCATGAAGAATGACAATATTTAAAGAAAAGAAATTACTAATATGTAGGAAATGCACATCTTCAACTACAGACTGAAAGCAAAAGTATTGGAAGTCACAAGAGAGTACAGTTCAGTGCTACAGCAGTAAAGTACAACCCAACATTGTAATACTGCTTGCAATGACATTGATAGCAAAAGGAAGAATTTGGTGTAAAGCATATTGACTCTTAGCTGTATCCCTTTCCACAGAGTGGAGGAATATTATCTGACTACGCTGTCTCTAGTGGAGTGAGGGAACAGTTTCTGGGTAATTAATTAAACACTAGTTTCCTAGCAGATGAACTGATGTACAGAAGGCAGTGTGAACCCTTTTTCTTTCTATCCAGTGTGCTCTCAGCCTGCAATATTAAGCTCTGTCAATGGGTCTAGGAGGAGGAAACTTTTTCCTGTGCAAATATCTTGAATTACTGAAGAAACATTTAGGACAGTTTCCGGGTAACTTACGCTAGCCTCTCATATTCTCTGTAGAAGGAGAGCAGAGTAAGACCCAAGTACAGACTTTAAGAATATATTTTTACTACAATTCTGTGAGGTTATCTTGCCTACCACACAGGTACAAATTTGGGGGGGGGTGTGGGTGTGTGGGTGTGTGGGTGTGTGGGTGTGTGTGTATTAGTCTGCATACCTGAGTTGAAATTTTTATGTTCTTGTTGCCTGATAGCCCCTAAAATCAAGAGCCGAACAAAATTTAGATGATAAAATGCACACACGATACAGAGCTTCAACACCTTTATAAGTTTAGCAAATTAGCATAATTGACAAGAAACCCCAGTTAGAAGTACAGTTAATGGAGTAATTCCTCTCTTGGTTCAGCACCCTACTGAAGCCTCCCCTTTGCTTCTAGCTCTACGTTTTTTATATCTAAATAAATGGGAAAGTGAAACAGCCTTGGTTCACTCAGGAAGCAAGATTAGAATAGGATTCCAGGAATGTGTTTGTCTAACAGACTAGGAAAAGTACTGGATTTAGATAAGAAACTATATAATTATACAATAATAGTCTACAGAGTTACAAATATCTTTAAAATATCTTATATATCTTATATAAAAATATCTTATATAAAAAGCAAAAATCTTTTGACATTATTCTGACGTGTACATTTTTTCATCTTGAACTGAAAGTGAAGCCTATTTTCTTAATTATTCACAGATGTTGCAATCACATTCAAGATGGAATATACTTTTCTTAAATAGTTTTGAATCTAAAAATGTAACCTGAAGAACACTCAGTTAAACTGTAATCATCCGTGTTTGCTGTGATTCTGTGACAACAGGAGATAGTTTATCTGGATATGATTGGCTTACCTACAGTAAGCTGGATTTGTGGAGAGAAGAAATTTAGCTCATTTTAAGGTGCATCTTATTGCATTGTCAGTGGATTCCATAGTGTGTTTATGGGCAATAAGATTTCCACAGGAAACTTCAGAACTCTCACCTAATTTCTAATGCAGGAAAGCTAAGCCTGGATTATAGTTATAGTTAACAGTGACAAGCCTGGATATTCTTTTGTATATATTGATTATGAGAACTTCTAAAAGGTAATTAATTTCTTAACCTTAATTTTATAACCTATTTTTGCCCTGTTGGAAGAAAAGCCGTTAGATCAATCTTTTATTTCCCACTAATGTTTTTTCATTCTGTGATTCCTTCTAGTGCCATGAATTAGAGCAGAAACATGTAGTTGGCTTTTGTCCCGCTGTTCATTTTTGACACATGTACTGATAGTCCTTCTGATTTGTTTCCTATGGTAAAATGTTCTAATTTTGAAATAAATTCTCATGGTGTTTATCATTCTCACCACTTTTTTACAAAGATCTTCAAGACCTTCAAGACCAGGTCTTGAAGATCTTTGTAAAAAAGTGCTGAGAATGATAAACACTATGAGAATTTATCTTTGAGTGATAGATTCATTAGCACTTCTACAGTATTACCAATGGGACAACACTGATCTGTGTAATTATACCGTACTCTTGTATTTTTCCCCTAATTTTAATTTCTACCTGTATATACATATTAGAGACCTTCAGTAAACTTTAACAACAAAGTAACAAATAATTTGGGGTGCATTTACAACAGCTCATTTTTCAATGTAGATTCTCCATCTCATGGTCCAGCTCAGTGTTTTTCTCTGGGAAGAACAATGGAAAATGAAGGAGCAGTTTATAACTCCTTTAAAAAAATACATAAATATTTACACAGGTTATAAGTCAACTCTGTTTAGGTGACTGTAGATGTGAGTAGATATACTGAAGCCAGAGTAATTTGTGGGGTTTTTTACGCAAATTGAATGACTAAGCAAATTCACAGAAGGGAAACAAAATGGCCAAAGGAAGGGACAGATTTCTCATGTTCTGACATTTAGTTTGGACTTTGGACTTAGTGGACTCAATCTTTTCAGTGCACCAGTATGAGGATTTATGTAACTCATATAAATTTAGGTGTTAAACTTGCCATCCTTCACCCCCTTCACTTTTATGTTTTTACAGACGTTCACATTAAGGAAATCCTGTGAACTCAGTTTGTAGATGAGTAACTAGAAGATGAGGTCTGATGCAAGCAAAAGACTATGATGTGTATAAACAGAGAATCCTCATAAAGTTGAAAATGCTAAGAGTTCAGCTGTGCTTCATGAGAAATGATCTTCACATGTAAAGTTTTGAAGTAATCAGAAGAAAATGTCGCTAAAGAAACTGCAAAAAAAAAATCTGATAAGGTCTAAACATTTAAACTGGCAGCAAACTTGGAAAGAAAAAAGTGAACAGTGCTTTTTCAAATGTTACTTTTCCAAGCTCTGCTCATGGTTTGCTATGGGATATTTAGATCTTTACTTGAGTATCTTGGTTAATCTGATCCAGCTGAAATTAAACTGAGACAAGGATGCCTTGTTTGCAACCTGTTCTACAGCAGTAAATTAAAAATGTGCAGCCAATAGAACTACAATTTAGAAGAGGAAAAAATGAAGAGTATCACAGACTCAGACTTGTTTATAGTCTTGAATCCCACAGAATTGGATTATTTATCTTCACAATCACTGGAAGAATTACAGAGACAGAGACATCCTCAGCCCCAAAGCCTTCCTGAAAGAAACTTAAAGGTGCAGGTCTGCTGCAATCTCCTGGTTCATACACATCACTCAAAGCATATTAAGCACAGCCTCACATTTTCAACTTCACAGGAAAATAAGTCTTTCTCATTTTCCATGTTGGTGCCTCAACATGTAATGGTATTTTTTAATAATATCACTGTGAGCTGGCAGCTTGCTTATAAATACAAGGAAAAACAAGGAAAGTTCCTGTGCTGATGGGTTTCTGTCTAATGGCCCAAATCAACAGTGATGTGTGTATTGTCACAATTGCCTTTACCATTGCAAAGATGGTCCCTAAGTGACTTCTTCCTTCACCCTTCCATATATAATAGGCTTTTCCTGCAAAGTATGGACACATCTTTATAGTATGGATGGCAGAATTGTAATTATCTGAGGCTCAAATACTGTCAAGTGGCAAAGGGAAGAGAAAAAACTGCCCATAATAATAAGTACTGGTATTCTCAGGCACAAAAACTGAAGCTAGATTTGACTTTTAAAATGCAAGGTGACTTGACTGAGATGAAAAAATATGGGTTTAATTCACTAAAATTTTTATCTGATATTCAGGCTAGGCTAATTTCTGCAGTGTAATGTTGGTCTGTGTCTAGAAATTTTAACATTTCCTCTTCTTTTTGACATTCTGGGGCATTTTATTTTATTTTGTTCTTTTTTCAATCTGAATTGGTGGCTTACAGTGTTTAGCAGAGTAAAAAACTGAGGCAGCCACTGTCTAATAGGACACTGGGTAATAATAATATTCTTTAATGCACAGCTAGTCAAAGTCAGACTTACTGAAACATGCAACTGACAGTAAGAGATGAAAAGAGAAAGCAGTGTTCCATATTTGGAAAGCTGGAGAAGACCACTAAAGGTTCTAGTTTTAGGAAATTTTTTTTGAAACTCAACATATCAGCCTGAGCAATCAAGTTCTTCAAATTGATTTGGTGTTGAGTTTCAGACTTCTCCCTAACAATATCCCTAGTCAATATGCGTTTTATAGATGCAGTAGCAAAGTGCTGAAGAGAAACAAATCAGTGCAGTCTGTGCTGGCAAAACAGTGCACTTTGGCCCCATAGATTGAAAGATCTTGGGGAGCAAGTCTAAAGATGAGCAGCTGAGGGAACTGGGGTTGTTTAGTCCAGACAAGAGGAGGTTCATGAGGGATGCTACTGCTCTTTACAGCTAATGGAAAGGACATTGTAGACTGCTGGGCACTGGTTTCTTCCAGGTAACAAGTGATAGGACAAGAGGAAATCAAATTGCACCAGGGGATGTTTTGATTTGATTTAGAAAAAATTTCTTCACTGAATGGGTGAGTAGCATTGGAACAGGCTGCCCAGGAAGGTGGTGGAATCACCATCCCTAGAAGTGTTCAAGAAACACGTAGATGGGGTGCTTGGGACATGGTGTAGTGGTGGACTTGGGAGTGCTGGGTTAATGACTGGATTTGATTATCTTTGAGATATCTTCAAACGTTAATTATTCTATGATTCTATGACAAAATGTATAAGAAATCCTGTTTTTATTTTGAAATTGAATGTCATTATGACTTCAATTTCTGATGTGCAAAACATGTTTTTCTATCACAAGAAACCTTGTAAAAATAAGGGAAATTATTACCAAGTTCAGCATGTTGCAGTCCAAATTATTGTATAGCCACCTGCAATGTCAAGGAATGAATGAGAAAATGTCCTGCAACAGGTCATTGAAAATAGGAGGAAATTAAGCTCTTCCCTGTTACTTAACTGAAATATTTTATTAAGCTAGGAAAAAGAAAAAGAAAAAGAAAAAGAAAAAGAAAAAGAAAAAGAAAAAGAAAAAGAAAAAGAAAAAGAAAAAGAAAGCAGGCATGGAACAACCTATCAAGGCAGCATTAAAATCTTTAAATGCCATGTGAACATATACATACCTAAACAGAAGATGAAATCACACCTCAAGAAACAAAATAGCAAGGGGTGAAGAATGAGAGAAACAAATGCTTTTGATGTTTTGTGAACTTTCCTCATGACAAAATGCTTCTATTTTGTTCTCTGAAACTTAACTTTAAAATGGAAATCTCAAGAGTTTATATTACAGAATATTAGCAACAGATTAAAGAAAATCTTTGAGTAAAGATGATCTGAGGAATGTTCTCTGTACAATGAACATGGCTAGACAAGTGCAGTGTCAGTATGTCTGGGAAATGGCACAAAGAGCAGAGTCATTTTGTTAAAAAGGGGGGAAACTTTAAGAAAATATCAAACTGATATTAGGGGTACAGTCTATCCAAGGAAAAAGAAATTTATTGATGAAACTTAAAATAAAAATGGGTAAGCTTTTAAACTTACTATCTGAATGCCAATGTGCCAAAAATTGCGCCATTTGAGATGATTCATCTGGTAGTTACAGAATGCTCTACTCAAACGAAGCATAGTGTATAGGACAAACCAAACAAAATTCAAACAAGTGACAGGAAAAAAAAACCCCACTGAGTTAACTGGACCTTATTTAAACAAATCAGAGGTGATTCAGGGCTTGGATATAAAAGGTAACAAAGTTTTCTGTTATGCTAAGTTAATTAGAAAAAATAAAATGATTGCTGAAATGGAGATAGTTCCAAGCAGGATTTGACTAAAAAAAAAAGTGCATCAGAAATGGTATGGAAAAACTGGAAAGGGAAATACTCCATTTTTACACTGTATGAGCAACAAACCAAATAAAATAAAATTATTTAGGAATACTCTTAAAGGTAGCAAAGGAGGAGCACTGTTAGAACCCGTGGAAATCATTGCTTCTAGTTTCAATGGAAGCTAGAGGTACAAATGGGCTCAGGAAACAAGGAAAATTGTTGGGAAAAACATGTAAAGATCTATTTGTTAACCAGACATAATGACTTGCCTCAGGAAGCTGCTAACTTCCAGCTTGCTCAAAGATAGAAAGTTGGGAAGTATCCTTGAAAACTTGCCTTACTTGCCTTGATGTTCTCCTCTACTCATCTATTCCCTGCCACTACCAGAGATGTAACCATGACTGGAGGGTTCGTTGGCCTTATGCAACAGGAGGGGTTAGAGACAAAGCAAGAACCAGTTTGATGAAAGCAATAGCATGATGCAGTTCTTTTATTCTTGTCTTCTCTCAGGAGGCTGGTGAAGCTGAATAGAAAAAATACAGGTCACTGGCCTGTAATACATGTTGGTGTCATTTAGCTTTGATAATAGTGAAAGTGGTAAGTCCCTTAAAGCCATTTTTGTCACTGTTCACTTCCCATTCCTAATCTATCTCATCTGCTTAAAATTAACTTTCTGCAGAATAGAGACTGTTCCCTGCACTATGTTGCTAAGGGCAGATACAATGCCCTAATCACCAGGAAAACCTTGCAATAAATCATACTTTTTTTTTTTTTTTTCCCTGAATTCATTTGAAAAGCCTTTATTTCCTTTAAAGTAATCAAAATATTTATTTTTAAAAAAGCTGTGTTCCTCTTCCTTCTCGTTCCTCAAAAAAATTAATATGAAAGTACCTATCGTGCCTCAGATCACACCACAGATCCTCTGCTATTTCCAAATGGGTCAGAAGAAGATTTCAGGTAAAATAATTTTAAGAAAAATATTCTATTTCAATTCGCATTTTCTCTGGCTTCAGAGCTCTTGGCTGCAATGTAGTATTCAAACTGCTTAATTTAACAGCTTTGATGGACTTGGAAATAAATCTGTCTTAGCTTCTACAAAAATTACTTTCAGTGCTCACATATATTTATGAAGTTAAGAGAGGTGGTTTTTTTACATATTCAAACTTGCTGACTGAAATTATCATTGGGCATGCCTTGACTTAATTAAAAAAAGGAGTAAACAGACATCCCTTTTTCAGCTTCCATATACAGTTTAGAGACATTTTCAGGAAAGGTGTCTTGTAATTTGTTCTATCTATGTTTGGATTTGTGCCCTGATCATTAAAATATGTTTGCTTTTAAATATTTGTAGACTTACTGGAGGAGAACACTGCAGATGGTACACATTCATTTTCATATATCAAACCTGTTTTTTTTCTAAAAGAAATAAAAAGAAGTTTTAAAACCCCTTTTAGTACTTGGCTGTTAATAAGCACATGGGCCAAGAAAAGTGTACTTTATATATATATATATATATATATATATATATATATATATATATATATATATGCATTGCATACCCTTGTAAATTATTTCTTTAACATGTAGGAATGACATTAGACAATTCTGTTCCCAGCTGGACAACAGACTTTTCACCAAGAATCATATTCTCATATTGCTTTCAGTCCATCTGAATTTGAACAATTATGCATTCTATTATTCTAATTTGTATTACAGCAGCGTAACTCTACTGACATGAATGAAGATACTTCTAATTTACAGTAGAGTGAATGAGACTGGAATTAGAATTTTTTACTTCAAATATGTTCTGCATTGGTGGATATTAATAATGAAGATGGCATGAGCTAACCAACAGCTAATTTTTTCTTATCTGATCACTACTAGAAACAGAGCAAATTATCTTAGATTTGACTTATTTTAACGGTGCTAGTCAGCTAATAAATCAATAGAGTGTTGCTCATACTCTTGTTATATTGGAGGTAATAATACCTTTGCAAGTTTTTGCATTGTTTAAAACAAGATCTTGCTTAACAGGATCCTGCTTTCTACATTCAAAGAGAAAAAATGCCTGAGGTTGCCTAAACAAGGGTAGTTGCTGGATGCTTCTCATATCCCCAGTTCAAAAAATTTAGCAGCAGGTTGGAGGACCTGCTAATTCAAACTAATTCAAAATTAGTTTTGAATCTTTAACCTACGATTCATCACTGAACTGGTGCTAAGACAAGAACTGACCAAAAGGGAGCGTGGTGCTGGAAATGTATTGTGTGATGGAACATAGTTAAGTTTATTTGTAAGGGTAAGTGAATAATTCATTCTGTTCACAAAAAATACAGTAAAGTATCTATTTTTCTTTTGTGGTCCTTTTCACCTCACTGCCTGGTGGCCACTATCCTTATCACCCCAATGAAATTTATGGCCATATAGATTTCTAACCCTGGTTTTTCCTTAAAGTCCTCCTTTCTTGCTCTTAGCTTGTTTCTACTTGCACATGTATCATCACTATTTAATTGATAATAGTCCACCTGCTTCTCAGATGCGACTTACTACTGCTGCCAGGGAGCAGCACTTCCACCTTGAAATACCATTATAGGAGGAAAGATACCAGAGGATCTTCATGGGCAAAATCTGGAATTTGACTGGCCAGGATGACTCAAGTAAATAAACATTAGTCTGATGGTTTTCTATCTCAGGGGCATATTTCATGAGAGAGACAGGAACAGAAAAAAACTGTTACATGAGAAGGAAGGAAGGAAGGAAGGAAGGAAGGAAGGAAGGAAGGAAGGAAGGAAGGAAGGAAGGAAGGAAGGAAGGAAGGAAGGCAGGCAGGCATTCACACAATCTGTTTCTACTGCCAGCACAGCAGTCTGTTTCTCTTAAGTGCTTGTGTTCATGTGGTTTGCTTCCCAACAACAAAACCAACTGCTAAAATGTTCAACAAGGGCAGAACAGAAAGTCCCCAGCTGAGCTGCCTCTTAAACCAAGTTGCAAAAAATTCAAAATTAATTCTAACCTGAGAAAAGAGCTCCTAATTTAATATGGTATTTGACTACTATGGAACTAATCCTCTGAATGAAATAGATTTTTTAAATGAAAGAGTTGGTCCCTCACAGAAGAAAAAATGCTGCCTATATGTGTGGTTAATAAAAATGTAGGTCTTCAGTAAAATTATTGTTATGGAGAGGGAAATGTGTTTGACAAAGTGATAGATTTGGATGCTGAAGTAAGATTTGTTTATTCTCTATGAAGGTCAGTTCCTGTGAGCTATCAGATGCAATAAAGCATAAAATTCTGTGTGATTTATATTCACATGGTCTAATAGCATATAATAAGTGATATTGAAAGCCACAAGACATATCTTCTAGGGCTGGTAATTTAATTTCAGTATTTTTGGATTAGTGATGGAAAGTTATGGATTAGGAGAGATATCAATGTATGTGAACCTTTTAGTTAAATAAAGTAGCAGACAGTACTCTCCTGAGATAAGAAGGATAATAGATATACCCTTGAATTCAAGCTTCTCTTAAGTGCTGTGTCACCAGTATATTCTTTGGTTATAGAAGTTTGTAAACCCACATGTTAAGCAGACTTTGAACTGAAAAAAAACCCAAAACCAACCAACCAACCAACCAAACAAACAAACAAAAACAGTTAAAGAATAAAATAAGAATAAAATAAGAATTACATAATTTTGAACATTTGCTGTACACTTCCATATGAACAGATTTAAACTGTTGGACCAAGCCTGATGAGGATAGTATAATTAAAAGAAAAGATAAATCAGAACCAAAATTCATCAGGGGAATTGATTTAGCTAAAACACTTTCGCAAATTAGAAAGCCAGAGGGGGACAACCATAATCATCTAGTCTGACCTCTTGCATTCCACATCATGTGATTTTTCTGAATTAATTCTCATCTCATCTATCACTTATCTTTTTGAAAGACATTTGATCTTGATTTTAAAATGCATAGCAAAAATGGCTCCATTTGAAAACCATTTCCTTGGTAGCAGAATTTTGTACGTGGGGAATATTTCCACTAAGTTAAGTTTCACTCATACTTTAAAAAAATCTGTTTTCACAGGTATACTCATTTATACAACCAAGGATCAAATGAAGCTTTCTGGCTATAGATTCATGATGAGCGTGTGTGTTTAGCTGATTATACCTGATCTTTGTGTCACCTGCCAGCTTCTTCAAGATCACTGAAGAATAACAGAACCAAGAACTGACAGTAGGAATGCACAGGTTCAGGAATAATTCTTTGTCTACCTTTTCTTTCTGGGATCTGTTAGCTAACCCATTTTTAATCTTTATAATATATGCTACTTTGATTTTTTTTACTAGCCTGCTCCCTAACCAGAATGTGTGTTATCAATCAAAGCAAGTATCTTCCTATGCTCTAAGAACAGCAAATTTAGGCAGCTAATTAATCAGCATAATCTATTACTTATGTATTTATCAATCAAATTTCTAATCTTGTTGAAAAAAGAATGAGTCTTATGAAAAGTTTTTTCACAATTTCATATTGTTTCCAAATATTTATGCCTTTGAAATTCCATTCCTTGTTTTTCATAGGACACATAGAATGGCTTGGGTTGGAATGGAAAGGACCTTTAAGATCATCCAGTCCCAAACCCTCTATTATAGGCAAGGAACCTTCCAGCAGACAAGGCTGCTCAAAGCTCCATCCAACTTGGCCTTGAAGACTTCCAGGGAAGGGATACCCACAACTTCTCTGGGCAGTCTGTTTCAGTTTCTCACCACCCTCATGGTAAATAACTTCTTCCTAATGTCTGGTATAAACCTACTCTCATGTTAAATCCATCCCTCACCTTGTCTTATCACTGCCTACTTTTGTAAAATGTCCCTCTCCATCTTTCTCCTAGGCTCTCTTCATGTATTGGGAAGCTACAATTA
Source organism: Hirundo rustica (assembly GCF_015227805.2). Taxonomy (NCBI): domain Eukaryota; kingdom Metazoa; phylum Chordata; class Aves; order Passeriformes; family Hirundinidae; genus Hirundo; species Hirundo rustica. The sequence goes on along the minus strand of NC_053452.1, from coordinate 92,111,719 downwards.
AGTCATCTCTAAGCCATCTCCTTTCCAGCCTGAACAATCCCAATTTTTTTAACCTTGCCTGGTAGGAGAGGTTCTTCGTTCCTCTTTCATTCCTCTGATCACCTTGATGGCCCTCCTCTAGACTAGCTCCAAAAGGTGGATGTCCTTCAGTGCTGGGGGACCTCAGAGCTGCATCCAGCACTGCAGGTGGGGTCACTACCAGTGACAGAGGAAGAAACTCTACATTAAAAAACAAACAAACAAACAAATAAATAAATAAAATTGCTTGATTTTTTGGCAACTTGGAAGCAAACAGTGGAATAAAACACAAACATTTTAGCAGAGGAAACAAGCTGGAGCATGAGTATGATTGGTGATTGTCTCTTATTTATTACCAAATGGTCATTCTCTAAATCTGTTTGCCACTAGCAAAGAACATGACAAGCTCCTTTTCTTAAATAGGTCTCTTTTTCTGTACCAAGTAACCTTGCATTCCTACATTGTCAGGAGAGTTTAAATCACTTCTCAGTATTCACACCTCAACTAATAAATATAGCCTTAGGTGTTTTTGTTAGCTGTAGAGTATCTAATCTTTGTTTATGGTATTTTCAAACTTAGCCCTTCTAATTTATGTAAGACAGATGCTGATCCTACCTGTATATCTGAGTGTATTTCATAACATATTTAGACTAAAAGGTTCACTCAAGTTCCCTGTGGAATAGGAAAGGATTTTTTCTTTGTCTTACAACTAAAGCAAAGTGAGTATGTCTACAGAAACAGGAGGAGGTATTCCAGGTGTAGGTATGCTGCATTGAACTTTGAAGGTTGTAGAGAAGGCTGTACACTGACAAAAAACCAGTTCGTTAGCCTAAAGTACTGTCTAGAGCTAAGCACTGCATGCATGGTGTTAATGAATGAATATCTGCCTCTCTATTATGCTGGTGTTGGAAGCAGAGTTGCATCATAATACTTCCTCCATTTCTATGGAGGTGTAGACCCTGCACTGAAAAGCTTAACTGAGCTAGTTGTGACATGTCACTTTAGAAATGGTGCTTTTATCAGACTCATTAAATTATTCAGATATGAAGGTAACAGATTGCCTGAATAAGAGGGGATTTTATCAGTCATGGAGGGACAAGTCCAGACCTATCCCTTCTCTTTCAGAGATTGTATGCTTGGCAAAGTATGAAAATATTTCAAGAAGTAATGACCAGAAGCCAGGAAACCTATCATGCTGTTTAACTAGCTCTTCTGGGTTCTCTTGAATTTCTTTCTGCCAGCTGAGCCCATTTCAGAATAGCTGAGGGATAGTTGCTGTATTGAGATCCCAAGCTGGATGTTTGAAACAACCTCAGTGCAGTGAATGCTAAACTCAAGCTACAGTGAGGACTCACATTCTTCAAATCAAATAAAACCTCACATTTATCTGCTCAGCTCTCTAAGGGATTTTCCCACCGATGTTGGGAAACCCATACGGTTCCCGTTTTAGCCTAACTTTCAAAGCAGCGCAGGAATGAGACAGCCTCATTGGCCACTGTTTTTTAATGGCTTCTTTAACCCTTGTGCTTCCTCCCACCGCAGCCTTCTACAGCCCTTAATTTACAAATATCTTGAATATATCTGGAATCTAATGTAGAAAGGTCTAACGGGAAGTGCTTGTGCAAGAGAGGATGAGAAACCGAGGAGAAGCAGAGTCAGAAGAGGGATAGACAAGCTGGAAGTGGGGCTGGGGGGGAGACGAGAAGCTGAGGACGAGCTGAAGCGGAGGGAGGAAGAGGGGGAGAGGCATGAAGAGATGCGGGCGTGTGTGAGGGTGCGTGTGCATGGCTTGGGGAACAAAAATCGACATCGTCTGTATCGAACGTGACTTTTCCAGCGGGGGCGGGTGCACTCTAGCACCTGAGGCATGCAACCTACCCCGACCAGCCTTTTCCACGACGGTGCAGGGGGTGCAGCTCCCGCGGGGGAGGCTGCGCCCCTTGCCCGGTCGGGGAAAAGGCTCGTCAGGGCGGGTTGGGGACCGACGCGGATCCCCAGCCTGTTCCCGCATTGGTTCCCGTAAGTTCCCGCGTCATTTTTCTCCCCACACCCCGCTTTTCGCACTGGCAACCACAAGCCTCGATGGACGGGCGGGAGAAAGCTCGGATGCTCTGAGAGGCTCTGGGTTTAGGTTTGTTGGTTGTTGTTGTTGTTTGGTTGTTTTTGTTGGTTTTTTTTTTTTTTTTTTCCCCTAGCCTCCGGAACAACCACTAGGGATGTCCGGGATTCAACCAGAGGATGGTTCCCCTCCGTACAGGAATTGGACGAGTGGGTCGGAACTAAACGAAACGCGGGAGGCTCTTTTAACCCCTTCCTCCGACTACGATGATGAGGAGTTCCTGCGATATCTCTGGAAGGAGTATTTGCATCCCAAGGAATATGAATGGGCGCTGATCGCCGGCTACATCGTCGTCTTCATTGTGGCTCTCATCGGGAACATCTTGGGTGAGTCGAGCTCCCGAAAACTTCCCGTTCTCCCTTTCACGAGATGGGTTTTGCACGGAGGGTGGCTGGAAACCGGGGTGCGTTTGGCACACCCCGCTGGAAAGGCGGCAGTCCCCAGCCGAGGGGGAAAGTTCGGGCTGCGCGGAAGGGGCCGTAAGAGCCGCTCTCCTACGGGGGCGAGGGGCTGCGGCGGGGCGCACCGGGGCGGCACGGCGGCGGAAATCCGCGGCTGCCGCCGGCTCCCGCCCCTGTCCTCCCGGCCGAGGTGCTGAACCCTCCCGGCACGGCGGCGGCTGCTCCTGTCAGCCCGCTCGGGAGGACGCCGCTCCCCCGCTCAGCCCCGGCCCGGCGCTGGGGACACCGGGCGCGGGGCGATTCTCCAGGACAGAGACAGGGGCGCGGGGACCGGGATGGCGCCCGGCCCGTGACGGGAGCCGGCCGCGTCCCCTGCGCTGCCGGCGGGCGGAGAAGGCGCGGCTCCTTCCCCGGCGGCGCAGCGGCCGCGCTCCGGCCCCGCGGTTGGAGCGGAGCGGGGCCGCGGGGCGGGGGCGAGGCGGCCGCTCCCGGGCGCTCATTGAGGGAGCGCGGAGGGGCGGTGCCTCCCCTGGAGCCCGCCTCCTCCCGCTTCCATTCATCCTTGAAGGAGGCGGCGGGGGCACCGGGGCCGCTCGGGGAGCGGTAGGGGCGCCGGAGCGTAGCGGAGGGCTGAGGTCGTGAAGGGAGAGAGGGCACGGCTGGGCTGGGGCGGCCGGAGGGACCGGTGTGACCGGTGTGACCGGTGTGTGGGAGCGGTGTGGGAGAGGCGTCAGCTGCCCGCCCGCTGCCCCCCACCGCTCCTTTTCGCTCCCCCGAGCCCGCTGCCGCCCACGGCGGGGACTCTCGCTGTCGGAACAGGCGCTTGTGCTGCTGCTCGGGAGCGCAGCCACGCCTGTGCACACACCCGCCCGGGACGGCCGTGCCCCCCCTTTCCCGGGATGGCCGTGTCCCCCCCTTCCCGGGACGGCCGTGCCCCCCCTTTCCCGGGACGGCCGTGCCCCCCCTTTCCCGGGACGGCCGTGCCCCCCCTTTCCCGGGATGGCCGTGCTCCCCCCTTTCCCGGGATGGCCGTGCCTCCCCCTCTCCCGGGACGGCCGTGCTCCCCCCTTTCCCGGGATGGCCGTGCCTCCCCCTCTCCCGGGACGGCCGTGCCCCCCCTCTCCCGGGATGGCCGTGCCCCCCCTCTCCCGGGACGGCCGTGCTCCCCCCTTTCCCGGGACGGCCGTGCTCCCCCCTTTCCCGGGACGGCCGTGCTCCCCCCTTTCCCGGGATGGCCGTGCTCCCCCCGTTCCCGGGATGGCCGTGCTCCCCCCTTTCCCGGGATGGCCGTGCTCCCCCCTTTCCCGGGATGGCCGTGCTCCCCCCTTTCCCGGGATGGCCGTGCTCCCCCCTTTCCCGGGATGGCCGTGCTCCCCCCTCTCCCGGGACGGCCGTGCCCCTACTTTCCCGGCGCGGCCGTGCCCCTACTTTCCCGGCGCGGCCGTGCCCCCCCTTTTCCCGGAGCGGCCGTGCCCCCCCTTTTCCCGGAGCGGCCGTGCCCCCCCTTTTCCCGGAGCGGCCGTGCCCCCCCTTTTCCCGGAGCGGCCGTGCCCCCCCTTTTCCCGGAGCGGCCGTGCCCCCCCTTTCCCGTGGTCGTGCTGCCCTCCCGGGCTGCGGGACAGCCGGGGAGCGGAGCAGGCGCTGCTCCTCAGCAGTTCTGCGTTTATGAATGGAAGCGTTGTGGCCGCCGGGACCACAGCCTGCGGACACGGCCATTGGCATTCCCGGTGTGCATCTCTGTGATACCGCATGAACGGAGCGCTCTGGGCCCCGCCCCGCCATACGGGTCTTTCATTCATGTTTTTCGGAAGGAATTGTGCGTGTCAAGGCTGTCGCTGCAAACTCTACAGGCTTCCCGAAGTGAGATGCAAATGACACTGTAGCCAAAGGCAATAATTTTAAAGGCACTTTTTAAATTTTCAACGAAGTGATGGTGTGGTGGTTTTTTTTTTGGTGGTGTTGTGTTTTTTTGTGTTTTTTTTTTTTTTCCCCTTTGTTTTGTTTTTCGGTTTTTTTTTAGTTTTTTTTTTTTTTTTTTTACTTTTTTGTTTGTTTGTTTGTGGTTTGTGTTGGTTTTTTTTTTTTGTAATATAGTGTTGTGCTAAGTGCCTGTGTGCACGTTTGCTCAGCCCATTGCTCGGCAGCCAGCTTGATTGACAGTGTTAAGATAACAGCCCTGGCAATGAGGCTTTATTTTAAACTAGGATAAAAGCTGTCCTTTCTGATTTTGAGCAAATACTGTTTTAGGAGAACCACCTGTGCTTACCTATTATCTTCCACTGACACTGTAGACAAGCTATCCTCTCACCTGTGCAGATTCAAGGTCAAATCATCAGCTACAGGAGCTTTCACCCTGTTAACACTTTTCCCCTCTGAAGCCAGGAGGAGAAAACATTCCTCTCTGTGCACTCACAAATAGAGGGGATACCAGTGTGGATGTGTAGCTGTTTGTTTCTCGCATTTGCGTACGTTAATTCTTTGTCTGGGATGGAACATCTGGCTGTCCACCCACCATTTCTTTCACTGGATGGAATGTCCACTTCTTTGAAATCTCTCTCCATGTTCTAGTACATGGTAAAAAATATCGGTCTTAAAATGGACAGAGAAGTACCTGAACATCTTTCTATCCACTCCTCTAAATCACAGGAAATCCTACAATAGATAAGTCAGCTTTACAGCTGGACTCAATGATCTTAAAGGTCTTTTCCAACCTAAGTGTTTCTGTGATCCTCCTTAAGCTATTTGCTTCATATTGCTGGTTCTGTTTATGGGTGAATTGTTTGTGGTGTCTTCAGGTGCTTGGTAGCTGAATACTGTCTCATCTTTATTCAAGAAAGCTCACACTGCACTGCACTGATTGCTGGCTCTTATGATTCTGAGGAGAGAAATGGATGTGATCTAATGCTCTTTGCAAAGACATTTTTTGAGGCACTTTTTTACTACCAGTGAAATCTGATGTAGAATAGTGCATGTGTTGATATCTCTGAGAAGTTGTTTTCTGCTGCTTGAAAAATCCATATTCGAGGTTAATCTGGGGTTTAGTCATGGACTTTCTCAAAGAAGAGCAGGAGTGCTTCTAAAGAGAGTTTTACTGGCTACTAGTGCTTTATAGTATCATCCTTAATGATACATCACATTCCTTTGTTTATGTTTGCCCAGTGCTGCAGAACTCATGGCATGTGGAGTCGATGCTTAGATTCCATTTTTAACATGTCCTATTCAAATAACACTTAAGGAACCAGGAAAAACCCTCCCTTTCAATATGTGGTGCTGAAAATTACATTCCTGCTTTTATTTTGGTTCGTGCACTCACATGGGATAAGGAGTGTCCCAGAAATTGTATCTGTGCAAGTGGAAGGCACAGCACATCCCTTAGATATTAGTAGTAAACTGAATTGAAACATTCTGACAGTTAATTAACAACCAAGGGTAGAATCAGAAGCTCAGACTTTGATTGACATCTATTGGGTACTTGAGTGAGATACACAGCAGGAATTCCACTAATAATAGCATACAACAAGGTCTGCATTGCTATTTAGCTTTCAATTTAATTAAGAAAGTTGTCACAGACTGTCTGAGCTGCTGCACAGACCAGCTAAAGTGAAAAACATTAGCAAGTCACCGTATTTGGATGCAGGTTTCAGTATTGCACACAAAGTGCTTCATGCCAATGATTCTCTTGTATCCCTGCCTTGGCTGCTCACCTGGTATTTCAGTGTAAGTCGAGGAAAATAAACAGATTTTAAGAATATTTTATGACATATTTACATGAACATTCAGGGAATCTGAAATCTAGATGACAATATCATTGTGAAGATTTATCCTAATTTCTTCTTCACTTGGTCACTATTTATTACTAAAGCAGAACAAGTGTGGACGGTAAGGACTTTCTGTTTTGTAACTAAGACCAAAAATTTTCTTTAGTAGTGCAGAGCAATGAAACTCTTGCAATTTCTTTGCACATCTAGTGCAAAACGTAGGACTTCTTAATGTAGAATGTATGTTGACTGTAAAGACCTTTTTCTTCTTTATTTGAAAACATGTCATTAAACACATTGCTTGAAAATAGGAAAGTAGATAATTAAAGAAGAAAAGGTATTTTTAGGATGTCTGGAGGTCTCTGGTTACTGATGCCATTCCAGCCTGACCAGTTGCAGTAGTTAATAACTGGAGTAAGACTACAAGAGATTGAAAGGTAATGTACAACTACATATATTTAACTCTGTTCATACATATGAAGAATGCAAATGACCCTTGTTGACGTCATTCATTCACGTGGCTCAGGATTTTTCTGATTAAGTGGTTTCTCTCAGGGAATGTGCACGCATCAAAATGAAAGTGTACAGCAGAGATCACTTGGTTTGATCAAAGACTGAAGGCAAAATAAGCAACCTTCTGGCGTCCCACCAGCTGGGCTGCTGGGCTTCTTGGCAGGCCTCCCCAGAGCTGGCAGGAGCTGAAATCTTTAGCACATATGGGCTGCCAGTGCCCAGCTTGAAAGTCCTCAACACTGCCGGATTCCAAGGGTAAGAGACCATGCAGTACATCAGGGAGAAGACTCAGAAACTTTCTTTACCCACACCGTTTGGTGATACTTGTTTTTCATTCCAACTCAGAGTGAGATTGTAAGAGACTTACCCTTCTCTGCATAGATGTATTATTTATTATCTGTTTTACAGTAACTGCTAGTTTTGCTGAGATCTGTAAGAACCCAGCTATGCTCCTTTCTTCAAAGAGTTCATAGTCTGACTCATAGAGTTCAACAGCCTCCATTTGATTTTTCTAGGACTGGAGCTGAAAAAAAATCTGTGTATGGCTCTAATACCAGAGTCCTGCTCTATGCCTATGAATAGGCAACTCTCTCAAATGCTGCTCTGTTATAATTTTAAAGATATCCAGTGAATACTGAGGTCTAGGCATACATGCCTATGTTGGTAGAATTGGATGAGTCATGTATTCTCTTAAATGATCTTCATGAATCCTATTCCATTGCTGTAGATGAGGCATATTTCATTTAATTACATTTTAAATGATTACATTTCATTTTTTTTCCAGATTACTTGGGGAATATGGCACTAAAAGGAATTTGTTTGTAATAGCAGCATGAGAGTCACCTTTATCTGTTGGATGAATAATAACTAGAATGGCTTTGTCATTGTTAAGAAGACAGCACATAGGCAAGGAAACAATATGTATATATATATTTTTTTTCTTCCTAAGACAGAGAAAGAATCAGCTCAATTTATGTAAGAGTTTGAGTATTAACTGAAGTACATTGCTGTTTGCATACTGTAGGGATTACTCACCATCTTTCAAAACAAAAAATGTCGAAGGGTTTAGGATTTTTTTGTTGTTGTTTATAAAGCCTAATTTATTTTCTGTGTTGCATGTCAGGTGAAACATTCTTTGTTTTCTTGGATATAAGCAGCTGAGTTACTGCCTGTCTCATGAGTGGAATGTGTCAGAGAAGAACGATGATAGAGTGTTCCCTAGGGGAAGGGGTGCCAGGAGCTGAAGACAGCAGCAAGACTGGCAGGGCAATGTATTCAGCAACACAGTCCCACAGTGCCTGAGAGCTTGGTAAGTCTGGAGATGTTTACCAGGTTTCAATCACCTCCCAGCAATCACCAGACAAATCTGTAGTGATGAAACAGGTCTGAGGTTAAGCCAGAAAATCAAGTCAGCAGATGAGCTTCACAATCACATTCAGCAAGGCAAAAGCGTACTTGTAACCTGGTGAGCTTAGTGTGAGTGCCTGAGCTTAAATGCAGCTCTGGGGCAAAAGGCTGACTCCCCAATGAGTACTCCAAAACTCCAAAAGCTCTGTTCCCAGAAGCCTGGTCCCAGTTTACATGATGCCCCAAAGCAGAGCTGGCATCCAGCATGGACAGCTAGCTCCTGGGCAGGGGGCAGAGGTTGCAGAGCCTGGGGGTGCACTCAGCTCTGACAGAACTGTGCTCTGTCTCCTGGTTCTTAGCACGGTAGAACTGCAAGGGTTTCAGCCAGTTTGTGGAATATTATATTGACAATGAGGATCCACGATGCAGATTCAGAAGTTTTATAATATGCAAGAAATTTGCTGGAACATGTCCCTAACATAGTGAATGTTATTTTCCTTGTATATCCTGCAGAAAAGGCACTAAGTCTCACATCTCCATTAGAAACAGGCGTGGACATGGAACGTTTTTTCCTGGTGCAACTCATGTTGACTGATGGATGCTTTTTGAAGCATATTTTTTCAAAGTTGCACAGCATTTCAGCTGTGAAACACACCTTCATTTTTATGTCAGTGAAGTGTGAAATCTTTTTATCAGAGTGTCATATACAGTTTGACATTTAAATTTCTGACTCTTCCACCTGTTATAGGAAGTGTGGGCAAATATTTTTTTAGGCTTTCTTTGTAATAATATCAATTATTATTATGAAACATCTAGTCAATCAATACAGCCAGCTCTGCAGAGATGACTGGGTTTGCCAGTTAATACTGGTAATTGGGGGGTGGAGGGTAGATACTTTAAACCAGTCTTTCTGTCTTAATCAATAAGAGTTAGATTTGGAAAACTCTGTGATGGCACCTTTCACTTCCTCCAGAGCTGGCCAAACCAGGCATTTTGGGCAGTCTGTTTTTATAGCATAGCTGATCTTCTGCTAATAACTCCCATTTCCATTAGATTGTTAATTGCCTAAAATCATGTCATGTGGCAGAGTTAGAAAATGAATCCAGTGCCAATTAGATGGTTATGCTATTACACCCAGTTGTGATCCACAGACATAAGCTTCCAGCACACAGAATTCAGTTTTTGTTTTCTTCTCTAATGGCTTGATAAGCCAGTGCTTAAGATGTAGAAGTGTGTTGGAGCACGTGATTAACCCATAACCCACAACTCTTAAGTCCACTTAAAGCCTTTGGTACAACAGGACACGATAGGTAAAAAAACCTCAGAAAACATACTGCTGCAAGCAAAATAGTTGCTTTTATTTGGTCGTGGTTTTTTTGTTATTGTTGTTTTGTTTGTTTGTTTGTGGTTTTTTTTTTAATGTAGATCCTCACTGTCTTTTGTGGGTGACAGTTCCCCATTAGTACATTCCAGCGAAGCTGATATTCAACAAAATACTTTGGGATTTCATGTGTTCTATGTTATTCAACTACATTTTCTACAGTTTTGGTATTTTTCCTGTATGATGGAACCTACACATACACATTTGTTTATACTTGATACATAGGGAGCGTGACCTAGCCACCTGCTCCTTTTGTCATGTTTCTAAGAATTTCTTCAAACATGTTTGAACACATGTAGTGTTTCCTGTTGATGAGGAGCTATTGCCTCACTGGTAGGCCATGTCATCCCTTTGCTCAGAGTATTGGCTGTCTTTTCAGCTATTGCAGCACATATTCAAGGACAGTTCTTGACTGCCAGTCATTGTTATCAGACACAGGATTTTTTTTTTTTTTTTTTAGTGTTTCCTTTATAATAAATGTTGTATAAAACAGTGCATTTTCTTTGTGTCATTCTTTCTATTATTTTCAATGTGAGCCTGGTCTCATGTTGGTCTCCTTTCTTTCAGATAAGATTAGTTATGTAAAAATGAAGTAATGTGTGAGTTTAGAGCTTAATAGCGGGTAAGAGATGGACAGCCTAAGGATTAGATGTCTCCTTATTCAAAGAAGATATTGTTTTGTTTTAGATCTTTTGTTATCGATGCTGGTGTCAAAAACCCCTAATTAAATATCCTCTGCAATTTAAAGTGCTTCTCTCTCCTTAATCAAGATCATTAATGAAATGATTGTTTCACGAGAAGCCTTCCTTAAATAAGCTTAGTCTTAGGCACCTAATTTTTAGACTTTTAAGTCAAAGCAGAAAAATCCTTGTTCAGGAGTCTTTCATAATGAGGGAAGTTTTGGTGATATATCAGTATACCTTCAGTGTTTTCACAAGAGCTGTAGCTCTCCATAATTCCCCTTGGTAGCATATCTGCTTAGCCTTCCTTTCAACCTTCTGTGGTTGTGTTGCTTGGTACCCCACCCCTCAGATCTTGATTTGCAGCAGATAATATCAACAAGAGAGAACAAGAGGAAGCATTTCACATGGAGAACCAATTGATTATGAGAAGAAAACAATTGGGGGTGGGTGGGTTAGGAGATAGTTTTGAATGATACATTGTTTATTCTCTATCACTTTTTTTTTTTTTAAGTTTTAAAAGTTTTTAAAAAGCTTTCTGTCTAATGTATTTGGAGATGCTGATTACCAAGTCCTAGAATCAGAGCATCAGTTCCAAATAACTTCTGGGTGACTATATTATGATACTGTGAGTTGTCAGTTGTGAGACTGAATTACCAAAGCAAAATAAAATCGTTGTAGTTTGGTATGAAAAATAATATTTCTTTGTTTATTTCCAGCTGGGATTTATTATTCATCAAAAATAAGAGATGAAGTCATTCCTATGTATGAAAATGTCAGGTATAGTTGGTTATGGAAATTATGTTTCTATTTTGGCCAGGAAGTTGCACTGAAAGATGACCCATTGAATAAGAGGTTGACAAGACTTCTGGAATGTAAGGGAAATAATTCAAGGTTGACAAGTAGAAAATAAATTGACAGCTGCCCCAGGAGCCCGCCAGTGGAAGGACTGCAGCACAGTGTTTAATATGCTCAAGACAGCATAAATCTTCCAGGAGGCAAGCAGCTGCACTTTATACCACATGGAGCCTTTGTCTTGTTTTCATGTTCAGCTTGAGATACAATGAGCTGTGCTAATTGATTAGACACCATTACAGCCTCTAATTAAAATGCCTCAGGACATCAAACCACAGGGACTAAATTTGTACGTGAAAAATACCCGTCTCACTATACTGTCCTATTAGAGCAGGGTTTTCTCTTCAGGAATATGAGGTGAAGATTTCTTGATGGATTTCTAACAGCACTCCGTCTTAAATTTTTAACTTTGACTTTAACCTTTCATTTCTCTGTTGTTGGGACTTTCCTGAGAGGCGTTTTTGGGGAACGGGAGATCGTCAGTGTTTGGAGGATGGGTCCAGAAACCAGCTTCGTTATCACGGAACCGTCCTGGCTTATGGAGCGCCTCCGCGAGCTTTTCCAAAGGCTTTCAGCCAGGCGACTCCAGCTGCTTTCCGAGCCTTCACTGACACTGTGTGGAAGAGGTGGGAACAGCAAGTGCTTCGCCGAAAGCTGTGCTGACGTTTGGGGGGGAAAAAAGAAAAAAAAAAAAAAGAAAAGGAAAAAAAAAAAAAAAAGGAACTGCCCCCGGTGAGATGACCGTCTGTTTGCACTTGCAGGAATGGCTCTAACTCTGACCGGTTTTGTAAAATAAAAGCAAAAATAGGGAAAATAGTGCAGTACATGACAGGTAATTAAGTTCCATTAGAACACTAGCAGTAGGGAAAAATCATACACAGCAGAAGTGTGTTTCAGTACTGCTTTTTAAAATTTCTCTCCCTTTTTTTTTTTTTTTCATTATTCTAATCCTCTTTTCTTCTGTCTGTGTTAACACCACTTTCACCACTTTCTTTCTCAGTCGCATTTATAGCTAAGAACATCAAAGGCTGCATAAAAGTTTTGCACATAATGTTAAACTGAGGGTTTATTAAATTATTTTTACTATTTCACAGGTTTTTAAAGGGAGGTCTAAAGAGCCTAGTTTGGGCCACTCTTTGTGCTCCTATGAAACAGGAATCCTGTTAACACTGTGGTATCTCCCAGGCTTTTTAAGGAGTTGCTGCTGGCCTCATCTCCTATTTTATGACTTTGAAGTACTTTTTGGTAAAATACACTCCCAACTGAGAATCTTTCCTCCCTTTCCTATCCTTTCTTCTCTTCTTCAAGATAACTGGAAATTCACAGCTCTCTGCTATTTCTGTTTGGGTAGGCAGATGGCATTTCCACTCCATGGAACTTCCTTTCCCTAGCATGCTACTTGAGCGTTTCTATGTGAGCTGAGCGCCTCTCCGTAAAACTGCCTGAGATGAAAATGTGTAATTAGAGTGCAAGTGGAGAGTATATGAAATTCTTTTCTTCTGACTCTTAACTAGCTGCACAATATTCAGTGGCGTAGTCAAACTCTTTTCCACGCCTACAAAGCAGATTTTGAGCACAGGATAGAGAATCTTTCTTGATGAGCTGCTAGAACACTATCAATGAGGCTATTGCCCAAGACTACTGAGAAACCTTGGACTGCAATAAACTCAGAAAGAGCGAGTCTGGAAGGAATGTACTGAACTAATTTTATGTCATTTAGGACCTATTTATGACTTTTTATCATTCTGTCTTATCTCAAATATTTCATAGCAAACCCTCACAGCTTTTTAGCCTTGCACTGAAAGAAAACATTACCAAACATTTGTTTGAAACAAAGGTTGAAGAGTACTGCAAACAGCAGTGGGCAATGAGGGCAGAGAAAGCTGACTTGGTTTTAAAATACTTCCTCTTCAGAGACTTTTTTTCACAATCTCTCTTTTGTTTTTTTTTCTTTTTTAAATATACATTCATGGAATTAATTTCTGAGATATTTAATTATTATGGTATTATGTAAATATGTTAACTTAAAGCTGACTAAGGTGCTTTTGTGCTATGTGCCATAAAAAGAATGGGAAATGTTTTATGCTGTGAAGAAGAGAAGAGGTCAAAAGGGGAAATATAGAAGCATGAGGAGAGAAAGATAAAGTAATGAATTATCTTGCATTTCTATCCTTGCAAACAACTGGGCTTTTTTCACCTTCAAGGTGCCTACCCCCATGGGTTAGAATTCAGTGGAACTCAGGGGTAGTTTCTGTACCTTGGCTTTCCTGAACACTGCTACACCCTAAGTAGCAAGAGAGTCTTTGATGTTACTCTGAGGAACAACAAATACTGAAGTTCATCTAAATTCCATCCATGTAAAGCCAGTGTGATCTGGAAGGTTTCGTACACGGCAGGGAATTAGGAGTCCAAGTTTCTCATTCTGTGTCTGATTTACTGTGTGGCCTTTAACAACTTCTGTTCTGCACTTCACTTTCTTTGTGTCAGAGATGAAAATGGTAGTAATTCTTAGATCTCTGGGGTATCACAAGGTTTCATTTGCTCATACTGATAGACAGCTTTGAACTCAACATGCAGAATTGGTTTCTGGTTGCCAGTGAGATTGACCTCATATTTGTCAAATTAATGGACTTGTTTTACCAGAAATAACATTTATGTTCAGGTCTTTTTCACACGGATCAGCACAGGAATGGGAATAGGCCTGGTCAAAGACCAAACATATCTGCTTAAACCTTGCACCTTTAGACACTGACATCCATGGCTGTAAATGATGTACTTGTCTGAACTGGGTAGAACACAGGACTGTTGAAACCATAATATGGGGGGGGGGGAGGGGGGGGGGGGGGGAAGTAGCCAAACTCTGAACTTTTAAACAACTTTTTATTTAATTTTTGCCTGTTGATAAAAGGAATAAGAAGTACAGAAAAACATCGCTACTTTATATTAACTTCTGCTCAAGTAAAAGACAGGACCATTCTTTCAACATGAATTGCACTTAAGACAAAGAACCAGCCATAAGTAAATGTCCAGATCTTCAAATTTTTAGAGTTAAGTATTAAAATTATCAAAAGTGAAATGGTTTTCGCAAGTTTTTTACCCAGCATTGCATTTCCAACTGCAAACAAAATTCCAGAGGGGCAGTAGTGTATTACTTCCCTGCTAGCTGCTGCCTCTGCACTATCAGAGTATAATTGTGGTAACCCTGTGCACGAGTGACAGTGATAAAGCTCTGATTAGTTATGTTGTAATTATCATGTAATGCTATAAAGTAATTAATTTGTTAGGTCCTTTGAATCTTTCAAACGGGAAGAAAATACAATCAATATGTTTCCTTTAAGCCTTTAATGTATAAGCTTTGCCTTTTAGATATCTGAGGCCAAAACTAAGAAAACCTGAAATTCTGGATTCAGGAAGAAAACAATAGAAGAAATGTATACTGTATTCTCTTCAAAACCAGTGCAAGAACAGTGAAGGTCTTTGTAGAGAGGTTTTCATTTGCATTTATGAGAACATGATGCATATATAGCAAAGATTAAATTCATATAAGCTACAGAATCCAGAGCTACCTCTGCAATATGTTAAAATATACGACAAACGTATGTTGCATCACAACAGAGGATGAACCTTAGAAAGTAAATAAAAAAATAAATTAAAAATTAGTTTTAGATGAACCTTGGAAGCTTATATCTTTAGGAGATAGTTAAAAAATCACCAGGTCTTAGAGAAACTGAAGGCCACCTAGCCTCTCCCTTTGTCTGTGTCCTAGTCTAAGTGTCTAAACATAGCCCTTATGAAGAAGTTCCATAATCTCAGCTCCTGCCACTGCACTGGTAAGGTCCTGAAAGAGTATTCTGCCAGTCTTTGTCACTGCACTCTCACCAGAAAGGCTCAATTCTGTTTGAAAGTGTCCAGAAAATAGCAAAAAGGATGGTTGCAGAAGTTCTAGAAATGACTGAGAGTAAAAGATAAAGAGCTCTGAAGTTCTGATAAATTTGTAACAAAAATCCTTACGTATGGGAAATATTTCTGCAGGAAAAACTCTTCCTCATTCCTGCCTATGTGCAGAAAAAGAAGTTATATAAATAGCAGCAAAATAAAAGTAGATTAGACATGAGAAGTTGGTGGGGTTTGGTGGTATTTGGGGGGTTTTTGTTTGTTTGTTTGGTTGGTTTTTTGTGGTTTTGGGGGGTTTTTTGTTTGGTTTGGTTTTGGTTTGGTTTTTTTGGTAGGGAAGATTATTAAACAGTGCAACACATTTAGGAGATGTGTGGTATCTTCAAATATAACAGATTTTCAAATGTAAACTTGCCAACAACAGTTGCTTAGTTGTACTCTTGCTGTAGTTCTGTTGCTCTAAAGACATAAGATTTGTGGAATGAAGTCATATATTTTATTAGTTCAACTGACACAGCTGGAAGATGGACAGAAGCTTTCAGGCATATCATCCTTCTTAGGATCTAAAGGAGCATCTGATCTCAGGAGCTTATGTGCCTTAAAGTCTCTGTAGTTTCTTCCAGCTGTTTAGCTAATTTAATGACTATAAGAGAGTGGCTTAACTCTGGTAAATTCCATTTTAGATTTGGGCAACCTCTTGAGGACCTTTTTAGCTCAATTTTTTAGCATTTTCTGATCTGTTTAATAAATCTAAATTAAGCATTGTGCTACATCCTGACAGATTAGGAGACTGTGAATCTTCATCTAGATGTGCATGATGGATGAATAATTGTTTTCAGGGAAGACCCTTTGATGTGCAATGGGTTGTATTCTTGTTTTACAAGAAGGATTGTGATATTTCTGGAAAATTTTGTGCATCAGTTTTCAAAGATGTTTGGGTGAATGAATATTGAAATCTAAATAATTCAAAAGCTTTTTATGGCTCCGGTCACTCAGGGTTTGACTTCCAAAATAATTTTTAAAATTACTTTTCTGCTACTTTCTCTGACTTAATTATGGCATTTTTAACTTAGCAGCTTATGAACTAAGTGTAATGATTTTAAAGACAGATTTGCCTCATTTCTAAAAGTCTTTCAGTTTGAAAAAGAGCTACAGAAAATACACAAAACAAGCTTTAAAGGCACATCTTATAAAGTGCTTTTATAAGTGCATCATCTGCTACATGCTGCTTTTGATCATCATAAAAAATGTAACATTTAATGCAGCAAAAATTACTTATATTAACTTAATTCAAATCACAGTTACCCAGAAAGTTGTTACAGATTCTCTGCAGATGCAATAGATCTATTAAATCCAGTAAAATATTTTATAAAGTTATATTTGTACAGTCTACAAGATTCTGTGTTGTAGCAATTTATTTAAGCATCATGCTATGACAAGAAAACAAAGTTTTACAGGTATAGATGTGTATTGCTGTAGACTAGAGCCAATGGTTTGAAAGAGAAATTAAGAAAGTTGTATGAGTAGTTAGTGAAGATTAACCAGCAGAGAAGTAAGGTGCTTTATATATTGGATTATTTTCCACATTACAGTCTGTGGAAAGTTATTCTTTATGTATCAAGAATCTCTGTATGTGTACTTTCATTTCCACTCTAAAAGAAAACACACGGTTCTTGCACTGAACTGCATATTCAGATATTCTGTGTTAAACAGAGGACACAAACATTTCCTTAATTCCACAAAGTCAATTGTCTTCCTCTTAAAGCATTTCCTAAGTCATTTCTGTCTCACTAACTTGTCTTTCCAAATTCAGTTTGCCTTGCAGTGTGGAAGAATCATCACATGCGGACCGTTACCAACTATTTCATAGTGAATCTTTCTCTGGCTGACATTCTGGTCACAATTACTTGTCTTCCAGCAACTTTAGTTGTGGACATCACAGAAACGTGGTTCTTTGGACAGACCCTCTGTAAAGTGATTCCCTACTTACAGGTATTATTTTTCTGTTGGTATACACAATACCCATGTTATGAAAACCAGAAATGACAACAACATTTTCCTGATACTTCTAATCCAATGAAAGTCTATACCTGATACTGAGTAGATATCTCTGAGTACATGCTGAGGCCTAAAACACTGTTCCACTTGGGAATATGATTATGCATAATAAAGACTGATTTTCATCTATCAGATTGTTGGACTTTGGCAATACATTTTTTGGGACGTTTTCTGGATGCTCTTTACTTTTTGTTATCATTTTTAATGATTCAGAAGGGATGCAAAGCAAAAAAAAAAAAAAAAAAGGCTGTAAATAGAAAGAAAGTAATTAATATTCTCTCTGTGTGGATCTGAACAGCTACACAAGTGTCCAGGACAGAATCCAACTTCTGAAGTCAGTATGGGCTTTTTTTGTGTTTACCAATTTTTGTCAAAATATCCAGGTTCACTGGAAGTTGATCAGATTGTCTGCCTTAAGCAATAACTGCTTCTACTCATTTACCCCTGGACTTAACTAGTTTTGAAATCATTTGCATCAAAATGATTGACAGATGTGTTTTCTAAGAATAGGCGTATGGATGAACTGACTGAGCAGACTAGAATAACAAGTGCTTGGCCTTGTAGTTATTAAAATTCAGAAGAATTAAGCAGTACTCAGAGTGTATGCACATCACCAGCTCTGTGCCTCCAGCACAATTTATATTTGCAGAAGATACCTCTATGGCCAAAGAGCCACGTTGTCAAAGGCAAAGTTCTCCAGCAGCTACGACCTCTACTTGATACAATAAAAATCAACTTTTTTTTTTTTTTTTCAAAAACTCCATTCAAGTGAAAGAAAATCTAAAGAGTGAGTGATCACCTAGCATACAAATTGAAAGAACAAAACTGAAGTGATAGGTCATTTCCTTTACTGAATAAAAGGTAAAATATCTTAGTCCACCTTAATCTGATTCTTGTCAAGGATTTTTTAATAAGATAATGAATTTCATTGTTCTCATACAAATAAAAAGCAAAATGGCAGCTCCAGTGTGCTAATATAACATAGAAACCAAAAAATAAATCTTTCTACAAAGAAAAAATAAAATTCACTGTCTGATGTTTTAAAAGCTTTTTTTCAGATAAAGTTTTATAAATTCCCAGTTGATTAAATTTTCTATTTCAAAATTTGATTTTGCAAAACCTATTCAGTTTTGTTAGCATCTTAAAGTGTGAATTGTCATGCAGATTCTAGAAGGAGTACAGCAGATGAGGATATCTGTTGTAATTCTGTAAAAGGTGATTTTAAAAGGAATCTTTCTTTCTGTGAATCAATTTAACAGTTTCAGATAAAGAACTAACTATGTTGAAAATATAAATAATTTTTAAAACTCCGGGGGAAGAGTACGATTGATTTTTGAAACTCTGAGCAAAAGCCCTACATTTACATTTACAAAATATTCCTTTTTCTTTAGACAGTTTCAGTCTCTGTGTCTGTCCTAACACTCAGCTGCATTGCTTTGGATCGATGGTATGCAATTTGTCACCCTTTGATGTTTAAAAGCACAGCCAAGAGAGCAAGGAACAGCATTGTAATTATCTGGATTCTGTCCTGCATCATAATGATTCCTCAGGCTATTGTTATGGAGTGCAGCAGTGTGTTCCCAGGATTAGCCAATAAAACCACCTTGTTCACAGTGTGTGATGAGCACTGGGGAGGTGAGTCTGTCATTGACCGTACGAGCTGAGCTTGCACTGCTATTAACTAATCAAAATATCAGGAGATGTTCATATGAAGTCAAGTTGTATAAATATAACACAAAATGTTCTTGATTATATAAGGTTTCCCGGAACTATAATTTTTCGCTGTGAAATTTCTGTGAATTTCTACTGTGTTGTTGAGGCTTAAAGTATATTTTAAATGAAGTTTAAATGAATGAGGCTGACTAGTGTCTTGACCACGTTAATGCTTCCCAGAGGGTAGAAATGTTCCCACCCTTCAATGCTTATGCTTATATAATTCTGTGACTGATGGACGTTGCACGTTTAGAAAGAATTCAGTATTCAGCCTTAAGAAGTAACTATGTAAGAACAGATTTTTTGTTTATCTGATATTTTGCTAATTGCTGACATTTGACTAGTGTTTATACATATCTCCTGGAAGTTCAATCCAAATTACGTGTCACTGCAGAATTTACAGAGATGTCATCATTATAAGGGAGTGAGTTAACCTAAAATTTGAAAATTTTCATGGACAAAATAATTTAAATAACTTTGTGAAAGTAATCAGTTACAAATCAGTCTACACAAGAAGTGTAACTCTGCCCTTCCAGATCAGCTTTGAATCTAACATGTTCTGTATCTGAACGAAGATGTAAGAAGCTGTAAGGACTGCCAGGGAGCAGCTACTTCTATTTTGTCTTCATTCACAGCAAGTGGTGTGAGCCACCCACCCAGATGGTTAGGGCTGGACTCTGGTGGGCCTTGGCAGACCTCCAAGGCTCACAGAGTGCCTGAGTTACATGCTGTGGCTCTGACACTGCATACAGTGGCCATCAGTAATGCCATTATTCACACACAGGAAAATAAAGCCAAGTTTGCCAAAACATATAACTAAAAGGTGCCTGTTTAATAGCCTTGAGTCTGGCTAAAACACAATCAGATATTCTCCCAGAGGTGTCTCTGTAGAAGACGACTCCAGTCCTGTGAACAATTATGATAAAATATGACTGGATCACCTGTACTTAATTATCATGATGAATTAGTTTAAACAGCCTGAACTGCTGAGGGCTCTTCCATGTGCTGTTCTGGAAGTTCCTTCCCTGCTAACAGCTTTCACAGAGCCACCAGAGGATTAATGAGAAGACAATGAGTATCACAATTCCCCGTTCTTTATCTCCTTCATTCCAGTTAGTCCTCTGGGACAAGGCAAGGGGGCAGAGGTGGCCACTAGCTCACTGATACCCATTGCTGACAAAGGTGTGCTCTAGGTTTGTAGCTGAGAGGGAGCCTCTGTCAAGCTATATTGTGCTTAGTGTTTCATTGGAGAGGACAAATCTGCTCTTTACTTCTAGTGTTCTTTCTTCATCTGTGAAAAATTTTGTATCCCCTTCTGCTGCAGGACACTGCAGTAGTTATGTGACTATTTTCTTTCACAGCACTCATTCCAAGTACAATTTTTGTCCACTCATATTGGTGCAAACCCAATTATTCATGCCTTCATCTCTTCAGGGTTTACTCTTCAGCAAAGATTCTTTTAATCTCAGCCTAGGAAATGATGTGGTTAATTAATTAGGAAGTCAAGAGAGCATTTCATTGGGGAATGTAATCCCAGAATTTCCAGATCTGTATAGGCCACTTTTTGATTCCCAATGAGAAAGTGTTGCTTTTGAACTACAGAGTCTGTAGTAGGCTTAGAACTATTTTAAAGAGTGCTTCTTATTTGGTTGTGCTGAAGTAGTTGCAGCCTGAGGTGAAGCACCTACTACACAAAAATAACCCCGACAAGAAACAACCAGCCCAAACTCCTGTGTGCTTGCAATAATCTACTCCTATGGAGTACACTTACCTAAATTTAAATCTACTGGTCTTCAGGTTATGATGTGAGCCTTCACTTGGATGTTTGGAGAGATAGAGGCGATTATAATAAAGGCAAGTACTCATGTATAGAATCGATTTTTTTGTGTCTGGCTTCAGAAAGGGAGTGTAAACACTCCAATCTTTTAAAAATTATTATTTATATTTAACACGAAAATAATAATTTTATATTTAAAAGTTTTCTGAAATAGGAAGCTTTTCACTCCACTAAAAGATAACAATCCTATTTTTATCTTGCTGCCTTTTTAATGAATAATTCTTCTAATGGCAATGCATCATCATTCCTAGTTATTCTGCTGGTGCATTTCAGATATCCTTAAAAAAATCTCCATGATCATGATAATAGCTTATCATAGTAACTTGAAAGAATAATCTTTAAATGCATTAAATTACAAGCAGATTTCTCAAAATTGTGGAATTGTTTAGTAAAAGTAGAGTTAACCATATTTTATCAATGAGGATTTAACACACACACGCACACACATACATATATATATATATATGTTAGGTCAAAGCATGGAATATGCAGTTTTTCTACTGAAAAATAGGGTTTGAAATCACAAAGGCCCCCAAAAAAGAAGAACAAAAGAAAAGGGTAACAAGGCAGTGGTTTGAAAAGAGTGGTGAGTTTTAAAGCTGGAAAAAGAAATAAAAAGCTAATATTTGCAAAGAAAATAGTTACATTTTTGTTGGATTTTGTTTTACCTTTTTTGACTAGCAAATATAGAGAATCAAAGAAAGAGCTAACTAGGAGGATGTTGAAGGAGAAAGAAATTCATACTGCTACAAATAAACCTATATTTGCAAAGAGAAAGTGGAGATGTAGATGTTGCACACACTCAAGAGACCCTGAGAAAGTCCTATAGGAGAGTCAATTTAGAGAAAGGGATTGTATTTGGGTGTTTATTGCTTTGTTTAGAACTGCATAAAATTAATGCTGTCTAAAATCACAGTACATCTGATAAAACCTTTGCAGAATATCCTGTACACCGTATGTTCCGAGGATGTTAAACTGTGAATGTTAAAGATTGGGACTGCAAAAAGAGGATGCTTAATAACACTTTCCAAAGTGTTTTGGAAGTCTGTTGTAATTCTGGGACCTCAGGGCCGTTGAAACATGAGGTGCTATGGAAGAGCAACAGGAAGCCATGTCCCAGAAGATGTCAGAGATGCCAAAGCAGGAGACAACACTGTACCCTACACAGACTTAGGACCAGCTGCTGGAGACCATAAAAGTCTGATGAGTGTCTGGAGGGAAGGTCTGATCAGTACTATGACACTTGGGCTCTTTAATGGGTGAACTAATAGTCGCCACCCTGACTAATAAGATTTGAGCATGTTGTTGGAAAGCTGCCAGTGACCGCAAATGGAGCAATAGTTCAGCCTAAAACAGGGCTCAATTTCTTTATAATTGCTTCTGGCATTCCTGAATGTAAAATTCATTTCCAATTCTAGGCTGAGGGTTTTTCATCTTGAGTACTGTCTAATAACAATATTTTATTTGGGAACGAAGAAGGATCCAACATGTGACCTATGCAGGCTCACTTAAGGAGCCAGAGTTGGCCACAGTTCTATAATAGACTGTAATTGTTGGGCTGAATTTGATGATAAAGTGCCAAAATAAAAGAAATGTATATTAAAACGAGTTCACCATGTGTCCAAGTCAGCTAAATACATTGTCTTAAAGCTGTTCAAGAAGAGAGTGTTAGCCAAAGTGCATTAGCCAAGCCCTTTGCAAATGATAAAAAGAATATGGAGATAATCCTTTCCCAAAACTGCATGGTTGAATGGAAACAAAGGGAAGACTTTGTGTTCCATTTCCTCTTAGACTACTCATACAATAGTACAAAACCACATTGTCTTAATTCTGGAAAACAAATAGCTGAAAATTGCAGTACGACAAGAATTTTTATACATCCTGTTTATCAAAGTATGCAGAATCTAATGAAAAACGCATGAGATATAATGCAGAAGGAAGTCAGAATATTTCTAATACTAAAATTATGCTGGGTGTTATTGTAAGTTGATAACTCAAGCATAATATATAAGGTTTCAAGATGCAGTTTTAGTATTAGATAACAATAAGTACTCTGACATAGAAACTTAGTTTGGAAGCACTGCATTATGTGGTTAATTTTTTTGTGCTATGGGCACTCACTTTCTAACACCCCTAATTACCGAGCTTTATTTTACAAACATACACTTTTAGTTGCATTGTTTCTCTATGTTGGTAACTCCAAAACCTCTCTTCCTGAGACTAGGGAATCTGGGAACTCTACTGATGCTCAACAAATTTGATAGTCCTGTTTTTCCCTATTCTTAAGAAAGCTGTCAGGAGTACCAATTTTTTTAAGCACTATGGATGGCTAAAGGGACTATTTATTTTGCTAGACATATCAAAACCTTTTGAGTCTATTTATTTCCATTTGATTACATATGTAAATATATACACGTATGTATATATGTATTTACACAAATATAGCAAAATTTTGGCAAAAATCCAGTTCCAATCTACCAGTTTCAGGCTGGGAATGGAAGCCCATGTAGAGAGAGAAGCTTTAAAATTTTTTAAAATGTGTATAAGCTCTGCAGTAGAGGGATGAAAGCTTATTTTACCGTACTGATTCTTTATCAGGTGGGGTAATTACAGTGTACGAATGAAGCTGAGTAGGAATGCTGATCTGAACCCAGTCCAGCCCCTATGACTACCTCCTTGCTTTATGTTTTATTCTCTCTTTTCAATAGAATAGCAGCCAGAGACATGAGAGTCATTGTTTTATTCTTAAAGAGGTGGTTATTCCAGCTAAGAACAGTCTCCCCCTGTCCTGAAGTCCATTATGTGACCACAGAAGGCAAGGACACTTTTCTTCTGCTCAGCAGTAAGAGTTTCAGCCACCCAGTCAGGCAGGACCAGAGACTGATTGATGTTTGCATTCAAGGAGCCTGGAACTCACTTGATAAATGAATACTATCCTTAGCCAGCCCTCCTCCTTGCTGATGTGATTGTCAAACAGCTTTAAAGCTCTTCTTTGGCTTGAGAAGCTAAACAGAGTCATGCTTCTTAGGGAGAAGTTTTGCAAAGGGCTTTGCCCTGGGTGGAGGAGGGACAGGTTTCCTTTGATGTTTAGCAGCTGGTACTTACCAGGTGGCTAAACTTCAAAGGCAAGTGTTAGGATCTTCCTCCAACCTGGTCCTCAGTTCTTTGTAGATAGCTAGGCTCATTTAATGTTTTACTTTACTTGGAATGCTAAATTGGAAGTCATAAACTCCAGATGGCCTTTTAAATATGTACCGTCCCTCTACCTGAAAGGGGCCCCGGCTGCCGGCAGAGCATTGATGAGGCAGGTGGCACCTCCTCCTGAGCAGAAAGAATGTACTTTCAGTTCTGACCTCCCGTGATCCCAGTAAGTCACCTTACTCCAGTTTCTCCCTAATCCCTCCACCTGTGAAACATGCATGTCAGTACTTCCCTGGCTAGCAGGATGGCTGTGAGGCTGCATTTTCTGGAGTGCAAAAGCAAGTTTGAGATCATCAATCAACATATAATCTCAGGTTAATGCCAAAACCTGCCCCAAATGACAAACCTTCCCCAGGGACATCGACAAGAGTTAGTAGCTGCTGTTGGTAAACAGGTTTGCTACATGATCCTAGAGCAAGTAAGAAATCAAATACCACTCATCTGAATTTTTCAAACCCTGATCTGTCAAAACTATCAAATGCCAGTGGCAGCACCTCCACCTTTTACCTTTTTCATTACCTTGCTGGGAACGAAGATTGGCTGGATTTTTCTGTAGCATGTTTCTGTCTCCTTGATACTGAAGGTTTTCTGACTGGTGAACCAGCTGGCAATGTCAGGTCCAATGACAAGTGTGAGATTATTTAAGCCTGCATTGAGAGTGAATTTACATTATGGTGTTCTCCTCCCTGCTGTGAGAGTTATGGGGCAAGTCTTTGTATACCTTTGTCTGAACAAGCTCTGAGATTCTCCTGACCTGCTCTTCTTTGATAGGGTCCACAGTCTCAGTCACTTTAACAGGCAGAAAATAATTTTGATGCACCAAAGTTTTGATCTCGTGCAACATTTTATTTTATTTTATTTTGTTTTGTTTTATTTTATTTTATTTTATTTTAATTAAAACAACAATCAGTACAGAATTTCACTTGCGGATTTTATCCTGAAACATTTGGAAATTCTGGAAATTAACATAAACTTTCCTTCTTTGCTCTATCCAAGATGAAATGCTTAGGAATACCTTGCAATTTAACTATTCATGGGGTGCAGTTTCTCTTTTGCTATGTGTTGTTACTCTCCAAAATCTCTGAGACCATCCATTGATGTTAAGTTGTAATTAATACCAACAATTGGTAATAGCAGACTACATTCAGCCTTGCAAAACAGCAGACAAGTTTTCAGGCACTGCACATTCTGGTATGGAGCTACTGATGGAGCTTAAGATGCAACATTCTTAACACTCACAGCACTTTTAAGATGTTTTCTCCAAGCAAGTAACATTCATAAGTTGTCTTTTGTAAAGAGATACATGGGAAACTTGAACAAAACAGCACCAAACTCATTATTGTTAAAGCTGAGTCAAAAACCATCTTGGAAATTTCCTAGGTTTAAAGCATTCTAACGTATTGATTCTATTTTTAAAATTTAATCATAATAATAAATTACTGAGTTTTAATCACATATATTCTGCCACCAAAGAGTGATTTATGAAATGTCTGTCTCTCCTCCCATAAGTGTCCTGTGCCCTGTAGTTTGCTGTTGCAGTCTTTACAGGTGAGGGACTGTGCAGTTTACTCAGGGATACCTAGTAGCCTTTGCAGAATTAAAACTAAAGTGAGTTACACAACCTTTCAACATGTCAAGGTTGAGGTAGGTTGGATGATTGCTTACCTATTTTTAGATAACAAATTTTTTTGCTTTTAGATAACATTTCCTTTTAAGATAACAAAATTAATCCATTGCTGTTACAACAAAAAGTAAAGCTTCTTAAGACTCCATACATAAAGTAATAATATGATAAGAAATCAGTAATGTGGTATAGGAGATCCTTGAGATAAAAAGTATGTTTCTAATAGAATGTATCTAGAATTGATTAAAAAAGAAATCTTGATCATAATATTATTTGGTACATCTTCCTATTATGTTGAAAAATACACGCATATCTATATGAATAATTTTTCTTAAGGTGATTTTTAAATGTATGTCTATTTATTAAATGTGCCTTTTCTATTTGAATTCTCTTTCCAGCTGAGGTTTACCCCAAAATGTACCACACGTGCTTTTTTCTGGTGACATACATGGCACCACTGTGTCTTATGGTGTTGGCCTATTTGCAAATATTCCGAAAGCTGTGGTGTCGCCAGGTAAGTCACTTAGCACTGGCTCTGTTTGCTTGCTCTTGCAACTTTGTGCAGATTCCCATGTACAAGCTCTTTCTCTATAAACTCCACATTGTCACTTAAGACTTTGATTTTTACATCCAGGCTGGTATACAGTCACCTTGGATAGGCACTGAGACTTATTGAAAAATGAAGGCAGTCAGAAAGTAAACTGATTTTTCATGTCAGTGAAGGGCTTTCTCTTAGAAAGAAAGCAAAAGGCAACAGAAAAATTGATTATAGGTAGAAGAAAGATCTCCCTCACTGTATCTGAAATGATTACCAAAATAACTTAGGTGACCTTATTTATACTGCTAAAATCTCCGGTAGCAATCAAAATTTAAGATTGACCTTCTCATTTTGTTAGTTTTGTTTTTCTTACTCAGGTTGATGGCAGGTCCAATCTGAATTAAATGTAAGCTAGAAAGTTCAACTATCAGTACTGGGAGACTGGAATTGTCTGACGTGAACCTGGCTGTTCTCAATAACACTTGATGTGAACTGGTGACAAATAATTGACACAATTTCTAATATGAACATCTGGTTTTTTTAAGCTTCAAATAAAAGTTACAGGAAAGAAAAAAAAATGCTGAACAAAACAAGCAAAAAACCCCACCAAGCAGACAAACAGAGAACATTTGAATTTAAGTGGCATAAAAGGTGTAATTTTTTTCAGGAATCTTTAAAAAAATACTTTGTGTGTGTGAACTGTAATTTGTCATGCACCAGCCTATGGTGCTCTCTTCTGTCTTCTGCTTTGTCCAGGATTTATCTATAGCTGTAGTCCACCACCAGCTGCTCTGTCATTCTGTAAAGGATAATAAACTCATTCTGTTGAAGAAATAATGCAAGATATTCCCTCTCGAGTGGCTCTAACAATGGTTCATATTTCCATCAAACTATGGACATGAATCACTTCTCTCTCACCAGCATATTTGATACCATCCAATATTGAGGCTGTCCTCAGCAGAGGATAATACCTGTCCCAGGAATATTTTTCATGCAGTTCAAATTTATTCATCAGAGAAGTCACAAATAGACTTTAGGTTTCTAAATATACATATGATGAAATTAAAAATAAAATCTTATACTGACAGAATATATCTCTCGCAAGTAACTTATATACAGGAAATACCAAATCCACTTTCAGGCTTTTTGTTATCGTCCATAAGTCATAACAGCTTTTATTGTCACTTCTAATCTGATTAGGTTAAACCAGAATTGCTGTTTATCATGCTCATGAGCTTTAAATTATTATTTTTGCTTTTAATTTCTTAGTTTGATAAGATTAAATAACAACATAGCTTGGAGATAAAATTTAACCCTTACTGTTTGAGGGGACTCTTCTCCAGAACAGAGGATTTCTTGATTAGTTTTAAGTTCAATCTAAACATAGTTCCAATATTCTCTGCCTTCTGAATCTGTCCTGTATCACCCAATGACTTTATCACCATAATCCTTCTCAACCTTCTATTCTATACCTTCTTTACAATCCGCCTACCCTCTCAAGCTCTCCATTAACTACCTTCATACAAAGCAGTTGTTCTAAACCTACACATAGTTGAAATTGCTGGCTCAGATGCAGAGCAGAAGTTGAATGCCTGGAAACCAACCCTTTTTTTGGGGTTCCCCCTCCCCCCACTCCTCAGTTGTTTTAGCTGATCTATTTGTTCTTCACAATGTTTCCTCTCCCTATTCACCTTGCATGCTGACAAGGTTAGGATGATTCTTTATTTTTCAGTGGCAAAAAGAGAAATTTTACGACAGGTTTAGTGCTTTTAGTGGTGCCAAATTACAGCTGTCTCTCTGCCTGGCATAGATGATAGTGCTATGTATAAGAGGCTGCACTAAGTGAAATTAAAACCACTGCACATCTATTATCAACTGTGACTTGGCTGCAGGCATCAGGCACTTTTCTAAGTGCAGCAGGTGTGCTGTAATCAATCACGTAGCACAAATGAATGCAGTGCTCTAAATGTATTCTTTGGTAACAGTTTCAATTTTAAAAAATCATGCTGTTTACCAGAAATTCAGTTAAATGTGGCGATCTCGTTGCAAGGTACAATGAGCCTTTCAGATCTACGTGATAGAAAAAACACAACAAACAGTAGAAGTTTTCTATGCCCTACATTTTTTCTAAAGGTTCTTTTTTGGAATGTAATATGTTGTACATGCAAATTTTCAGGTGGAAAATAGCAGATAGATTTACAAGTTATTGTTCCTATACTTTGTGTAATAGCTCTTAAATTTTATGACTGTATAAATCAAGCAGATCTTTGAATTAATGATTCACTTTTATAAAGACAAGAATAATCATGCAAAAATACTAGAAATTTTGAGTAATTTATTGTAATTATTAGCAAGGAAGTAGTGATTTAGAAGTCTATGTTCTTGTGTGTATTTTAAGTAGATTAAAACCAGCTTCTGAACAAATAAAACTGAATGGACTTATGATTAATGTGTTGATACACAATTTGTAATAACAAGGTCCAAGTATCCTTCAATTTTCTGATGTCCAAATGCATTGACACTAAAGCCTATTTGTATTAATAATTAGGAACTCCATCCATTTTCTTTTTGGTAGTTGAAATATACCCTTCCAATTTCTGCAGGTTGATACTACATTTGAGATATTTTCTTTGGTTATAAGCCCCTTGAAAACTATCTGAGGAGATAGAGAAAAGTTGCATAAGAAAGTAACTCTAAATTTTAGCACTTGTTTATTCACAGCTAATAGGCTTTTCATAAAACATTGGAATTGCACAAATGCTTCAAAATTATCTCTATGACTGATTCCTTACCAACAAGAAAATACATGTTTTAAACTCCCATGTGCACGCTTGTGTGTACTTGTACATACATGATCATAGAATCATAGAAACATTTGTTTTGAAAAAGGCCCTTAAGGTCACTGAATCCAATCACAGACCTAACACTGCCAAGTCTACCACTAAACCATGTCCTAAGTGCCGCATCTGCTTATCTTTTAAATATCTCCAGGAATGGTGACTCAACCACTTGCCTGGGCAGCCTGTTCCAAGGCTTGACAACCCTTCTGTGAAGAAATTTTTCCTTACATCCAACATAAGCCTCCCCTGGCTTAACTTGAGGCCACTTCCTCTCATTCTATCACTCTGCTACACGCCACAGTCAAGTAGGGTAAATACCTTTGCATAGGACAGACGTGCATTTGTGAAGCTGGTAAGGGCTGATTTCAACTGTGTGACTGGGAACCCACAGAAGAAGTGCAAGCGGCTGAGTTGTTTCAAATATATGGATGCATTAGTAAATCTAAATGTTAAAACTCATCCCCAATTTTGCTTCATAGATTTCCTGCTCGTTACATGGCAACTTTGCCAAAATCTTCCAATGGTTGTAAAACATGTTTGGTGGTACACATGAATGCTGAACTAAGGGCTTGTCTGTGCAAGGAAGATATTCACACACAACCCCTCTCTCCCCCCTCCACTGGCAACAAATAAATAAATAGACCAAACCCAAAAAACAACTAAAAAACCCACACAACCCCACAAAACCCCAAGAAAGTACCTTCTCTAGAACAATTCATTTCTAGAACAATTTCTAGAACACAGAATTGTTTTTAGCATGCTTTTTAGCTTACTTTTATCTTTCTTAAATAAGTATTAAAAAATTCATCATTTTCTGGTCAGTTTGTCTGGATAAGCCCTATTTAAAAAAAAAAAAAAAAAAAAAAAAAGTTATAATAGGCAGTGTGAACATTCCTGATACTTTTGAACTTCAAATATTTCACATGAGATTAGTCACCCTACACACAATTGTACTACACATAAATAAAATGATTTTTCTAGCCAAACGGTTTTCACAATGTATGGCATTGAAAATATTATAAATGTAATTGTAATAGAGTTTTCTGAGAAAGTCATTGACATCTGTATTCTTTCACATTTTGCTTTAGGCAGGAAGTAATTTAGAACTGAAGCAAAAATGTTTTACTTGGCTTGTCTTATGTAAGGGCACAGAAAACAAAAACTTTTTTTTTTTAATAGTGTGGTCCTACATATACTCATGGCAACATGTCTGTGACTAATCTAATTCCTCCTGTGTCTTGATTCTTCCTTTTCCATGATTTCCCTCAGTTTTGAAGAACTTTGCAGAGAGATCCACACCTCAGCCGTGATTGTTTCTTTAACTACTTCACTGTCATCTAGATTGCATGTATGGAAGTTTTATGGCACTTAAGGCTATGCAGGCTTTAAATCCTTGCTTTCCAGTACTGAAAAACTGTTTAGTATTTTATATTAGCAGCATATTAATGGAAAAACCCACTGTGCTATACAACAAAACATTTAATGTAGAACTTTATAGGAACATAATTGCAGCACTAGGGGGTGTAATTTTGATAGCCTGAAGACACAAGCAAGGCAAGGTATGTGAGAAGTAAAGAAAATTTGAGGACATCAGTTGATATCTGTGTAAAAACTACAATTTTTTGTGCAGTCCCTCTAGTATGTCTGAAATTCAGTTTGTTTCCTGCAGCTACATAAATTAATTTAATTTGAAAATCCGTTTTATCCCTGTGAGCTTATAGTGTGTATGTCAAAATGTTTATTTTTCTTGTTGTATCTACAGACAAAATCAGTTTTTAAAAATGTTTTTCAAAATGCCCCTTATTTTGTCTGCCTTAGATCCCAGGAACTTCTTCAGTTGTTCAGAAGAAATGGAAGCCTCAGCAGCCCTCAGCACAGCCCCGAGGGCTGGGACAATCAACAAAGTCAAAGATTAGTGCTGTGGCAGCTGAAATAAAACAGATTCGTGCAAGAAGGAAAACAGCACGTATGCTAATGGTTGTCCTTCTTGTTTTTGCACTTTGCTATCTACCAATTAGCATCCTCAATGTCTTGAAAAGGTAAAGCTTTTCCCAAAATACAAACACTTAGTAAAGCTTTCTATCTAAAATGATCCTCTGTTACAAGATTCCTTTTATTCTAGCAGATACTTTTGAAGGATAAGCTTGCTTATTGCATGATCAAGAAATGGAAAATAAGCATACAATTGCAAGAAAATATTATATATAATATAGATATAACCTATCCGTAGTATTTAAACTAGAGGCCAGATTGTAGAACCCTTATTAACAAGACCTTCCTCATGAAAATGATCTAACCTATCTCCTCATTAAACCTCATTATTTACATGGGATTAGAGCTTGTTTGTTGCAAATGCCCCCATGGAAGTGGAGTCACCTAAATCACCAGCTGAAGGTTAGCCGCAGAGTGTAGTGTTACAGCTTGGCTCTGAGGACTGAGAAATTCTGAGCTCAAACTCATGTACAGTTTTCAGACCCGAATCTAACCCTTCAGTTGGTCCTATGAAGCTGTATTTAAAATTGTTATCTTTTTCTCTCTGTATGTTTTGTATGTAATTATGTACACTCTTGGGTTTTGTACAGTGCCTGACAGACTGAGGTTTTGGTAAAGTTACACCTCATGAGCCCTCTGGAATACCGTTAAGTAATGGCACACAGCAGAAGATTTGAATATCCTAAAAAATAACGAGCGTGTTATTGGTGCTTTTTTAATTGGAGTGTTGGAGCATTTTAGTTTTTAAAGGATAGTTTCAAGGCTTAAGTGCAACCCACTCAATTCTGGCCCTTCCCTAAGGCCTAATTTAAATACTTTTCATTCTTAAATCCCTTCATAGAAAATGCAGAGAGAAAACTGTTTCCAGAGGATGGTTCAGGCCACCTACAACCTGAAACCGAGATACACATGCTGCCTCAACAACAATATCAGAGTAGGCCCAGAGTTAGATTTTCATTTAAATGGCAGAAGTAATGTGTAAAGAGTCTGTGAAATGCAGATTTCCCTGGAGGATAGAAGCTGCTATGGTAGCCTCAGGTTTGGGGCCAGTTCAATGCCTTTTTGATTCCGGAGATATTTGGAGAGTAGCCTAGAGAGTGTGTTGGAGAGTGGGCCTAGAGCCAGGAAGCTCAGTGACATGAGTACATCAGGAACAATTTTCCTGTCTTTTCCTGGCTTATCTGATACCAGATGACTTTAGTCCCTTGGCAGAAAAGTTGTGCATCTTCACCATAGTAAAGTCTCCATTGTGCCAAACCACCAAGACAGGAGGCAGAGGTTTGGGGAGAGGTTTTCATTTTTCTCATGTAAGAGAGCACTGCTGAACAGTCTTTCTGTGATACTGCAAATAGGACATCTGAGATAAAATTGGGCTAGAAGTTGTAAAATCTTTTTAAATTAATCCTAATTTTGCCATCTTTCAGGTTTGCTTTTCTCTTTCTGTAGGGTTTTTGGGATGTTTAATCATGCTGATGACAGAGAAACTGTATATGCCTGGTTCACATTCTCACACTGGCTTGTATATGCAAACAGTGCAGCCAATCCTATTATTTATAACTTCCTCAGTGGTAAGTTACAGTTACCTAGAATTCAAGTTTAATGTATAATTTGAATGTAATGAGGCATAGCAAAAATTGATGGCCATGTAACTTCAGCTCAGCTCCGCCAGTGAATGCTAGATCCTCTTCCTAAAAGAAGTTGCCTGAAGTATCCCATTACCTCCAGGCTGTCTACCAATAAGTAACCTAGAGGGTGCCAGGGCCTGAGTCCAAGTGCTAGAACGTGACTGTCAATGACATTAATGTGGTAGAGAAGT
Organism: Hirundo rustica; assembly: GCF_015227805.2. Lineage (NCBI taxonomy): Eukaryota > Metazoa > Chordata > Aves > Passeriformes > Hirundinidae > Hirundo > Hirundo rustica. The sequence goes on along the minus strand of NC_053452.1, from coordinate 92,079,134 downwards.
TCCTGGCTTGACTTTGATCTGAAACAAGTACCATTCCTCTAAACACTTCCTGAATGCTCTCTGGCATGTAGCACCGTCCGGGGGCTGTCCTCAGGTGGCATGTTATATTCAAGTATTGGGATTTGGAGGCAGTGAGTCTTCAGCAGTACTTACGTGACCAGACTGTGCCAAATAGGGTCAACTTCAAAGAACCAGCCAGGATGCTGTTTACTTACTAGTTTAGATTTGCCTTAGTTTGTATATGTGTCATTTGGCTTGGAGAGCAGAATCAGGACCTGAACTGGTAGTATTGCAGCTAAATACAGGGAGGCAACACTCTATTGGTCCTCACTACATATTGTCCCACTGTAGTTTCTCTGTGGTGTGCAGTATGAGAATGACCTGAACAATTTCTTCTGAGCACCCAAAAGCACGGGACTGTCAAACATTGTGAATCTTCTTTTAAAATCTATTAACGATAAAACACAAATTAGCCGTGCTCTCTCATTTCACATGTCAAGTAAGCATTCAATCGTTCAAGCCTATATTTGCTCAATTATATATTTTTTTACATATGTAGTTAATCAGCAGACTATCTATGAGGTGGTTTCATTAATCATTCTAGTTTGTCCGTTCTGTCCAGCCAAGAATAATTCAGTCTTCACATCACACCTCTCATGTCTTCTTAGAAAGGGTATCTTTTTTCTGTCTTTCTCCAAGAAGATTAAACTGTGATTTTCTACTTCGGCATTACAAGAGCATCTGGGTGGTTCACATTGATTTTGCTTTAGGTTACTCCTTTATATCCAAATCTTTAAAGTTTGATGAAATGCGGTTTATAGTACAATTTTTTCATGAGTCATTTTTGTGGTTGACAGGGAAATTTAGAGAAGAATTTAAAGCAGCATTTTCCTGTTGCATCTTTGGCATTCGCAGCCACCATGACGAACGGTTCACCAGAGGTCGTGCCAGTACAGAGAGTCGGAAATCCTTGACCACCCAGATCAGCAATTTTGATAACGTTTCAAAACTTTCAGAACACGTTGTATTGACCAACATAAACACAATTCCATCAAATGGTACTGCATCTATTACCCACTGTTAGTATACTGGTCCCTATGCCTTTTGATCCCATAGAAGTAAATTCTAATTGTGCATCCATCAATATTGGGATCTGAGCACAAAGAAAGAAGGGTGTTTAAAATTAAGAACTGACTATAAGAAAATGAAAATAAGTATTTTATAGAATATGCCATAACTTTTATTATATAATGAGGAAAGAAAATTTCATCATATTTATTTCAAAAGTTGTGTTGCAGATATGGATGGAGTAAAGCATTCATATTTTTATACAAATATTTTCTTTAAACTCCTAAGTAAATAAAGAACAAATACCTGAAAGTATGAAAATTATTTTCCCTATCATTGGACTCTGTTTATGAACAGCTGTATTATACTCTGATCTAATTATCTGAAGTTGTGGTATATTTTGTAATAAATATTTTAACCAAAATTTGGTGTAGAGATTGAACTACTATAATGTCCTTTACCATTTCAAATTACCTGCTTAACATGCATTCTGGTGTGAGTTAGGCTGATCAAATAAAAAAGTCATATTAATCTATTTCCCAAAATTTTCTGCTCTTTCTCATGTTAGGTAGGCTATTGCATGTGTTCAGGAACAGCTGGGAAGCCACTTTTTGCTTAATGTAGAAGGACTGGGGGTTTTTACTGAATTCAGTACTATTGCCATTCCTTTATGCATGGCACAAGCAAAGTTACAAATATGAAGCCCATATGACAGTGTGGCTGTAAATGACGTTTTACCCTTTGTTTCTCATTTGTCATCATTCTCGTCTCTCTATCCTCTGCTCATGGAGGGGAGTTAGGCTAGAGGGTCTTTAATGTCTCTTCAAACCCAAACTCTCAGTGATTCCATGAGTGACTTGTAAACAGGAAGCTGTGGTTCTCTGCTGCTCAGAGAGGCATTTGGATAAGGAGCCACAGGGCAATTTACTAAATAGTGCATATTAATAAGTAGTAGAACACATGAAAATGCTGAAAAATAAATAAATAAATAAATAAATAAATAAATAAGCATCACAAATGCTCTTAGCCTTCAGTCAAGAAGCTTTCGCTTAAAAATTTCAAATGCAATTTGAAACATTTTCTGGAAGACCGTGTTATTAATAGATTATCACCTGCATAGTGTTTAATCAGAGAGTGAGTTAGCCAGCCACCTGCTACAAGCAGTGAAGTGATCTTAGAACCTTTATTTTATCTACAGATATCCCAGCTATGCTCAGCCCATTGAAGTCAGCAGAACTGCATCTCCACATACCCGGGATGAACATGACTTCAAATATAGATGAAGCCATGAGGGTTTCTGCAGAAGACACTGCCAAAACAGAGAATGCAGAATGGGATAAATTTGTCCCTAGCATAACAAAACTTACTTCGATGGAGTTACAGCAAGGATGACTTTGGCTCAACACACTACAACTGCCAGAATGCATCACATGCTTTTAGCTGTGGTGCAGACTACAACTGGACAAAGGGATTCCTTCAAGATAACTGCCTATCCTCTTTCTTCTCAGTCTTACAGAAACCTACTTACCTCAGTATGAGCTAAAGAACATGTCTTTACAATTCTTTTTAAAGATTGGATTGTATCATACTTTGTACATATTGTAGATATTTATTTTTATATATTTTAGATGCTGTGAAATGTTCTAAAATGCATCATATAAAGAAATCTAAGTATTTGAAAGAAGGCTAAAACATAATTTATTTATATCCTCTTTCTATAAATGATTGACTCATGTACAAGGAGTGCTAACTTATGCACTAGTGATATTCTGGCATTACTTTGCACTTCTTTTTCTGCAAATCCACTTGTAGTAAGTTCTATGTTTATTACGGAACTTTCACTTCAGATTGATTTGGGGAGAGTCCACATTACTTTTCTAAGTACAGACATGCTTCTAAGACGTGAATCCAAAGTGCTGAAAGTCACGTTATAACAAGATTATACTTAAATAGCTTTTTTTTTCTTTCTTTCTTTTTTTTTTTTTCTTTTTTTTTATTTTTTTTTTCCAGATTTGAGTGCCTAAAAAGTAACCGTTTAAATAAAACTTATGTGATGCTCAAAGGTGCTATAGGCTCAAATTTCCAACTCAGGCCAATAGGAATAGCAAATGTCAGCACCACTGAAGGATGGGACATTTTAACTTTGGTAGCTCATTTTAGTCCATAATGTGTAAGTGTTGCTCCAGAAGATCATTGAAAATCTTTAGCATAGGAAACATTAGTTGTCTTTCACTTTCATGACTTCTCTCTCAACTGCCATTTAATACTAAAGATACAATCAATTTGCAAATCTATATATCTATTTATGGGATAATCTCCCTGGCCTGGAGCTTCCTACTATGTATTTTATTTTTCTCCTTAAAGGTTGGAGATGGTGCATCACTGGAGACTTAGCCTTCTAGAAGAATGTGGTCTATTGGCTAGAAAAAGGCTAATTATCAGAAACTGAGATACAATTTCCTTGTGGCACTATTCTTGTGTTTCAGTCCAGATTTTTCAAAAGAAAGGGTAAGATGAGAGGGAGGTCTTTTTTTCATTAAAAAGGATTTGCCATAGAAATAAGACAGTCTCATGTATTCAAATGTTTCTATAAAGCCAATTATTAATCGACCGGGTGTTATTTGATTACCTTTTGTAAATATTTTTCTAGGCTTTCCTTTGACCTAATGTCATGCAATGTACTATCTCTCATGGCAACTATAGTTTTATGAAGTGCTCAATCACTTTATGCTTTAGCCTTCCCCAACAGCTGTTTTACATTGGTGCAGTTCCTCCTAGTTTACATTGGTGTTAAGTGGGAGAAAGAGATTTGCATTCATTTGTATATTAAAGTTTTCTATATAAAGAGAATATTCTCATTTTGATTAAAAAAGAATAAAGAAAAATATATAAATGGACAGAATGTTTAAATATTAAATAAATTAATAAGAATTTCAATATTACTATGTGTAAGCTTAATTTTTAAGTACATCTATTATGTCAATGTTATTTCAAGAAATTATTTTGCCTTGTCTCTTTCAAGAAAATAAAACCTGAATAACTGTGGAAAGCACAGCAGGATTTGATTTCATAGCTATTTCAATTCCGTTACCATGAGAAGGCTATTTTTGCTCTTCAACCATGGAAAATGCAGAATTGTTAGAGTGTTTACCAAGATACATTTTTTTTCTATATAATTTGAAATGACTGAACAAACAGCTGCTGAATTAACATTACAGATACGGGGAAATGGAATTTGAAAAGTCCTCTTAAGTTTTTCTTTTGCTTAGCTATAAGCAAATAAATAGTCAAAAAGCTAAAAAGTAGTATAGCAACCCAGCTGCAAAATAATTATCAATAATCATTTATTTGAGACACAAAATATCTCAGCCCATGATTAAAAAATGTCTACTATGCCCAAATTTGGCAAAGCTATATTTTTATTTCAGAAAACATATTTTTAGCTTTTCCTTGAAGAAAGAATGTAGAAAGCAATGGTTATTTAAGAAAACATGGGCAGCATAAGAGGGGAGTATGTATACATTTCAAACATAGAAGGTCATGGGTCACTGTGGAAGGCCAGCAAAATTTTTATGCCTTGTTCAGTGTGTTGCCCAGATCCCTGTGAGATGAACAGAGAGGAAAAAGGGTACAGTACTCCTGACCTGGGCCAGCAAACAAAGAACTAAAATATTGATGTTAGTGATGCTCGTGGAAAATCCTAATTAGTGTCTTTCTAAAGAGGGGGTGAATACCACCTGCTGACACAATTTGTATTCTTTTGCTTAATGCCAGGGGGATAAATTGTGTTAGCTAAGTTAGTTCTGAGGCAAGAACATCCTTAAAGGTCAATGGCAGTTTTTGGAGTCTGGAGGTGTTTCATGCCATGTAAAAAGGGAGGTTCTGACCTTAATTTTGTCTTTGTAAGAGAAAGCATATCTTTTGTTCTCTTTTTATCTTTTCTTATTTTCACCTAGATCTCCAGAATTTAAATGTTCCAACATTTCTAGGAATTTCTTTTAACCACAACTTTAACTTAGCAGTCCTTTTTATGTGGAGAAGATAAATAAAATATGAGACATTCATTAGCAAATGATTCTGGGTTTTCTCTGGACAATTTCTATTGAGTAAACAGCATAACTTTCAGACTCAAAAGGATAGCTAGAGAGTGTTAACTAATTTTTTTGCCAGAGACTATGGTTATCAAGGTAAATATTGGTAAAATATGGTTATCAAGATAAATAACTGGTTATTTTTATGAAAAGATTTTTCATTCAAAAATAAATATGTTTGATGAAAATATTCCTATGCTTTTATTTCTTTAGTTTTACAAAATATATTTTTTAATTACAATAATCTCTGGGAGAAATAAACCCAATAGTGAGCAATAGCCAGCAATAGAGATAGAAATAGCTGTGAGAAGAGAGGGTATAATGAACGAACATTTCTTATCCAGCATCTAAATACTGAAAGTTATCTGAAAGCTGGGCTTTAATTGGGTTTTGTTACCTCTAGCTGCTTTGCTATTCTAATATTTCCACTAATGAAATGGAGAGAAATGGAGAAACGGAGTACTCATGCCATTGTTTCTGCTTGTCCCCAGCAGCATCAAACATAGGGTTTAAATCACTGCATATTTGTTCCTACAGATATTAGTTGTTGTGCCACCATCATTCTGGTGCTTTGTCTCTCAACATATTTCACAGTATTGGAGGTCTGATATCCTGAGCTGTTTCTCCTTTACTGTTGTCGCTGTAGTGATAAGCTTGTGCCTTGCAGTCACAATGAATGCAAGATAATATCTCCGTCTCCATCTCCAAAAACGCAGTGTTCTTTCTTCTGGACTACATAGAGAGAGAGAGAACAGTCTCATTCTCTGATATTATCAAAATTGACATGTGTTATTAACCTGGAGAGTGCTTTATAGGTTGGAGAATACACCAAACATTAGTTTAACTCAGCCCTTTCTCTATGACGTATCATAACCTACTGCTGCATATTACAGTGGTTTAAGGCAAAGGCAAATTTAGCTTTCAAGCCCAGAATTTGTCTCACAGCTAAAATTATATTACTCTCCCAGGCTGTTTTTCCATTTGACAATTAGGTTTTTTGGGGGCTGTTGGATATATTGGGTGAAGTAATATATTATTTATTGAACAATTTAAAAAGCCCACAAACAAATATTTAGTAATTTTTGTCATTAAGAGCTTACATAAATAATGCAGTTGAAAAAACTAAGATAAAATCTGTGTTAAAAAAAAAAAAAAATACATGCAAGATTTATTTTTCCTGAGCTAAGAAAAATAACTAAAATCAGGACTTTGGGTCAAGTTTTGCTTTGTCAGTAGGGACAGGATTTTTATCACTATAGCTGAACCTCTGACAGTTAAGTTGGAGATATGACATCTTTTTGTTTAGGCATTTAGGGACCAAATACGGTATTAAAAATATTCTGAATGGGATAGGCCATTTATGAAAACAAGATTCATGAGTAGCATGGAGAAACCAGTAGGCATCTGTGGCTTCCTCCTCCTTCCACTGCGAAACCAAAGAGCGCGCACCGAAGCCAGCACGCGTATGATTGCATCCTTTATGATTGACTGCTTCATTTATAAGTGCCGAGTCAGCTGCTGAGTTTTGTATGGCAAACTGTTTTCTGAGGTATTTCAGTGAAACGCCCGAGGTACACTCATAGTCCAGTCTGGGTCTAGACTACAGTTTAATTATTTCTTCCCCTCGCCTGCCGTCCAAGATTGTCTTCCACATCTGAGATGAAAACAAACAAATTCACTTGTAAAATGCATTGAAGAGTGCTTACGGAAGGTGACAGGACATAGCAACAGGTATTTTCCAAAGAGCTTATAGGCCGTAGCCAAAGACACGCTTCGTTAGTTGCTCTGGAGATCAAATGAGAACTAAGCGCAGAGGGAGCGCCCCATCCCGCGGAAAATGCCGAAGAACTCACGAGTCTCGTCTGGACGCAGTCCGGCTCAGCGATTGCGGCAAGAGAAGAAATGCAAGCAGAGGGTGTGACAGCGGCAGCCAAGGCCGCCCCCGGGGGTGGGAAGCCTCCCTCGCCGCCCCCGGCCGCGGCGGACGGCGCTGCCCGGCGGCGCGGCGCTCGGAGCGCCGGGGCGGGCGGGGCGGGCGGGCGCTGTCCCCCGGCCGGTGCTGAAGGGGCGGCGCCGCTCCGGCACCTGCTCCGCGCCCGCCGCCATGGCCGCGCTCCTCGGCCCCGGTAAGTGCGGCGGGAGGGCGGCCCGGCCGCGCCCGACCCGCGCCTCGGCCCGCGGCTCCTTCTCCCGGGGGAGCTCCAGGCGGGGCGCGGGGGCTCGGGGCGTTCGCGGCGGCGGCTCGGCCCCGCGGCTCCGGGAGCCCCGGGAGCGCGTCCGCGGCGGGGCTGGGGCAGGGCGGCGGGAAGGATGGAACCGGCGGGGACAGCCCCGGCTGGGACGCCTGGTCTGAATGAACAGCCACTTGTTTGCCGGCTGGGGAGCGCTGGGTGCTGCCCGCGTTTCGCACGGGGCTGCTGACGCTTCCTTTGGGTTTGACCGGAGAAAAAGGGAAAATTAACAAAGCTGGTACAGAAAGGTTTGATACAGGAGAATATGATGAGACGAGTGTGTTTTAATTTTTGTTTTTCTCCTCACTACATAATGAATACATTCTGCTTCTCTCTTTAACACCCCACTACTCTAAACTTATATTTCTGTGTTAAAAGTATTCTGTAGGTGGTTCTGCCCAAGGTTTTGTTAGAAAAAAAGTTGTTTTTTATCAAATTTTCAACTATATTCAAAGTGTATTCAGCTGTAGTTTGCCGTTTTGCCTTCGGAGCTTGTTATCTTGTTGCTCTTGCCATTGGATAGAAACCACAGCTTGGTTTCCCGATATTCATTATTACTTATTTACATTATTTTAGGATTGCAGAGTTGGGAAATGTAATTCCTCCATTTCTCAGTTTCCAGTCTGCAAAATGAAGGTGCTAAAATGCTTTCTTCCCCCCTCCTTTTGACTTTGGACACCAAGTTCTACAGAGAACAGAGAATTTGACACCTACCCAGTGAATCAATAGGCCTTTGCATAAAAATACAAACATCTGTAGAAATTTAAATGTGTGCCTTCTTGTCAATACGGATCCCTCTAAAAGTTTTAGCTAGAAACTAACTCTTAGATGCCCTGAACTCTTCTATACAGAAGTCACTAGTGTTCCAACCACTAGAATAAATAAGTAAAGTCAGAAGCTAAAGTAATAACTGTCAATTTAAGGAATTGCATAAGCTACAGTGCCCTGGGTTCTAAAATCATATACAGCAGGTTTTTTTCATGTAGGCTTCTGGCAGTGTAACCCCTCTATACTGCTAAGGAAACAAAGACACATCCATGATAAGTCATTAGACCTAAAGAAGCTCTTTCTTAGACCAAAGTGCCTTCAATCACAGATTACACTACTCACCTATTTACCTTGCAAAAAAAAATCACCTCCTATTTTGTGGCCAGTTTCCAGGTAGGTTCAAAATGAGCAGCAGTGTGAAATACTCCCTAAAAAGTGGCAAGAAGGCTGTCCAGTCAGTCCTGTTTTGAATGTCTCAGCCACTGGTCCTTGTAAACTGTCTGAACATGAGGAAGAGAGCACAGAGTCTTTGTGCTGTGAATCCTAGCCAGATGAGTAAATCTTTTGTGTTAGAACCTACAAAATAGATAAATGGTCATCCAGCAAAATACCTCTTCTTAATAAATTTGTGGGTTTATAATTTTGTATTGTTTTATATATGCAGACATTTTCACCTGTAAGGCATTTGGCAACCTTTTTTTTTCTATGTCATCTGAATAAATAGTGAGTAATTTCACAATAAGAAAGACCTTTTGGAGACAGTCCTAGAACTCAAATGTTGTCATAATAAGGCAAAAATGTCCCTATGGATAGGGCCAGCTGCACATTCCTCAATGTCAAGAGGCAGGAGCTCTTTCTATCAGTGTCTTCAAGGCTGATGAACAGACACATCCTAGGAGTGTTTTAGGCTGGAACTCACTGAAAACATTACCAGTCCTGCATAGATCTGAGAACTGTCAGGAATATGCAGAACTGAGGAAGGATTAACACCAGCACATGTGACCTCTTCATCGTCTCACAGGCACACTAGATGCTGCTGCACCTGTCAATTATAAAGTATTAAATGTTGCTTCATATTTATCAGCATGCATCCAAAAAGTGTTCCCTACAGCAGCATTATTATATCACTGGTAAATAATCTCCAGAAGGGGTGACATCACCTCTAAACAGGAGTGGCTCTTTAAGGTTATCAATGGGAATATTTGATATATAATTTCTTATTCTAAAATGTATCATTGGAAAAAATTAATTTCTTTAGATAGGGTCTGGAGAAATCCAGAAGCAATATTTCATGCCTCTTGCACATGATGTTCAAGGGATTAAACAATGCTGGAAATCACTCAAATTTCATATGAACTTACCTGAACATGATGGGGGGCAGAGGGGAAAGATATTTTGTCAGGGAGATGCTGTGTCTTTCAACAACTAAAGAAAACACATCAGGTGTTCAGCAGGTAGTTTGAAAAGGCCTGAAATCAGTGACTGAAATGTAATTTTATAGAGAATAAAGACACATGATTACAAATTAGAGGCTGTCTTACCATGGGAATGTTAATGAAAGAGCTAAACTCCAGCTGATTTATCCTTTCTTAACAAGGCAATTTAATTTTCTACTGATAAGTCACAGACAGTGATGCTTTAAAATTCTTTTCCTTGAAACCTCCAGAACTTTTTAATGTAATTAACAGGCTCAATGCACTCAGGAAAGCAGATAAAGACATAAATGTGGGGGTTGTTTTCAAGAAATTATGCATCTGTGAAGTGAAAATAAAGAGGTTGAAGAGTACTGTGTTTATAAAATAAAATCACATTCATTATCTAACAGTTGTGTAGTAGTCAAATCTCTTTCACACACCATATTCATAGGAATTCCTAAAAAGCCAAGCTTGGTGAGATTTCATGCAAATAAAATGCTGTTTCCTCTGAATTTTATACCGTCTTCCTTTCTGTAATTTATCATGGATCTCAGAACGGCAGCAATTTCTATATATTTATGCACTGATGTCTTATATAGCTACAGTCGCTGTTATAATACTGGGGTAAAGCCAATGCAAAATATGCCATACTGAAACTTTGAACACTTAAATTTAATTTTCCAGTTGCAAAACTGAGGAAAAGTTCTGTTCTTCTAAAAATGAATTTGATAACAAATTTGACTCTATAGAAAAACTATAGTAAATTATATTTTTTAAATCTATGTGTAAAGGAAAAGGGTCAGTACAGTATCTACTGCATTAAATAGTCATTATATTATGTTTTTACAGTGTTATTCATTTACTTCATATGTATATCTGCTGTCCAGACTACTGACTGTCTGCACTTGAGGGAGCAATGTATTAAAGCTGGAAATGGATGTGAGAGTGTCTGGAATGTGGTTGAAGATGCCTGCAATATTTCAGGTAATTGTGTATGGTGCACACAGATTAATTTTGTACTGTTGCATGGTTGCATATTCGTAGTTTATTACAATATTGCTGTTGTAAATTAAGTTGGTGAGATTTCCAAGAGAAAAATTAAGGCAAAGGTCAGCTTCTGAAATCCTTTCCAATGGCCAACACTACTTTCAGTAACAGTCACACTGTGTCTTCAAGAAAGGGATAAATGAAATTTCTGCACTATGAACAAAGTCAGATCCTGAACCAACTCAAGAAGTCTGAATTCAGCAGAAATTAGGCTCTTGTGAGATTTTGTTAAATAAAGCCCATGTGCAACTGGAAAAGAAGTTCCAACTTTGTTTATACTATTTTGAGGAGTTGATTTGTCCCCTCCCTGGCAGTGTTCAAGGCCAGGTTGGATGGTTGGGCAGCCTGATCTAGTGGAAGATGTCCTTGCTGATGGCAGAGGGGTTGAAGGTCCCTCCTAATCTAAATCATTCTATGGTTCTATAATCTCACACAATACCCAAAACAATGTAGTAACTATTTAGAGTAATTTTTAGTTATTGTACTAGAATAAGAAAAAAATAAAAGAAAGAATGCCTCAAAGAAAATTGTATTATATGGGGGCACACTGTATTTATTCAGTGAAAAGTACCAACATATCACAATGAGTCATTTGCCGGGGGTGGGGGTATGATAAAGTGCAGATTATGACACGACTAGGCCTCCTTAATTGTTAAACAGATTCTCATGTGAATGAAGGCAGATAATTAGTCTCTGTCTATGTTTATTGCATTTCCAATAGTTGGTACTTCACTTCCAAATAATCTGTTTTAAGTAAGAGAAGACCAGGCATTATAAATTTGACCTAAACTCATCCTAATCTCTGTGCTTGTTCAAATGAAAATGTTCCTATCTTTGAAGGCCTACTGTCTTCTTAAACAAATCTTGGGTGTCATTCACCAGCTCTTTCTTTAAATCCTTCCAAGACCTTGCTGTTAAATGCTGAGAATCCACTTTCCAGGTGCTGTGAATATGGAAGGCAGAAGAAGAGTGGTTGTGTCTTTAGACCAAGCTAGTAATGACACCTTTGTTGATTGATAAGCGTCAAGTGATCTGCCACTACATCATCACTACCAAATGCTAAGGGCCAGGGAGTATTTTATGATTGAGTTTACCTTTCCTGGGGCAGTGTGTAGTGGTGAATCAGAAGCATCTACATCTCCGTGGAAATCTCCTTTCTTCTTAAAATGACATTATTTGAACAGAACAAGCCGTGTTGTGATGCCATATTCTGTTCAGAGCCTCAGCTGCAGCAGGGTGGACAATGTGCAAGTTCCTCTGTCTTGATGTCAGGACCTGTGGGGGAAGCCAGGCAGCAAATGTTGCTTTGCTTCGTGGTCAATAAGCCATTGCTAAAACATTCACCTGCAGTGTGAGCTACCTGAATGAATGCCTCAGTCTGTCTGATCTTTTGCAGGTATTTGATGTCTCAAATGTCCCAAGTCACGAGACAATATTTAAAATAATTAGAGTAGAAAATTCCCTGAGGGGTCTTTCTTACTGTGTCCTTTCCCAGAAACTTATCTACTTTGCATAGAATGGCTGAATACTTTTAAGAACAGATGACGTAAATGAAAAATACATGATAATATAACAGTTACAACAGTCCCCAAAGCAGCAGGGCTTCAGCCCATGTTCTATTGATCTGTTAAATATTCTAAATATTATGACATTTCTCTCTCTTATTGTCCTATGTACTTACTCACTAATATTAATGATATTTGTAACTGGGCCAGAGAAACCTTCCAGAAATAATTATTCTTGTCATAGCTTGTTTGGATTTTCATCTGTACGTTTCCTTAGTATAATAACTTTTGGCAAGGACTCTCCAGCATTGTAGAGCACTCAGATATTGTGTCAGGTCCAGGACAAATTATACTAAATGTGTTTATTAGGTACCATGATCCCAGAGCATGTAAATCCAGTCAGACAGCTGATGGTACCTCTCAGACAGCCCACAGAAACAGTGATAGAAAACCTACCAGCAGCATTGTTAGTAAGAATAACATTATACTGTCTGTCATGTGCAAGTCTAGAAACTTCATGGATGAGCTGTAGGAATGGAAAATGTCCTTTGAGCACAAACATGTTGCTTGGAGGCAATAGACAATAAATATGTGTTTGGTTAGCTTCTTTATGCAAAATCTGACCACTAAACTAAATTATAATTAAACTCCTTTGGGGTACAAGTTCAATATCTCAGTCCATCAGACTGTAACCTCAAAGTTAAATGAGTACATTATCAAGACCTCCATCTTTTGCTCTTCAGTCTAGGTCTGGGAACATTCTCCAAAATACTGCCAAAGTCACTCCTTTTCCTGTCAAATTTTCCATCACTGCTTCCCCACTACTCCAGCAGGATTTCCAGAGTCTCAGTTTAGAATCTTTAGAGTAGGATCTTTCTTTCACCTCTGTGGCCAAAATATGGTGGAAATAAAAAACAGAATGTGGAAGTGTCTATGAATCAGCTTCCAGGTCAGGATAGAAAAGACAGAAATATTAAATTTTGATGAAATAAGATTTTTCAGTTTGTAAAGATCAAAATAGTTTCAGCACTGCAGAATTAAGACTTTAAGGCTTGTGCTTTTAAGATTTGTTTGTGGGATTGATTATTTGTTTGTTTTCCTTCTGTTATTTCAGTGTTAAAAAAAAAAAAAAAAAGACATTTCTGAACTCTGATTTAACCACAAGTATACATTTTCTTACATTTTCTGAATGGGAAACAGAAGAAGTTTTCAAAAGAACAAAACAACTTAGATCACTTAAATTTTAAGGAATCACATTTTGAATTAGTTTTGGATGAGTTTACTTTCCTCAGAAAAACAGACTCATTGAGGCTGGAAGGATCTCTGGAGATGTATCCAAACTGTGGTCTCACCAGTCCTCAGACCTTCCCCTGTAATCTTCGAATTCAATTCCCACTGAGATGAGTAAAGAGCTGATTAAGCAAAAGCAGAGATTATCACTCTGGGAGTGATAATCAGCCTCTACTCTGTCATGCTTCTATCTGTGGTTCTGTGTACGTGAATTATGTACCTATAAATAAATCAAATTATGAATAATGGCTGCCAAACATTAGGCTGGGAGAACTTTTTTTGGTAAATGCATTAGAAGCATATGTATAAGATAAAATATATTACCTAGAACTAATCTCTGGTAAAGCAACAATAATTGAAAACCAGTAATAAAATATTTTCTGCTGTTCATCACAGCTGAATCAATACCGTGTACAAACAGACTAATACTGATAATAGGTTATTTCTACACAGTTTTCAAGAAGTCACGCAAGGGAGCCCCATAAATCTGATGTGCTTCCTGTTTCTGTCCATGTCCTTTGCATGTTTGTAGCCCCACAACCCCAGCCCCAGCCGTCAGGTGCTGACCCAGTACAGTGAGCTCACAGCACAGCGGGCCACTGAACACCGCCCCAGGCTCCTGGCCACGACCTGTCAGTGTCATGAGGACAGGTGACCTAAGTGAGGCTGGGTTGCTGCACAAAATATACTGGGGTATGGGGGTTTATTCTTAATTAAAGCTCTACTCACCTTCACCTTTGAAGTGTACTCTGGACCTTGAAAAAGACAGTAATAAATTTTGTGAATAAGCTAATTTTTACAGAAGTCGCTCCTGATCCTTATTGCTCTTTTTCTACTGGAATATTTTCCTGAAATTCTTCATCTCTTACTTAGTTGATAAAATATAGAGTAGAATATCCATATGCTCATCTTCATAGGCCATGTCACCACATCCTTTCAATCCTATTTTTGTGGCAAATATCCTATATCTGTGACTTTCATTACATCTCCTGAGTTCCTTGACTTCTGGAGCTATAAGGGCTAAGGGTCAGGGATCATGATGTACTTCTGAAAAAGCAGAAGGAAAGTTAAGGTGGGGTTGGAGAGATACAGGCAATCCCAACCACCATCACCTCCTTCTTTGCTGATACAAGAGGTGGAGTGGGAGCGGAAGCTGGGACCTGCAGCTCTTGCTTGTCCATGACATTCCTCTCTAGTAGTGTATTATTTAATATATGTCCTAAACCCTCCTTAGTTAGCAGCTGGAGAAAGGACAGTGCAGAGACTGTTTGAAAAAAGGGAATCAGGACAGGGACATGAAGCCTGGAGCAGCCATTTTTCATTATTTCAGGCAAAATTCACTGTTTCCTCTTGCAGAGCTTTACCTCCATTTCCTTCCACTGCTATTTGTGTTAACCACATATAAGTGATTTTAAAACTCTGGTCACATTAAATCTTGCCCATGGCACTGGTGACACAAGACTTGTCACTTTGCAGTTTTGCTGAGTCCTTGCTGCTCCACACCTGTGAGGAAGCAGCAAGGCAGGAACCAGACAGCACCGTTAACGGGGCAGAGACATCAGCCTGTGGGCTCAGTAGATTAAAACCAATCTTCATGCTGCCCTGTGACCTGGCTGGATCTTGTGAAACACATACTGCTTCTCTTAGATTTTGTGAGACATTTAATAACTATGAGGTAAAGAGAGGAAATGTGCTGATTTGGGGACCTACATGCCTGTTTTTTCAAGGTAGATCATGGCTTTCACAAATTAAAGCTTGATGTAGTACACTAAATAGTTAGAAAAGCTTATCTAAATTAAATTAAACTCCTTCACATGTAACATTCCTATGTAATGTGTAACTTTCTAAAGCAATAATAAATCATAGAATGTTAAGAGTTGGAAGGGACCTCAGAGATCATCTAGTCCCAATCCCCCATGCCACAGGCAGGGATACCTCCCGCTAGACCAGGTTGCTCAAATGTCTTTGAACATTGCCAGGGATAGGGCATTTACAGCCTTCCGGGGCAACATTTTCCTGTGTCTCAT
This sequence comes from Hirundo rustica, assembly GCF_015227805.2. Lineage (NCBI taxonomy): Eukaryota > Metazoa > Chordata > Aves > Passeriformes > Hirundinidae > Hirundo > Hirundo rustica. The sequence goes on along the minus strand of NC_053452.1, from coordinate 92,063,692 downwards.
CATCCCCACAGTAAAAAATTTCTTTCTAAAATCTAACCTAAATTTCTCTTCTTTCAGTTTGTACCCATTACTCCTTGTTCTGTCATTACAGTTCCTGACAAAGAGTCCCTCTCTGGCTTCCCTGTAGGCCCCTTCAGGTACTTGAAGGTTGTTGTGAGGTCTCCACATAACCTTCTCACAACCTTCTCTTCTCCAGGCTGAACAGCTCCCACTTTCTCAGCTTGATCTTGCAGGGGAAGAGCTCCAGTCCTTTTATCAACTTCCCTGGCCCTTGTCTGCACTTGCTCCCACAGTTCCATGTCCTTGTGGTGGGGACACCAGAGCTGGATGCAGCACTCATGTGCGGTCTCACCAGAGCAGAGAAGAGGTGTAGAATCACCTCCTTCAACCTGCTGGCCATGCTGCTTTTGATGCAGCCCAGGGCACACTTGGCTTTGAGTGAGCACTCACTATCAGCTCATGATGGGTTTTTCATCAACCTTCACACCCAGTTCTTGTTCTGCAAGGCTGCTCTCTATCCCTTCTCTTCCCAATCTGCAGGTGTGTCTGTGATTTCCATGATCCAGGTGCAGGACTTTGCACTTTGCTCCATTGAACATCATAAGGCTGGCTTATGCATTGGCCAACTTCTCAAGCCTGTCAGGGTCCCTCCAGGGGCAGCCCTTCGCTCCAATGTGCCAACTGCACCACACAGCTTGGTGTCATCAGCAAGTTTGCTGAGGATGCACTCGATCTCACTATCAGAATAATAAGATTTTTGAAAAGCTTTTAGCTCATAAAGTAGAGGGTTGATTGATTTACCTTTGTACCACAATCTAGTACATGCTCTTTATTTGCACTACGCATACATGGAAAAGATGACCTGCTGTCCTGAGTGTCTTTACCATTGAGTCCAAGTGTACATGCAAACAGACTTGAAACTGAGCCAGCAAACTAAGGTTTCTGCACATTTATTTTTTTTTATGTTAACTTCTCCCTCATTTTTATGATAAAAATCCTAAAAATCAGACTTTTCTTGGGCTACTTTAAATTTGTTGTCATCCTCAAATCTAGTCAGTGAAGTTGTTCTATAGGGTAGCAGTCCAAGGGAGTATCCAAATGGCATTTGTAGGCTTGTACTATCCTCACATGAGAGAGAAAATCTGACCCAGAGCTGACATCTCCTCAGCCTGAGGTTCTCATCACTGTTTGGTCTCAGTGCTTTACCTGCCTAAAATAAGAGGTGTGAGTTTAAGGTTTTATGTACTTTGTAAATAAGAGAAAATATTCTGGCAATGGATCAGATCAAATAAAAGAAGCCAATATTGTATCCGCAGCTTTATTATATTGCTTTGAATATTATTTAAAATTTGTAAAATATGACAAACAGTCTTCTCTCGGCAAAGCATGTTATTTTTGTTCTTCAACTGAATTGTTTTATGTAACCATATCCCTTAAGCATTCATAAACATTAATGAAATTATAATTTTAATGGTGAGTTCTAGGTAATAGATGCAAGGCAGAAGACACTGCTGGATGTAATAGGATAATCCAGGTCCTGGCTGATGAATACCCAGAATTTAAAAACTGTGTCTGCACTACAGACGATATCTGTAGCATCACATCTTTGCTTGGGAAACAGTGCAGCATTAATAAAGGTAACTAAACATAAAGTTGTAATTATGAAGACCAAACCCAGTAATTTTGTAACCACCATTTGAAGTGGATTCAACTTTCTTTGCATGTTCTCAAGTCTGATAAATGCCCCCCCCAAAATTAGTTTTGTCTTTCTATGATATTCACTCTCCAGCATAAATATGAAAGAACTGCCACAAACAAAAACAATACAATGCATGTGAGAAATTCAAATGACTTCTAAAACTCTTGTTGAATCCACTGGAAAGCAAGAAATGTGTGTTGAGAGCTATTCATTGCCTGTGGAAACTTGAGAGCCACTGGACCTAGGTTGTGTACACAGAGAGACACATCCAGCATCTTCTGGATGAGGGAATGGGGATGCACAGGGGTTCAGCTATGTCACATTGTACTGCAGGAGGACCTTCAGCACATCTAGGAGAGGCTACTGGATGTGTGAAATATATTCACCTCCTTCATAAAGCTGTACATAATATATAGAGTGCATCTTTTAAAAATTCTCTTGCAATCAATGGGCCCAGCTTCCCTCAATTTACCTTTTTTATTTTTCTGAGAACTCTTATCCCTGCTGAAAGCCTATATCTGTAATTGAGAATTACTTAGTACATGAAGAAATTGCAGTTTCTTGTCCAAAGTCTCCTGGCATAATGATGAGCAAAGCTGACACAAGAGAGGTAAAATCAGCCAGTGAATGAGAGTCTGCAAAAGTGAGTTTCAAAGTGATTCCTGGCACTGATCCATCACACCCTACTGGCATCACACAGCATTCATCATAAAGTACTAGAATATATTGGCCTTATTGCAGAGGGAATAATTACATCCTGATCTGCCCCAGACTCCCTGCCTCAAACAAGAAGGATGGATATCTGAAACCTGATGTTGATGTCATTGGAGAAGTTGCTTTTGCTTCTACTAAAATGATGTACTGTTATATTTTTTTGCCAGTTGAGATTACACTTCTCACCACTGTAGAAAGTTTGGATGGACTTGTAGTAGTCTTGAGTTTACCTACAAAGGATAGCATATGGTGTTGCTAGCCACTTTCAGGAGTAATTCTCCCTAACTTAAATTGCTATTTTAGGTAATGAATCAACCATCTTCTGGAATTGTCATTCTCTCTTCAAAAATTATGCATTTGTTTAAGATGATAACCCATGATATATCCAAAATTGTCATTCTCTCTTTAAAAAATTATGAATTTGTTTAAGATGATAACCCATGATATGTCCAAAGTGTAGGTGGTTAAAATTATGTGAAGCTAAACTCTTTATGTGGTAACTTTAGTGAGGATTTTTTACTACAATTCTGCAGCTGAACTGTCAGAGTGGACTGTATTATACAGCTAACAGCACACAGTAAACATGAGGAAAATTCATTCGTTTGTAAGATTTTGAAATTATTATCTGTTTTACACACAGCTGAGAATTAAACTAGGGCTGTTTCACTCATCGTAACGCATTAAGACTAAGTACCCTTTTCTTGAGTTTTTGTGCTGTGATGATGATCCATCATCCATTTGACTGATAACATTGTACCTGTTTCTGCAGACTATTTGGAGTCTTTCTCAAGGTCAGACACTGAACTGACCACTGTTAGGCAACACAGAGACCCCGGAGACCAAAGGCATTCTGAGGAACTGGAGAGCGAGTGCAGCATTGCGAAGCAGCGCTGCCAGGAGGAGCCTGGCTGCTCGGCCACGTACAGGAGCTTCCAGCGGGCGTGCCGGGCAGCTGCGGACACATGCAGCTTCCCCACGCCCAGAAAGTGTCTGTCAGCCTGGAAAGAACTGAGGAAAACTGCTCTGGGAAAGTGCACGTGCTCAGAGCCACTTCAGACCAGATGCATTAAAATCTGGAAGAGAATATTTAACAACCCTTGTTTACAGTACTCTCAGGAGAGCCAAGCCTCAGGAGCTAGTGAAAATGATGGCAGTGATGATGACTATAATGCTGATGGTGATGGCGAGAAAAATCTGGTCATTGATACAGGTTAGTGCTATTCCAGCAGTCTGAATGCTTTCGTACATAACAGTAGTGTCCACAGTCTACGAAAAAGGATTTCTTGACCTTTTGCAATTCAGCATTGAAAACAAGATAATTTTGGGTGGGTTATTTATAAATAAATTCACAATCTGACAGAAAATGATAGCCTGAGTGCAAATACTGTTGTCCTTCAGTGTGTTAATTTGATACAACCTCATCTAAATCAGTCAGTTCTAGTTTTTCACTATGACTAGAAACAGTATAAGACCAATAAAAATAATTTTCTAAGAACAAGAATTGTCTGCCAGCCTTGACTTTATGTCATGACAAGCAGTCAGATGAACTTGAAAAATGGTCCGCTGATAAACACACGGCTTTTATTTATTCACAAGAAATCTGACATTATAATGCACTGAGAAGCTTTAAAAAAACCTCTTTTTGAGTTTATAGGATCTATAATTATGTAAAAAATGTTAGCAGTAGCCTTTGGTAAACTGTACTTTGACCCCAAAACTTATGGTATATGAAATAGTGGGTTCAGAATTTGTTCTAGTGGGTTCTATTTGGTCAAACTAATTTTTTTCATTCTTGCTTATTTTAACTCCTGGCACTATGCCAGCAAAACAGACATTACTTTAAAGTCAAAAAGCTAAGATACTATTTACCATTTATGCCTGTACCTGCATCTTTTTCTTCTAGAAAATATTAGTATGGAAACAAAGTTACAATGGGGTTTATCTGCTCTCTCCAAACAAGGTAAGTCTGAATTTATTTATGGATCCTAATAAATAATTTTAGCTCAGTTTTCAGACAGTACAATTGTTTTCAGACAATGTACCTTCAGACTAAAATGAATACTTTTCATTCAAACAGATCAGCAGGGAGTTAATAGATCCAACATATTTTCAGCTAAGGTACTTGATAGGGAAGACCCCAAAAATGTAACAGGTACCAACCAAGTAATGTAAATGTAAATCAGGTAACAATCATGATTCTGTCAAATTTACAGAGGCAAATCTTATCCCATAATCATTTTAGGGTCTAGAATTTTCTAGATATTTTTGAAGGTTTATTTCTCAGTCTAGAAATATCTAAAGTGATGTTAAAAGCACAAAAATGCCATCTATATTCTCTTCTTCATTACATAGGCTATTATTACATAGGATAAGACTACACACTGGAGATTTCAGCAGTTTCAGAGGAGGGTTGCTTGTTTGGGCCAAGCAGTGCAAGAAAGAAGTATGAAGTTACTCAATAGGCTTAAAAGAAGCAATGCTGGAAGAGCTGGATCAGGGTTTTGGGAATCAAGCTTGATTTACTAGGAATGTTGTAGGCAGGATCACCAGTCATCACTTGAGAAAACTTTTCTTGAGATTGTATTTTAAAAAGTGTTATTCTTTTTAGTGTACACAACAAACAGAAGCTGTCTGGATGTGAACAGGGAGTGCATTGAAGATGAAGTGTGTAACAAACAGTTGTCCCTCTACCTTAAAGTTTGCTCAGTAAATAAGAAGTGCAACGTGGAAGGATGTCAAGCAGCCATAAGGTTCTTCTATCGAAACATGCCTTTTGAAATTGCCCAAATGATGATCTTTTGTGACTGTATCCGGCCTGATGAATCCTGCCACAGAGCCAGAGAACTTCTCCATGGCAAGCCTTGTGCAGTTACTGTAGTTCCACCCCCATCATGTCTGAATGTAATCCACACGTGTGAAGAGAATGAATTGTGCAGGTAAGTAGAAGTATTTTGCCCACTAAGGTGATTTTTAATAATGATTTGGTCATACCATTTTTTTTTATACTCTATATATCTCAGCTATAACAAAATTATTTTCTGCACCGTATCTGCCATGTTTGACATCTTCACAGATGTTTGCATCAACTGTGGCAATTCCAGAAGTAATCCCACAAGTAAACTGAAATGATTAATTTTCAGAAAGGTTTGGAATCTAATGTGGGCTTTTCTTCTGCCTGTAGCATGACACTTAACACCATTTCTGCTGGACAAACTATGATATTGTCTATTTTCATTACCACTTTCTTCAGGTAACACCTGCCTGTCTGCACCTTTGCCCTTCAGCAATTTGCCCAGATTGTGCAGCAGACCAGACAAAGTTTGTTCGGTAAAAGTAATTACCTTTTGAGGGCAGAGTCTGACCCTTTGTATCCAACAGCCATGCAACCCACTTGGCCTGTTTAAAAAAAATTTTGTCTTATTCTCTTCATCTCAAGGATACTTGCAAAAAGGTCTCAGAAATCTGGCCTGAAACATGCACAGACCAGCGAACTCATGAAGGATAATGCCTTTTCAAAGTTTCATTTCGTGTTTTGAAAATGTGCAACAGGATTACCCATATTTGTGGTTCAACGTAATTGCCTCCTTTTATGGTCAGTCAATTTGCCAACTTTTCAGTGTAGTCACCTTGTGAATTAGAGTTGAATTTTACCTCAAAGTTGTACTCAAATTAACCTTCAATAAACCAGGAGGCAGACTGTGCAGATTATTCAGATTGATATCAGTGAGAATGGCCAAAGGGCTATAAATGTATGTCTGTACATGTAGAGACATGTAATGTCATAATAGCTGAATTCCCCATCATTTTGGGAACATTAATGTTTTCTGGTATTAAATGCATATAATTAACAAAATTAGTCTGTGAATTAGGGCTAGTCACTTCCATAAATCAGGAGGTGAATGAAAATAATTCCATTAGAACGAAGGTGAAATCTGCTTTGAAACCTCTGCTTGTGTAATGAAAATACTTACAAAAATTTTCTAGCCAGTGTTGCAAAAGTCCACACTTTTCTATGTGACATGCTTGTGGCTACGACACAATATCAACAGCAAATGGATAACATATTTATATGATTAAGGAAGAATTTTTTAATAACTGAATGTACAATGTACTAGACTTTACCTTAATCATCCCCTAAAATTTAATGTGATATATTTGTTGTTAATGAAAATCTACATAGTTTTAGTTAATTTATAATGGATATTTTCTATTGTCATATACAGTGTATTAAAGGCCAATTTTATTTCATCCTAACAGCAAATAAATGGAAATAATTTGAGATTATTGAACTGTGTAACAAGTTAATTCATCATGTAATTTATCTCTGCTATCAAATTAGCTTTAAGTTCACTGAATTATTTGTACTTTTCCCTGAGCCTTGGACATTTTATATTTTGTTAGCATTTGGGGGGCCAAGGAGTTGACATTGGATGTAGATTATTTAATGCAAAATAAGTTGAATGTTTATTCTTCCTTCACACTGCTCAAAAACTGATCCAATAGAACAGCACCTGGTGCGGTTTCATTGTGATGACCAGTCTAATTCCAATATTCACATTTCTTCTCTGAGTATCTGAGACTGTTGGAATTCACACTGTTTTTTACTGTACTCTGGGAAGCAGGTGCTGATGAGAAGAGCAGTTGCTTTTTCTCAAAATCAGAGCAGAATTTATGTCAGCTATCACTGAATATTGCGATTTTTAAGGCTTAAGTGGTACCTTGGAAATACACTCTCTTTTAGTGGTGTTCATTAAATGTCTTTTTATGAAATCACAGTTGTTAAAAGTATCATTGTACACCCCTTTTATTTTTCTTTTTTCTTTTTTCCCTACCAGGAAAAAATACACAACTTTTCTGTCTAAGTGTTGGAGACATGTGACAAAAAAATGCTATAATAATGAAGCTTGTCTTGAAACTTTAATCAAGGATGACATGCCCTGTTCTGCCAATGCTGATTGCAAAGCAGCCTACATCAGCAACTGGGGCACGATGCTGCACATGGAGTGTACCTGCCAAAATCTGCCTCCCGTGGAGCAGCCTTTGTGTGAGCTCTTCCATCACATGCTGCACAGCAAATCCTGCTTCAGTGACTTACGTGAGTAATGCTTACAGCTTTACAGATTAATTAGTTTTAAAGGGAACTAAGATGCAAATTTACATCAAATCTTTACTATATCTTTGCTACCACTGGTCTCAGCGAGATCTATAACTGTGGGGTTTTTAAAATCCAAATCAAAACAAAAATTGGACATACAGTTTTCTTCCTCTGGTTTGGAGAAAAGATTATAATAGTAGTAAACCAATGAAATTGACTACAGGTAGCATTGCTTCAGTTTTCTAAAATAAAGAAATAATTTTTAGAGTTTATATTAATATGCAGATTAGAAAAGTCCAAAGTCTTTCTGTTCTTGGCTTAATGTTGTACTTTGGTACACTGTTTTTACAAATAATATGAAGTAGCACTTGGTTTTTCTTTCTTTTCTTCTTGGAGTCTGAATATTAGTAAACCTTAGGCATATTTAGCAACAGACTTCATTCTGCAGAAAATAGCTTTAATTGTTTAAAGTAGGCTTTAGGATTTGGTCTCCAGTAAAAACACTGGGTGCAACTGAGATGAAATATAGGTACTTCCTCAGAACCAGTAATGGCTTTCATGTACTTAATTAGCTATTTTTTTTATTTTTAAATATACATGTCCTTGCCAAGCCTTTGGTTAAGAGAATTGTTAATGCAATAAATGGCAATATGGGAGCAAATATTAAAGTTTTAGTCTGAATATACAAAGTGCCTTCAAAGCAAAGCTCCTCTTTGTCACCATGTATTGTGTCATGGGTCAGATCTCACAGTGGTTCTCTACCATGGGGTTGTTCCTGGTTTCCTGCAGCATAAACTGAACCTGAAGGTTCATCTGCAGCCTCTGTGCAGTGCTCCAGCTGCATGCAGATATCTGGTCCATCAACCAAATCAAAGACCAAAATATTCTAATCTCCTCAAATCTCTGACTTATCACACCAACTATTTTGCAATGTAAATCCTCTTAGGATATATTACTCATTAGTGCATCGTGCCCTATGCCAGCTATCTTCTACATGCACACTCTAAAATGATATATATTCTTAAACTAACCTGGGAGAGAAACGATACCTAAAGATTTCAATGAAAAGAAATGGTTCTTTCATAGTTTAATCTGATGGATAGTATTTTGAAAACATATATAGATTGCGTGCCTGTATTTCATTGAACGAGGTAGCTACTCTTTTAGTTCTAGAAACCAAAACAGTACCATTGATAAGAGTGTAATTTTTTTCGTGTCGCTCAAAGGCTACCCCAAAATTAAAATCACGTTGCTGAAACATTGCTCTTAGTTTAGTTAATCATTACTCAAATCCAGACTCTGATAAAATATTAAAAATCTTGTAACAACTACCCTGAAAAAGTGATAACGTGACATAGACTTGAGACTTCTAGCAGTGATTCTGCTGATGAATATTATTTACTTTCTTGCTTTAGAGCTGAATTTAACGGTCCAGATGAGTGAACACATCATTGTGTTAGTTATTTCTTAATCTACAAAGCAAATTATGATCCTCATGTCTGAATAATCAAATAATTGCTGACGAGCTTTTTCTTTTCCCTGAAGCAGTCTCAGGATAAAATGGTTTGAGGGTTTTTGTGATTGAAACTTCCCTAAACTAATTGGGACTGAAGAAGAGAAGCTTATGTTTCTTGCATTGTGCAACAATTTCCTGGTGGTTAAACAAAAAGAGCTTGGGCATCCAGAGCCTTTGGTGGATCAGTACCTACTCTACAGTACATTTCAGCTTATTGCGATTTTTGACTTATTTTGTTGTTTTTTCTAGACATCTATCTGTAATGCAGCTAAACAGATGATGGTGGTGATTATGAGTTTTATTATAAAGCATGTTTTTAGTGCCATCCTCTGCATGGCAGTACAGAGATGAGGAGGGACTACTCTGTCGCAGCACCCACCCAATCCCATCTGCTGACTTACTCCTCTGGCCTGGTGGTGATCTTTGGCTGACTTTCAATCTTGCAAGGCAATGGTCTTAAACTCCGAAACATTTCTGAATAGGCAAATACCTAAGGTTTCGAAAGGGAACCTTTGCTTCTAGAACTGGTGTGAACAGATGGGTGTTTACACCATCTCATCTTCCTACTCTTGCATGGCACTGCCTTTGCTACAAGTGTTTGCTCTTGTGGTTGTGCAATCACAGGATTGCATTTGCTGCAGACTCAGTAAAAGGCAGGAAATGTGACTGACTGCTGCTGTATGAAGCAGAAGCTTGGTGTGGATCATTACCAATGTAGAATCAGTGTCTCCACAGGAATAAGCAAAAAAATCAGTGAGGGGGAAAAATTTAAGTTTCCAAAATATTTTAACTCTGGGATATACTGTTGGATCTCACAGAAAAAAAAAAAAACCCACCAAATTACATGTAGGTTTACTTCATTGTTATTTGGACAGTGTTCCAGGCTGCAAATGTGAGCCTTTCTTATATTACAAAAATTTCTCATCTTGCTGTTCATGTGAGTGACCAGATGTGTCCTTGTATGGTTTAGCCTCCTACTCTGTAAACTATACTACTTAAGCAAACCTCCTATTTTTCATTTCAACAGAAGGTATGTATTTTCAGATATATTATTGAAATTATGCCCACTGAGAGGCCTTTGTGAAATAATTTTCTGAGGTCTAGCAACGCAGCTGGAGAATAAACTGCATTGTGGAAATCACTTCAGACTGCTGCCCCTTTCTCACCACTTTTATATTGATTTGGTGGACCCAATTCTTTTGGTGGGCCTATTTTTAAAACAGTTTATGTGAAAATAGAATTTAAGCTCTTTTGTGGCAGAGAATATTTTCAAAGCATATTTATCATCCATAAGAAAAACTGAGGTGAAACAGGGAGAACTGTTATGCACTCATTCAATTTGTTCATCAAGTATCAGTAAACAGTATTTTTAAATAGCTTCCTTTATAAATTCTGTGGCTATTAGCAAAATATCAAACAATATTCTCTTATATTATTATTTTAAAGTAATATTTTGAATGGATATTTTGTTTTCAATATCCAGGTCAAATTTCTATTCAGAAGAAGGGTTTTCACTGGGCAAATACAGAAATGCCAGGGGACAAGATTTCTGGAGCACAGCTCCATTCTTCTGCAATTAATGGTAAGTTTGGGCAAGTCACTCCATAATTTCCACAGCACTACTCTTAAGACATCTCTCATTTATGACAGAAAAGACCAAAGGTTGGTCCACTGGGTGGGTTCACGCAAGTGAGCCTGACTTGTTGCTCCTTCACTTGGCCTGGAAATCTCCCTACCTGTTTGGCTTAGCTTATACATCCACAAAATAAAGTTAATCAGACTGAATCAATTACTCTGATAAATGGTTTTGAAATAGATGTCTCACAGTCACTATTATAATTGGGGAAAAATAAGCTATTAAGCCTGCCAGAGCCTGACTCTCTGTACAGACATTAGAGTAGTAGTCATAATGTATAATACAAATTATTATCTTTGATGTCACACCTACTTCTTTCTTTCTTGACTTTCTGTACTAGTTACAACAACAAAATTAGAAGCCACAGTGAGTGGTCTGAGAAGGGTCTTGTGTTACACTCCATCAGACTCTACCTTCTTACACAATGGAAGGACACACAGTATTCCATGGGCCAAAGAGCTGCAGCTGCTTTTATTTCCATACATTTACAGTAGGAAATTTAGCAACATAAAGTTAAAGGATATTGAATTAATATACAAATGTTTTCATTGCTGAAATAACATTATTTTATATTTCATTTTGAGGGGCCCAATTACAGAGTGAGAACACTAAAGAGCTTAATGCACAAATATCACCTCTAATGAGAATGACCTGTCCTACCTTGTGCAGGGCAGATTACAATTCTCCAGACCGTACTACAAATTAGTTCCCAGAACTGTTCCAACAGAACACTTTCAACTGTGAAAAAAAATATTTCAATCTCTGCATGCAATAAAAAATGAAGTGCCTTCTAATCTCTCCATCCTTCTACTATAGCTGAAGTAGGCAACCTGTATAAAGGATAAAAAGGATACAAAAATGGAGTAAGGGAATGGGATTCCTGAGACCTGTATGTGCATAATTAAGTATTTGGCTGTAGTGTTAGCATTAAAGTTACTTAAGAATCATGTATGTCATCCAAGTGCTTTGTGTAGCCAGAGATATAAGTCAGGAACCCTCAAAGGAAGAGTAGTCCAATCTTTTTGGACTGCATTTGCTGAAAGTATTGACTTGTCCTTGCCAATTACAAAGGGAGCCTGAATCCCTAGTTAGAATGAGACTCCAGTGGTTAAATAATGCAAGTCATAATGCAAAAAATACTGCACTAAGTGAGAAAATGCAAAATGTGAGATATTGCACCCCTGTGACTAGTTCTAACTGCAGGCCTTTTCAGTACGTAAAATGCATTTTATATTTCATTCAGAGATTCAGATAAATATTTGCAAGAAGCAGCCTGCACCCAGTTAATACTGTTCACATTGAAGTCTGAATACTTTCCAAAAACCTTTCCTTGAAGTCTTAACAGAATTTTGGATGGCTTTAGAAAAATAAAAAGAACGCTGACCAGCCTGAAGCATACAATAAAATATTCTTTGTCTTGTAGTTGTCATGTACATGAGATGGGAACTCTAAGCCATAAAAGTCTCATAGGAAGCCAGGTCAAGGAGAAGGATTTGATTCAGGATATCTGCCTGATGGTAAAAACCATACTGCAAATTGTTTCATAAATCCCACTGCCAAAAGTCTAACTCAGTGTCCTAGATTCATATGCTAATAAATGTGCATTACTCAGGCTGCAAAGGGAGTTATAATCTTCACAAAATATTTATCTTTAATGAAATCAAATCCCAAGAAGAATTCAGAGCACAGAGGTAAAACAGTTTAGTTGTCAAATATGTCCTTTCACATCTGTGAAGACTTTTGTAGACATTTGCTTCTTGACTATTTTCTTGAAAAACCTGAGATAAAATCTGCTGATGCCTCTACATTGAAATCTCAGAAGAATCTTTACTTTGTCATTGAAAGATACAAGGAACTCTTTCACCAGATGAAATGAATTGCCATATACAGATGAACATGCTCAGAAGAAACTCATTATGTCTCCAGCTTTTTCTTAGTTTTATACTTTAAAATATAACTTACTGTTCAAAAAAACAGTTAGTTTTCTCTGTTTTATTCAGCAACATTGCAAATCATCCCATTGGATAAGATTGCTTTAATAGAAGGAGTCTTTCACAATAAATAATGAATCTAAGCATATATACATATATTCAAATATATTTGTAAATAAATAGAACCATGGAAGTTGAAAAATTATTATTCCTGCTTTTGATGTAAAAATGCTATACCAGGATTATGTAAAAATCTCAACTGGTTTTAAGCGCATTCACTTTCTCAGGAGGGAATAGGCCAACAGAGTCATCTTTGGGCTGATACAGCTCTGTTAAGATGTGATGTGGGCAGAGTCAGAACCACATAAAATTTAATGAGGCTTTTATTGTAAGCTTGATTTTGATCTCATTTTGGAATTAATATCAAAAAGTGATAAATAAAATTTCTCCAAATTTCTAATATGCCTTCCTAATCATGCATCTTCAGCCTGGTTTTGGCTTTATCCTATGCAAATTATACCAATGACTTTGCAGATCCACATAATTTAAAAGATTGCTTCCTGCACTTTAGTTTGAAAAATGATTCATGTTGGAAGATAAGGATTTACCTTCATCACCATGGAGCCTTTGAAGCTATATTGTGGGGTATTTATGGAAGAGGAAGCTAGGAATACAGAACACTTACCTGTTCTTGCGAGATACAATAAAATTTGGCTTGACCCAAAACTGTTGAAATTTTGTCTGAAATTGTAGTGTTATCATATATCTCCTACTGAGGGGTTTGGCTGTGCTGAGTATTTAGATAAACAAGTAATTGCAGGGTTTATTTGTAAGTATACCAGCTGCTGTGGGAACTGAGATTAGTTCAGCTCGAGTAACTTTAATTGGTAAGGTATCAAACACTGTCAGTCTGACAGTTTTATAAATGTAGAAAAAAAGCCTGTGACAAGCTGCAGGTAGCCAAGAAACCTCTGAGCAGAGGCTGGGATTAATCTGTTCCATGAATATGCACATACACACTTACTGTATGTAAGCAGGTAGATCTACAATAGAGTAAGAATCACCAAAATCCCTCTTTGTTCCCAATAGAACTGAATCAACATCTCTTTTACCAGCAATTCATCAAGAACATAGAATTTTTCTCAGATTTTGTATGAAAAGTAGAAAAAAAATCAGTTGGACATTTCATTGTTTTGTTTGATTGAAATGAAACACCTCTTATGAATTTTATAAGAAAAAGATCACAATATTCTGCTGAAAATTTATTGTCCCACTTTTAACCATCCATGACTGTACAATATATAATTTGTTGGATATAATAATTTTTGTGGTGACATAGTTTAGAAGTTTCCATTTGCCTAAAATATCTGAAAGTCACTTTCTACTTCAAAAAAGAAAGAAACTGTTGCCCCTACAATTGCTCCTCGTAAGAAGTTTTCAAAAATAGCTGCATGTACAATTAAGATTGAGAAACTGAAAAAAATGCCTACAAATTACTCTTTTGCTGAAACCCATCATCTTAAAGAAATTTTGTAGCTTGAGAGCTAGGCCAACTGCTGACGTAGCTTTTAAAATACATTATTAGCAGTCCTTCTCTAAGATAGACCTCACCCCTCTTTCTTAAAAAATTTACCATATAAAATATCTTCCAGTAGGTTACTGGATTAAATGGAATGTTCATTCCTTTTGTGCAAATTGTAGTGGTTCAATCACTGCTTTAATTTTCTTATATTGGAAAACTTGCACTGGGGATAGTTTTTTGAGAAAAAGTCTCCTACAATGAAAGCCATCAGGCCCAATGCCCTGCTCAGTTCCTTGTTTTCCTTGCTGTGGAGTACATATTCACGCTCTCTTCCCGAGGCTGCTCCAGCATCCATACCACCTGTGCTTGTATCATATGATACGCTATACCCGCTGCATGCATGCAGTGTACACAGAAATGTCTCATTTAGGGTTGGTGTGTGCATACATATAACACATGGAACATATCATAGCTGATTACTTATTCAGAGACCAGAATATGGCCTTCTTGCAGCCCAGATAAGTGGCTCAGTGATGAGTCCAGGAATCCATCTCTTCCTTAGTGGATGTTCCACTGGCTATATAAAATGGAGAAACTGGGGAGCATCTAGGGCCTTCTGCATTTGAATTCCTATCTAAACAAAACTTACCTGATTGTACAAAGATGACAGAATCAGTACAACAGGAAGGTCACAGAAAGGTCTCATGTTTTATGCTTGTGACTCTGCATTTGTGGCCGCTTGTCAAGTCATCTAACCTCCACACCTCTCCATCCTGTGCTCAGGGCTTATAGTACACTCTCAACTGAAACGTTTCCTTCAGATATTTGATTGAAACCGATGGAATCATTACTTCAGGAAAAAAAGAGTTACTCCTCCTTTGGAAAAAAAAAAAAAATTGAAACAGCTCCCAGTTTTTCAACAGTTGGAATTTTGAGCACATAAACCACCTAAGTGACTTTTTGGTGAGAAGCCTAACAGAAAAAGGAAACTCCATGGGAACGGGGCCCAGAAAAACAGTGTTGGATCCCATTTTATGTTAATTTGATTCTAGGTGGAGTATTGCTCCACACTGTAATTACAGTAATATGTGAAAAAGGAAAATAAGTCTAGTCAAGTAAGAGCCAAGTCTGCTCTGATACACAGAATAAAATTAACGTTTTTAAATCAATAGGGAGAGTACTCCAAAACAAAAATCATAGTAACAAGCTGTTCCCCTACCACAGAGTGAAAGGTACTGCTATACACATGAAGCACTATTGGAGCTGGTTTTTACTAAAAGAAGTCTGAAAATTACATTGCATCAAATGGCAAAGGAAGAGTTATTCCTACCACTGACATACATCTAGGTCTTTTTCCTCATTTTAATTACTTTTGTGAAAATTTATAGGTAATTTAGCTCACATATGTATGTTTTCCAATACAGATCTAAAATCTGATTCTTATTACTAAAAAAGCAAATGTTTCATTTCTGTTTTCTGTTTTTATTTTTAGGTGAAACTGTCTACATTATTGCTTGCTCCTTCTGCATAGCTCTCATCCTAGGAATAGTCCTGTTGACTCTCCTAAAGATCAGGTAATTTGATAGGGGTATTAATCACTGGTTCTAGGAAATTGAAAAAGCAGAAAATAAAATGTTTTGACTTAGTTAAAAGGTGGACATTGTGATTGTCTTTAAAAACAATCCAGCATGCCCCAGTGATGGAAAGAACTGACATTGTGGGTGTCAGCAGGAAAAAGAGAAATACGATACGTATCTACAATGCCCTCCATTCATGCAGAGATCCCAGGCTTTGGGAGGTTTCATTTCCTGTCCCGTGGCAGGGGAAGGTGAAATCTGAATTCAAAAATTCTCTGAGACCATGTTCCTAGCCCCATAGCAGGCAGGGGTAATGCAAAAAGGAAATGAGAATATTCAGCATTATAACATAGTTAGAAACCAAATCATGAATGCTGCTATTGTAGTTAATATTCTTGCCAAATGACATTTTTGCTCATAGGAGTCTGTAAACAACACCCACCATCCCTGCCATCCTTTCCCCTTGCCCCCTCCCTCCCTCCCTCCATATGAGAAACTACCCATACGCCAATGCTTGGTAAGAAAGCAGAAATGTGCATTCACTTAGTTAAATGAACATGGCCTTTTCTTAAATTATACAGTTTCTTGGACCAAATGAAATGGCCACATTTCAAGAATTACACTGTCAGATGATACGTAACAGAACATGATGTAGCAGGAGCTATATATAGTGGGAGGCATATTGAGTCAAATTTCATTATTAAATTCCAAGGCAGATCAAAGAGGAATTGTAGAAAAATGCAAAAGGCAAGTCAAGGATATATGGGAACAGAGGCTTTCTGTTAAGGTTTGCAGTTACAGAATATCAGCATATAAAGAAAATTCAGATTTAAAGAATACATAAAATGGAAGAAAGAACAATGCATTAATAACAATGAAGGGGATGATTTTATACCATGATGCTCATCATAAAAAGAGATTTTTTTTTTTGCCACTGATTTCAATTAAGCCAAAGTTCAAACCAAAAGCTGTATAGTTTATTGTTAAATACATGCACATTCTTTGTTTTCAGAGCCTGCAGAACAAAATATGAGTCAAGAAGTCCCTCGCCAGACCATTCTTCTGAAATGTTTATGGCCCGTTATAAAAGTCACAGATGAACTACTCTGTTGCTTATGGTTTTTAAGGCTATTCCTGGAAGCCAGTCTGTTGTACATATGTGATGATAAAATATATATTAGGAAAAACTACTATAAATTATGGAATTTTGTAGTTAAGCATTTAAAATATTTTTTTTATATTTATTAGCTTATTTTAAGCCTTTCAAAAGCTGAAAAAGGGGTAAAAAAATTGTAAAACTGTGCTCTCTCTTATTTGTGTAGATTCATAGATCTGTCCTGAGCTGTACATTTCCTATGTTTTTAGATGTACATGACACTGGTATAAATGCTGTACCAAAAATGGAAATCTTTGAAGCTCACCCTTTCTGATCTCAATTCATCCAGAAGAAAAAAAAAAAAAGAAAAAAAAAAAAAAAATCCACTCAGAAACATTTTAGAGACCTGATAAAGAGCACATATGTGGCAGTTTTGTACACCAGACTCCCGGGTACCAAGTACCCGAAGCAGCAGTCACAGCTAAGCTGCCTCTAGTTTGACGGTGGAGCACTTGCAGGGTAGGAGGAGATCAGGATACAAATCCCTTCAGAACTAAAATGATTCTCTGGAATAATGCTATGGACTCCACTATGTTGTTGCTGAAAGTGTTTTTAATTTCTCCTGCAGTATGCTTCTAAAAGAAATGAGTGAGGTTTGCCACTTTGAATACAATAACTTTAGAAAGCATTTTTTGGTCTGAATGCCCAGTGGAGAAAGTCACTTGCCTGGGGCTGAAGTGCCTGCTTCTCAAAAGAGAAGCTATGACCCATCTCATCATCTGTTTTCCTATCATTGTCTCTAGGCAAGACCTGAAGTGCCTAATTGTTTCCTTGACACCTGTACTGGGAGTACTCCTAATTGACTCCTGTACTGGGAGTCATGGTCCCTAAACATCATTCTGGATCCCATTTTGTGGTTATGAGCTCTGGATTTTTCTCCATAGCTGAGTTGCTTTGCTAGATTTAAGCTTCTACTTACTACCAGTGAGTTGTCTTTATTAAATCTTTGTAGCAATCTGGTTCTGGTGAGCACAGAATAATGGACTGCTGTTTCTTGTCCAACTGTTACCATGAATAGCACATGTATTGTCTTATTATAATAGCATCTGATTGATTAACTTTATTTTGAACATGATTTAATTTTGTTTGAATTATCACTAAATGTAACTCACCTCCAATTTTGACCATCAGACGACAGATCTAGGCCCACATCTAGTGCTAAATGACAGATCTAGGACTAGAAATTAATGTGATCAGAAAAGCAAGACTCTCTTCTCTTCAATGTAACTCTTACTTCTGGCTTTGGTAGCTTGCAAAATTATTACTGTAGAGCAAAATTTTAATTATTCAGTTGTGTTTGGGAGAGGCTTAGAACTCTTAATTATTAAACTTGG
This sequence comes from Hirundo rustica, assembly GCF_015227805.2. NCBI lineage: Eukaryota > Metazoa > Chordata > Aves > Passeriformes > Hirundinidae > Hirundo > Hirundo rustica. The sequence continues at coordinate 92,045,512 of NC_053452.1, read as the reverse complement.
ATTTTCTCTGTCTTTATTATCTGCATAAACCAAAGAAAGTCCTTTTTGCTTTGCAATCAAATGCATTTGGACATTTGCATTTGGACAAAAATACAGAAATTTGGACAAATGCATTTGCATTTGGACAAAAATACAGAAACAGAAAAGTGAAGTTAGTTTGTTAATTAAAAAGATCTCCTTTAGCAGTCCAGCAATTTGCAGCATCTGGCTAAACTCTCGCCAAAACAGTATATTCATATTCTCAGTTTTAAAACTGTGAGGTAGGAAGACTTCAAACTGAAAATACTGTTGAGAATATGTTGAATAAAAACATTTCATTAAACAGGAAATGTACTTCTGACATGAAACCTGTGCTGGTTTTCAGTCTGACTTCAAAAACCAGCGAGCCCTCCATGGCACAAAATTTGAGGCGATCCATTGAAATTCATATTTAACTAAACCTCAAGCAACAACAACACAAAATTAGCTTTTTTCTTAGAAACTTTGTGTTTTCTAATTATCTTATATTTAGACACTAAAAACCCAACTCATATATGTGCTTAGACACACACACACTCACAAACAAGTATGTAAAATGTATTTGAAACTCTGGGTATGTTACTCTGAGAGACAGCAAGATATTTAGTGGCTATTGTGTTGTTCCGCAATCTTATAGGCTCTCTCTGAAGTTTAAATGCTTAATGGGAAAAGTACATTCCCTCCACTCTGTGTGTAAAAAGTAGTCTGTCAATTGTATCTAGGTGTCAGTCATTAAATAAAGGAATTTCTGTTGGAATGATCTGTATTCCTGTGATTCTGATTATACTCTAACTGCTTCACAGTTTTCTGAACAGAGAATCATAGAATCAGTAACTTTGGAAAAGACCTTTAAGACCTTTGAGTCCAACCATGATGGAAGATAAAACAGTATTTTGTAAGAACTTCATTAATAAAATATTTTTCCCTGATGTATGACACCTGCGTCCAATACTCAGATGAGGAAAATTAAGTCTCATTGATGACAGGATTCCGAGGACACACATCATTTTGAGTAAGGATGTAACATTCATCCTCACTCCACTGGAGCTGGGATATCCCAAAGGGATTAAATGAAGGCTGATTTGGCTAGAGTTGAAAGCACAAAATTCTGCATTACAGCACTCTCATCTGAAAGAGAGAATGCTGTTTTCCAATATTATCTTTGAAGATCATTTATGCATTTTATCTAACAATTGTTTCAAATTAAATGCGTGAAGATTTTTTGAGACAAGTACACAGGAATAGATATTATGCAGTGTGAAGCTACAAGGCTGTAAAGTTTCTACTTCCGTAGAAGTAGAGTGAGTCTTGAATTCTTCAAAAAGAATTGTTTTCCTTGGCTGTCTCACCTGCTTGTGTGGTCAAAAGAATGAGCTACTTGGATAGGCATGGCCTTAGCCTTTTGAGGCTGTTGTGGGAATCACACCCCAGTACTCTGAGCTAGGTATCGGCCCAGACAAAAGATGGATGGAAGCAGCACCAACACCAGAAGATAGTGCCATAAAACAGAAGCACCATTCAGTTATTTTTAAAAAATTACTGCGGCTGTCTTTCCACTGAGGAAAATACTAACCCTTATGTTCAAACTAGTGAAGATAACTAACTGCAGCTCATGTTGAGGCACTTCAAGAGTAGCATGGGGCAGGGAGTTTTGCTGTTGACTTTGCCAAGAAAGTTCCCTCATCAGCATTTCGATGTTTCAGACCACATGCTGAAGCCATTCAGTCTCCCATGAAGTGTGTAGGGAATCTTAGACATCACTTAGCACAGGTTTCTACCCTGCATTGGAACATCTGAAGTTAGATAATGCCTCATTGAATTTTTTCAACGCCCACCTCCATTCCTGCCTGTAGCTTTTAATGTTTAGTTAATGGAGGAAAGAAATGTTTCCCCAGTAACTTAAAAGAGATTTGTCTGCTATAAAAACACAGAGGAACACCAGATTAAAAGGTAATCCTAAAAAAAAGCACTCAACATGGATTACAAGGTAACAAAGTCAACACAGGCATACATGTTAGTGACGGCTTATATTTGCGAAGTCTGTATGCACGAGCTGGTTAGTCAGAGCTGCTGAATCTGGCATAATACACGAGCATATCAGTTTCATTAAACAGTGAGACAGGTTTTATTTCAGCTTTAACACCACATATTGCAAAATCACAAATACATTTAACCAGGTGGATACATGACAATTCCTTGACAAACATATCATCTCTTTGACATTGGTTTCACAGGACTAAGTTGAATTTGGCTGTAGTCCTTCTGCCTGCTGTGTTATTGCAGCAATGAAGATCAACTGCATTACAGCAGGACTGCAGAGAAAAATAACCTTCAAAAATATAACATAGCAAAAGCATTGATCAGCAAGCCAAGAACTGGAATTCATTTACTTCTTGCCACTCTTATACCTCTTTAGATACTTTTCTAGATACTTCACAGTCAATGAAGAGAATTTAAGGCAGTGCTAGAAATCACAGAAAAATTCAATGGCAGAAAGCACTGATTTTCTGATATCACAGTATCTAAACAATATTTCAACCCCTTAGAACAAACTCAGTGAAAAAGCAGGCAGATCTTATACATTCACAATAACTCTTTGGATAAGAATTACTTCATTTCAACAGCACCAATCCCAAAAAGAAGAATTTTACCTCACAGACTTGTAGTCTTCATTTTGTGACTCCTTAATACAATAATAAAAGTTTTATGAACTCAAATGACACTATTAAAAGAGGAAAATTAGCCAAAGCCTCTCTGGACTTATTCACAACACTACAATATTTAGTTCTTATTTCATAAGCTCTGGTTATACATGAAAATGAACCATTAAAGTGCTGGTCCAGAGCCAAGTTGCCTGAATACATAAAAGTTTAAACTACAAAAGCAAGCTGCTTCTGGAAAACATTAGAACCGTATGGGATCTATGTCATTGCTGTGTTCTGGAAGGCACTGAAGAATGATTATGCCCATACTACTGGAACTGATCAACTTCTCCTCCAACAAAGCAGACTAGTCATGCCTTTAACAATGTAATATCATGACTTATAATTTTTATAATGACACAGTGATAAGAACACCTGCCCACAGAAGCCAAACCCCTGGATGCAAGCCCTCCACAGCCAGGGTGCTACTTCAGGGTGAAGTGACAGCGATGTATTCACTTGGGGACAGTGATAGGGACTAAAAGAGCAGGTACCACTTGTGATGGAGCAGACACCACTCTAAATATAAGCATAAAGGTTTAGGAAGTCAGAAGCACTGAAGAGCCTCATCCCACGTCTTGACATGTTTTTGAAGGGGTATAGTCTTAGCTGTTTTACTATGTCCTGAATTCAATGCTGCCTATGTGAATGATGCACGCTCATGGCATAGCTATTGGATTAACCTTTGCTATTAAAAGCAATAGATGCTTATTTTGTGAAGCCAGAGATTAGGTGTCAAAATGTTCTGCATAGTCAAAATTATGCCAGCACAGGAAAGCAGAGCAGCAGCATTTTACACATCTAAAAAATGTCAGTAGGCAGAACGTAAGATGTCTCAGGATTCTCAGTCACACTACAAATAAACAAGGATTTTATAGGGATTGCTCACCTGGACCCACAGAACTAAATTCACCCCAGGTGGCAACTTTGGCACATAAACACTGGGTTGGGGTTTGCATTTTTTTTTTTATTCTGGCTCTATGTTTTTCTCTCTCTTGTAACAATCCTGACAAACAATCTATTTGTCTGTGACCTCCACCCTGGATTACTATAACTCATGATGTGTTTGAAGCTGAACATGTGGGTAAAGTACGGGCTCCAGATGTGACTGCTCATCTTTTCCAATGTTCACATCATTACAGAATAACAGACCTGCAATTAAGGCTCTCCACAAATTTCCAAGTAGTTTCTAAAACAGACCCAATAAAGAACTGAGACATTTTATGTTGTTCATCCACATGATTTAATAGGTACTCTGTTTCACTGCACAGGGAGAATCAAGAGCCTTAGAATTGCAAACCAGACAGTCCATATGCTGAGAAGCTGTCATGGGTTAGTACAGTTTGGTTTTTTAGTTATAGAGGAATGTAGAATGATTCTCTGGGTCAGGACCTGGGAATTGCTTTAGAAAGGACAGGGACCTATCAGAGGGTTAGCTGGAATATTGGCATCTGTTTTGACCACTGAAAATTGTTGGCTATGACTTTGGGAAGTACCATATAAAACCCCTTGATTTCCTGTAGGTGGGTCTTTTCTTTCTTTTCTTTGGCCAGAGAGAGACAGGTAACATCGAGTTGAGCCTGCTGCTCCTCCCTTTTGTGGGGAGCTGGCCTGAGGCCTGGCCGGATTCCATCGGCTCCTGGGTGTGGGGGGTGGAGGAGAGGTTGCTGCTTTACAACAACTACTTTCTCCAAACTTCCTTGGAGCAGGGAGAGATCTCTGCTGGGCCCCTGATAAGAGCTATGGGCACCATTTAGGCTGAGGCCGCCCCGATTTACACCAAGGGGTGGGCTGAAAAGGCATTTATGATCCTGCCTGGGTTTTTTTGTAATTCCAGACTGCCTGAGTGCTCTGATCTCTGATGTTTCTGTGTGAGTTCTTCCTCCCTCACCAGCGCGGCCTTGAACATCTAACACCAGCAGCTACAGAGAGAGAGAGACAAAGACTTTGAGCAGATTTAACCCTTTCCTGGCAACATGAAGCTTCCAGAGCTTGGCCCTTCTCTGAGAGAGTAAGAAAGGACAGAGTGAACATAAAGAAGAAAACAGCATGAAGTCAGTAGAGTGAGAGTGAAAAGACTGTTGGGACAGGGGGTTAAAGAGTTGGTTGCTCTATTCTTATTTGAGCCATGGAAATGAACTCTATATTTAGATCATTCCTTTACATCATGGGAAAGATAAGCATTTAGGGAGATGATTGTTTAGATTTGTGTGTGGATTTAAGCAAAGGTGTTGGTAATGTACTATGTAATATTAATCCTATAAGATGCTTTAACAGAGATAGAGATGAGAAGCCCTCTGTGCCAGTGAAGAAGTGAGAAGATATCTCTGTGCCTTGAGATGAAGAATCCTTTGCTTTTGGAGTTATTGATCTTTAAAAGGTGACACCCCAGCATACAAGAGTCTAAGACCCATGACCCATAAGCAGCTTGGGAACCTGCTAATGGGAGGGAAGAGTGTTTTTAGAGTTTCATTCTGTTTTATTTTTTTCCCCAACTTTCTTTTTCTATTCTTTTAGTGTGTGTTAATAAAACTATTTGTTCATTTTTAAGGTTAAGCCTACTTTGTTTTTCTCCTAGTCTCTCTCACACAGAAAAAGAGTGAGTACTAAGACCAGAATTTAGCGAATGTGAAACAACTACATTAATTAGTGTTTCCACCCGGTTGTCAAAATTAAAACTATTACAGAAGCCTAGGATGCACTGAGCACAGAGGCATAAAAATGGACAGCAGCTGTTCAGTTCCTTACTTGGCTGATCTGAAGGCCTCACCATCATCTTCAAGGAAAAGAACCCTGCCATCTGTTGCAGAGGCACTGACATTTTTTCTTGGGATTTTTCTGGTCTTAGGAATTTCTAATTCCATTCTACCCAGTGGCACAAATTCATCCAGATTTACTAGAAAGTGTGTTCTTTTTCAGTTCATAATCACAGGATAAACTGAGTTGGAAGGGATCTACAAGGATCATCAAGTCCAAACCCTGGCCAGGCACAGCACCATCCCCAAGAGTCACACCGTGTGCCCAAGAGCATTGTCCAAACACTTCTCAAACTCTGTCTGGTGCTGTGACCACTGCCCTGGGGAGCCTGTGCCCAAGCACCCTCTGCTCTCTGAGTGAAGAACCTTTTTCTGATATCCAACCTACACCTCCCCTGACACAAATTCAGGCCATTCCCTCAGGTCTTGTCATGGGTGTGTATTTAATTTCTCCAGGTTTTGCAGCAGGCTCAGTCTCAGTTCAGTTGTTTAGTCTCACATTCAGGTTTGCATCACAACTGCTTTTTTTTTCAAGGGCTGACTTCACTTTCAGTCTTTGAGAAGTTCAGTATTGTTTATGTCAATTAAACATGGTTGCTCAGAGGGTCTTGGGTGGAAGAAAATTCATCAGGACCTACATGAAAACTGCTCACCTGAGCTCAAAATGAGCCAATTCTATGCCTGCAGAGAAAACTAAACAGGAAAATTTATTATTAAATAGGAAAGTATTACAGTAAGGTTAGTCACCTTCAGGAGTAAATGGCATATAAATTAGGGAGTCTTTAAGATGTCAATTCTGGCACTACGTTTAGGCTTAACTACTAATTATTAGAGTGAATACACTCTAAATACTGCTGCAGTTTCCTCACCTCTTCATTGGCTATAATCCATTACAGAATTTTAAAGTCTGTGAATGGTTCAAGACCTAGTTTTATTTAAGTTCATGTTTTGGTATATGAGCTATAGTGGCTGCTAAATAGCAAAGTCCCAACTGAAACACGGTAAAAAGAGGAAAGAGCTTTTTTGTGGTGATCCAACCATGTATCTAGAGTAGGTCAAGAAAATCAGGCTGTTCACATCTTGGAGTACTTGAAAGTCTTAGTAGATTCTACAGGAACGATTTAGCATTTTGGAATAACAGGCAAGATATTTCTTGCCTCACCTGAACACATTTCTTTGTTTATCCTTTAACTTTTACCATGAGAAGAGTGAAACAAAGTAGCTTACAATTAATTTTGACTATAAAATTTGTGGCATAAACAGGATAGAGGTATTATATCAAATTTATAGCTTAGCGTTGCCTGGAATGCAAAGATTGACTTTCTTAAGTTATGCCAATTCTGAACGACATAGCTGGCTAAAAGATCTCAGAAAAACCCACTTTGGTATTTCAAAGGCAAACTATGACTCAGCTGTAACTTGGCAGACTTGAGTTCCAGACAAAAAATTATTCAGCCTTTTTTTTAATGTGTTATCTTTCACTTTCTTTCATCTTACCTTTTGAAAAGATTTCACATTTTTGAGGAAAATTGAGAATATAGATGAAGACCACAGTCCAGGGTTTTAGATTTTCCTGTCAACAGGCCATGTTCAGAAAAAATACAGATCAAGGTTAAGTACACAGAGAAGTATAGACAGATCCTACACAACCAACCAGTAGGAGTACTGAAGTTTCAGGCTGAAAAACATGACAGTATTTTCATGGCACACTTGAACACTTATAAATAGGATAAGGCTCTTTGAACTTGTCCATTTGTTCATTATTGATCAAAAATTGAATTGCAGTTCATTAGCATCTTGTTGAACTAAGGCATTTAAAAGAACAGTATCATTATCAGTAGAGCACAAAAAATAATTTGTCTCCCTTGTGTAAGCTAGTCCAGCAAAATACTATTATCCTAAAACAACTGTGACTTCTGAATGAGAATATCAGTTCATCACCTACAGAATGGAAAAATCTAATTGTTCAAACTTTGGATGAAAATGTAGCCTCTTCTACACCACTATGAACATGAATGATGTTGAAAACCTTGCCAGTTTTTTACTTGCTTCATATAATTAGATTTTAATAAGTTGACCAAAAAAGGCAACTACAACATATTTAACATATGTAACAAATAAGGAAATTTGCAGGAGGATTTGAAGGATCTGGCAGAGTGCCATTCATCACAATGTCTTGGAACAAGATAAAGTCATCCATAATTTAACAGATGTTAAATTTAAAAGAAATTCTATTGCTAAAAGTTTCTTATGGTGACTTCAGATTTGGCTCCATGTTCATAACAGTGACTTGACAAAGGAAAAGTGAGAATTCAGATAAATAAAATACATAATAGAATGGCCACACACAGTGTGAGATGTCATAAACTACTGAAAATATTTGTACTGTTCTGAAAGACATCTTGATTAAAATTTAACTATGTACTCATTGCTTGTACCTGGTTTTTCTGAAAAGAACTAAAAATTCAATTTAAAACATGGTAAAATATCCTGGCGTTTATACACTGTTCTCATCTGTAGAAGTACCAAGTACAGGGTTCTGTACTACAGTCATTTATTTCTTACTTACAAATCAGACAATTCCTGACAGTACAGCACAATAATTCTTCCCATTAAAAAAAAATATATTTATCAGTTCCATTTTGCTTCCTTGATGCAATAGTTTTCTTGTTTCTTTTCCTGATGCAAATGTCCTTGGTCAAGGTAAATGGAAAATGTAATCAAGCTGCAAAAAGAAAAATCCATTTAATTGATAGCTCCAGTACTGAAGGAAGCTTGTGCAACCTTTGAGTTTGTTTTCTTGTTCAATGCTGTGCAGATGAAGTTTCCAGCTTCCATCACAGCACAAAGATTTACTCCCTAAAAAAGAGATGAAAAATGTTAATAATAATAAATGCACATGTTGAAAATGCTTAGACTCCAAGTTTTTTGCTCCAGGGTCTAATTTTTGCAAAGGGTCTGATTCATGTTATAGGTCAGTAATGGGGATCAGTAAAGCTACAGTGATTTACAGATAGTTACAGTTTCTAGTTGTTTGAAAGGTTCTACTATTTTGAGAATGATTTCTTGTCCCATCAGCAGTGGACCAAATACTGGAGTGGTATCTTTCAACCCCAAAGAATCTGGAATAAAGAACTGGAATTACAACTAGAAATTACAAGAAAAATATAGTGTCTAAATATGTGCTATACTTCTTTATCATCCAACACTATAAAACTTCATGCTTGCAAGTGCCCCACTTGCAGCTTAGGAAAATTGAGGAAAAACACTTGTGTTGGCAACTGACTCCAGGACACACGGGCTCCTGTATTCTTGTGAATAACTGTAATCTCCTTCTTGACAGAGTCCATTCCAATACAAAACTACCATTTACCTTGATAGCACAGCTGAGCACAGCTAAGCAAAAACTCACAACTGCTTCATCTGCTCACACTAAGAAACGTCCTTTGAACAACTGTTTTTTAACTGAGATAGGTATCAGTACTGCTTGATTGCCAAAATTAAATCTGATCACTGATTAACGAGGCAAAACCACTTAATTATGCCTCCTTTATTACTCACGTAGAGTAGAAATTTTAAAGTCAGATCATATAAGTGATATAAGTACTTGCTCCAAAGATTGCAATGTAGAAGCTAGAGTAAAGTTTCTGTAGAAAGGATGCAAAAGGAGACTCTGAACTACCAATACACTGAGCATTCATTCATTAATTCAAAACTGGGAGAAGAGTGTCACTCTCCATTAAAGAGTACAAGGTGTATTGCACCAGAAACTACACTTTCATCACACTTCCAAATTCATGCACTAAAATTCAGACCAAACTCTGACTTAAATACTTAATCCTTTAACTGGATCTATCACTTATTTGCACATTCTGTGGTAAACTTTGTCTTTTTCATTCTTGGAATTGGCTAAAAATGTAATGAGAGTAGAAGTAACTTAGCAGAAATGTAATCAAAAACATATTTAATTTGAAAAAAGTGCTAGCACCATCTAGACCACATAGTTCAAATACATTCTTTTATAACTATCTCATTTTAATACAGTTATAACAAGGTTAATTTCAGCTTATTATGTTTATCCTTTATGGGTCATTACTGAGATTTAGTTTGTAAAGTGCTATCACACATAACATAACCTAAAATAATTAATCTGTGCTTTTTAACAAGGAAGAAATGATCAACATACCACCATAGACATATATGATAGTTAGATTATGGAAGATGTCAAACTCCCCAAACTACACAATAGTTATGTTTTCATCACTGCAACACTGCATAATGCAATGTGTTGACAAGAAACACAGCTTCACAGTTCAAATTCTAAATATGGAATGGAATACATGAATCTCTGCTTTTTATACTGTCTTCCTTAATATAAGTATTGTGAACCAAAGAGGACTACCATGAGGGCACAAAACCCAGCATTCATTAGCATGATTCAGAGATGAGAATGAGAAAAGAGTAGGTGTTTGTAAGGTTGTCAACAAAATAATGTGTCTTCAGATAGATACCCAGAATGTACTTACTAAGTATACTTGGTAATCATTCTATATATCCAGAATTAATCCTTCACACCAAGGAATTAATTTCCCCCTCAAAAAACCCCAAAGAAAAGTGCCTCTAATATTATCTATAAACTTGGATAGGTGCCTTAAATCACAAAAGCTTCTGCCAGAAGGCAAAACCCTTTAATTCTCATTGACTTCAAAATTATTTCACACTTAGTCTGCCAAAGATTAATTTCACAAGTCACTTCATGTTTATGTGTTCTGAAGATCAGTATAGAAAAAGTATCAATTATTATTTTGATATATCTAGTCAATCTGAACTCAATAATTCACAGATATCACAGAATCCTCTGAGCTGGAAGGGACCCACAAGGACCATCAAGCCCAATTCTTAAGTGATGGGCCCATATGGGGATTGAACCTGTGACCCTGGTGTTAACAGCACCATGCTCTGACCAACCAAGCTAAAATAATATATGGTTAAATACTGTCCAACATTGCCTGACACTTGAGGCGAGTTCAGTCAACTAACTGAAAACTTTAGTGTATAGTTGAGATGAACATGAGAAAGTGCTCCTTGCAAATGGACATCATTAGCAACTGCAATTTCATTTTGTGCCATTACACAAAAAGGATCATATTAATAGTTTTCTTCAATAATGATTTTACAGAATTGGCAATGGTATGAAAAACAACCAACCTTATTAAGACAAAAATGGCAATAACTTTGAGGGTTCAGGTCTTTCATCCAGTAAAATACTATTTAATGAGCCAGAAAGGATTCAAAGGGCAAAGCCCTGTGTTTTGCTATTGCACAATCTATAATCTAAGAATAAACAAAACCTAAATAAACCAACATCAAACCAGACCAAAGAACTAAGCATTTGATGGTGAGACTGTCTCCATGGGATTTGGTATCAACCTTTAGGATAAGCTGGATTCTTGCTTGGCCACCAGATTATTAACAGATTAATCAACCTTATCAAGAATCCTGGGACATGGTATATTTCACATAATCAGACTGTTTTTTGCTTAATTACTTCCTTTTGCTATGAGGCAGTTGGAAAGGTTAATAAATATTTCACCCAAGGAAAGACTATACTAGAAGCCTAAGATGAACAGCAATGTAAAGGAAATGCATGATTTCTCCTCCTTATTTCAAAGAATTGTGTTGTTTCAAAAGAATAAACATCTTCTTCATTAATAAAAAGTGACCTTAAAGTGTGTACAAACAGTTCAAAACAGAGTCTACTTGTACAGTGGACACTTGTGATTGAGCATTTTCTAAAGATGTGTCTGACATCTACCCTGAACTCCCTAAAAAGCAAATGAGAGCAGATAAATGCTTGCAGTGAAATCTGTAAGGCATTGAATATGCGTTAACAGTGCCCAGATTGTGCAATTCAGAAATGAGTTCTGTAATCCTTTAATGTCAAGGAATTCCACTGGCATGTACACCAACCAAACTGCAGCCTACAAACAAGTGCTAAGTTCCAATGAGCTCCTCAATAACTCAGATCCTCCTATTTCAGATATCATGCATTTAGATTTCTTTCTGCTTTTAAATGCAAACCACCCACATTTTAGTTTTGCCAGTTCTTTATATGTTCTCCTTTGATCTTGACTCTCCAAGTCTATGTGTAAATTAAACATAAAGTTACTGCAATGCATGAGTTAGCACAAACTCATTATGCCACATACACAGAAAAAAAGGGAACCAACAGGAAGACCAAAGAGCACGTTTATTGAAAAAGGCAGTAACTGAGTCCTAGGAATACAGAATAATTAACATGCCAACCAAGCCAGGGATACTAAATGTGTGCTCTTGAGGTGTGGATGCTCACTGGTAAGGTTCAATAAGGCACAGCTCAGCGAAAATAAGCTGCTCTGCCCTGTCCTCCAAGAACAGGACTGGTAATAAAAATGACTGTGAAGCCTCCTAGCCAGTACCAGTTTCTGTACAATTTTGAAATATGTTAAGTGGATACCTGAGAAATAACAATGTCCTGTGCTTGGCTGCCAAACACCGCAATTTTTTTCAACTTTGAAATCAGAAAAATTGACAACAAATTTTTAAGTACCATGAGCCAAATCCAAAACTGTGACAAAAGCTGCACTCGGCTCAGTTTTTCCACAGTTGACATGATCAGCCTTCTGGAGCAATGTCTACAGTACTGAATTTTTTGTGGTTACTGAGGCAGAGCAATGACACAAAGCAGCTGCTACTAAGTTCCTCATGGCTCCAGGTAAGAAAAAGTGGATTATTCAAATTATGTTAAATACACAAACCATTTCTAGTCTAAATTTCTGATTAAGACAACATCATTCCTGTTATGTGTCAAGCATGTTAAAGCACTTAGTTTGCAACACTTTCTATGGGCTCTGAATATTTTACTGTACTTACTGCACAAATTATTGTAAGGTATGTATCATATGTTTCCTAGATTTTTTTTTCTTGAAGTCTTAAGTAGAAAGTTAAAATATCTTACTGTGTTGATCCCCAAACCATTCAGCATGTATATCACATCCTCTGTGGCTACATTTCCAGTAGCACCTTTTGCATAGGGACAACCACCAAGTCCTGCAACAGATGAATCCACTACAGCAACTCCCATCTGGAAAATAACAACACAAAAATGAAGCATCAGCACAGAGTATTATTTATAATTTTTCATAAATGGCAGGCCATATGTATTAGTTACCATGCATAAAATATGCATTTCTCCACAAATGGATATGTTCCCTGGAGGAAATTCCTTATAATGGCTTTAGTCCTTACATCTTTATAAGGTAAGACTTTTCAAACACAGGATATGGAACAAAGAACTAATGGTCTATTACATGTGATTTTCACAGATAAGATGATTGCTGTTTTATAGATAGAGGCTTTTCTCTCTTTATCTTTCAACTTGGTGTTTTTAAACAACGAGCATCTATTATGAAAGGTTTTCATGCAAAAAAAAAAAAAAAAAAAAAAAATCAATGAATGGAAGTTCCCCATAGATAGATAGATATAGATATGTTCTGAGCTTGGAATATTTTTGGAATTTTTTTAAGAGAATGCTTGGTGCACAGTGTTAAGCTTTGTCATTTAAACTAGAAAAATTAAGACTTGAAGGAGCACTCAGCTGTGGTAAGTTCATATTGTTTGGTTTTTATTTTCTTTCTACTGCATTCAAATGTCTTCTCTCTTCTGATCCATTTAGCATACTCATGATAAAATGTAGTAAACCACTTACCAACTCCACCCAGGAGATAATACTACATTTCCTATGGGATAAAGTCTTCCCTATGAGACTGATAAGGGAGGGGACAAAAAACTTAGCCAGTGACTTCCACTGATATATTTAGTGAGCTTTTGTGCCCCGTTCTTTCTATTACTTGATTTTAAAATACAGCTGAAACTGGAAAGCATTTTATTCTGTTACAACATGTCAGGTATGTGCGCCAGGACACTGGATCTCCCTTGTCAGAGAAGGCTCTTCAGTCTTCCCCTTGCCTCTGGAGGTATTTGGGCTCAACAGACAATCAGAAGGCAAGGAAATTAGGCAGAACAATTATTAGGTTGTCAAACACACAAGCTCTTCTCTGCCTTAAGCACATAGAGTGTTCCCTTCCCCACAGGAATAATTTAGACAGACAAATACCAAAACTGTAAGACAGGTCAGGCAGACTGAGATTCAGGACAGGAATTCCTGTGCAGAAATAAATTTTCAAAACCCTGGCTTAGGGTACAGAGAGATGCAGAGGTTGAACCATGCCTGTTACCCAAATATGCAGTCAGGAAGTTTGGCTTAGAGGCCTGACTGTACATATTGCTGATCTCCCTTCTGAGGAACCTACCTGTCCCTGCAGGCTGGTCTGGCTGTCTGAGCTTCTTTTTTGAAGACATGCACACAACTAGCTGGCAAGGAAGGCAAATGATACATCTTGCTAAGCTGCTAAGTCCTCTTGCCAAATATACCTATTAGTTGTTTTTTAGTTCTGAAATAAACTACCCTAATGTGTGTGTGTGTTGGGGTGGGGAGGGGGGGGGTGTTGTATTTGCTTTTAGTTTTAACAGTGTGTTCCATAGTTTTATCATTGGCCTTACAGGCTCTTTAAACTTCCAACATCTCCGGAAAGCAATAATAAAGAATGAATGTGTTGTCCCAGGTCATATTCTTGGACAGAGAATATTATTTTGATCTAGGTAGCTGCTAAAAGCCTGTAATAAAGACCTCAGAGGAATAGAGGTGCATAATTGTGACAGGCAAGAAATGAGATTCTCTAAAAAGAGATACTGTACTTTAAAGTACACCAACCTGTGACTTACGGAGTTAATCACCAAAGCGTATGTTTCACATTTCAGTCACTTGTCACACTCTTTGTTTGTGTCAGCCACCAGTCAGAAAATTGATTTGACACATCTGTTTCCAGTACACAGAGGATATGCATTCATGACAACTGCAAATTCTCTCTTTTTTCACTAGCTGCTAAGATTCATACATTTACTCTAGAAGTCATTGGTCCAAGCTCCACAGTGGCAGCTCTCAGCGTGCAAGTGTCTATGGAGACACACATAAGGCTTCTTACTGGAAATATTTAGGGTATGGTGAAGGTCTGCAGAAAAGGGTGTCTAACATGTGGATGTACAGATTGATACAAGCATGATTCCACTACTATGCCTGCTCTCTCAGTCTGATTTTAAGGTTCCCATCAGAAATCATTGTTTCAGAGATGAAAAGATAAAAGAAAATGTTTTTCATAGAGGTTTTCCCAATCTGTAAGGTTATGTTGTAACTGCTAGAGCATTCTTCTTCATGTACTCATTTTCAGTAACTTTGACATGGGGAAAAAAACTATAGGCAAAGAGCGTGGTGAGGTACATCATGGCTGTTAAATTCCCAAGGAATATCAGGAAGAGCTTCAGTAGCATATAAACAGTTACTTTCTAATCCCAGAAAATCATGTCAATAAATCCTTATCCTTTTGCACAAATGGGGAAAGAAGTATCAACTAAACAGTATTTGGTAAAAAAAAACCAGCCAAAAAAGTCAGTAGCCTGCTCCAGTCCTTCACAGGGCACTCACTGTAAGCAAAAACAATAACAACCTCCTCCAGCATGAAAAGGGCATGTTTTCTAAAGGCATTGAATATACATACATATTAATTCTTGATATCCTTGTACAGACACTAGTGATGCCATCACAATTCTGAATTTGCAGTGCAAATCTTTCTGCTGTGGAGTACAGGTTTCTTATAATAGTTTGTTGAAAGTGTTGGCTATATGGGTGGATATGGGATATCACAGTGACTTGAAGGTAACATGAAACACCCACCTTATCTAACCACACCCTTGTATTCTTAGACAGCCTTGTCTGAGTTATTCAAAATACCCTCACTGGAATCTGGTGTAAGCTTGGACAATTTATCTTACTGTAGATGCAAGAGCATGTAAAACCCTGATGCCTTCTGCTGGCTAGCCAGTGGGAGCAGTAATTTCCACATGATGGACAGTGATAATTGCTCTGTCTTTTAAATCATTGACTGTTTTGGCTAAATACTAAAAAAGGAGAAGGTCTAATAGCACCCTTACATTAGTAGCATCCTTGGGGGGGTGTGACATTAACCCCAGTGGAGGACACTTAACCCATTAACCCCAGTGGAGGACACTTAACCCATTACTTCCCAGAAACAGTGTATAAACATAAAGTCTCTAAAATTGTATTTCTATCAAGATGTATTTGCTATTTGAACATAAAGCCAGTGGTAGACAAGATCTAAACATGGCATATATAATTCAGCAACCCTGACTGACCACCAAATCTGACAGTTGGTCAAATCAATGGTCTTAATAGACAATGTGCAGGTGTCTCTCCTTTAAGATAATGTCTTTTAAAATTCTCTTCACAATGCTTTAGACAGGATATCTACTGCAAAGTACTACTATTTCAGCAACAGGGTCAGCTGCATCTGTCTGATCTTGCATATTGTACAGACAGTTATAATATGTTTGCTGACTCAAGTGCAGAATCACTCCAGTTCATCTTCAGTGTGGCCCCATTCAAAAAAGTCCCTAAATAATCCACACTCTAAGCTACAATCTAACAGTGCTAAAAACAGATGTTGGAAAACATCCCTCAGCAGTGCTACTAACTAATTGGGAGATTGATATTACAGCCCAGCCTGTCCAAGCACAGAATCCGAAATAGCACCTAATAAAATAACTCTTCTGCACATTTGAACAGCTATGAAGCAGTTTTGCTTTTACAGCCACTAGAAGCACTAATGCTCTAATGGAGCTCAAAAGTAAAACCTAAAAATTGACAAAATATGTAAAACAAGGTCTTTTTCTTCATCACATCTTCCATATTTGATAGACTTTTACAGGAGATAATGAGTTTCAATACTTTTAGCAATCCTAGCTTGCAAAAAATTGACTGTCAATATGTAAAAAAGTCCACAGTCTCACTGTCACTTCCCAACAGGCACTAAATTATGCTGACACTCATGAGAAGTTGTACTGCAGCTATTTCATAAGAAACGTCCTAGATGAGCACTCACTGAGTTGCTTACATATGGACATGTGTGGGGGTGAACAATGGCTTGGCTTCCAAGACAACTATAGTACTTCACTATTTTTTGACACTTTCCGATAATCACAAAATTCCTGACAGTGGTTCCTGAACACCTTCCAAACTTTAGCTTTGGCTAGCTTTAGCTTACTCTCTAGAGAAGGCAGAGGACTTTTTGCTCCTGTCCCATGCTAACTTCCAAATTCCCCAATGAGAAAGCAAGGAATTAAATTCATCACCTTTGTCAACCAGCCAATTTTAACAGGAAACCATTATTGCCAGTGAATAATAAATGCTTCATGTTTCTCAGTTTGCTTTACTAGCTCCCCATAACTTCTTGTTGGGACAGTCAGTCTCCTTCCTTACTGATCTTTAAACCTGGTTTGTCTGGCAGAAGTTTAACTTTGTTTCTCTCTTAAAAATGGCAAGGTCAGCATCAGTGGCTCCAGGAAAGTATGTGGTATAAATCAGAAGTTATAAATCAGGTCTTTCATAAATTAGGCTTCTTCTAAACTTTGAGATTTTGAAAGCATAATATCAAGGATACAAGGTATGCATTAAACAGGAAAATATTTGTGCCACAAAGTCAAGGGGCCACAGTGCTATGAAGTTCAGTGCTCAATGTCTTTAAGATAGGTACATGTAGATATGGCAAAGAATGGCTGCATTAGTACAGTATTTGTTCAATGAAGGGAGAAAGCAGGGAGGAAAAAGTACAATATGTCAGGTCAAAGGCTGCCCACACAAAAGGCAGTACATGACTAATGATGTTTAATCCTGCAGCCGGTCAGTGCCTAGCTGGCACTCTTGGAATGGTGTGGTTCTGACATATTACTGTGTCTCTCTGGCATCAGCCTCCTACCCACTACTACATGGTATCTGGCAGAAACACCCTCTCCTGTAGAGAGACAGAGAGGTAAGCACAGAAACAGCAATAACAATGCCAGCAATGCTTTGTAAGGCTCACTGGCTACAAAGACTCTTCCCCAATTTACATTGTCAAGCTGACTAAAATCAAAGCTTGCCATTCTCCTGTATTTCAATAACATAAATGTATGCAAATAAATATTATTTTGATAATTAAAAAATTAAAACCATCATTTTATATATATAAGGAATCAAACGGAATAACATCTCTCTGTGGAAATCACTGAAAGTTATCTGATTTCCTTCCTGCTTTTTTTTTTTTTTTTTTTTCCCTTTGCTTTTGCTAAAGGCTGACATCACAAAACTGCTTTTCAGAGTTAACACCATCCTTACTGACCACAGGGTGTCACTGTTACATTAAAATATCTAATTTCCCAGTTCACATCGCTTGAAAATTAATACATTCATCGAGTAGAAAAAAAGAAAATCCTTTTCTTCCAAAACATATTGAGATGCAAGCAATTTGTGGGCAGACATGCCACATAAAATAGGTTCATACTGCATTCCTTTAACTCATTGTACACATCTTTTCATATTGCTACTGACACATTTATTATAAGCAAAGTTGGCAATGACATCTAGAGTTTAAGTTCCCTAACACTTTCTGTCATAAGGCCCCACTTTCAGTCGTTTATTACTTTGTCAGCCTTTAACTGCTGGAACTTATATTTTCCATACCTTTTCTCTGCCTCAGACTAGATTGTTTTGAAAGTTTTAGTAAAAAATGGGCTTGGCCACTTCCGGGAACAAGTTTTGGGGAAGAAAAGCACTCTGTTACGTTAATATTCAGTAAGTTTTACATGGGTTTCTTGGAGATATTTTTGTAGCTTTGCACTCTCAAGTTTGGCACAGAAAGGATACTGATCTCAAGAGAACCCAGTCTGGACTTAGTTACACGCTTAGGGAAGTTTCACCTTATTTCCATCTTTTTGTCAGGAACTGGTCAGTTTGGAAGTTAAAATGCCCAAGGATCAAGAGAGCAGCAGCTGACCATGATTTTTTCTTAACCTCAACAAAGAATTGTGAAGCAATTTCTCTGAGACTGAATTGGAAAATCTTAACTGACAATGCATCACCTGCACAAAACGCCTGAGCAGTGAGGTCTGTGTTACAGATCTGGTTCTTCAGAAAACATTCATGGATGTTTAGGGGGAATCAATTCCATTCAAGATGAGACTGGTTTTGAGATTTTGGAATGCTAATAAAAATCCTATGCCATAACACAGTGAAGCAGATGTTCACAAATCATTTTTCTTATTGCCTATGCAGACTCATCGTGCTTCTTTTAAGAATATGTGCACTCTTTTATTTAAAAACACTGGCTTTTGCTGGTGTGAGGCTGTGCTCAACTCGAGCTCTCCCTTGCTAAGGACCACAAAGCTGCAGGGGGAGCAGGAGGCACGCCAAAGTCTTGTTGGAACCCGTGAACATGCAATGATCATCAAAACAGTAAGTGACTTTCCAGTCTCCCTCCCCTCCCCAGGCAAGCCAGGGCATTGCCAGAGGCTGCTGCTGACTCAAAGTAGCGACTGCCCCAGATACTCTTCAGGAGAAGTTGCCGCTCTCAAGCAAACTCGTGATGGTTTAACTTATTATCTGCTCACTCTGTCATGAGATAACCTGATCTATAAACACAAGGTATTTGTTCTATAGACAAAAGTTTGGAAACAGTCAGAAGACCAAACAAATAGGTAGGGCAGAGAAGATAATAATCTTGGGATCTGCAGGGAAAGGGGGAACTAGACAGAAAAGGCTAAGGGGAGCTTTGGGGTAGGCTGGGATAGAACTGTCTAGTCCAGAGGTGCAACAGCAGTGCCAGGTTGCTGTGCCTTACATATCATCAGGTAACAACAAGATTTTTATAATATGCTACATGCCACTGTAAATCACTAAAAATAAACTGGAAAATAATCAGAGGGCTTTGAATGGACAGGGGAAATAGATGATTACTTAACTCCATTGCAAAATTACTGAGGGTAGCATTGGGAGAGGAAAATTTAGCTGGGACTGCACAAAGAATGTTTGGAGCTGCTGACTGTTAAGGTCCAATGAAGAAAGAAAAAAAAATCCACTTGCTTCCATGGATGGCTCACAGAGGATAAGCTGAGTAGACACACACCCACTAAAATAAAATGGCTGAACTATCGTAATATGGGACATCAGCTGAGAATGAGTTGAATGATGGACAGAACAGGTAAAAATCAATGTTTGAGATGCAGGCTGCAGATAGTGCACTTCTCTGTGAGCCACAATACTGAAAAGGGCAGAGGACTACTATGAAAAATCAGGGGAAGCCACTCATTTGAAAGGTCTAGCATTTAAAGTGCATGTGGCAAATGTGGAACATGTGAGTCTATCAATGAAAATGGCAAATCTGACCCAAGCATTACAGTATTTGAAAAGGCCCCTTTTTCCTACATTCAGGGAGCACATAAAGAAGTTAATCTATTTTATATACCCCTTTTACTGTATCTGTACCTTAGAAAGAAACTACAAATTCTTTTGATCTTGTTTTCTGCCCTTGCTAGCTTCTGCCAACTCCCAACTCTTCCAGTTAGAGGAAGACCACTTTGTGTTGAGGCACTCTTCAGCTTAAGCTGGGTGACCAAATTGTTCCTGCAGGTGTAATTTCCCTCACTTCTTATAACCAGAATAACTTGCAGCATTATGCACTGACAATGGACACCGCCTTGTACCAATGTGAGCAAATGACATGGATGGCAGAAAACAACTATTGCTTTAAAATAAATTTGCAGCAATTACAGCATTTATAAAAACACAGGGAAATTAAAGCAGAACTTTTTTCATTCCACAGAAGCATTATCGTATATCAACATCAGGGTATCTAAAGAAATAAAACAACAGCATTTAAAATGACATCTGACTTCAATTCAGCCTGAGCCTTATGCATTGTTACAAATTTTCAGATTATTTTAGAATGTACTAAAAGAATATGTAGAATTTTGAATCCTAGTTTGGTCTTTACATAATCCATAGTATGTTTTGCATATTATATTAATATACATAATAGAAGCTTTTTACTTGGAAAACATAATATATTTTTACAGCAGTTATTTTCTAATGCGAGATATTCCTTTTCTCATTTCTGGAGATAAATCTCACAACAGAAATGAACAACCATGCATCCTACTCAAGCTGAACAGGTATGTATCTCCATCATTCACTATCACTCCTTATTAGATATAGAGTGAACCAAAAATAACTTGTACAGTTAATGCTGTTAAATTAAACCTGCACTTTTTATTCAGACGTAACAACTATTTCAAATCTCTCTTAAATGTATTTTCAGAATCCCCTGAATGAAAAAATACTTTACTGTACATTAGTATGTAGGATATATGGAGGTTCAGAGACTCTGCTCACCAATATTCATTGACAAACCACACTCAGCATAAAGAAAGTGGATTTACAAGATGTATGGTAAACTAACCTTAGAAAAAAAGAAACTCATGGCATTTGTTGCATCTTCTAGATTGCACAGGTGCACATCCATCTTCTCCCCTATATGGAAAATAAGAACTGCATCCTCCATTCAAATGCTTTTAACTTATTTACAGCTAGACTGGAGATAACATTTATCATCACAAAGTATAAAGCCAAATGTCCTTTTTCTTCAGGAGCACCAAAGATTAACAGATTAGAATGTTTTCCACATGTCCACTTTACTGTCAAGAGAATATTAAAGAAGTTTTCCAGCTTCCGCAGCTCAGCCAGATGTCAATGGATCCCACAGTGAAGCAAAATTGGCAGAATAGCCTTCTCATGACCCCGGCATTGTTTTATCAAGGATCAGTTTAAAAGTATAAAGGGCCATTTCTTGCTGAGATCTGTAATGTTTTTCAGCCCTTTTCCCCTGCAATTACACAAAAGTGCTGACTTTGTTGAACTACTGATACGCAGTAGTATTTCTTATGACTTCTCTCACACTGTGCTATAATTGCTGTTTATGTTGGCACGAGAAAAGTACCACGTCTTATTTCCACTGTACATTTCCGGACTCTGGTTTCAGTAACATCAGTGTAGGATATTGTACTGGGCATACGTTTTGTTGTGTAAACATTAACTGGTAATTTACCCTGTCAATCTCCACAGTATGGCTTCTAATTACCAGAGGTTGAGGGGCTTCAGATGGACATTTTACAAAATATTTACAGCAGCTTTCATGCCTTTTTTTTTTTTTTTTTTTTTTTCTTTTTCCTTCACTGGTATTTGTGTTTTGAAAATCATTGCAAGAGTAAAAAATACAACTCCATCAAATGCCATAAAACAAAACCTGAACCCAAATATATTCATTCTTCTTCACCTCATTCTCTAGAGTAACTGAAGACTAGTTTCCCAATTAGTTAAGCAAAAATCATGGCAATATTACAGTAAACATGATAGTATAATAAAGTACTAGATACTTGTTTGCTTGTAATTTGATTATCCCCTTTATACTTTTTAACAAGAAAAAAATTACTTCCATTGGCTTTTTTTTTTTTCTTAAAATTCATTCTTGCTAAATAGCCTGTGAACTTGCAAATGGCTGTGCACATCCTTATTTGACTCAAGACTCAGACAAATGTACTTAACAAATGGAACCACTATAGTCTTGTTGGAAAATCTACTGCAAAGATTCAGAACCATGGAACAATCTCCCTTTAAGAGCTATGGAATATATGTTTTAGTCATTCATCTGTATAATTTCAAGGAAGTAGCACTTTATATTTTGTGAAAAAATACAGTGTCTTGAGTAGAATTCCAGGATGGGATTTTACAGTAACGTGGGCAAAGAAGATGCAACCAAATATGGCATTCTTTGGCCACCCTAGCGAGAAAGAATTTTTATTTCAAATAAAATTTTCATCACAATTTTCATTATAATGCAAGAAACTTTTTTTTTAAGTCTGACAGTTTCTCATCTTCTACTGTTCTATTATAATTGGATCAACTTTATGTGTCCATCACATTACAGTACCTTAGCATGTTACACTGCCTCCCCTTCAAATACATTGACTAATTAAGTGGTAGCATTAAGCTGGGGAGCCATGAAATGTAAAATGTCTTGAAAATATTTTTCTCTTATTCTGATGGAAGTTCCTTTTTATAAAAAGACATTTGCAATTGTCTGTCCAATGTATCTACCAGCAGTATAACCAGAACACTTCTTTTGCTTAAAAAGGCATTTAACTCAGCATCTTATATTTTGCTATAGATGCATGTTATATTGTTCTGCTAAATCTACTTTTATTTTGTTTACTTGGTTTATTCTTTAGAGGAAAAAAATGCTCCATCAAGTTAAAGATTATTTCCTATTGTTGCAACTCTTAGCACAAGCAAAATTTAACTGCTATGAGCATTGATTAGGAAAAAAAAAAATCTTTCTTTCTCTAAGTGTTTATGCATGTGAATGGACTCCATTAAGCAAATCACATCATTTAACTCTGGCAATCTTAGTGCTTATCATTTGCACTAAGCAACAAAGGAGAGAAAAGAGGCAAACATACAAGCTGAAAAAATTATGGAGTGTATAACACTACATTAATTTATGTTTAAAAATTATAAAAAGGTGTTTATTTCTGAATGCCAGCTGTATCAATTCATAGTGCAATTCTTCAAAAGAAAAAAAAATAAATGACAAATGATCTGACTTGGGAGACTGTTTCTGTGTTGCTTCTACACAGCACAGAAAGAAAAAATTATTGTCATAGTTTAAGTACTACATCAGCTTTGGTTTCTGTTTTAGCTGAAGAGTCATCTTCAACTTATTCCACTTATGCAAATGCTCACTTGTCCTCCCAAGCTACAAAGATCCACCCAACAGTGATTTGGAGTGAGTTCAGAATTCCAGCCTTCTGGTCACAGTTATCTACAGATTTTCTGCAGTTTAATTTACCTTAGAAAACACCCTAAAGTCTTGTTTAATGCCACTTGATGCACCTCAGAATAGGAAGTAACTCTCCCTCCTTCATTGTTGGCTAGATGATAATAAAATTCCTTCTGAGGAGATGTAAATATGCAAGAATGGCCAGAGGTTTAGTTCCACCCCCTCAGCACAGCTGTCTGTAGAGCTGCCCAAAAAGGAAGAAAGCATCATCCTGTAAACACTACACTTCCCTACTGGAGACCCTGGGATATGTCATTTCCCAAGTCTGTTCCAGCCATGGCAAACTCCTCTGATCCTTGCTTAGGTGTGGAATGCAGGTTCCATGCAATGTTGTCTTTTTCAAGCAAAAATTAGAATACACACACTCACAAATATTGAAAGGTCGTGAAAACAGTAATTTCCAAGAGGGAAGCATTGTAGTGAATGTCTTTTTTCACAGTTGCCATTAAACTTTAAGAAAAACTACTTTAGGGTAAAAAGGGAGAGGTAGTCATTCCCATCAAGTAGAAAAATAAATACATCTAAAAACCATTTCTCTTCTTCTAGCTGATGTACACAGATTAAAGTTCCATATGATTATAGGGAGAACTTCTAAAAACAAATCAAGCAACACTTAAAGAAATAATTTATTTTCAAAAAAGAATGCAAATTAGATGAGGAATTAAATTCTGGGGAAAAAATGTTTTAAAGGTATTTAAAATAATTGTATCTTGACCAAACTATTGAAATTTTTCTTTCACGATCCTTTTTAAAATTATGCTGAAATATTGTATTTTGTATCTGTCACTGCTCCACATACCCTCTTAGTGTCCAGTATATAAACTCAAGTCCTCAGAGACATCAGCAGCACACTCAAAGCTGACCAGAACCTCTGAAATCTCATCTCCAGGGACATGTTTATAGTCATTATGGAATGCCATACATGGAATGCCACAAATGCTACTACGAATGACAGCAGAAATCTCTCTTTTGTGTGGCTAATGCACAGGAAGTTGCTCTTTTGTGCTCTTTTGTGGCTATATATATGACCAAAAACTTAAATGGCATCAGGACTGGAATTCAATTGCCCACTGTGTATAACTCTTGCACAATCCTCGGCACAGCTTTGCCCTGGGGCAGACAGAGCTCCACCAAGCAATTTCTGGCACAGTCTGGGAACTAGCACCCTTTAGGGACCATCCATGGTTGTCAGTCTGGATTTCTGGAGGGTAAGAGTTTGGTTTTCAGGATGCAAGCTTTACAAAGCAATTGGCCATAGTGCCATAGTGGCCAGGATGTATTGAGCATGGCAACCCTTTAAAGGAGTGATAAGGCAACTGTAGGAATGCAAACCCTATTGAGACATACAGCTTTATCTCTAAAATTACCAAGGCAGCTGATGAGATAGCAGTTGAGGAAGAAATGCATGTTGTGGTAGAGGGTGAGAAGGGAGAAGACAGAAGGGGATGGGCTTACAAGGATGAGTTCTGAGATGAGCCAGTTGCGTAGGATTATATTTGTGGAAATCCCATTTCATTTGTTGTGGAAATTGGAAGGTGTGGGAGAGACAAGCAAGACACCATAAAACTAAAAGGAACAATTGTGGAGAACTAGCTCGTCTTTCTGTGGATGAGAAAGTGCTTATGTAATGCTGAATCAGGCACAAGAAACAATCTTCAGACAAATGAAAATTCTTTATTTTCCAGTCAACTAGATAATCAAGACTTTCATTTTTAGAAACTGAATCAAACACTATTGTAAAATAGCAGTTATAAGTTCAATTTTTGGTTGCTACAGGCAGTCGTCTCATTAAACCTACAGCCAGTCACTATCGATCATGCAAAAAAACCCACCCCAAAATACTACCTTTTATGCATGCAATCCAAGGCACAATAGAAATATGCATGGGGAATTTGACACCATTGTGCCCTCACCATACTTTTTATGCATGCTAAAGATCAGTGATTTCAGGTTTTCAGTGCTGTATTTTCACAGCTTCTAAAAGTACTAATTATTTATTTTAAATGTGGCTTAGCATTTTGAAAACTATTTTATAATGATTTGTTCTATAAACACCTGAAACCCTGTTTTGTTTTGGTTTTTTTTTTAAGCCTTCTTACATTTCCAGCATTTGGAAGTAATTTGTTTCTAGTCCAAAAAATGAATGTCTGTCTCTAACAAAAAGAGCTGGATTGCTGCCCAGTCCACTTCAGAACTCGATGATGCTGACTCTTAGCCATTTAAATAGTCAAGTTAAACAAGACACAGTTGGGATGATAAAAGGAGGTCTGTAAAGAGACTATTGCTCAGGCTGTGTGGACTTAAAACTATCAAACAACTAGGAAAATAGTGAAAAAGAGAAAAAAAATTGACGTTAAGTATCAGGGAAAACATTCAGGTTAGGTGAATGCAGGAGCATGGTATCTGTTCACATCATTCTTTCCTCTTGCCATTCTTTCCTTGCTGCCAGCAGGATATTTACTCTGCTTAAGCACTGACAGAGGCAAAGAATTGCAAAAAGGCAAAGGACAACAAAGTGTAGACACTTTGTGTGTGTGGAGTATTATGCTAAAAAGCAACTATAATCTGCTAATTTTGTATCTAAATTATATTCTGAGCTATTTTGTGGGAGCCTTGCTTGCAAGCACAAACGTGCAAGTTTCTTATAATCTGGAAAAACGTGAAAAAGCCAGAATTGTCTTCTCATATTTTATGAGAAGTTTCTTTCCCTTTTGTGAACTACAGTTCCAGATATGTCAACTAAGGATGCAGCAGAACGAAATCTGATGAAGACTACAGAACCATTTAAATTCTCTGAATCTGCTTATTTTTGCATAGAAAAGTAGTGCATTCACAAGAGGACAAAGATGCACACTAATGAAAGCAGTATTAGAAATGTATTTTAGGTACTGATCAAATCAGTATGACCTTCATAGTTCTAGACTTAATGAATCAGAAAATGATCATGAAATTTAAATTGGAATGTACCACGAACACCACAGAATGAAATGTGCAGAAGAATGCCACTTACAGGATGAGAAACTCAGAAATTAAATTATTTAAGACATAATTAGGCAAGATACAATAAAACAGTATTCCAAGAAAAAAAAAGTAGAAGCATGCAAGGAGGACACAAACACAGAAAAAGAATATCTGGGCCAAATTAATTTTTTAAATAAATACACAGATTCAATACTATTTGTATAGAAATGATCTTTGCTTTTAAGATAGAAAACTAAAACCACTTCAAATTTTATTTGTATAGTTGCTGCAATGATTTTCCATTCATATGCCACTTAGACCACAGAGTGAGAAGTTAGTATGATTTTGCAGAGATATAAAGAAAGATGTAGAGATTTGCATGTGAAAATCAAACGTTTAAAAATATTTTAGAAGACAGTTCAGGTTCAATTGTAAGCCAAAGGACCGTCATGTCAACTGTTCCAAGACAGCTCAAGTGAGGTAATTTGAAGATGAGTATAATCTATACCTGATAAATACTCTCTTTTTTAGTATCCTGAAACAAACTTGAGGTTTGTTGGTTCATAACTAGGTCTGAAAGCTTCTGAAATCTAATTGGCATATTACAGGCAGCTAAATCAATGTACATTTCTATTATTCAGTAATCCTTTATAGTATGCTAAGTTTCATTTCAAATAAGAAACATACATGCAGGCGACCTATCGGTGTATGCCTGCAAACAAATCTTTGCTTCAGAAACTCTCACTGCTATTTCAATACACAATAACAAATATATTCCCCCTCCTATCCCAAAAAAGGTTCAAAAAATAAGAACCCTGAAACAAAGTCTGCCATTAAGTTTTTTCCCAATTATACTGTGTCATAGGTTGGCACCGTTTCGTTTTTAGTTAAGAAAGAATGTGGAGTGTTGACTTGTCAGGACCTTAGAATTGTTTTAGAAAGGAGAGGGACACATCAGAGGCTAGTTTGGGATGTTGGCATCTGCTTTGACCACTGAGAATGTTAAATGTGACTTCAGGAAGTACCTATATAAATCCTGATTTTGTTCAAGTCAGCCCTTTTCCTCCCGGCCAGTTGAACAGGTAACATCGAGTTGGGCCTGCTGCTTCCCACCCCCTCCTACCCCTCTTTTTGCGGGGGGAGCTGCCCCGAGGCCTGGCCAGGCTCCATCGGCTCCTGGCAGGGGAAGAGAGGTTGCAGATTAACATCAACTACTTTAAAAAAACCTCCCCGGAGCCAGGAAGCCCCAGAGCAGGGAGGGATCTCTGCCGGGCCCCTGATAACAGCTATGGGCCCATTTAGGCCGAGGCCGCCCCGACTGTCACCGAGGGGTGGGCAGAGCTCTGCCCGCTCCCTTCCTCCGGTGATTCCCAGGCGGAGAGGAAAAGAGTGGAGGGGAGAAGCCCAGCTGATCTGAGATACAGCGGGGGAGAGACTGCTGCCTGGGACAGAAATCACCTGGCAGCTGCAGGCCTGCGCAGATTCAACCCTTTTCTAGCAACATGAAGCTTCTAAGGCCTAACCCTTCCCAGAGAGAGAGAAAAAAAGAGGCAGGTAGACGTAAAAAAGACACAGCATGAAGTCAGTAGGGCAAGAGTGAAAGAACTGATAAAGATTATTAGAAGGAGGGATTGAGGATGTGGACATTTTTAACAGGACTTCTCTAGTGTAAGCGATGGAGAAATGGACTGTTTCTTGTAATATTTTAATGTTGTTTGGGGGGAATGCTGGTTCTAATCAAAAGCTGGGGATTGGTATAATTGAAATTTAAGTTAGAATCTTAAAGCCCCTCACTCCTGGGGTAAAAGGAGCTCTCAGACTTTGAGACGAAGAGGATTTTAAAGAGAAAGTGATTTGACGCCCTCGGCTCCTGGAGTAAAAGGAGGTCTCTACTTCTTTTGAGATAGAGACGATTTTAGAGATAGAAGATGAGAATCCTTGTTTTGTACTGGAAGAAGCATTCTTAAACAGTACCCCAGATACACTGAGAGGCCCATGAGTAGCCAGGGGAAAGGCTGCTAATGGGTGAGACTGCACAATCTGCAAAAACTCCAGGCAGTTGCAGATCTGTGACATTGGGAGCTACAAGACTGTTTTTGTCTTGTGACGAATGTCCCCATAGGACTCTAGAGAGACTCCTCTCCCAAAGTGATGAAAGATTATGTTTAAATGGTGAAACTGACTAAAAATCACAAGTTGTGTCCCTCTATGTTGTTTTATAAGAAAGTTAACACTTTGCAGGGGGAGGGAAGAGTGTTTTGGAGTTTCATTTTGGTTTGGTTTTTTTGGTTTTGTTTTTTTTCAACTTTTCCATTCTTTTAGTGTGTGTTAATAAAACTATTTGTTTATTTTTAAGCTTAAGCCTGCTTTGCTTTTTCTGATCCTCTCCCATAAAAATAAAGTAAACGACACTAAATTTAGCAAGCAAAATTTGGTGAACATGAAACCACGACATACTGTAACAGTTGCAACAATAGTAATGATTAATTTATTTGTGGACTCTCAGACTATCAAGATTTTCTAAAGCATAAGGATAAGGGTCAAAAAAATTTAGTTCCTCAGAAATTGAACACTGTGCACATTCTGCAAAAAGCAGTAGAAAGCAATAAAAATACAGTTGCTAATTCTTTTGTAGTGATCTGACAGACTAAAACTAGGGTTGCGAATTATTTTGTACTGATCTGAGAAAAGAGCAGGAGTTGTGCTGCCTGTTCATTTGCTTAATTCCATATTTTGCTGATATTACAGGCAAAATTGTAAAACCAATTTTAAAAAAAAGACAAAATACTGGGAAACATCTGTCAGATTTTGAGCATGAACACCTATGTTTTCATTTTCTTCCCATATGTAGGTCTGATTTATCCATTTGTGCAGTATTTTTTTTCACTTACAACAGTAACTATCTGACTGCGCACAGTAGCAATATTATTTGATCAAATGTAAGTTTTTTTTCTACTTCCTCAGACACCCTCTTTTTAAGTTTTCTTCAGAGGAAGAAAACCTAACCTTTGCAGCCTGCTACCTTTGCATAATTCACCTGCCATTTCCCCCCTAGCTTATCTGCTTTCAAATTGAGTTTTATTCACCTCTCTTTTTAGCTTTCAATCTAAAACAATTCTAATCATGTGCTTTCCTAATATCATTTATCTCTTTGTCTCCAACAGCTGCTTTTTTAATTGCTAGCTTTAGCTAAGTGCAATGTCATTTCCACAGGGAAGGGGGAATAAAAGGAAACAGAAACAAAAAGGCAAATTGATGTTTTCTAAAGAATTTTATTTTACTGCCAACATTTCGCCTAGCTTGCTAACAAATAATTCAAAAGTACTGTTTATACTTTCAAACACAGAAAATACCTAGTAAGTGCTCAGGATAATTTAGTTCTTAGAAAAATCCAAAATTAGAAATCTAGGAATACCCTTATTTAAAAGAACAGGCATGTTGTAATAAAGTCTCTTGCTTTACCTAAAATTTTGTGTATTCCCATTCTCATATGTTTGATCTCATTTTCTTTTGCATGTTTTAGAATATTACACGGATTTCGACTTACAAATTGTGCTAGCTATCCTGTTCCTCACAATGTAAATCTAAAATTTGAAGAAATTAAATTTCTGTAAGCTAGAACAATTACCCTTAACATGAGCATTACACTATTGCAAATTATTCCTTTAAGCAGGAAAACCTAGGATGTACAAGCCAATATATCCACAACTCTGCTGATGGGTGCTTTCCAGCTTAAAGAAGTTCCGTTTCATAATTCCATTTATTTCCTGCCATTTAGCCAACTTTCCACTTGTTACATGCCTCCACACCTTAATATGAACTTCCAGTGCAGAACACTGTAAATTGTTTTCTGAAAAATCAAAGCATATGATGGCCATTGTACATCCTTTGTCTTCATTGGCAGTGATTGCCCAAAGAATTCCAGCAAAATACTGAAGTATGACCAGCCCTTCCTGAATTCTGTACAGCTACTCTCAGTCAAGCTGAATTTTTTGTAATGCTTCCCCATCTGAACCTTGAAATTAGTTTCCAGAGATCTCTGTTAAATCTCCTTCAGTTTCTTGGCATATATTTGTAACAGTAGAGGAAAGCAAACTTGTGAGGTCTGCTGAAGCCTTTCCATTTCTATGCTTTCCTCAAAATAGGAATGCAAACATCAATTGTTTTTTCAATATCCCCAAATATCTGCATGCTTCATATGGCAAGTCTCTCCTATGCTCATATTGTGCTTCATAACATCTTCAGAGTGCCAGGTTGTGCAGGATAAAAGAAATGGAAGGTTACAGGGCTCAGATAATTTGATTAGGCATATATGTATTTTGATCATTTGCTCACTCATATACCTTAGCTTTTTTAATCTAAAAAGTACATTCTACACAAAACTTGAAATCTATTCTGTTTTTAAATTTCAATTTCAAAAATTAAGTTTTAAATCATAAAAACTATCTGATGATCTTCCTCTGTTTTTTTCCTAGCACTTCACAAAGTAAAAGAGATAATCCTTATTTCTTTTTTATTTTACAAATAAAACATTAAAAAAAAAAAAGAACAAAAAAAAAAGAAGAAAAACCATAAGTACAGTGACATGTCAAATTAGAAAAGGATAATCCAAGATGTATATTATGGTTCCTGTCCTCTCTGTTTCCTTATTTCCATATAGTACCTCCCAATTAGCTTAGAAAAACAGTCTGTAAGACAGTGTTGAAATTTTAATTGAATTGTCATAATCATTTTTTTCTCTGTTACAATTTAGTTCAGATATTTAAATAATTTAACTGCCAGGTAGTGAGTGCCCCTGCACACTGCTGAAAAAAACCAAAATATCAGTATCATTTAATGTATTATTGAAGCAAGAATTTTGGCAGATCAACAACTACAAGTTCATTTTGTCAGTTACTACAGAACTCCCCCAAACCAGTATTTTCTGATGCGTGTAGCAACAGTCAAATCTGACTGGACTGGCTTCCTCAGCTAAAAAGTTAATATTCATTGTTATACGAGAAATTCCTGGCACGAGTACATGCAAGGCTTTATACTTTTTCACAGTTACTTATCTATCATCTCTGCCTTAAAACTGAAGTGTCAATTCATTGTACTGCACTATAGCTCTGGATGATTGTTCTTTTCAGAGAAATAAAAAAACAGTGTTCCTTACAAATGAAGAATGATAAGGTATTGTTTTGGGGTTTTTTTCTTTTTTTTTTCTTTTCTTTTTATTTTTTTTTTCTTTTTTTTTTTTTTTAATTACTTTATCAGTATATAAAGCTCATGAAAACTAAAGTAAAGGTATTGTGCTTATAATTTATTACGCCAGTAGCCAGCAGTTGAAGAAAATTATCCTGCTGCTTCTTTTTAAATCAAGACATTAACTGGTGACTGTATACGTTTGTACGTTTAATTCAGTAAAAAGGTCATAAATCACCAACAGAAACCCTGAAATTTATCTGAAACTACTATACATACATTTGTCTTTTTCCCATTCAGCTTTCTACCACTTCTATCCATATCTTCATGCCATTTTACCATTATTTTATTTTACCACTCCTCTATTCTATTCAGACACCTAACTTGCTTGGCTTCTAGCTGTAACTACTACTCATTTACTGGGACAAACTAAGCTGAGTCCTCAGCCTTGTAGATATCTACTAAAATATGCCAGACAAATCCAAGGTGAAAGAGCTAACTGCAGAATACAAATGTTAAGTGAATTTTCAGCTACAGGTGTTCTTACATATGATGTTTTTCTTTGGAAATTCATCACTATGGGCATTACAGGCATATTCTTTTTTGTCAGTCACAGAAATGCAGACCTGAAAACTTAAGAGGAAAATGTCAGCGAACATAATCTGGCACCTGAGAGAGACATTTAAGTGCTGTCAGACACCAACACCAATTTCTCAGGCTTTCCTGAGTACTTTTTCTTACTAATAGAGCTGCAAGTGAAGAACTGTTAGGGCTTTGTGTACACCCAGACACCAGGAAATGCTTTCTGAATTTAACTGAGTAGGAATATTTTGCCTCTGCAAGACAAAGCCTCCAGCTGAGCTCCAAGATCAAAGCTCATGAGATCTGCCAACTCTCAGCACCCACTCCACTACCTGCCATTAAAAGCTGTCCTTAAAGCTTAGGTTATTGGTTGTTACGCCCTTCTCTAAAGACTCGACTGTCCTAAAAAGCAGCAAGGACAGACTGCTCCATAAAAGAAGGCAAGCAAGGACCCCAGAGTCACAGCCAAGCAGACAGTGGTAGCAACATCACTAGAAAAACAAAGCCAATAAATTGAGTCAGAGATTCAAGACTGGAATTAGGTCTGGACAGAATAACCAAGATCAGACAAAACCAGCCAGTAAGGGTAAGCCAGTAAGCCAAGCCAAGAGGTGAGGATACGAATGAGAATCAGAGAGGTACAAGATGGCACAAGTACAATTGCAAGGCTGCTGCAGAGTAGTTCGGGCAAGAGCCAAGCATTAGAGCTTCAGGTATAAAGCCATTGCCAGATAGAGAGGGAGCCTGCACTGAGGATCCTTAGCAGCAACCAGCTCCTGGGCAAGAGATCTCAGCAGCAAGATGGCCTCTAACCTGCACCTGAAAGGGGCCATGACAGCTTGTGACTTCAAGCAAGATCAACAGATATAAAAACCAAATCCTGTATTTTTAAAAAAATAAAAAATGAAAAAAATAATAATAAAAGACAAGATGGACAGCTATATCTAGAGGATAGTTTTGGGTGGAAAATTCATCTCATCTAATGTTTTGAATGGAAGTTCATGGAAATCACTGAGAAGAGAACTTTAAACACACAGGATTTTTAGTAGCTTAACTTAGGCTCTACCATTTCATGCTGCTGGCTGTTGTAAACTCTGTTCCTGTAAAAAATGATCCTTGTATAATCCTTGTAAATTAATAAACCATGAACTTCAGCACCTATGTTCAGATTCCCCTCCTGCTTCTGGCAGTTAAAACACCCAGACCAATACTGAATGCCTTTGAGTGAACCTAGATTTTACTACATAAGTAAACTGGATGCACAAAAATATGCAGTTTAGTTAGGGTCTTGAACATAAACCAAAAGGCTAGAATCAATTTAGTTAAGTGATGCAGGAAAAAAGGTCAGCAGTCAGCCATTCTTATTTGGATTTTCTTTTCTCTTAAGTTTATTTAATCTTTAAAAGTCAAGGATCTTAAAGAAATTCATAAAATATTATTAAATTTTTAAGCTCTCTAAAAGGGGATATTATTATTTTTGTAATAAAAGCCTGAACTCTCAAATCTTGATTTTGCAGTCTGAGTCTTGAAAGTTTAATTAAAGGCTTGCTAAATACTGTTTCTGGTACTAAAGTGGGTATTTTATTTCAAAATTCTGGTTTTCTGGAAAAGGAAAGAACTAATAAAAAGAAGTTTCATTTAGCATGTAATCAATCTCATTCATCTCATTGTGTCCTGTAAGGTGAACATGATTACACAAGGTGGTAAAAATCCTTGGTCTTCTAAGTCATTAGAGTTTTATACTTGTTTTCTTTAAGTTAGAATTTGATCCTTAATGTGCAGGGATCAGTTCATTTTAATGAATTAGGATAGCAATTTCAATTTGATAAAATTCTATGGGACTATCATGCGATTGTTTCCTTTATTCAGGTATCACAGTCAGACAAATATCCTCTTTGCCTCTTAGCATGCTCTTTATCATATTTGAATATATGTTTATAAAGACAGACAAATCTATTTCTAGCAACTACACAAGGTTTACAGGAAAAATGTTATTTAACACTTCCATTAAGCACTTTTCCTTCCATACCCGTTCTGTACACACAACGGGAGTCAACTGTCAACAAAACTCAAATTTCAGATCAATGGCCTACCTTAACAGGGCCTCTCAAGAAAGAAGTTTCCTGACGCATCATTTTACCCTTCCTTGGAGGTCTGTAACAATTTCCTATGTGTTTTACTATTTCTTTAGCCTCACTATGTGTTTGTCACATTAATTAACCCACACATGTAATTTTACTCAAAATACCATAACCGCTAGCTAGATGTCTACATCATTTCCCATCTTCTGAATTGTTTCTTTGGTAAATTCTATACTCTGGTAGTTTTATATGAAGTCATGTAACCAAGAGCCAGTCATGTTTCTACTTTAAATGTTTACTGGTTTGTTTTGAAGCATCATTTCATGTTCCTCACATTTTTACACAGATTCTTTTCATAAAATAAAGTGAATTTCCTTTCTATCTGTATTATTCGCTTCAGCAATTCAAAAAATTACCTACACTTTAAAAGTTGGCTAATCTTTCTCCTATCTTTCACTACCTATCCTTTTGCTAAAACAACACATATAAAACTGAATACTAAAATTGCAAGACTACTACCCTGCTAACTTCTTATACAGATATGGCCTGTCGGTTCCAGATGACTTTGGATCAGCCCCAAAAGAAAGTAAATATTCTGGGTAGTATAATCCTGTATGAAACAATGTGATCTGTATAAAAAATCACTTACTGAATCACCAGCAACTCTTTCCACTCCTAAGAGATCTCCCATCGAAGCAGTGCCTTAATTAGTGCAGAGTGATTTGTGGCCTTCCAGCTGTCATTCATTAATTCTTAGGAAATACAATATACAATACAACAGTACTCAGCCTGGAGTTGTTCAGCAATGTCTTAGAAAGAGTGTAATTTGTCTGCTGAATGTTCTTTAAACTTGTTTTCAAACAATAACTGTAGCCTATTACTTCTACGACCCCCCAAACACATTTTGCTCTTGCTGAAACATTGTGTCGGTCATGCAGACCCATAAAGGGGAAAGAGGGAAAGGAATTATGTCTGAGAAGAGCTTGGTTTAGGAAACAGCAGATGAATCGAAGACAAGGGGTTTTATTCCAGTGCTCTGCCATTCCTGTATCTTTGGCAGGAAGAAAACCACGGGCAAGCCAGACAGTAGGGACTAGAAATGACCTGGGGCACTCTGATCCACTTGCTTTAGCACTTTACCACACAGCTGATCTGCAATTTAGACACAGTCCCTGTTTTAGAAGTAGTATTGCTTTAGAAAGTGTTATAATTCACTGCTAGCTGCCTTGGGTTTTTGACCAGAGACAAGAGAGGATGCTGTGAGGTGCAGGATCTGTGAGGATCCAAAAGCCTGGGGACCTTTTTTAAGTGAGCCAAGGAGCTGCTTGCCCAAAGCCAGTCAGAGAGACTGTGTAATGCCTGCTTCATCAAGGACTTTTGGCAAAGTCTGTGACAAGTTCAGCTCAGCCAAAACCACTGCACCCTTTAGACATGTACTGTAGAAGACCTTGACAACAGAGGGAAGTTTTCTGGGGGTCTCAGGCACCCTGCCCTCCCATAAATCTGCAAAGATTGCACAGGAATTTCTTTTTAAGTCTTTTGCTATCTTGAATTTGCATGTTAATTATCCTAAACTGCACATTATGTACCTAGAAGGTTGTGGTGGTTTTGTTTGTTTGTGGTTTTGTGTTTTTGGTTTTTTTTGTTTTTTTTTTGTTTTTTTTTTAATTTGGGTTTGTTTTGTTTTGGTTTGTTTGTTTGTTTTTTGGTTTGGTTTGGTTTGTGGTTTTTTTTTTTTTTTTTTCCTTTAGCTCTTACACAGTTGGTTTAAGAACTAAATAAAAAGATAGGAGCAAGAGGTAAACATAAAACAAAAATCACTTACAACAAATACTGGAGTCAACAAAGCCTAGCCATTGTTCAGTGTTTAGTAGGCACCATGACAGCAATTACTTTAAAGAAGGATTTGAAAAACAATGCTTCAAGTATTTTTATGGCCAACTCCTCCCATGCTCAGGGGTTTTCACGCTTTTAGCTATTGCATCTGCAACTGAAGCTAACTGTGAAATTAGCAATTTATTTATCCCATGGTACATACACACAACATTTGCAACAGTAAAAGTGAGTAAGGGTGAATAGTGAGTAAAAGTTAGAACCTTTCCCACCAGACCCTGTTTAATGGAATACCTGCGGATTCCCATACTGAAACTTTCTTTGTTCCTTTTGTGGCATATAACACCAATACTGTTAACACAACTGTATCTAAATAACATAATATGAGCTCTGCCAAAATAATAAGTTGGACAAAGGAAACTTTGACCTTTAAAATGACTGCCTGAGTTGCAAGGAAACTGCAGTTGCCATTAAGTATAAAATAGAACAATAAATGCTTACAATTTGTAAATAGATTTGATCTGTAATGCTTAGTAAAAGCAGATCTCCTTAGGAAGGTATATGCATATTAAGATATATCTCAGGATTATATCTTTACAAAAACTACATTAGAACTTGCAGTCTGTTTTCTGCATTTTGTCGTATTCTGAAAAAGGTATCAATGCAAGGGGGAAAAAAATCTTACAGAAATTAACTCTGATTATTTAGGCACAGATTTGAAAGCTAATTAAATAAGATATAAAGTTGCTAATCTTATTTGGAAGGCATAACTGATAAACAAAAAAGAATAATGAATGCATATGAATAGTGATAAAATTATCTAGACTATTCTGTGTACATAACTACCAGTATTTTTGATTTATCCATCTGAAATCAAGATGCAATTATGCATTATTCCATTTTATTTTGAGACACATCTATAAAGCAGAAATTTTAGTTTAGTGGAAAACAAACATACAGCTATTCCTATGAAAACTGAAATCTGTGATATCAGAAAAAAATTATTTAATGTCCCTCCTTCATCTAATGTCAATGAAATGTAATAATAATCACTGTTTCTAAGTGATTTTGTATGCAATTGAAGGTAATTAATAGATAAGGTTTGACATTTCCTGGTAAAAGCAACAGCAATAATACCAGTAGACAATCTGATGTGTAAGCAATACTTTCCTCAAGTTTAGTGCCTTTTTTCTCTTCTAATGATTTCTTTAATGGCAGGATTTTTTAAAATTGCACACTGTATTAAAATAAGAATACTATTATTGTATATATAAAATGAAAAACCAAGTCACCTGTATGGCTGTGAGGATATTAGCTAACGCCTGGCCATATGTGTCATGACAGTGAACAGCAAGAGCACTCAAAGGAATTTCTTTCATAACAGCTTCCAGCATTTTTTTCACACTTCCAGGTGTCCCCACACCAATTGTATCTCCCAGAGAGATTTCATAACAGCCCATACTGTACAGCCGCTTAGATACCTGATTAGAAACAGAAAAACACCAAGTGGTCAAGATGAAAGAGTATAAGATAGGGTCAAGAACATACATCATAAAGGATATACTTCTGTACAGGTTTTAGGTTTTGACCTACTGAGGTGGATCTATTTATCAGACACCCTATATTCACTCTTGAAAACTGCCATTGAAGAACAACTTATCTTATTTTATAGTTCTGCTACATCCTATATGTGGAATATCTAACCAAGTCAAATTCATCAAAAACTTGCTGACTCTCCCACAGAATCCAAATGATCAAAATTTTAACATTATGAATTAAGTTTCTGTCAAGCCCTTTACTAACATTTTCTTCTCTCTGGGGACTTCCCAGCTGTTCGGTTTTCTCCATGTATTTTTTAGCACACAAGCTGTGCAGGGAAAAGACCTGTCCTTTTGTTTGCATATTACATGAAGCCAATAAAAATAAAGAATAATTAAGAAAAAGCCTGATTTTCTTTTCTCTAGGCACTAAAAAAATCAATGAAAACCGAAATTCTAATATGCTGCAGTCAACATTAATTTTGCAGTATTAATTTTGCTTGCTTTTCGTGAAATCAAATATGAAAATACTAACAAAGCAAATAACTGCAACTTAATTAACATTCTAGTCTTAAGCTTTAAACATTTTCTTAATATCGAATGAAACCATATGCAAATAGGTCTTATTTATGTAAGCAGAGCCCTAAATATTTCTGGAATTACGTCTTTGAGGAGTTCTTTGCATGAGTGAAAACTGAGGTCTGGCTCCATAATTTTTGCATGGAGAGAAACACATTCAGAAGCACAAAATCATGTTTTCACTGAAAATATTGCTTCAGGAATTGAAGGCAGAATCTTTCCATCTTATTTTTGTTGGATTCATTTGGAAAGATTCCACCTTATTTTCAGCTGCTCAATATGTTTGTTGCCTTTATGATTCCCCACTGCCTATGAAAGATCCCAAAAGACCACTCCACTGGAACGGAACCTCAGTTTAGAAACTAACTGTTTAGAAATGAAAAAATACAATCCTCTTCCAAAAAGACATCTTAAGTCACACTGCAGTCTGCTGTTAAAACAATTGCAGGACTTCATCAGTGGATTTACTGTGAGCATGTCTGAGGAAGTGGACAAAATGCTGCACCAGCAGTCTCGGAAGTGCTGGATTAATATTGCTGCTCACTTAATTCAAAGAACAGCTGAAAAAGAACTTGA
The DNA here is from genome assembly GCF_015227805.2 of Hirundo rustica. Classification (NCBI taxonomy): domain Eukaryota; kingdom Metazoa; phylum Chordata; class Aves; order Passeriformes; family Hirundinidae; genus Hirundo; species Hirundo rustica. The sequence goes on along the minus strand of NC_053452.1, from coordinate 92,006,823 downwards.
AATAGTCTGAATCATCCTGTTTAAGGCTTGGAAGTGCTATGACTATTGCAAATGTGGTAAAATTGTGCTTTAAAGTCAGATCCCCTGGTTCATATACATACAAATTCAACATACATTTTAAGAAAGGGACATTCACTGGAATGCAAAAGGGATTAATCTCACAGAATATTTTTATATCCTCAACATATGGCAGGCATTTTAACTAGACTACTGTTGTAAGAAAAAAAAGGATCATCTGCAGTTAGTGGTGGATTACATTCAGTTAAACACAAACCTTAATGTTTCTTTAAGATCAGGGCAAAGAAATGTACTGCATTCCCCACCCTGTTCTTTTTAATGCATGATTCAAAGTTTTCTAGATGAGTATTTTAGTCATAACTTGGACTACATAAACTGCTAGAAATCATATTGCATTCACTTCTTTTTCATCTCAGTCTTTAGGTCTTTCAGCTTCCTGAATGGAGAAAGATGGAAGAAGGGAGGGTGAAACTTAAAAAGCTGAGGATCATCACTGACTCCTCAGAATCGAAACTTAAAAGTGATCCTTAAAAAGAGATCTATATTTAATGTAAAGAAGAATAAGCATGCTTGGAAGCTGAATGGGAGTTGTTTGTATTGAATTTTCTATTCTACCATAGTAGAAGGCAGCTTGTTAGTTATAGTTTTCTAAGTTTTCAATGTGGATTTTTGAGAGGAGAGTGTGGGAGAAGAGAACACACTGTTTTTTCTATGTAATCAGGATGTGATTATGAATTTGCAGATTTGTTGATTGAACAGGGTTGTGTTCTGCACCACTGAGCAGTTTTGCTACGCATGTTCTTATGCTGCTCCCTTTGGGAATACTGCCTTCACACCAAGCATTGATCAAAATGGGAATTAGGGAACCAGCAATGCAACCTCTTAGGCATGTGAACAGTCCTACTCCTGGAAATAATACCAAAACCTATACTCTTATATTGAATACAAAAGCTGATAATACAGTTATGGATTATTTTCAACAATTAACAATCTAAAAAACCTGCAGTTCTTGTGCTGTAAGGGAAACTTTAATGACCCAACAATATTCAAACAAGAGTACATTTTCTACAAGGTACATGTTCCATAGTTTGATCACAATGTGTCCTGGATAATATTTAATTTAATGAATTCACTGCTTTAGGTTAAAAGGAAGCTAAGGAAAGAAATAAGCAGGCAGAAAGACAAAATCAGCCAAGCTGATGGAATTAAATGATAATGGATTATACAACTGGCTTCAGGGATGTTATACAGTGTTTCCAACAACTTTCATGCTTTATCTCCCTAAATCTGAAACTCTCAGTCCACAAAATGATAAATGATTAAGCAGTGACTTCCTTTCAAGAGTTAGCAGAGTAATAAGATAAGACTAGGCAATTCATTTTAGGATATAAAAACTGCTTGTTTGTTTGTTTGTGTGTTTTAAATAAAGAACCATACGAACGTACGTGATAGATTCCAGAAATCTGAAGGCATCTGAATTTTGAACTCACTAGAGAACTATGTGTAAAGCAGCTATGTATCTAGTATGCCAGAAATTAATGTAGTCTGTGACAATCTGTAATAATAATCCACCCCTTCTAATTGTTTTTTTTTCAATTTTAAAAATATTTTGCTTAAAAAAAAAGGTCACTGACTACAGGAGATACTGGCTAAACATTTCAATCACAGCTGCTGATTACAATACACAGCCAAGAGAGTCAAAATGCTCCAATCCCAAAAAGATGATGACCAGAGCAGCAGCTCTCTGAAAGAGTTTAGCAACTCAGCCAGTGTTACCCTGGTTTTTCTGAGTTTTTTAAAGCCTTTTGAATTTTCATAAAATGGAGTCAGACCTTTTAGCTACTGTACAATATTAGGAGCCATTTCTACCTTTTTCTCACAGATGTAACATAAACAAATCCTTTGTTTTTCATTCTCTGTCCTTTGTTTGCGTATTTCTAACCTGAAAACAATTGTAACTGACAGCTGGTCTAGCCACTGGGCTGAAGGGTGAAAAACCCCAGAAGCCAATCTTCAGCCAGACTCACAAATTTATAAAAAGTAAGAAATAAACAAGAAGGATCTCTCCACCCTGACTCAGCTTGAGCTGGATCGGAGAAAGTCTCTCGTCTCGTGTGATTGCTTTGCGTGTCACGATCACAAGCCAGTAATTTTGATAACGCTGATTCTGTGCATGTATTTACAGGAAATCCATCAGATGCTTCCATATATACAGCTTGCTGAATCGGGGATGGAATTAATAAATTTAATGCAGTAGCTTTTTATTCATGAACACATACACAGTGGTATACAGGTATGCAAGAAGACATTAGGACGAAGATACAAAATGAAATAGCTGTCTGAGTAAAAGTTTGCAGGTCTGGAACATTAAATAGCAATCCCACTGGCAAACTGAGAAGGAACTCTTCTGTGCAAGGAAAGTTGGTGAAAAACAAGCAACACATGGAAAGAAGCCTGTTGGGGAACATGGTAAGCTGTATGTCACCACTGCTCTAACTAAAGCTGTGTCATTTCTAATCTTCACTTCATATTAAAGCAAATAAATTTAGAAATACTGAGTAACTTCCAAATTAGCTTATTTTTTTCCCCCTGAAGAATCTGAATATATGTGGGTGCTGTGGGAGAAGTACTATCACAAATTCCATCTGGAGGGTATACTAGAAGAAGACCAAGGAGAACAGGACCTGAAAACCACCCACACAGAACATAATGTATCAGACAAATGTTGACTGGGTCTTAGTGCTACAAAATAAAAAATAATGGTTTGGATATTTTGCTAGATCAACAAAAATAGGTGATTAAGTGTAACAGAGAAGACAAGCTTGTCTCTAGATGGAAGGCCAGCATGTTCTGCCTTAAGCCTCTTGGAATTTTGCTCCACTTTCTTTTTTTCCAGTCCATTTAATCTTTGATGCTCTCTTTGCCTTCCTGCAAAATTTTACACTTGGGTTTAACTCAATTCTCTTCTGGAAAAAAGGCTGGACTAAAATATCCTCTTTCTTATCCTTTATTTTAAATGGGAAAAAGGAGCAGGGAGGGAAAGTGTAACTTATTCCACCATGGCACTAGAGCAACTTAAGAAATCATATGGGGGTGAGTTTTGGTTCATGTGTCAATCACATGACCCTCACCAGAAGCACAGTGATAACACAGTGTGCTTATTCCAGCATAAAATGGATTTAAAAGCAAGAAGCTGTACTGTAAATCCTCTCGTACAACAATAGTCCACTGACACATGTGCTTGAGCCTATTTCCTTAAGTAATTTCTTACTTTCTTGCTAGATGAAATAGTGCACAATATTTTTTCTCACAACTGATAACAATCAAAATATGCTATTTCTCTCACATTTGACTATATATGTTTAGGTGAGGTTATGTGCCAAGTTTTAGCATTAGCTAGGTTGTTTGCTTGTTTTCCTTAAATTTTATCCATTAAAGATCTGTTTATGATTAAGTTGAGAAAATTACTTATAGATATTTTAAAATGTATTTTTAGTTCATTAAAAAGACAAGACAGAAATTCACTCTTACTTCTGCCACTTTATCTGGTACAATGTTTCCTTCATATGGGCATCCCAAGGCACAGGACACATACCTATAAAAGAAGAACACACAATGTTATGTCATGTTATATACATATATCTCTGTATTCATCCATTTTCCATTAAAAAATAGGTTAAATATGATTTTGAACATATAAACCAATGTAGAATAAAGATTTGAATGAAAAGATAAAATTATATCAGATGAAAACAGAAGGCTTATCAATTTTCCTTTCCGATCACAGCAATGCATAGCTTTATTTATGCTCAATATATGTTACAAGTTTTAAAGGACTGGCAATGCAGCCAAGTTTGCAATGTTGTAGGAGACTCGATTTTTCTTGGTATTTCCTTCTGAAGCTGCAAGAGCCAGCTCAAACTTTGCTTTGCCTTGCCCTCACAAGGTATTCAGAGGAAGATATCACTTTCTTCCTTGTACTACCTGCCCAGATCATAAGGAACAACAATGTACACAGACTACTTCTGACAACCCCACCATCTCATCAGAACTGTGATGAGGACACAAGTCATCAGAACTGTCATGAATGTTCACTCTGTACTGGCATTTCTGTCCCAGTGCCCCAGAAGAATCATAGCTCCGCTGCAAGCTGTAATTTAGGTATGCCTTGGGATAAGAAGAAACTGAGAAGCCAGACTATATCCCTCAGCAGCTACTGGCTCCACAAAGAACAAAAACTGAAAGCCACAACCAAACTTCCATTGTTCATCCTTAATGCTCTATTAGCATAGAATTCAGTTTAAATTTCCTCTTTTTAACAACAACTAAGAGCCATGAAATTCTAATTAAACTTCTAATTATCTTAAATTGATCAGGAATATGATTAAACTAACCAGAAACATCCAGTCAAAAGAAAAAAAGTGTCTGTAAAAGGATTTACAACAGATTCAGAGGCCTGCAGAGCCCCAGTCCCAGTGGGAGGTTGCTCAACTGCATATTAGGAGAACAAGAACCTTCATCGATCTCCCATCATTCCCTTTCGCTCAACACTGAAGAATATAATGTAAAATTATACACTGTATAACACAAAAAGGATTGAACAGATGCCAGTTTGTATGTAGTCAAGGTCCATGGGGTAAAGGACGTATTGTTTCTTTGCAGTTGAAGGAGAAACTGATTGATAGAATGTGAAATTAGGATCAGTAACAGGCAAAAAAAAATTGCGAAAAATATGTCCATATTTTAATGCACAGAGCATATCCCATTCCTTATATGAAGGCATGGTGCTGGCTCACTAGAAGTAACAGTAAAAATGAAGCAAACCTTAAATCTAAAAAGAGCTTGATTAGCTCTGACAAAGAAATGGAAATGAACTTTGTTTCCACAAAAGTGGTTGGGTCCATTACATGCTGCTCATAATTGTAATCCAGATGCCTACTAGGCATGATTTCAATTATCTATATGGCACTATAAAAACCAGGTTTTTGAAACCTGGCCACAGAAATCAATAACTATCAGCCCAAATTCAGATGTCACTGTTTAAATTCCAAAATTCTGAATTTTCATATCTACATTAAAGATAAAAACATAGCTTCTGTTAACAGTTAAGCACTGTCCTGATTTTCAGTGACACATAACTAACTCAAAAGCAATTCAGGATAATTTCATAGATTTTTTTTATGCATACAGTTTTTCAAATGAAGCTAAGCATGAAGAATTTCAGACTCAAAGGATTTCTTTTTACATAATACTACAATGCCTGGAGCTAGTGACTTCATACACCTACTAAAATTATTTTCTCAATATCAGCCATTGCACTTTTTACAAAGTGATTAAGAACAGTCCTAAATACTAAGTAAATGCAAAACTTATAGTACGTATGTGTATGTGTTCCCTTTATTTATATATCTTTACAGGTTCCTAATAGCTCCATATGTCAGATCAAGAAGACCTATATTTAGTAGTGATAATGTGGCATGAATTACATCTGGAATGAAGTAGGGCAAACAAAAGTAAAAGCAGGCCAAAAGGTACCTAGAGAACAACAGAATATTCCCTGTGGTTCACACCACAGAGCAGAAACTTGCCTGAGCTCACATAATTCAGTTGGGCCTGCCGGGGTATGAAAGTATGTGGTGACCTGAGGAATCTGCCTACTACAATACACAAATCTGTTTGAGATTATGAACTCTCTGCATACTTACACCATTGCAACTAGACTGACATTTTAAACAAGGAAAATATGGTAGATATAATCTATCTGGACATCTGATATTCAATATTAAGCTGGAGAAAATATGGATTACTGAAAGAATTTGACAGGAAAATAATTTCCTACCAGAGAAACAACAAAGACCTGTGGAGAATGAAAAGACAAATTTTCAGTAGAGTTCATCAAGAATGAGCTTGGCAGAATTTTAGCTTATATTTTCACTTAATGAGTTGGAATAAAAAGTAGAGATGCGGTGATAACATTAAATTTGAAAGCAAAATACTTAAAATGCAGCTATAAAAGAGTAAAGTGCACTCCAGAATACATCAGGATAAGCATTTTTAATAGAGGACATAAAATAGTGGACAAAATGACAAAATAAGATGAGCTGGAAGAGACTCATGAAGATCATTGACTCCAGGTCCTGGACCCTGCACACTACCATCCCCAAGAGTCACACCAGTGCCCAAGAACACTGTCCAAATGCTTTTCAAATTCTGTCAGGCTGGAGCTGTGACCACTTCCCTGGGGAGCCTGTTCCAGTGCCTGAGCACCCTCCAGGTAAAAAATCTTTTTCTAATATCCAACCTACACCTTCCTTGGCACAACTTCAGGCCATTCCCTTGGGTCTTGTCACTGCTCACCAGAGAGAAGAGATCAGTGTCTGCCCCTCCTCTTCCCCTCACAAGAAGCTGTAACTGCAGTGAGGTCTCCCCTCAGTCTCCTCCAGGTTGAACAGACCAAACTGAGCAGTGACCTCAGCTGCTCCTCATACCGCTTCCCCTCCAGGCCATTTGCCATCTTTGCTTCTCTTATATGAATGCTCACAAATATCTTTCTTATACTGCAGTGCCCAAATACTGCAGTATTTAAAGTGAGGCCACGTCAGAGAGGGACAATCCCCTCCCTTGCCCAGCTGGTGATGCTGTCCCTGATGCCCACAGGACAGGGTTGGCCCCCCTAGCTGCCAGGGCACTGCTGACTCATGTTCAACTTGCCATTCACCAGTACCTCCAGATCCCTTTCTGTGGCACTGCTTTCCAGCATTTAATTCCCCAGTCTGTTCGTACATCCAGGGCTGCCCCATCTCAGATGCAGAATCTGCCATATTCCCTTCATATGGCTGATGACTGCCCAGCCCTCTAATTGGTCAATGTCTGTCTTCAGGGGCTCCCTGTTTTTGAGGAAATTGACAGCTCACAGTTTTGCAACATTTGCAAACTTGCTTAGTATCCCTTCCAGTCCTGTGTCCAAGTCATTTATGAAGATGTTGAAGAACACAGGGCCTAAGATGTAGCCTTGTGGAATTCTCTTTGAAAATGTCTTGCTGTATTATTATAGGAAATGAGATACAATTAGAGTCAGATGCAGAAAACTACATGCAAGCTAGAAAATATGCAGGCAAGCACTGAGTACTGTTAGTGGGAGTACAGAGAGCCTGGCATGTGAAAGGACAAAACATGCATGTCTGTGTGAAAGAGCAAAGATAATCATATGTCTGGTCTGAGTATTTTCCAGTATATCTAGAATTAAGGCAGTGCTGAGTGGGATGCTTTGTAATTGCATTTGTGCGTTTCCAAACGATTAAGTGGATGTGTGAGGAAACAGGTTTCAATACAAAGGTAGATCTGTTATCTACAGATAAACTTGTCTGTTACATTTTTCTTTTATTTTTGGGTATGAAAGAACCCATAGGGCATTAAAATCACAAGAGAATACAACCAAATCAGAGCCCCAAGACTTCCACCTACTTGACTCCAACATGGGAAAGAACTTTGAAGGACATTCTGCAGAGCTGCTTGGAAAGAAGAAAATTACCAAGACAGAGCCACAGAGTGTAACAGAAGACACAAGTTAAAGGAATAGTCTGGTCAGCTGCAGCAAACACTAATGACAAATCAAGAAGAATGAGGATAGACTACTGTTTCCGAGATCTTGTCATTAGGGAGTTTGGTGAGAGTCGTTGCAGTTGCAAGTAAGGAACAGAAGCCAAAGTGTAGGAGTTATAGGAGGAAATCATAGAAGAGGGTCTCCAGACAGTAATTATAAACAGCGCCTTCAATGAGCTTAGGAATGAAGAAGAGATAGGCGATGAGATACGATATGAAGAACCAAGTAGGGTCAAAGGTGCAATTTTTAAGAGGGAAATGCTTGCTTATATTGCAAGTGGAAAAGAGCCAGAGGACAAGAGGTTAAGAAAGAGAATAAGGGAGGGAAGAAATAAGAGGAAGAACAGAACATGGGGTCACTGGGGCAAGTGGAGGGGGTAAAGACAGAAAGTAGACAAGAAGCTTCTGCATCTCTGACAGTGGAGGAGAAAGGACAGAAGAAAGACAATATGGTATCTATTTTTCTTAGGAGAAAAAGCAACATCCTATGAAGAAAAACAGCAGAGCAAAGAGAAGAGTTTGAGCAATAAATTACAGAGGCAACTGGGATTTAATTTGTGAATTCAATTAAGTTGGAGAATACAGCTGTTTTCTAAAAAGATAGCAGGACTGAAGGAAAAAAAAATACCATAATGAAAAATACTGTCCCGCTCTAAGAATATTCACCAGAGACACTCCACAGTATAAAAGCAGAAGCAAATACATGGAAGTTCACAAAGTGGAATCTGCAATGGAAGTGTTTAATTCTAAGTATGCACTCAAATCTTTACTGAATCAAGGCCAGATATAGCTTAACTACATCTTCAGCACACAAAAAAAGAAAACAGCCCATGAAGCCAGAGATGGAAAGGACTTGCAAGTGAACACATTGATACAGCTGCTTTAGCAACACCCAGATATAAGCTGTTTTGCTCACTCAGGTTTGAGAAATCAAAATCCTTCCCTTTAAGAAAGTGATAAAAAGTTCTCTACTTGTTTCACCTGTCAGAGTTTACCCAGTCTCTCGTCTGTCTGCAGATTTCACTACAGATAAGTATCATTCAGTCTTCTACCAAATTGTTTCCTATGCATATAAAACAAAACCCAAAAAACCTTACAACTTTACTGTGTAATTTTCTGCACAAAAATGCTGAACAGCCTCTGGGAATGGGGAGGGAGAAAGAAGAGGAAGAGAGTTTTCAATGTCTTCCTGTACGCCAAAACCAAATTTCAATGTTCAACAAATGGTATAGGACAGTACAAGGTCTCCATGATCAAGGTCACTAGGAATGGTGATAATCACATCAGCCCACTGCCTGTGAAGTGAAGGATATAAAACCACAAACAGGGTAAATGAGCCAAATAAATAACAAAGTAAACAACCAGTGTGTTAAAAGGAAAACAAATCCAAGCAGAAACTGAACTCCATGTTATAATCACCCCTTTGTCAACTTATTTCAGCAGGAGTCCCAGAGCCAGATCCACAGCTGCTACCACAGCTGGAAGCATGAAGCCTCCTGAGAAGCCAGTTGCAGACTCAGATGCTGCTGTTTCCTGTTTATTATTATAGTGTAAGTTTGCATATAATTTACCATGTTCACTACAGATGTATTTAATTTTATTGGATGCTTGTGCTAAAATGTACATGCCTATCATTTGGTGAATTCATAATATTAAGGTTGATCTATTCTGCCTCTTTGCAAAGAAAACCATTCTTTAAAACAGGGATTCTTTACTGTAGGGAGAGAGAAAACCCAAAGAGGAGAGAGAAAGGAGATTCTTCCAGAAATAGATTCTCCAAGCCAAGTCCAAAATGTGTAAATAAGGCCAGGATACTTTTTCCACATTTGATTTAAAAAAACAACCAAAAAACCTCCGAAACACCCTCCCTCCCCCACACCAAATAAAAAAGAAACAAACTCATCATGTATTTAGGGCCCAATTACAAGTAATTTGTATTGTTTTCTCAGTGAATTCTACTGAAAAAATTTTGTTAATATTTTTAAATGCCAAAAAAACACTGTTAAATTGTGAACTATGTTCTAGAGAAGAGTTACTTCTCAAAAAATATAACCAAACTGTTACAATAATGAAGGGTCACTTAACCATTTAACTTTCAACAAATTTCTCACGTTACCAATGAAGCTATCAGTAATATTCTAGCAAACACATTACATTGTTACCTTATAATTTAATACTAATTATAATTTTCACATCTGATTAATGCTACACTTTAAGAAGACATGGAGATCATTTTTACTTCCAACAGGGATCCCTCTTTTTTTGTTTTTTAAAGAAGATCTTCTGGCCTGCTATTAGTATTTTCTCTCTGCAGGTAGAAAAACAATGGGTAAAAGTTGGTATAAATTTATTCCTCAGGAAAACCTTCATATAGTGCAATCATCCAGAATGACAGAGTCAGTAGAATGGCTCCAATATCCTTTTCTTAACCTGTTCCCAGTACAGAGAAATTCACTAAATCCCCACATCCCAGCAATCTGGCTTCTTAAACTTCTCCAGGGCACTGATTCCAGCTGGCTTAATACTGCACAACCCTGTAGATTTGCTTACCATTCACATACAAAAATGTGTTTCTTCCAAGTCTATTAAATGCTCATCTACATTTTGTTGTTTCCATAACCCCAAATATATAAGCTCACTTACAGTGACATGAAGGTTTCACACTAGTTTTACTATCTAGAAAAATGACAATAGTATAAATCACAATATTCTCAAAAGAATTGTGACTATGCTAAACTACACAGTGTAGTTTACTGTGTAGTTAAATTGTCTTTAAAACAGACAATCTAAAGCAATTGGGGGGGGGGGGGGGGGGGGGGGGGGAAGGAAGTGTATTTGAGCCCTAAGTATTCCAGAATACCAGAAAATACGAGTTCTGAATTTCTGTCTGAATCTTTAAGACAACACACCTTTGAACTGCATGTATTTGTGCAAAACTGAATTGTTAAGTTTATCTTATGGTACTTCTAATTACATCTAAAAGGTTCACTACTGTAAGGCCATCCAAATATCACAACTTAGGTTACTTAGGATGGACTGTAATAAAAGAAGAAAAAAAGAATGTTGTTGAACTGAATTATAAAAATCTGATTATCTTAAAAATCGGGAGTTTTAGATAATCAGGATATGTCTTTATAAACAAGGAAGGCTTCTTCCAAAACTTTTTTCCCCAAAAGAAATCTAGATATCATTAGCACAAAATCAATTCTTTAAGTCTTGATTATATTTTGTTTAATGTATATTAGCATCAAAGTGAACCAATTATTTACTATAATCAAAAAGGAATTATGTATGTTGGAACCTGTAAGCTTTATTAGAGCATAATACAAAAGGTGGTAATAGTAATAGTAATAGTAATAGTAATAGTAATAGTAATAGTAATAGTAATAGTAATTGTAATTGTAATTGTAATTGTAATTGTAATAACAACAGCAACAACATAGTTTGTTTGCTGTCTATTTGTCATGGAAAAAATATTGCTGTATTTCAAGTATATCTACCCATTATTTGAATTCTGTACAAATACAGATGTAAGCCAAATAGTGATACATTTCAAAATGCTTTTATGTACTGTGAACTGCATCATACAAATCATTCTTAAAAGGCATAGGACATAAACAAAGGAATTACATAGAGCAGTTCAGAATTAATGTGTGATTGCATGTGCTTTATTTACGAAGCAGCAGGAAGCAGCAGCTTTGTAAGGAAATGCCTCTGGAGGTATTCTACAGCAATCATTTTCATTTGTTCTTTTAACCCTGAACCTCTAAACATTTGCATACACATTCACATTCGAACAAACGGCCTTAAAAGGGATATTCACATGAAAATTTTTCGGGTCTGGGACATAAATACCGCTTTTAATTGCTGACCATGGAGAAGTGTTTTTTTAGTACAGAAAAAAAATTACAACCTTTCAGGCTTATAACCCTGGTTCATTTTTTATTAGGAATACGGCAATATTGGATGTTTCAGAGGGAGATAGTCTGATTTTATGTCGTGGTCAGAGGACCCAAAGCACCATTTTTGAAAAAGAGAAAATAATACCAGTCCTTATTTCCTTCACCAGTGTTCTATTGTACCAATTGCAATTATTGTGTCTTTTTAAATTTTGGAATACATTAACTTAGATGAATCTAGCTTAATGGAATGCATTAACTTGGAAGAAACAAGCTTTTACAGAATTTACTTAACATTTCCTTTATATGTACATTCAAACACAAGTTAGAGGACAATCCAAGTGACTACTTCCAACTACTTTTTCCCACCATTTTTTATCAATCCTGGCTGTTAAGACTTAATTTTTAATCACTGAGTAAGTTGTGATATTTTTAATAGTACTTGAATTATGTATTGCAAGGTGCAAATTTAAAACCAGCACTATTTTGTGTCACTTTACATGTAAAACACACATAGCAGTAATTAGCTGACCACACAGTTCATAAATTATTTGGCTCAGTGTCTTCACAGAGTGTGTCCCAGATGTTATTGTAAAGTTTTTATGCATGTACTAAAAAAACTCCCAAACTAACCCAAAACCCCAAACAAAAACCAATAGAGCCCCACCCCTTTATGATGCTAATAAATGTTTTAACTTCTAAGACCACATGCAACATTTCAATTCTTCATAAATATTTGAACTGATTTAGTAAACATTTAGAAAACTGGACTGTGCTACAGATTTTAAATGTGACAGCTGAAAACATAAATTTTCTGGATGATGATGGAGTCAATGTTAGTGCAGCTGTAGTAACGGTAAGACATGCGAAAGCTTAAAGTTTAGTTTCAACTGTTTGAGTGCATTTTTACTAAGATTCAAGGATTGCAAATGATTTATGCTCACTACATAAATAGTAAATTGCCAGTAAAAATAGGAAATACAATTTGAACCCCTTAAAATTATTTCTGGAAGTATTTTGCAACTGCTCAAATAAGGAGTTAGGGCAAGACACTAAATTGTCCATTTCCCTCAAATAAATAATGCTTTAAACAATAACAGCACTTTAAAAGGAAACAATCTCTGTATTGAGATGAACACAAACACAGATTATGCATATTATTATTTTTATTACTTTAATAATTCTAGAAAAATATTTAGCCTACAAAATTTATATTTGAATTTAAAATGTGTAGTCCTGGGAGCTTGCTTCAGGAAGGGCTGCATTTTAGCTATGGCTCTTTAAATCTGCCAGTGTCTAAAAGGGTGATTAAAAATTAAGTCCAGAGTGTAAAAATCTTTCTCTGTAGTACCTATAGTCAACAGCTTCATTTTGTGACACCTTGCAGCACAAAGTCTCTTAATACATTTCTTCTATCTCTTGTAATTTACACAAATTACAAGATCCTAATCGTTTGCCTATGCAGAGGTAGGATGGCATTCATTTGTTTTTATTCCTGATATCAGAGAAAGTCATCCACAGCCTAGCCTTAGACAGGCCACCTACAGAATGACCAACACTGAATGGCCCTGAACTCGGCTGCAGACAAAAGGATGGATCATCCAGAGAGGGTTTCATCTTATCCTATGGCAAGTAATTTTAAAAAGCACATACAGTAAACCACAGCAGGAAGGTTGCCTAATCCTCTAGCAACTATTAGAAAATTTAGAATGACAAGCTCAGGCTTGTTGTGTGGTTGTGCTCAGATGTGCCTCATGTTACAACAATAGTGGAAAAAAACTCCATAAATAAATAATAGCCACACAACAAAAAACCTGAAACTAATCTTCTTCAACTGAGTAACAACCAGTCAAACCATGAGCACCTATTCAAAATGCTGAATATAAAAAAAACTTACCACAAACCCCTGGCTGTCTCAGCATTTAAAAAAAATTCCATGGAATCAGGACACAAAAATGCCATTTATTGTGTCCGTCACTAAAAGCAGCTTCTATAGCAGCAGCTAAATATGGCATCATAAACCACAGTCTTTAATAGCTAATTCTTTTTTGATTGTTTTATTTCCAAGAAAAAGTAATCTGGATTGCACTGAATTACTTCTGTGAAATCTCAGTTTAAGTTTTACTTTCTGATTATGTTTTAACTTTTTTCATTGAGGAAGAGAAACCCACTGTTTTATCTCATTAAATACAATGAAAAACTCCAGAAGTCTTCCAAATATACTGCAATATTTGGGAACTAATGAACTGCTCTCTCTCAAGTACTAATGAATTCCCTATAGTAGTACAGGCTTTCTACCAGAGAAAATCATAGTTTAGTTTTCTAAAATTAAGTCTGAAATGTCAGCTGCTTCCATAACCTCCCCCCTCACAAGCATCTGAAATGTTGTAAACAGATTTACTTACTTCCTGGATTTGGCCTTCAAAACTGATGTTTCTTTAAGAGTATTTTTTTCATTTTTAAACTAATTTAAAGTTTTAAGTCCACCTTCTAGACCTCTTTTCAACTGCTGGGAGATCTACTATTAAAAAAAAAAGTCTTTGTGAATCCTCTATTTCCATATTCAGGCTTCTGCTATTTTTTTCTGGTCTTCAGAATTCTACTCAAGAAAATACACCAGAGCTTTAAAGAAAGTAGTGAAGTATATGGACACAAACCAATCACTTTTGATTATTATTTCTGAGCAATCATTCTGTCTCAATGCTTCCCATAGACTCTTGTAACTCTACAACCCATGAGGACTGCACCTGAATGAGTATGAACAGGGAGGGAGATGAGTCAAAGTATCACAATACTTTGCAATTCTCTTTAAAACATATTTGTCTAGAATCTGATTCATAGTACTATTTTATTTCTCATTTGAAGCTGCTCTCTCTCTCCCTTGGACCCCATGCTCCATTTTAGCCTTGGCTAGCTTGAGAGAGAGAGCCCACGCCAGAAGGAATCTTCCTTCAGGGTCCCAAAGGCTACTCAGAGGTTGCAAACCTTTTCTTTTAGAGAGAGCAGGCATACGTCAATGGCAAAAGGACGGAGTCTGCCCTTAGTCTGGGGAGGATCACTGTTTTATCCTGGGGTCCTGCCCGCGTCGAGTCCAGACGTCAGTCCGGTCCCCATCCCCATCCTGGTCCTGGAGCAAAAGAGGAAGGCCCAGGCCATCCCAGGGCTTTTGCCCCAGAGGACAGGCCTAGAGGCAGGGACAAGCCACTACCCAATCAGGGATAAGGTGGGAGTGGAACAGAGTTGGATTACATTCCAGTGTGGGAGGATGGGCAGGGCCGAGCAGGGACAAACCTTGTGATACATTTTCCAGGGGAACAGGGTGGTATAGAAGAAACATTAGAAAACCCAATATAAAAATGAAATACACTATAAACCCAATTAATGCACTACAACACTAATTAATTACTATTTTGATTCCTCGAAATCTTCCCGGGATGGATATTTTAAAAGTGCAATGAAAATCCAAATGTATGGGGCCAACCAGTTCTTTTATTCTTTAACTTACCATGTTCAAAACCTTCTTTCCAATATTTTCATATGCTGAAATACATGTCCAGTGGATACTGAGATTTATTGCCTCAGAAAAGGTTTTTTGTTATGAAATAAGGCTCCATATTCTGAAATTTAGATTCTCAGCAGATTTTTAGCAGATTGGCTACTTTATTACTGAGTTTTATTAGATGACCCCTGGATAAATACCAGCAGTTCCTTCTTACACTTTTTGATTTCTCAAATTGTAACATTAGTCCATCTTCTTGTGCCTCACCTCTATTTTTTACTGGATAAATTAATTCTCAAACAAACACACTGTGATGAAGATACACGTAACTTTCACATAAATGTAGTTCCTCTTCAATATGCATATCCTCTCTGTTTGGATCCTTTACTTCATTACAATCCCACTGATGCCAAGATGGCTTTTTTCCCTTCTCTCTAATATACATTTTATATAACTCCTATGTATCCTCAGTATTCTTAGCACGCATACCTGTAATTCCTCACATCTGATAACTCAGCATAGTCCTTAGCATATTCTGTTGGTCCTGGAGACCAAACATCCTAAAGGCCTTGTAGCAGGAGGCTGGAAAGCCCTACGCTATTTTGAGAAGACAACGTCCTCTCTAGAACATATTCTATAAACAGAAGATATGGCCCATCCAGGGAGGAATTCCATGGATGGGGGAATATCACACCATTCGTCCAGGCCTCCCATTGGGGCATCCTTGTTAGATATGCTAATTTTTAAGGTCTATAAAATTGCATACGTGATCTATCATGTGTGTGCATTTTGGAACATTCCACCTTGGGGAAGCGGTGCAGCGTAAGGATCCTTATTAAAATACCGAGGTAAAAACCCTTTATGCCTTAATTGTGTCTGGCTCCCAGTTTTCTAAGACCAGGAAAAGGCAACACCACAAACGGCATTATTCTGTAAATGGCTATTTAATTCTGAGTTATTCACTTTTCCTAGACCTATAAGCCTAAGGGAGAAACCTATAGATGGAGTGCACTTACATGATTTTCATTCACAACTTTGAATCTGCTCACTTTGTAGCATTTCTGATATTAAGCAGATCTCTGTTGGTGTTCTGCAACATACTGCACCTGGCATGACAGACTCAATAAAATCTTCCTACATGTACTATATGAAGTTCATCTTATGTTTGCATATTGCACTGAAATTAGAGATATCTGTACTAGATACACAAAGTAAGTACTTTCAAAATTTAATCAGATTGTATTTTTCCTGAGTTCAATTATCTCCTTTCTCTTCATCTCTGTACTGCTCTGTTCATTTCACCACCTGGTTCTTGATATTCTTCCCTTTTATCTCTTTGCTTTGTTTTTGTTCTTTAGTTTTA
This sequence comes from Hirundo rustica, assembly GCF_015227805.2. NCBI lineage: Eukaryota > Metazoa > Chordata > Aves > Passeriformes > Hirundinidae > Hirundo > Hirundo rustica. Next base: position 91,990,442 of record NC_053452.1, on the reverse strand, counting down.
TTTTTCTGTGCTTTTCTTCTGTTTTACCTTTTTCTGCCTCCTGTTTCTTTCTCTCTCTCATATTTTTTTCCTTTTTTTTTCTTTTTCTGTGTGAAGAAAAATAAAGCAACGTGGTTTGGTAGATAGTAGACAACAAATGTTTGGGAATGTTGTAGAATCCTGTCATGGGAACAATTACTTCCATCACATCAGTGTATCAGTGCCAGAATAATTGCTTCTGGTATGTTACAAATGCAATACACATATCTGTGGCGGGGGAAAGCACAAGGCTACCACTTTTTTATACCTGTGAAAACTAATGCACAGAAGACAAGTTAGTATTTTAAGCAGAAAATCAGTCTACAGTACACCACAGGGGCTTCTTCATCACCTACAATTCACAACTTATGGACAAGTTGCAAAGTCCCTTTTTTGACATCCTCTGCAAGTATCCCAAAGCCCCTACAATACATAGGCTTTAAGGATTTTCTGGATGGTTGGTTGCCCATAGTGTACCATTTAGTTGAATTTTATTAGTTAAATGGAGGGATATGAAACATAAAATATCTCCTGGCGTGCCTAGACATCTGACAAAACAGAGAACAGAAGTTTAGTGTAAAAATGTTTGCAAGTGGATAGGGTTTGTTGCTATACACTTGCTGTTTTCTCTGAATTGACTGCCTATTCCTTTAGCAACACCTGTTTGGGACGTAAAGTTCAGGCATCCCTGAGTTTAATCCTCCTGGAGAACTCAAATTGCTAGTTATGTTCTCAGCTCAGAATTTAGTTTTAGAAAAAATGTGACGAACAATGGTGGCAGAGAGCTTTTAAGTAACACAGCTCTTATACGAGAAGTTGCTCAGGGAGGCAAGTCGTGACTCTACTTGCAGATTAGTAACCAGAAGAAGTATTTAAACTCTGGTAAAAGTTAACCCTAGCATTTATGGGCTATCTGTGGTTGGCTCTGAGTTTTGTGTGAAAATCATAGAAGCACAGTATGGTTTGGGTTGAAAGGGACCTTAAAGATCATCTAGTTCCAACACCTCTGAAATAGGCAGGGACACCTCTTTCCAACAGATCAGGTTGCTCAGAGCTCCATCCAACCTGGCCTTGAACAACACCTCCAGGGATAGAGCATCCACAATTACTCTGGGCCGCCTGTGCCAGTGCCTCACCACCCTCACAGCAAAGAACACCTTCCTAGTATCTAATTGAAACCTACTCTTTCATTTTGAAGCTTTTCCCCTTTGTTCTATCATTACAGTTCTTGATGAAGAGTCCTTCTGTGGCTTCCTTGCAGCCCCCTTCAGGTACTGGAAGGTTGCTATGAGGTCTCCACAAAACCTTCTCCTCTCCAGGCTGAACAGAGTCAACTTTTTCAGCCTGACCTTGTACATGCCATGCTCCAACCCCTCCAACAGTCCCATCTTGTCCTTCTTATGGTGGGGAACCACAACTCTATGCAGCACGCTACATGGCATCTCATCAGAGCAGAGCAGAGGGGCAGAATCTCCTCCCTCGCCCTGCTGGCCTCCCTCGCCCTGCTGGCCACACTGCAGCCCAGGACATGACTGACTTTCGCCTGCTGGCTCAGGTTCAGTTTTTTGCCAACCATCATCCACAAATCCTCGGATTGGACAAGATGATCTCCAGAGTTCTCTCTCAATCTAAACCATACTGCTGTTCTGTGATCCTCTGGGGCAGAGGTACAACTAGAAGTCAGATTTCCCTCTCTTAAGGCAAATGCCCAAACAACCACACACTTGTGAAAAAAGGGTGCAGTAGCATTATTTCATCACTGTTTCTGGAGCAAAGACAGAAACCAGTATTTATTCCCTGACTGATTTTCAAGTACTTAGTCTCTGAGGTATCTACCTCTACCTATTTTCAAGTCCAGGTATTTTCTGAGCATGATGTAGTTTACACTACTAGTAATCCTCAAGGAATCTCACTGCTGAGTTTCTCCTTGAATCTAAGTGAGCCCTTCTGCACTGAAGGACCTTCACAAATGTAAGTAGTTCTTACCTGTGATAGAAAAGGAAATGGAAATAAAAATCAATACTGTTCAAAAGTACCATTCAGGATAATTCTATGTTAAAAAATAAATGCTAGACAATTCTAGAGTTTCATGCACTAGAGACAAAAATTTAAATGCCTAGATTTTCAGGATAACTTATACACAGAATAAGTTTTTTCCTTTGGAGTAAATTTATTTTCTCACTTTTATACCTTGATGCTGCAATATATGAAGTGATATATTATGAATTCTACAATAAAATAAAAATTTGTAGGGCATTGTAAGGTGCCAGTGTTACAAATTCTCAACTATCTGTGATAGTAAAAAATACTTTGTGTAATAAAATCTCATGAACACAGCTTTCATTTTCAATTTCCACAGCAAAAGAGTCACCATCAGTAGCTAAAAATTCAAAAATAACTAAATATATTCAATCTTAAAAATAAAAATCACAGTAAAGACTATTATTACAATTCATCTATAATGTAAAAATTTGGTAATAAACTTTTCTACTGGTACCCCTGTAACAACGACTCCAGTAACTCTGTATTACTTTAGAATCTGTATATTTACCCACGCACTGGAATATTCATATTCCTTGCAGATTTAATGACTTCTTCAAATCTTTCTATGCTTTCTTCAATTGAACAATTAATATTCCTTTTGCTAAAAGATTCAGATGCTGCACCAAATACTGAGACTTCTGTAGCTCCTGCTGCAATCTAAAAACACATTTCAAGAAAACAGTCATAACACTATATTAAAGTATTAGATTAGGCATTTAATTCTGTACAACATTCTAAAATTTTGAAGTACCTTAAGTATATCACCCATATCTAAAATCTAACTTTAATTCCTTTTTTTAAAGCTATAGCATACAGACAGATTGAATCAAATATTGAGATCATTCACTATGGCATATTTTCTGCCTCTTCTTAGTAATTAGTTAAACATGTTTTTAAAGTGATGAATGATAAAGGTGATAAGATGTAAGAAATCATATGAACCAGCTATACAAACAACAATTGGTACCTATATTCATATTTTCAGAAAAGGAAAATATCATACAACAACTTTCCCACTGCCTGTTCCTCCTGAATACCAGGAATTCATTCTCATGCTTGGGAAAGCTCTCTGTGAGCATATGCCTAGAGCAGCAATAACCAACAGGGATTTCCTTGTTAGAGCCAACTCTAGGATCAAGGGCACCATTGGTCTTGGTGTCACAGTCGCTAAGGATAATATGGAAAATGTGTACGTGAGAGTCTGCTGAGAGAAGTCTCAGAGCAAACACAGGTCTAGAAAATGTGTAAATGTGGTGACTTCACCGCAGGAGCAAATAGCTTGAGCTTGTATTCAGTACCTCAGTAAATCAACTAACATGAGGCGAACTAGAAGGCTGAAAGCCAACTGATCGGAGAAAAAGATATTTAAGCTTAGAAGAATAGTTAACTAACTCTCACTCTCCAGTCAGAATAATACTCTTTTTCAATGAAAAAGTATGGAGCTTTTGCATTTACTCTCTGCATCTGCAGGATAATGTCTAAAATTCAGCAACCTTACAGAGACAAATATTCTTTCATACAGAGAAGAAAACAGCAAGGAAGAATGCAGGGATAATATACATCTATTGTTTCATTGTTTTCCCTTCATTGTATTACTAAATACAGTATAAAGCACAATTAATTAAACTCATAAAAGCCACCATTGAGACAAAGTTGTAGCACTATAACCTCACTGTTGATAGTTAAGTAAACTATGCACAGGATTGTGCATAGTTTATCTGTTAAAGAACAGATATTTCAGTATAGGAACTGTGATAGATTAGACTATAAATGTCCACCCAGCAATATGCTTTCCAAATATAGCTTTTCCTGTATCAAGACAAAAGAAGAAGCATTAAAAATTTTCAAAAAACAAAAAAAAAAAAGTGTAAATATTTGACTAATAATGTGTATATTTTAAGATGACTGAACTGCTCCAATCTCACACTTTTACACACTTCAAGTCTGTAATTTTGACTATTTTGAAAAACTGAAACAATTCAAACTTTCAAACCCAACCAAAATGAAATCCAGAATTGCTATAATTTTTTTTTTTCATTTAAATGAGTCTTTTCTCATCCTTCAGTATTTTCCACGAAGACACTCTTCAGAAACTATTTTAGGGCCAAAAAGTCAAAAAGAACCATCTTGCCCTTTATATACAAGCATCATTTAAAGGAACTTACAAAGTTTCTGGTCAATGCCCCCACTAAAATATGAGTTTAACATCACTGTGAATTTCACCACTTTTCATAATGAAAATTGAGAGTTTTCAGTGAAAAAAACCTATAGTTTATTTCTAACATTAAAAAAGCTAGTTTCTGGTACTGAACTGAAAGTGTCTGAAACATAAACATCTCCTATGAAGGCACTTACAGCGGAATGAAAACCTTGAAGATTAGGTGTGAGAACGGGATATTGGACTCCAGGATGCCGCTCAATGCCCCTCATTACTTCTTCGTGATCTGCCATCTAAAAGACATAAATAATTTGTATTGATCAGCAGTTGTTTTCTGATTTATATAGATAAATAGAAATTGGCATAGACTGTGGTTTTGCCTTCATTAATTTTACCTTTCATACCAAAAGTTTAACAACAAGGGGGGTAAACTGATTTTATACAAATACTCTTTTTTAAATTCTTAACTTTTGACTATTTGTGTTGTAATATTTCTAGATCTATGTGAATACAGAACTGGGCCTAAGACTTCTACAGTGTTCCTTAGTGTGTTATCTGTAAAAATATAATTTGCATCATAAAGTGACAGACTTATGATCATTCACGAAGTGTTACAGAAATTTTGACTTTGCTTCACTGGACTTAATAGGTGGAATTAACAGAATAACTGAGATTTAAAAAAACTTAGAAATCTTGAAAACTTCAGCACTCTGATAAATGCAACTTCACAATATTAAGCATAATTGAACTTAAATTACTCAACACTGTATTCAGAACATTTGAAGACTAAACACATCTATTCTTAAAAATACAGCAAAATCCAGTTGTCCACATAGTTCAATGTTTCAATATATTCCGAAGTTTCTTTCTAAAGAAAATACCTATTTATTATAGCAAAGATCAGAGTACTTGTTTTCCTTAGTCTCCCCCCACGAAAGAAAATCTGCCTTTTTAAGATACTCTTACATTTAATTTCTCATACATTCAAGATTAAACAAACTCCCTGTACTAAGGAAGATGAATGAAACACTTATTAATTTAATAAAGTGCAGATTCTTTAGATAAGCACATTTTCTTAAAAGAAGTGGGTTGAAAAGAAGTATTTTTCAATGGTGTGCACAGCTGAAAACAATACAATTAATATAACATCTTCCTCTTATTTAAAGTCTGAAAGATTCTGAGTTTTAAAAAAAGCATAGTACATTTTAAATTCTTTTTAAATGAGCTCTCATAAAAGCAAATCTCTCAAGCAAACACTATTAAGGTGGATTTCTGTTTCTTTCCACACTGGTGAAAAGTATTTTGAGAAGTACCATGTGAAAAGATATATGAACTACAGAGCTTTTATTACTCCTTCCTTTCAGCAGATACCTTATTGATAACTATGCAGTACCACAATTCTAAATACATGGTATTAAATGACATCACATTATTAATTAAGAACACTACTTGTATCCTGGAATCTCCCTGTCACCAGCTTCCTTCTATGAAAATGAATGAATTAAAAATATCAGAAAAATCCATGTATTCCTCTTCAAATATAAGCCCAACATGTATCTATAAGGAAGTGGATATATGGTACATAAGGTGTTTTATAGCCAGACACAATTCATTTCTCATCACGAAATAAGTGATAGCACAAAACTTTTTGTATTTGCTTTTATGTGAATTAAATTGGTCTGATAACCCCACAAAAAACCTCTGTTAACACCTTAATTTTTTAAGAACAATTTTTTCATTCCTCAATTCAATATAAGTAGTAGCTACATATCTCAGAGCAAAAAAGAATGTCTGAAACCAAATGATAAATTGAATGGCAAATTCTGGAACTAAATTTACTCTCCAAAACTATAGTATAAATCTGCCAGGTCCAAATAATATTATATGTATTAAATCTGTCCCATTGCTATTTTTCATGTAAGTAAAATCCCATCTTTGCACATACTGCATGTTACAAGATTTTAAATTGTAATAAAATATTTATTTTCCCAATTTCTTTAAAAATAAGCTTCCTAATAGCAGATATTTATAATTTTTGGCTGTTTATGTTGTAGGTTATGGGATCCTGTTTTATATGGCACCTTGCTACTGTGGAACTTTTTCTTTCAGACTTTTCAGTTTAAAAAAAAAAAAAAAAATGCCAAAAACAACCGTGGATGGGAAATCATAAAAAAATTTGAAATACTAAAACCAGAAATAAGTGATTGAGTGATCTAAACACAACTGTAAATTCTATTCCTATAACCTATGAAAAAAAAAGAAAGAGCAAAGACAAAGTCAAGATTGCACTCTCTGTCAAGGCAATACAATCTTATCTTTACAAAAAAAAAAAAAAAAAAATTTAAACACTAATTAAGCTGTTAAAACAACGTATTCAGACATTAATTTGAGGAAATAAGAGATTGCTCATTTTTTCTAAACTGACAAACCTGAACTTAATTTGGTGCTTGTAATGGCTCACAGGAAAAGGAAACAATTAAACAAAAAAAGAAAAAAAGACACATTTTCTTTAGAGGGTTTTTTTAACATTTAAAAAGCTACATTATTCTCTGTTGCAGTAACTGACAAAAGGATGATGGCAGTTAGAAAAATTTAATCTATTCCCTTTTAGCAGACAAGATACGATTGCCCCTGCATTGATGCCAAAGAAATTCTTCATTGTCACTCTTCTCTTCACCCTTCCTATTACCCTTCTTCTAGACTTGTGGCAGTGTGTATTTTTGCCTTCATTATCTTCTTCAATGGTTGGCTCCTATTTTTCCCTAGTTAGTTAAAGTTAATTAGTTGTCACCTCCCTTTCCCAGTTTTTAGTCACCCCCTAACCCTGCCCTTCTTTCCAGAACATCCTATGCCAATGTTTCCGTGAACCAGCACCTTGCTTGTCGCCTCATCTATTTGGTTGTCAGTCAATGCTTACTCCTTCCCCCTGTTCTAGCAAATTCCATGTTATTCAATGCCCCATTGGTCTGTGTGGACTGTACCCTCCCCCTGTATTGTCCCATTGGTCTCAGCTTTGTAATCCCCTTCTCAAGCTCCTCCTTGGTCTATCCTTGATTGGTTGCTGTATTTTATCTTCCCCTTGTACCAGCCCCATTTAAAAGTCTGGGCACAGTCACTGCACTTGATCTTTGGTCCCTGTTCCCCTTGGGGAATAAACCTCCTTGAGACACACACTGAAGACTCCTTTTTCCTCTTTACCCTGCTCCTGACACACCTATGCTGTGGGGAATGGCACAGCCCTCTCTGATCCACCACTTGGGTTCCTCAGTGGGCTGGGGGTGGAAGCTTGCGGCATAAACCGGGGCTTGGAGCTAGTTAGGGATTTTCCCCAGGCTGCATCATAGGTTCTTCCCTGGTGACCCTGAGAATACTGAAATAAAGCAAAGGAGTCCCTCAGAGTGTTGTACAATTTCCTTTGCTAACTCATGAATAAGCATGGCTGTACTATGATTTTCTCAGAGAAAAGCCCAGAATACAGTCCAAGCCCAGGATGTATTCTCAGTTTAAACTGGACAAACTTTTGTAAGTAACTTGTATGTTCCTTGTGAAATATAAAGTATTCAAATGCTTCTGTGCAAACAAGTTCTTGAATTTCTTGAAAATTAGTTTAGATTCTTGCAATTTCTTGAAAAATAGTTCAATTATTTACACAAGTATTGACTTATTATTTGCATGAAATAATTAAATTGCACAAACAGGCGCTAAATAGTAAACTTCAGGAGTAAGACTGAATTTTCAGTGTTAAATCTTAAATGGAAATGTGGAGGTCTAATGCCAATGCAGTTTTGCTGCCAATTCCAGAAAGGCTAGGTTTCTGCTGAATTCTACCAAATGTAAAAATTAATTCTGGAAAAATAATAAGCAAATTATTATGATTAATCAAAATTTAAGTGTAGTTGCTGATAGAGTGTTAGAACTCCAAAATAAGTAATGTGGCTAGCTAACTACTATTACATATACAGAAGTCCCAAATTTAGATCTTCCAAACACATTTCCAAATGTGGAAAATGACATTTCATTTAGAGAAAAAGAAAATAACATATACTAATATTCTTTTTTACATCAATGACTACTAGTTTTAAAAGAGGAGAAAATAAGTAGGAACAACATTAAATTATATTATCAATGTGTTGCCATCCCAAATCTTTATTTACATCTGAATGTTACATAAATAAATGGAATGGCATTTAAATTGAAATAGTTCTGAATGAAGCTGATTATACATACCTGAGGCACCCATTTGGATGAGACAAAACTGGTCACTTCTATTGCCGGCAGGCCTGTTTTGGAAAGCCGGTTGATCAACTCAATTTTTGTATCAGTTGGGACTATCACCTATAGAGATGGAGACATACTTTAGCAAAGTATTTCATACATAAGAAACTTTCGCAAGTGAAATGTTCCCTATACATAATCAATACTTTTTAAAAAAATAATGAACTATACTTAGACATTTTGCCATAATTCTGCTGTCTCCTGACAGTAGGAAATATAAGGTATAAGGAAGGTACCAAGCATTACACCTGATCTTACTTAATTTTCTGTCTATCACAAAAGGAAGCAGTTCTGTATAACTGGTTATAGATTTGGCCTCATTATTTGTTATTAACCAAACACCAAACTAGCAAGAATTGACAAAGGAGATACTAACAAAGCAACCAGTGAAAAATGGGAGGAAAAAAGCTCCACAGCTGAGGCAGAGTAACTATTCTGCTAATACCACTAACATCTCTTGTATCAATAACAATACTATATGTGAGCTTATCCTCCTGTTTGTGGAAATAGATGACTGTTTCTATACATGTATCCTATAACCTCTTTCAATTTTTTCCATGCTTCCCTACCACCCTTCAGGCAAATAATGGTATCGAAAGACTAATATTTTTCTCCTGTGTCTCTTTAGCAGGAAGCATGATAAAACCTATTTTACTATTCCTTCTACATGAACACTTGAAGCAGAAACCCAAGTTAGAAAGATAGCCAGTGTTTCAGTGTTTACCAGTTATGTCACAACAGAACGTTACTGACTGACAAGACAAGTCCCAGTAAAAAGAAATGTCAAGTAACAGAAAGTCTAGTTAGCCAAGTATAGAAAGAAATTAAATGATCTAAAAGCTGGGTATTCTAATATAAAGGAAATTTATCAATATGAAAATAGATATATTTGATAGTAGAAAATGAAAGAAACATAATTAGCAGGATTTACATGTTCTATACAATGAAAATAACACTAACATCCATGTCAAAGCATACCCCCAAAAAAAAAGAGAAAAGTTACCTTTTCATTTTGTAATCCATCCCTTGGGCCAACTTCTACAATCTTTATGTATTGAGGCAGTCCAGATGCTTGAGGCTCCTGAAATAAAAATCAATACTGAAAGACAAAACATTTAAGGCAACCAAGATCAAAAGGTACAGCTTGTACTTGTCCTTTCATACGATTCTGGGTAAAAAGTCATATTGTCAACATTAAGTTTGCTCAGCGCATTTAAAAATCTGTGAGAACATGTACCACACCTTTACCTAAGGAATAAAAGTTAAAAACTTTTATTTAACTTTTAGAAGTTAGTGAATGTTCCACTGCTCCTTTGTGGTCACAGAAGTTTATTAAAAATGTATATAGAACCATAAATGAACATTGACTTTTACAGTAAGAAGTATTTCCATTTCAAAAATCTTTCCAACGAACAATCCAGTTCTCCAAACTTATAACTGAATGCTCTCAATTTCACGTAACAGGTACTTCTCTGTAAACATTTGCAAGACTTGGCTATAAATTTGAAAATAACATAGCAGTCAAGAAATGTGAAAGAGATTATTAATGAAAAATGAAAGTTATTGCTCTGACTGAAGATGCAGGTTTTAAAAAAGGATTTAAAGGACAACAAGGCAAGACTCCAGTAGATAGGAAGAAGAATTTTTCAGATGTAAGAGCAGCTATGGAAAGGCAGGAAGCTGACAGGGACAGGAGGGAAGGAAGGCAGCAGTAAGGTCAAAGGGCTAAGGAGAACAGTGGGAACTGGAGTTGGATGAAGGAGAAATGAGAACAGGAGAGCAGGTGATGGGAAATGAAACTTCCTTTTTTATTATTTAGCTGCTCTGTGATTGATCAAATTGACAGGTGTGGCAGTTTATGTAAACTGGGCCTGTAAATCCTGAAACAGCTCAGAGAAGTTGGCTGGATTGAACCCCAAAAGCTGTGTGCGCTTAAAAACACACACCATGGCTAATTTGGGGCACGCTGTCCATGCCCAGGAGTGGACAGGAGAGACACAGGCAGCCTTGCCAGGAGCTCTGGAAATAACCCTGTCTTCTGTGTTGCACTGAGGACAGAAGCCAACCCACCTCTCCATTCCAGTGTTGAAAGCCTGAGCTGGGATTAGCACAAGCTACCTGCAGGACAGCTGCTACGCTGAACCCACCAACTCTCCTGGGAGTTTAACACCACTGGAAGGATGACACTGTCAGCACAGGGGGACAGCTCCTGCCCTTGGGAGTAACAGCTCCCCCAGACCAGAGATGCTCCATAAATACAGTCACTAATCTCACAACATCCACAACCAAAGGAAAACCCCATATTTCATTCCTCCCTGACTAGTATCATCACGGTTGTTTCAACCAAATGGCTTCTAATTTCTCCTCTGTAATGGAAAATGACCATGCCTATGAGTACCCTTGGTTTCTCCTCGCATTCTTGGTGCCTTTGGGCAGTTCTCTGCAGGACTTGCCAAAATACAATAAATATATTTCAGACCATTTACTGTATATTTATCTGAGCCCGGTAAAAAGAATGGGAAACAGCTGTATCGCATCTATGTGATCACATGGAACATCTGGCAAGTTGAAACTCTGTCAGGCTCTGCTAAACCCACACTCACTGACAGTATAAACCTACTTAAATGTGAAGGTAAAACCTTCACATCTGCTGCATATTGTTCCTCTTAAGTTATTTTCACAAATATGGCACTGCTTCAGCACTACAGGCATAAATCTGGGTTATTTCATGATTATCAGATCCTTCTTGTTGCAAGACAAATGCCACAGCTGTGCTATGAGTGAAGCTGTGACTGGAAAATAAAAAGAGAGCTAAAACAGATTATGTGAACCAAAGCATAATTTAGAGCATGAAAATGTCCATAAAACTTTAGGAGCAAAAGTGTTCATTTTCTAGGCCAAATCCTGTAAATCCTATTTAGTGCCTACTGTGGCAAAATTTTGTGGGAATCAAGCGCTGTACTTATCTTTTCAAAACAGCTCACACAGCCACATCAGGTGATGTCCCCAGCCCTTGGAGTTCATAGGGTCAAAACTTTGGAGGGGATATTGCAGAAAGGCATTCAAGTATTGGTTTTTATTTTCTGTGATATTAGATATACAATCTCTTTGAACCATAGTCGAGGCCTCTCAGCCCCTGATTTTCTCTATAGCCTTCCTGTTCACTAGTCAGTGTCAACTTGAATTCACTGTTCATGGAGTGAGAACAACACTGAGAATCACATAGACAGTGACTCCCACATACTGGAAACTCAAGACAAAGTACACAGACAAATCTGTACACCATTCAAGCTGATGAACTAACAGCTAAGAGTAAACTTCTTGGCTATGAGTCCAGAAGAATCTTGCTTTCCATTCTACTTCACCTAATTTTATTTATGGTACATTGATCGCGTCTATCTTCAATGTCACTCAGTTCCTCCTGTGTGGCATCCAATGTTCTACTGAAAATGTTTCCTGTCCTTCTGTTATCAGCAGGTAGGTCTTACCACCTTGATACTTTCTTGTGAAAACTTTTGGAACTAACATCATTACCTTATTTTAGTACAAACATATATTATCTCAAAAAAAAAAAAAAAAAATAGATTAGTACTATAGAAGAAAGATGTTTTAAAAAAAGATGGAGGAACTCCACCAGCAATGTCTTTCCAGTCTAATAAATCTGCTTACATTATCTGCTTCCTCAGTCAGTTTCTTATTCATCTCACAAATTCTGTTCTGATCATCCTTCTCCCCAGCATAACCAATAATTTCTCTTGTGCTGCATTGCTGAAGCTCAGATAACAAGCAAGTCAAAGGCAGAATACTTAGGTATTTATACTTTTACTATTCATGCAATTTACAGTGCATTGCTGCTGGACAGAACTCAGAAACAATTTGGAGACTATAGAACCATGTGTACCATCTTCTGCTAAAGTGACTCAATACAAGGAGTAAAAGAATTTCACCTGTCCTGTGAATGAATACTTTGGTAACTAGCTGTTGGGACATTCTTCCAAAAGAGAAAAATGTACTTGACAAAGCCGTACGTGACAAAGAAAAAGGAGACCCCACTTTCTAGGAGGTTTTCTGAACACAGTGCCACACTTGTAGAATATCTGGACATTACTTAAATAACATCTGAAGAAATCGCCTGAGCCACGAGCCACGAGCCACATTCTGTGCCAGGCTCAATCTGCACTCACTAGTCAAGCTTCAAATGCACAGAACACACTGAAGTCTGTAAGAACCTAGGCAGAGATTAAACACTTCTCTGTTTACTACCTGGATGGCATCAGACCTCAACTAGGACTTGGGCTGCATGAACTGAAGGATTCATTTTCCCAAACTCTAACTGGAGCATTTCAAATGTACACTCCAACTCCAACCACTCCTTGGGTAAAAGGAATGATTTTTTTAAACCAACAAAACCAACTTAGAGAACTTCAAGACTTTTAAGTATGGCATTAAATGCCCTATAGATAATAATTAGAAAATAAATAGAAAAATTAAAATCAGTTCCTATATTTAAAATTAATGAAAAATGGTGAACTTTGCAGAAATACACAAGTACCAATTTTAGTACCACTAAACATGTAAGGTATACAATTTTGTTTCTTAAAAAAATTTATTAAATTGAACTACATGAACTATTTTTATGTAACAATATATGAAAAGTAGTAATGGCAAATATTTTGGGGCAACTGCTTATTGAATAATACAGGGTTTCTGTTAAAAAGTAATGACCACCAAAGTATCATGTTTTAAATATCAAAAAGGAAATAGCTGACATAAAAGACTAAGAGCCTGGAAAATTTTTTTCCATGTATCAAACTTTGCCAAGGGAGCACAAAAAGCATATAAAACCACAAAAACATTTGCCTCCCTCAAAACAGAATGCAGCCGAAGAGTATTTTTAAAAGAAATAGAAAAAGGAAAACCAAACCATTTAACTTCAGACACTGAACGCCAAATTTCTGTATGGAAACATTTTCTCTCAACTATAAATAGCTGCAAATTTAGGTTCATTATAGAAAACCCTAGTAACCTTTAATTAAAGCAGTATAATCTCCCTAATGTAACAATAAATGTAAACAAATTATATAAACACTTTTTAAGCTCTTTCTTCACTAGTTCACTACTTGTACTAAAGGTGTTGAGTTTCTATCAGCCTTCTGATTTTTATTCCATGAAGGTAATTCATAAGGGCAGAAACAGCAATGGCAAATATTACCCAGAGCTTCTCAAAGGTAACTGAAAAACACAAAAGTAAGAGAGAAGGATCTGTAGATTCAGGTCTTTTCAATCCTAACCAAGCAAGACAAAGTTCTGCTTTTCTTTTCCACAAGGTGGTGTTCTGGCACAGAGGACAACTGAACAAAGGTAGGTCCATCTTGCACAAAGAAGAATTACTCAGGAAAGCAGTTTTCAACAAGAATCAGCAGGGAGGTGGCATCAAACTCCATAATGTATATCTGCAGTGACATGGAAAAATGCCCCAAAACCGGGAGAAGGCTCTAAGATAAATAATATGATTGCTGGAAGGAGAACAAAGAAAACTGGTCAATCTTCTGAACACATAGATGACTCTAAACTTTACAAGACATAGAGGAAATTAACAGGAAGAAATTAAAATCCTTGTTCACATAGTTCACACTACTAGAAGGCCCATATTAAGCATATTAATTCCCAGCTTAACTAGAAAAAAATGAAGATTCAAAAAACAGTTGGATGCATGTGATGAATATCCCACAGTAAAGATAAACAGAGTATTCATTCTCAAACTTCTGCTGTATGCTGCTGACAGGACCACTGGGAGAAGAGTAGCCATAAATGGACCCTGACTAGCAAAACCTCTCAACCCCTGAGAATCTTTCATCAAATGAAGTTTTCTTATGATATCACTTCATATACATGACCTGAATGTTAACACAGACATACCCCAAACAAAGAGGTTACAGCAGAATACAAAATTCCACTGACATGCCAGATGCTTTTCAATAAAAGCAATATATAAGATAGCGCTTAGCACTGTCCATATTGTTTCTGATGCTGTCTAAGTAAAAAAATGAACTGGCAAAACTGATCCTGGGCTATAAACTAGGATTTCATAGCTGAAACAGTAGCCTGGCACCTAATGAGTAGAAATATTGGGACTTCCTCCTTCAAAAAATAATTCAATCAACAGAAATTGTCCATGGGACAGCAAAATATAAAATGCAAGTAAATCATTACAGAATAAAATTAGTTAAGAGCAGAGTTAACTTATCTGGAATAAGCCAAATAATTTTTGAGGTCAGAAGGCTTGTTTGAGCACATGAAAGAATAGTGATTTACATATATCAGGAGATTGTCTGAACTGAGAGAGAATTCACTGCAGGGATTGCAATGGTAAAGTAATAGCCCTAACATTTTCACTGTCATTTACATTAATTATTAGATTCCAATATAATCTGCTGGTATACTACTTCTTATTGTTGCAGGGTTGTTTACAGTAAAAGTAATTCATATAGAAAACATAAGAAATATGATTTTAAATAAAAAGGAATTTAACTAAACTATAAGAATTATGCTTATGCTGCTGGAGTGGCCAGTTGTCTGATCTAATCCTGTTGAAAAAGAGGACTTTAATGATAAAGGACTTTAAAGGTGATAAAGTACAAATAATATTAACTCATAAATAAAGAAAAATACTTTTAATTTTATTTAGAAAATAGAAATTAAGATTTGGAAAAAATAATTCTGTCAAGTATTCTGATGAGAATCAAAAGGTAACAAATTACATTAATAAGGAATGCCTAAAAGACTGGAAAAAAATGTTGCCGTATTAAGAAAACTATTCTTATACAAAATGAACATTCAAGTCACACTCATCTACACTACTCACGGACAGAGTTACAAATTTTAAAAAGCAGAAAACCATCTTTCTTTCTTTCTCTCTTTCTTTTTCTCTTTCTTTCTTTTCTTTTCCTTCTTTCCTTCTCTCCTTTCTTTCTATCCTTCTATTGCTTTCTTTCTTAATTTCTTTCTTTTCTTTCTTTCATTCTTCTCTCCCTCATCTTAATCTTTCTCTTTCTGTCCTTTCTTTCGTTTTCTTTCATTCTTCCTTTCTATTCTTTCTTGCTTTCTTTCACCATTTCACTTCTTTCACAGGAATATATCGCCATTCCTTTTGAAAATTCTTTAGAATGATTCTTCCAAAGCTACAGCAGACAAGCTATTCAGGTCAAGGTTAAGAAACTGTGCCTCATTGCTGCTGTCTAAATAGATCTACCTGGAGTCATTCTGGATGACTTCAGAGTTCCGGCCTCCAAGCACTGCTCAGAAATGGCACGGTCCCACTTTGTCCATTTACTGCAGGTCTCATTTCAAATCTGTCAAGATGTCATTAAACTGACAAGCATCTGTTGGGTAACTAACTGAGCTTCTAAGTGGATCCCCCCGTGCACATTTATGAAGGCATAACAGAGGGCTACATTGCCATTTCAGCTAAAAAAGCTCCAAAATGGCTGATGGAGATAAAAAATAAGTCAGGTTATCCTAAGGTTCACACCTAGCTGCTGATGATCTCAACTGCCAGGTTTGTTTAACTGCTAGAAGGACGCTCCAGAAGGGCATAGGTCTCTTGCGCATATTACAATGTATAGAATAACACTACCCCAGAAAGATGTCTCCTATATCCTTTGTGTTTCCAACGGCATTAGGCATCTATGTTTAGGCAATTGAGACCTGTCCCATGCCTGCAGTGGCTATCACATGAACTTCAGATACTATGGATAGCTACTTATATCGTAATTCAGGTGTCATAATCCCAAGCAAACAATTCCATCAGATGAACTATGTATCATCTAATGAGTTATCAAGAGAAATCAGAGGAACTTCTTTGAGTTCCTCATTGCTTCAGTAGAGAATATATTCCTTCTGTCATCCTAAATCAAATTTTCAGCCTTTCTTGCTGACATGACTCCAAATCCATCCTGCCGCTGATTTCACCTTTGCCATTAAATTCTTTCTCTCTGAATAACTGGAAGACAGATAAAGATGTAGAAGAAAGGAAGTAACTTCACTGTTTGTAGCAGACAATTTCAATCCAAAATACACTCTCTGTAGCTTATATCCTATCCTACACATCAATAACTTTCCAGATATATGAAAGGCATCATATAGCACTTGAATACTTAGGTAGCATCAGTCCAATGAAGATGATACTAAGTCATTTCAGAGCATCTCTTTGGAGCAACTGGCACAATCTCTACTCTCCTGCCCAAACTACACCTTAGAAGCAAATCAGACCAGTTTAATTCTTGCCTCCTTGTTTTCCCATGACTCCCCTGTAAACAGAATTCACATCAATCCATACCTAGACCCATGGGCCAATTTTGCAGCTTGACCCTGGACCTCTCTCATCACTATGGACCTGCCTGATGGCCACAGGGTCACATGTCCAACTCTAATACCACTGGACTGAAGCCTGACCATGAATCACTGACCTGTACTCCCAGCTGTAACCTTGGACCTCCCTTAATACCACAAACTCATCCCATGACCTGAACTCGTGCTTGAACCCCCTCTAGACCTACCCTCTAGGATACCAACCTAAGCCTACCATTCTCACCCCACTTAGCTCCTACAGGACTGCCTGGTGACCTGCCTGTTACCACCCTCACGTCCATCCCTTAGGGAGCTGCTGGCCCTCACTGCTCCGTGACAGAGAAATTTCTTATTCTAGAGTTCATTGTTACATCTGAACCTTGTTCCTTGACATCCAGTTCAGATATATACTCCTTGAGTATTTCTTTACCCCAAGGCAAACTGGCCGGGATTAGAATGCAGCCTATTTCTCCCTTTCTTTGAACCTTTCTATTAGGTGCGCCTAAAACAAAAGTATAGTTGTTGTTAATGACTAGCACCCTAAGGATTAGCTTTGTTGATGGAGGCCAGAAATATCACACTTTTCAGATTAGAGTAGCAGCACTCATAAAATACAACTGAACATTAGTGTTTTGTGTATTAACTCTCTGATTTATCTCCTTACCCACTGGAGGCTAGAGCTATCAGATGCTGTGACAGTAATCACAAAGAATAATGCTTTATTCAGGCAATGAACAAGGGTTTGACATGAAAATATACACCAAAATCCAATAGTAAAAGAGCTCTGTCTGATACACGAACAGAACCATGTTTAGAATAGAGATAACTTAAGCATAATATGCAATTGTGCTAAATCGCCTATCACATAATTGCCACAGAGGTACTAGGTTTGCAGACCAATTTCACAGCACAGTACGTCCCTGGTTTTTGCAAAATTTAGTGAGATGTAGCAAAACAAATAAGGAACTCCTTTCTATAAGAAAGAATATTTCTTTCAGACAAACACAAAATAGCACATTTTGTAAACAGCTACAGAGTTAATAAATCAATATAATCTCTCTCTGCAGGAGTCTGAGAGAGGGAACAGGAGGAATTCCTCACTTCTCAGACTATTTTCCTTTATATTAGATCAGAAGAGATCAACTCTCACATACTTTGGGTGGAACACCTGCTGATTATTTTCTGTGATTTGTAGTTTACTCTTTTGCTTACAGTGGATGTACTTAATGGATGGGAAACCAGAACCTGCAGCTGCCTCCAGTACACAATTTACCTCATATAACCAAATGAAGTGAACTCAGCTTGAACTATGAACACACATAAACTAAAAGCCTGAAACTGTTTTGTTTAATTGAAAGGGTAATCATACATTTGAATACTGTTTGGAGGTGTCTACTTTCACTTTTATTTTAAAATCATAAGAATAAAATAAAATAATAATACATTTTAAAATGTATGAGAGGGTGAAAGTTGTTTTCTGTTGTACTTTTCATATCACATTGAAGACAAAACTCACATTCCTTCTTAGGTTATTACTCATTTTCTCCTTCCATGAGGAAGTGCAGAGTTCAGAAGTAGTAAACAAGCTTAAAGATTCTTCACTGTTTTTTCTACTGCGTTGTGGCTTTGGAATGCATTCTGAAACTACTACTCATAATCAAACAAATTACATGGGTTACCATACTGATCTTGCAACAATATTATTCTCTATTTCCTTATGACCTTCTCAGTTTCTTCATAAACTAGATTTTCTTCTTGATCTCTCTGTTACTTGAAGAGAACACAAAATGGAAGTGTTCCTTCCCAAACTGACATGCTACACTGAACTACTATGCCAGGCATGTATTTTTCTGAGTAGAAGGACATAAGCCATGAATTTATAGCCTATATTCTTTAGTTCTAGTCCTGATTAAATCCGTGCTTTGTAACTTTTCATACATTGCTTTCAAACCCCAAAACAGTACAAAGCATAGATATGGTGAAATGACAGCACAACTTAACTGGTGGAGTTATCTCAGGGATACAGTGAAGGCTATGATGGATAGAAAATCAATAAAGCAGTATTTCCCACTTTATATAAGTCATGAGCAAAATCTATTAATATAAGCATTTATGAAGAAACACATGTAAGTTTACATAAAACACAACTACTTGTAGTATTTCAAATAATATAAATAAATATGGGGAAAGATAAAGCATATAGTTTTCAACACTTAAGATTTATTATTAATTTAGACATTTCATTGTTATTTTCATAACTCAATAGAAATAAAACCAGGGAAGGTATACTGGAAAATATCTATGAAGCAATTTTGACGATAGTAACAGACCCCCAGAAGTTTTTCCCTTTAATAGGCAAAGAGAAGAAATGGGAATTATATACATTACACATTTTAAATAGTGATCATCAAAAAATCACAGTTTACATCCTAACAATGCAGCCAAGGACAACTTACTACATGTCAGCATAGAGTCACACAGACATCTCCTGTGGTCATGGCTTAAAATTTACCAAACACAAGCTCCAGTGGGTCAGAAAATTCCACAGGCACATGGCAGGCTAACAAAACTGCTGTTCTGACAGCTCTTCAAAGGAGGAAATCTCAGGAACTGGAGACTGAGTGTCTAACACAGCTAGTTCTGAGAGTAACTGGAAACCATGTCCATCCATTTCTCTGCCATGATGTTGGATGCTCTCCCTCTCAAAAAAAAAAAAAAAAAAAAAAAAAAAGTAGCAATATGGGACAAACAGAAAGATCAAATCAAGTCAAAAGATTGTTCACTATCTTTGAAAACAAAAAAACCCTTCTTTAATATTCATGTCTGTATTTCATAAAAATTCATTCATAACCGTACAACAAAAAGTCCACATTTGTCAAATAATGGTCTCCTGGATGAGACTGAACTTTCTGAATTATCACTGATGACTTGACACCTTCTAAAAAACATTTGTTGCTGTTTTCAACAAATGTAGAGTACCTGGAATAGAAGAGATCTGAATACCCAAATTACAGCTAACAGTTCATGCAACCTAAAAAAGCACATAGATGTGCTGTAGTCACAGACAATTTTTAATAAAGTGAAAAATAATGATCAAGGAATCTATTAGTAGCATCAGATGGTAGCAGAGGCATAGGCAACCATACTTGTGTTACAATGAAATTAATAATAAATAGTACTAGAAACCTCTATTACTACCAGGAGGCCAACACAGCCAGTCACTTCAGCAAAAATTAAAAATGTATTTTCAGGACATGGTGTATACATTACCTTTTTCTACTTCCCTAAATGCTTCCCTTGGCTAACAAGCAGCATTTCTCCATTAACCAAGCTGATTTACAGCCAACTCACTTTCATCCATAACCCTATCTTGGTCAAAGACTGGAAAAGCAATTATACTCTGCCATCTGGGCTGGATTAAAAGGATACAGAGAATGGAGATCAACAGCATACTGATGACACTGGAGCCAAAACCTCCCACACTTTCCTTTACTATTATTTATGGTAATAGTATTACGGTGTGTATGGTGTTTTACAGGCAAGACTAAAGACAGAATTCTAGAAGGAAGAAAGAGTGGTGTTTTTCCACACACATTGAAAAAGCAGAGGCATGATCATCATTACAAATCCAACATGTGCGAATAATTTGTTCTTTAAAATACTTTGGGATATCAATGGGGGGGGGGGGGGGGAATTAATATACTGACAATTCAGCCCATCCACCCTATCAGGTTAAGTATCTCTAAATAACTCACTGTCAATAAAAGTGGTTTATGCATAGTTCTGTAAGAATTAAAATTAAAAGCTGAAAGTAAATCAACTATTCTCCATTACCATTGCAATCAAAATCATATTCTGTGTCCAAAGGCTGGGCCTAAAAAATCAAGTAAATCATGAATTCAAGTACAGGTGGCCTACCACTATGTTTTCCATAGCTCTCTTTCAAAAAGACACTGATTAAAATGACAGTATTTTAGTGGTAATTTATTTCATCACTGTTGGCAACTCATCCTCCAGGAGAATTTAAAATTTATAAAGCTCTTTAGAGAAAAAAATCTATGAAGTGTTATCATAAGAATTTCCCAATAATGGTAAGGAAATTATAACTTGAATACTACACCATTCTTGATGCTATAAAAATCTTCCATTTTCACAATGAAATTAGTCAAATGTGAGCATATTTAAATAATATAATTTTCTTACAATTTCACTGTAAATAATTTAAGGCTGTAAAAGTTTTCCTTATATGAATTTTAAAAATATATAAGGTGCAGTTTTTAAATAAACATTTAAAATAAATTATCACTCTCTAAGAGCTTACTAAAAAATACTCATGTAATAATGATATGTCACAGCATCTTCTGAACTGGTTAAATTTCTAATTTACTACAGTAAATAGTAATGCAATAGTAATTTTTAGCACATTCTAATCATGCAAACCTGAAAACAATGAAGTGGAACAAGTAAAAGAAAATATATTGGTACTGGAGGAACTATGACAAAGACAAAACCAAATTGGAAACATATCACTTCAGAATGTTTGAGAAGATTAAGGGTTGTCATGGCAAAATGCATCATGATTTTTTAAAATTTTTTTATTGCTTTCACTTATAGACTTTGCACATTCAGGAAGTTTGGAGTTTTTTAAAACTTCATATTCTGGATAATAAAGTGCTCAACTGATGAGAAAGAA
The DNA here is from genome assembly GCF_015227805.2 of Hirundo rustica. Lineage (NCBI taxonomy): Eukaryota > Metazoa > Chordata > Aves > Passeriformes > Hirundinidae > Hirundo > Hirundo rustica. The sequence goes on along the minus strand of NC_053452.1, from coordinate 91,968,906 downwards.
ATGTATGTTGTAAAATTGGTAGTAAGACCAGCGTTAACTAAAGACAAGAAAAAAGGAAAAATATCTAATAGTACTACTATTAGCAGTACTTTCATTTTACTGTGACACATAATCTTAACTGAAGGATTTTTCTGAACACTGACAATAGATAATACTACGTGGACTAAATGGCAATGCAGCCATACCACTCATTAAACTCAAAATGTCCTGAAATGTTCTTAATGATACGACTCAAATGGACTTCAAAACACCTGAACTTAAGTATTTACACAGTTATGTCTACAGGTGTCCTATGTATCCCTGTGGTCAATGTATATAATCACATAAAATGTCTTAAGGTTCCCTAAACACAGCATGCAGGACACAGGACCTGAGACTTTTTGGAAGCTGGAGATAAAGGAGGATATTACAGGGCATCTTAAATGGCTTCATCAATGAAGAATGGGCAACTGAATGAAGCCACTTAGCACTGCAAGCAATGGCCAGAAGCATACCCAATAACTCAGCAAACGCTAGGGGCACAAGTCAGATGGCTAATTACAGGCATCCTTGTGCATTTGGGATGCATCTGACTTGACCTCTAGCTGTTGTGCCAGAGAGTACGAGTCTCCTGTAAATCCTATTCAATACCTGCCAACTCTGTAAACCATCTCAGCTACCTTAGGGCACCTCAAATGGCACCAGCCAGGAGTGTTTAAGAAATTGAATCAAATCATGAATATCAAAAAATGGCAGGGAGACAAGAGAAAATTCTCAATCACCAGTTGATTTGTCCCTGCATAGCCAACCGCCAACTGGCTTAGTAGCTTGACTTTCCATCATATTCATTCATCCCATTCTGGCAAAAGTGACATCCCAAGGCCAATGAACAGGCCTATACTCTGTTTTCTCTTTCCCCAATAAAATATCCATGTACGCTGCTTTACTTTCGATGAAGCTAGTATATAGTTCAATTCAAATTGTGTTTCCAGGGTTTTAAAAATTCAGCTGTGATCAGCTGCAGATTCTGTTTAATCTCTTCCCTAATCCCAGTGTTCCACATGATATACCTTCATCATTTACCTTGTTCCTCCATTTCTCACATACTAACACCTATATTTAAACTCAGCTTAACTACTTGTATTAAAAGTAAGCCCTAAAGCCACATACAGTTCCTTTCCAGATGCTGCTGTTGAATTATTTCCCTATGGGCTTCACCTAACATTCCGATAATGTCCTCTGGCGCTTCAGTCCACACATCTCATCCATTCAAAGCCTTTAAACATCTTTTTCCAAGAAATGCATAAACTAACACCTTTATTCCCACACAAAACAGCTAACATCTGTGGACAAAAAAAAAAAAAAAAAAACAAACCTCACTCAAAGAAGAAATGTCTACCCAGCACAGTTTTTTCACCAGTGCACTTTTTAGCAGTTTTTGCATGTAATAAATCTCTGGTTTTGTCACAAGAGCTGCTGAGAGTGACTCTCATAAGAATATTTCACCCAAATAAATTCATATGCAATGCCACAACTGGAGTAACTTTCATTCATTTACATCAAACGGAAAAAAAAAAAAAAAAAAAAAAACCAACAACAACAACAACAACAACAAAAAAACCCCTCCATTTAACAATTATCTAAAAATAGTATCAGCTACAACAACATTCCAAGAGTAAGTAACATATCCGTCTTATCACCTGCAGCATCTTTTCCATCTTTTGCAACATTTGAATTTTGTCCCAAATGTTAATCCAAATCTTCACCATTGATACAATGCCTAACCCATTAAAAGTTAGAAAAGCTATGAGCTGATTACCTCTAACTGTAATAAACTTAAGTTTGAAAGACAAACCTTAGAACTGTCCTTGGAAGTATTTTTTTGAAGTGTAAACCATGCATTTAGCAGTTTTCTCGTTCCTCTAAAGTGACTGATTAAAAGACCAGATAATATAACATTTATTAATAATATCTTATGTATTTTTTTTTTATTATTCATTGCATGTTATGTCCCTATCAACATATGACAAAATAGAAAAAAATCCTTAATCTCTACTGCAGTGTTTAATTTGAAAACGTATGCACCATTTTGGCATTTCTACCCCAAAAGGGCTATAGAAGCATACATTAACACAGCAGTAATAAAATATTTCCCTTTTGCTGAAAACCAAAAATGCTAAATTTTTTACAGGTATTTCGCAGAGTATGAAAATCTGATTTTGATCATGCTCTCATCTCAAAAATTTCAGATGTCAATATCCTGATTAGTTTTCCAAAATGACAGAGGATGGACGGATTAGACAGAAAGAGAGAACCTTTTCCTACAAATTTTTGCATAGTTTTTATTCCCATTCTAAAAATTATTATTTTTCTGTTCTAGCATTTTCTGAGGTTCAATAAATTGATGAGCCTACCTAAGTAACTCATACAGTACATGTCAAGGTCCACATCTATATTATCATGTGCACCAGCAAATTTTAAAGGTGGCACATTTTTCCCAGAAAGTTCACAATACCACACAACATCATCTCTTTCATATTTCATGTATCTTTTAAAATATACATTTGGGGAAAAGAAGGATGCTACAGAAAATGTTATACCTTTGTTAAATGAATGAGAGAGCTAAAATATAGAAGAGAATTCGACACAGCCTAAAGTACTAATGAAGCCCTCCACAGTTTCTTTAAACACAACTTCTTTCATACTTGACATGTTAAAGATTCTCAATAGCCTTCAGTTCCTAAAATTACAGAGAATCATCACCTTGTTTAAACACCTCAAATATTTATGCAGTGAAAGAAGTATGGATGACAGGAACTCAGCTTTATCTCTGGACTGTACCTACACTGCACCAGCTTCTTATTGCATGATATTGACATATAAAATGAAATTCAAACACACTTCCATAAACATGTGAATCTTTCAACCCAGGTGCTGAAAGAGTTAAAATTACATTTTTCCTCGGAAGCACCAAAAAAATAGTCCTATCATTAAAATGTAGAGAAAATAAATGTAACTTCATCTTAGGTATGCAGCATTCCACCCTTAAGCATTCTAGGTGCTCAGCATTCCTTCAAAGTGAAAAAAACCCTAAAGTGAGATACAAGCCACTATAGCGACAACAGTTACTACTATTTATTAGTAACCACATCAGACAATTCAAAATCAGAAAATTTGATTAACTAGGAGCAGTAAATACTTTGCTTTATGAAAACTTCTATGTCTGACCAGCTGGTACAGTAACCTTCTAAGGTGAGATTTCCTTACCAAAACTGAAAGACGGAAGATCAACAAATTGTAAATAAGATCCATACTAAAAGATATTCTTATTTATTCCAGTAGGAATTAAATTTGGATCTGACTGATCTTTGGCAATTCATTTATCTTCACTCCCAGGTGAAGCAATGAGAAAAGGATGATCCCAAGATGCATGAATTTTAAAATGGTGATTTGATATGTGGGGTGTCTAAAATCAATCCTCCTCCTTGAGCTGGCATGCGAGGAAATTAACATCACTGTGCCCATATTTAGGCTTTGAAGGAGATAGAGTTGTAATTGTAATATATTCTAGCTTATTCTTTTATTTTCATAGTGATTTTGTATGCTTTACATCTCATGAACACTAAGAAAATAAATGTTCCTTGGAATCTGCAACAAAGGAAGAAAAAAGGTCCCATTTTTGGCACATTCTTGTAATGGATTCACTGAGAAAAAGATCCATTTAATGAGTTCTGTGATGACAAGGCCGCTGCATGTAGGAGAATACAGAGGGGCTGGAAGAATGTAGGACTGGAAACCAGGAATTTTGTAGTGTTTTAGTGATCAATTATTTGGTCGTAGGTTATATGAAAGACAACACAAGGTCAGGAAACACAGAATGAGATAAGAATGGTGGGCAAAGGAAAGAGGAAAAAAAAAGATCTTTGCCCAGTGAAATTAACATACTTTCTCTATAAATTTTTCATTAATTATCTTTAAATAATGCCATCCTTTGAAAGAGTTAAGAAACAAAAACCGCAACATAAAGTCCAGGAAAACTACCAAACTATCTTGTTTTTTCTTTACTTATATGCAATTTTCATCAGATTAAAAAGAAAAAAAAAAGTGTAAACAATGTATAGTAACTGTCATGGTAAATTAGCAAATTTACAATATTGTTATCAGTCTTATAGTACTTCTCAACTAGATAAATTAAAAAATTAAAATAGCCTAAATATTTGATGAGAGCCTGAAAATGTTAATTTATTCCTGGAATACATAATTACACGGAGGTAAAAAGAACATGAAATACAGTATGTCTCAAATCAGTTCCTCTGAGGTCTACCTAAAAGACTCAAATAAAAGAGATTGGCTGTCTCCTCCCAGGTTACATAATACCATATCCCTCTTCTTTTTATGCTGTAATTTGAATTCTTGAGTTACTTCAAAAATAAATTTGAGAGGTTTCTAGCATATGTTTAAAACATGAGAATCTGTTACAAATCTAAACTAGCAAATTAAAACTGCAAAAGTAAGACACTTGTGTGCATCTCTTGATCCAAGTGTGTCATGCAGTGAGGAGACAAGGGAATCTTAGTCTGTGCATTTTCAGTCAGGATATTTAGGCATGTAGCATATAAATCATTGCAATCAAGGCTCTGAAACAGAAGTTAGCTGTCTAAATTAGAGGACCCAAGTTATTGCACATTATTTTACGTATTTAGCACCTAGCATTTCTGTTCCTCTCCAGTTTCCAATAGTAATATCCTGAACAACTGTTAATGATTCTAGATTCTGCATTCCATATGACAGCCTAAGTCTTATTTTTGTCTTTTTGCTTTATTTGTTGTAAGTGTAGGTAGCCCCCACCAAACCACGACTCCTAATATATTCTTATTTTACTATACCCATTATGTACTACCTAGCTAGTAGTACATACATGCAAGGGTTTAAGAAAAAGATACTTAAAATTTAGCTATGTTTAACCACTACCTTCTTGCAGAGTAGAAATCCCTAGTTTAAAGGGGCAAATGAGTACTCACATTAAAGTTGACACTCTGACCTTAACAAACTATCGTAAGCCATGCAATGTAATTAAAAAAACTGGACATGGAATTGTCTCTATTTAAAACATTTAAATATCTAGTCCTCTCTTCCTTACTATATAATCTTTAAAAGTTCTTAAAAACCTAATAATTTTCACTACTATGGAAACCACATCATATAATCCTTTTAGTAAACCTAAATCATATCCTCATTACTGTGAATCCAAAGCTCCTAAAGAATTCCACGAATTGATAATTTGCTTTGAAATTTCTGCTTTATATTTATTACATGGACTGAGTATAAGCGTGTGTTTGTAGGTAGCAATATCTTCCTTTATTTTAAGCAGCTAATTCCTCTTCTTCCCACCCTGCCTGCACATCCTCCCGATCTTAACACTAGACATCAAACAAACCTAAGTCATTTTACATTTCACCTCCCTTTTCCCAATCTTTCCAGTGGTGCAAGACCTCATTTATCCCAGCTGGAATTCAATTTCTTGAACATGACTAATCAAAACTGAACAGAAACAGTTTCTTTGCAATGGCATCAACATCTCCTTGTTTGACTGGAAATACTTGATCTACTCTATCTGAGGACCTAACTTGATTTTTTTAACAGCTATATTGGCAGCTCATAGTCAACTTATGATTTGTGAGGATTTCAAATTTATTCTTCAATCTCTTCTAACAATAAAGTCAAAGTTTCTAATTTGGGCTATAGGTCTCAAAAGCACCTAATCATTCTGTATCCTTGAATTTCATCCCAGTCTTTTACACTTCTTTAGCCATCCAGCTCTTCCCTACTGTGTCCTTAGCATATTCCTAGTGCATCAAAATTCCATTCTAGCCTACATGAAAATGTAACATTAGGTCTGTAAGATAAGACCAATGTCAGTTATTCTCAGACCTTCTCTTCTCCAGCAAGAAGGTTCCTGCTGAAACAGAGAATACCAGCAGCAGACAAACATCTTTCCCGCTGCTCAGCCTGAGCATTTCACAAAAAAGACCACAAAGTACGTTACACATTCTGGTCAAGTCCTGTGAGCCACCATCAGTAAGGACCTTGACACTGCAGAAATCTTCCCAATACTGCAGTATCTACAGCTACCTCTTTTCTGCATAGATGCCAGCACATTTTAGAGTTCTGATATAAATCCATATATTTAACACATTCTCCTGTGACTATCGCTCTTATTTAGTAAAAATAAATCAGACCTTTAATATTAAGTTAATCGGACCTGTTAATAAAAACCATGTACATTTTGGGGTAATGCTAAGAAAATGAAGAAAATTAAGCTGAACTGTATTCCTTGTGTGAAGCATAACGGAAGCATTCTGAAACAAATGGTTAAGAAATTAAGAATATGGAGAAAGATGAACACACTGCAACAGGAATGTGGTGTCTCATTGACTAGTCAGGTGTTCAGTAATTTTTTGACACAATACAGTCTAAATGACTGAAATAGCTATAAGTAACTTCTACAAATAGGTAGTAGAAATTTCTATTTACTGTCTACTTAGCCACCTAGCCAAATTACCTATTATTTTTCCTCTCTCCTTTTTAATAACTTTACTGCTCAAGCAATTCTATCTCTTTAAGTCAAATATTGTTCTAAAAATACCACAAAAATGGTTGGCTAAATGAAACAGAAAAAATGAGGGAAAACAAAGATTAAGACAACCCACTACTCACTTTAGAACCCATTATTTCACTTCCAGTAGAGCTTCAAGTGGTTAAACCTAGACAGGACTACAAATTAGTCAGCGCAGTATATAACCAAATCTTTTATATATTTGGGGTTTTTAGACAAAATAAAATTATTTTATTTTTTACAAGAGGCCTGGCAGCAACATTTACATTTTACTTGCTGGTTAAATAAAAATCCTGAGGAACTCCTAAAAATATTTCGGCAAATAAATAAACTACTTTTATCAGCCATGAAAACATTATTTCTGGGAAACTGTTCTTGCACCTAAACCCCCTTTCCTATTTTATTTCTTAGAGTACCCACATAAATATAATTATAGTGGTGCTGCCATAACTATCTTGCATACACTGGCCATTAAAAAAAAAAAAGAAAAAGACCAACAAAACCTTTTACCACTACTTGAGCCAGTACAGTTTCTAGATCACATAACAAGAAACACTTTTTTTCTTGAACAGGATTGGTATGGAATGCACTTCTATATGAGGAAAACCTTTGTGGGTTGTTAAAGAATTCATGTGAGAAAAATGGAAATTTGAACAGATTCATGTAAAATCACAGCAAGGTAATGCAGAAGCAAATGTTAAAACATGAACAATGACCAACTCTGGATTTAATTAGTGCACTGTGCAGCTCACACCCATATCAATGTGCACAGGGAGGATGTCTGCTGTTGATTCTCATGTTTGCTGTTTACAGATGAAGACATTATTCTGTATCCTCGGAGGAAGAAAAATTATGATGAAAATGAAAGAACAGCACTGCAAAAATTAAGCAAAATGATCCATTACAATAAAGAAAACCTTTTTTTTTTTAATGTACTATTTTCTGATAAGAAGTAAACAATTGTTCTTGACTGCAAATCCACTGTGTTGCAAAAGCCTTTTCAAATGCTTCATCTGATAGGGGGAAAGAGACTGACACAATCAAGTGGAATAATAAGGTATTTTGAAGGAAACTTTAAAAGTGTTCAGATCTTTTGAAAGAAAATTATGCACCAAAATGTAGCGAGGGCACATGAATAGAATTATAGTGCCTTGCTTCAGGCCTAATACACAAAAGTACATTAACTCTATTTTATTTCTTTAACATTAAAAAAAAAAAAAAAAGTTGGTTTATTTTCCCCCAAAACTTAATGCTGGATAGACACTATTTCCAGGGAATTATGGTCGCTAGAAGCTGTATGGGGCTTATCTATACAAAGTCCCAACAATGTAGTTTGGGGTATTCCATTCATGCATCTTTTGAGGTACGAGGTTCAGACCACATGAAGCAAAATTAAAATGCTGCCAGTTTTCATACAACTCAGAATACTTTTCATCATCTCTCCACCTCTGAAGTCACAATGATACCTAGTAATTAAATTTCACTTCCAAAGAGTGGAGAAAAATATGATCCCACTGCCGATCTGAAAACAGAAGATGTAACAAACAAGAGGTACTCTTAAAAAAAGAAAATTAAAAATATATTTAAATATAGTTTACACGATTTTGTTCTAGGCTTGGCTTATGTTTTTAAAGGTTTGAAGTACCGATTACTGGAGCTGGACTGTTCACAGGGGATACGCCGGTAACTTCACTTCCCCTACAAAGCCGTGTTTAGGACAGTCATGGCCTATACGGCGTTGATTTGGCAGCCTGCCCGGGCGCCTCATCTAACCTACACTCCCTGCAGCCACTGACCACACCTGCTCACAGGCCACCTTCATTCACCCCGCCGTGACAAACCCCCGCCTCTGCCTCCGCACCTCTACCGCTGCAATGACTCTTCCCTCGACAGCAAACGCGGCCGCCGCACTCGGCTGAGCAAAACAAACCGCGTGGAGCATGGGCAGTGCCCCGGCCCCGCCGAAATGCGTGTCACCCTGCCATTTTATGATTTTCACACAGTGAATGATAACACGTGGCGAGGACCACTGCTGGGTGGGTTTGCCACTGCCTCACCGCCCCCAGCGCCACCCAGCTGTGTTCGCACTGCCTGGAACACGGTGTAACACCGGCCGTGTGCTCAAACACTGGCCAGGCACAGCCCAGCGGCGCGGCTGGGGGCGGTGGGTAAGGGCCTCCCCACCCTCCCCAGCTGCTCCGAAAAGGAAAGAGAGAGGGAAGAGAGGGGAAAGAGGGGACGGAGAAGGGAGAGGAAAGAGCCAGGCGCTGCCGGCGGGCAAGGGCAGCAGCGGCCCGGGGGACGTCCCTGAGGGGCGAGGGGGCGGCGAGGGGGCGGCGAGGGGGCGGCGAGGGGGCGGCGAGGGGGCGGCGAGGGGGCGGCGAGGGGGCGGCGAGGGGGCGGCGAGGGGGCGGCGAGGGGGCGCCTCCCCCTAGTGGCGGCCGCGCCCCGCAGGGGCCGGCCCCGTCCCATCCCTTGACCCGCGCCGGGCGGTACCTGCGCGGGGTGCGCGGCCGCGGACGGCTCCGCGATCCACGGCTGCTCCTTGAGGAGGTGCTGGTAGCTGAGGCAGTGCTTCAGCGCGGACGGCACCGTGCCCATGGCTTCGCCCGGCAGCCGCCGCCGCAGGGTGGGCGCAGCCTCCCGGCCCGCGCGCCAGCAGCCCCGCGATTGGCGGAGCGCGAGCGCCGCCGCGTCCCCTCCCGCGCGGCTGCGGCGGCTGCCGTCTCACGCCCGCCGGCCCCGGGGTTCGCCTCTTGCCCCTCCTCGCCTCCTGTCGCACCTTGCCTCCTGCCCCTTCTGCCCTGCTGCTCCCCTCGCCTCCTGCCGCTCTCCCCTTCCCGGATGAGGAGCCGCAGGAGCCTGCAGTCGCGGGGCGTGCGTGTGGGAGAAACCGCTGAGGGGAGGACAGCCGGCCGTCCTGCCCCACATCCCCCCGGCTCTCCGCACGCCCGCGGGACACCGGGCCCAGCCTGACCTGGCAAGGCTTCGGGCAGCAGGGGGGTAAGAGAGGAGCAAGGGCTTCGAAGGGACAGGGCCGGTTCCAGACCGAACCTACGTGTCCTGTTCGGCATCTCGGGGCTGTGCAAGAGATAAACCAGGTCGTGCTCACTCGGGCCTCCGGGTGACGAAGGTGTGTCCTTCGTGCACACGCTGGCATTTCTGCTTTCCATTTAGACAGCAAAAACTTAGAGCATAGTGAATGTAATATATTCAGATTTCAACAGCTCTCTCCGCAGCATGCTGTATTTTGTCTGCTCCCTTACATTCACTGTGTCAGCCAACTTTCCAAACTCCTCTCAAGCAAAGCTTGTTCCTGGATCATTCCTTTTCTGGGGTATCAGGGATATTTTGTTAAATTTATTAACCTTTCTGTCAATCATTTTCCGCACAAGATTATCAGGTTTGCTGCCAAGTCTCTATTTCAGTTTTTCACAGACAGACATGATGCTCTCAAAGCCCCATCTTTTTTTTTGCAGTTTTGCATTTCATCCTTGTTGTTCTGTGCATCTAAAAATTGTATTTCCACAGCCATTGTAAACCAAAACTGGATGCTGATTGATTGGCTGGGAAGCATTTGTTTTTCAAGGATAATCATGGCATTTTGGAAATAATATATTTAAAATACAATCTAAAATTTTAAAAATATTACTGGTGGTGATTTCTGCAATTTCAAATCTGGCCACTGAAAAGTGCCAGGAGGTTTTTTTACTGAGTCTTATCTGATGCAGTTAGTATCTTTTCTGCCATTTTCCAGTTAAAAAAAAAAAATTTGTGAATTCAACATGCTTTTATTTTCACTGTTCAAAATTCCATTTAAATGCTGGCTTTGGTCTTGTTAAAGACCAGCAAAAGATTTGATTTGGTCTTGTTACCTGTATAGTTAGGGATAAAATACAGAGAAGCTGGCAAAAAAATCATGCCTTTCTTCGTTTGTCTCCCAGTGAGAGAAAGTTAACAATGATGTGGTATATGTTAAGGGAAAAGCACTTTATTAAGATTAATAATTTCATTTTCACTTCTCTGTACATTCTATAGCCAGCTGGTAAAAGGATAAAAACTGCCTTTGCAAGAAAGTTAAGCGTATATCTGTGAATAAAGTGTACCTCTCCTACCTACCTCATCTGTTCTTGAGTTACTCCAAAGTTGAGTTACTTGAGTTACTTCCAAAGTCAAATTTCTTATTTCCTTTAATCATCTTTCTTACAAATACCTCTGCAATTACCTGCATTGTAATGCTCTGCAAGTAACTTATATATCAATCTGCTATTTTCTCTACATTAAATCCCTTCTAATTGTATTGTTTTTATGTCTGCTACTGTTTTGCTTTTCTACAAAAGCAAAAACCTATGGCTTAAAACCTTGGTAGGCTCTTCCAGCCAACATCCAGTGTGAATATTACTGTCACAAACCTGCTTCAAGACTCAGAGTGCTGAATCCACATAATGCTGAAAAAGAACATCTTTATCTGAAAGCCCAGTGTTGTTGGGCAGAGAAGGAAAATATAACAGATGCATTCTAGAGTAATCCCAAATTGAGTTCTCAAGCAACAGGTTCTCATTATTTGTTTTCTGTTCTACCTCTCATTCTCTCTGCAATCAGGATTTGTTTTTCACCTTTTTCAATTTTGCACTGAATTTTTCAATTCAGGCAAGAAGTTGTTTCAAAAACAAGAGACATATAAATAAAACATTCATATTTCTTGGGAGAAGAAACATGCATATTTCTTGGGAGAAGTGTGTGATAATTTTTCTATTGAAAAAGGTCTTGTGTGTTAAAATCTTTAGAGCTAAAATGGATTGTTATTGCTAAACGTGAGTCACGTTGGACAGCACAAAGTGAAAGAAGCTCCAAGAGAATTGTGTTTTAGGCACACACAATCATCACGATACTCTTCTTTGCTTGCAGATACTACAAAACTTATTCCACCCCACTTCATGAGTTAACATGAAGGCAGATACCCTTGTCCTGTGATAGTAGCAGTATAGTTACTAATTGAAGGGTTTGCAGGGTCATGTAAAGAATAATGGACACTTCTGGCAGATCTTTCTGTAACAGGGCGTGGGCTTCTTGTGGTCTGGACTTTTTTGTTCCCCGTGCTGTTCCCTTTTTTTGATTCTGCATATATTTTGTTCAACAACAGCGTTTTGGAACAGCTTCAGTTTACCAGAACACATGGAAGGGTTCAGATGTGTTTAGTGCTGTATCAGGATAGTGAGTAGAAACTGTGCACGACTGGCTTTTGGCTTTCCATCTGTCTCTTAAAACTGTTTATCATTCTGATTCTCTGAATTTATCATTGTCATTGGCTCACAATGTGTTCTGGTCAAAGGTTTTAAAACGTTTATTTAAAGGAATGCTGTTCACTAAAATAAATTACCTCCTATAGAAGTCATGCCACCAAGCCAACCAGATGGGGAAAACAGGCATATTTGTGTAATATGCAGAATAACTCCAAGCACTATCACAAGAGATGTTTCTGTACTCCTTATTGTTCCCATGCAGTTACACAGGTAATTGGCAGTCAGATCATTAGGAGTGGAAACATAAAGCTATTGGATTTCCTGCAGGGTGACACAAAACCTTGGCCAAGAAAGGCATGGTAAAAATAGGTTGATCGTTTATAAGCATCTAAAAGAAAATAAGAAAGTTGTTTAAAGAGTGATTTGATGACAGCAAGAAGGACAGAATCAGAAGCAAGGGAGCTATTCATACTGATGATAATCATAAGTGCCAAACTGGCAAGCAGCCAAAGTGCCTACTAGGCAGGGATCAAAGACACATATGGTGAGTCTCAAACAACAAGTAAGCCATAGAATTCTGGCAAGCATTGCAGGAATAATATGCTCCAGCCCTGACAAAGATGAGGGCTAAAAAAAACCCAGAAAAACAATGGGGCTACCAATGCTGGATCATACCTCAGGGAAAGCAGAGCTTTCATCATTTCAGTTTTATTGGAGAAAAATATAGATAACTTCTCACATATGGTAGGTCTGGTTGATCTAAATTGATGGGAAGTGTAACACAATGTTAAAAAATATCCTTTACAGTTGTGGCAGTAAATCAGTATTCCATTAGCTGCAGCATCATTCAGAGACGGCATTCTTCAGAGAGTTAGTAATAGATTTACTTTGCCAAAGTAAAACTATATCCCAGGTGATAGACACCTGGCATTTGAAACAGACACAATCAAGAAGAAAGTCCAAGTTAACGTCTTGGCAGATGTTGGAGCCTGTTCTTCTCTATTCTTTCACTAATTTGGTAAGATGGCAGGGTTTGTGACAACTAGATTACAATGTAACACAAGCAAACACAAAAAGGGACAAATTTTAAGGGACTTGAGTCTCACACTACTATGCAACATCAAATAGGAAAAGAAGGAAATTCTGTGAGTTTAGACCTGGTTTCATATTTATACACCCATACACAGAGTCATTATAAAGGACCCATGTCATAAGCTATGTTATTTTACATTTGTAAAGGGTGGTGACATTTTACACTGGCAAAAATGGTACTCAGCAGCCCTTTTGGGTGGTGTCCAAAGTACCAGCAATACATAGCTGCATAAAATTGTTGTGAGGTATATAAAGGACAGCAGAGAATTGTAGCAGAAAGTGCTTATTTATGGATAACATTTTCCATTTGAGATATTTCCATAACTGATAGAAATGCTGCTGAACCAAATATGTCCCTTGTCTGACTCCATCATTTAGACTGTAATTTCTTTGTCTCAGTGACCTGACTTACCACTCGACAGTATCAGGAGAAACTATGAGCCAATTCCTGAATGGATTTTCAAGGTGCTATTATAAAATTTAACACTTGCTTTTCAGAGCAAGTGTTTTGCCTACTGTTGTACAGACTTTGTTTTCATCTCTTTTTTTTCACATCAATGTACTTAGTATCTCCATCTCCACCCAGTTTTCTCTGCCAATATATACTGTTGTGATTTCTTATAGGGATTATAAGGTACAAGATGCAATAACCTCTGATTTCCTTCCTCTCTTTATACAACAAAATAGTACTGATCGTCAGTGAAGCAAATTTTCTTGTTTTTTTTTTAAAAGTGACCCTTTTACATCATGAAGGATAAAGAGAAACTATAAATTACTCTTAGGAAATGTTTCTTGGATAAAGAAATGCTGAGGCAGCTTTTATGCTACATCCATTGCTTCTAAAATAGAAAGCATTTATCAGAGTTTAGTCAAAACAGAACAAAATAACCACCTGAAAATTGTACCTGCACTGCATTCTGGAAGTAGTGCTTTCCAAACAGGAAAAAAGAGTTAAAGACTGAATCTTTTCTGTTCTCTTAGGGAGCAAGTCTTCTGATTTATTTTTAATATATATTTTAGTATCAAGTGAACCATCTTCTACAAACCATACGTAATTTCTCTATTTCAAACTTGTCCAGCAAGTGAAAATGACTTAGGCATTATCCAATAAAGCACACATGTGTGTAGATGTTATGAACCCAAAAGCTAAATTTACATGTTCTTGGTTTTTTAAATTTTATTCTTCTAATTAGTAAGTTAACATGCAAAACATGTTTCGTGGGCATGCCAGCAATAGGTGTTTGAGAGATTTTTTGAGGCATTTGCCATATAACTGTACTTTTAAAATTACTTGCAGTATGCCCCAAATTGCTATGCCTCTCTCATTAAATTTTTCTAGAGCAATAGCCACAGTTTAAATTCTAGTATAGTGATCAGTCTGACACTAGAATTTTTCTATTTCTTCTGTCACCAACATTACTCAGCTGTAGTGGGTTTACGTCCACTAAATTTTGGTTGCCAAATTCAGTTTAGTGGTCTTAGGGTTTATTCTCTTTTTTTGTGGGAGAAAGATTACGAGAAAAAACAAAGCAGGCTTAAGCTTAAAAATAAATAGTTTTATTAACATACACTAAAAGGATGGAAAAAAGAAAGTTGGGGAAAAAAACTAAAACAAAACAGAATGAAACTCCAAAACACTCTTCCCTCCCCCTGCACAGTGTTAACTTTCTTATAAAACAGCGTAGGGAGACACAACCTGTGATTTTAAGTCAGTTTCACCATTTAAACATAATCCTTCATTACTTTGGGAGAGGAGTCTCTCTAGAGTACCATGGAGACACTCGCCACAAGATCATAACAGTCTAGTGGCTCCTAGTGTCACAAATCTACAACTGCCCTGAATTGTTGCAGATTGTGCAATTCCACCCATTAGCAGCCTTTCCCCTGGCTACTCATGGGCCTCTCAGTGTATCTGGGGTACTGCTTAAGAATGCTTCTTCTAGTACAAAACAAGGATTCTCTTCTTCTATCTCTAAAATTATATCTTAAAAGAAATAAAGATCTCCTTTTAACTCAGGAGCGAGGGCTTTGAGATTCTTACTTAAATCTCAATCATATCAGTCCTCAGTTTTGATTAGAACCAGCATTCCCCCAAACAACATTAAGATGTTACAAGGAACAGTCCATTTCTCCATAGTTAACCCTAGAGAAGTCCAGTTAGAAATGTCCACTTCCTTGATCCCATTGTTTAATAATATTTTCAGTTCTTTCACTCTTGATGTACTGACTTCATGTGGTGTATTTTCCATGTCCACTCTGTCTCTTTCTTCCCTTTTTCACAAAAGGATTAGAATTTGGAAGCTTCATGTTGCTAGGAAAGGTTAAATTGGCCCAGGCCTGCAGTAGCCATGTGCTCTCTGCCCCAGGATGCGGAGATGCAAAGCCTTGCTGATGGGAGAGGCTGGTGGATGTCCTCCTTTCCACCCCTTGGTCTCATTTAGCGTGGCTCAGCTTCGAGTTACAAAGCTGCAGGCTTTCTTTCTCCGCTGCCAGTGGCTATTAAGCCAGGCCATGGCTTGGCCCCCTCTGCTGTGGCCCCGGGCACGTGGCCAGCACTGCCGAGCTGCAGCCTCCTCTCTCCCCCGTTGGCAGCTGGGGGAAAGGGGGCTCAGCCGGGGGAAAGGGGGCTCAGCCAGGGGAAAGGGGGCTCAGCTGGGGAAAAGGGGGCTCAGCCAGGGGAAAGGGGGCTCAGCTGGGGGAAAGGGGGCTCAGCTGGGGGAAAGGGGGCTCAGCCGGGGGAAAGGGGGCTCAGCTGCGGGAAAGGGGGCTCAGCTGGGGGAAAGGAAAGGGGGCTCAGCCGGGGGAAAGGGGGCTCAGCCGGGGGAAAGGGGGCTCAGCCAGGGGAAAGGGGGCTCAGCTGGGGGAAAGGGGGCTCAGCTGGGGGAAAGGGGGCTCAGCCAGGGGAAAGGGGGCTCAGCCGCGGGAAAGGGGGCTCAGCTGGGGGAAAGGAAAGGGGGCTCAGCCAGGGGAAAGGGGGCTCAGCTGGGGAAAAGGGGGCTCAGCCAGGGGAAAGGGGGCTCAGCTGGGGGAAAGGGGGCTCAGCCAGGGGAAAGGGGGCTCAGCCGGGGGAAAGGAAAGGGGGCTCAGCCAGGGGAAAGGGGGCTCAGCTGGGGGAAAGGAAAGGGGGCTCAGCCAGGGGAAAGGGGGCTCAGCCGCGGGAAAGGGGGCTCAGCTGGGGGAAAGGGGGCTCAGCTGGGGGAAAGGAAAGGGGGCTCAGCCGGGGGAAAGGGGGCTCAGCCAGGGGAAAGGGGGCTCAGCCAGGGGAAAGGAAAGGGGGCTCAGGCAGGGGAAAGGAAAGGGGGCTCAGCCGGGGAAAGGGGGCTCAGCCGGCCCGGGTTGCTCCCTGTGCGGGCAGCGGCTCCCAGAGGCTCTGCCCGGCCCAGCCCAGCTGCCTAAAGGCAGTGTGGCCTGAGCCGGGCCCTCCTCTGCTGCCCACAATGTTACCTGGTGACTGACCCTAAGGCAAGAGAGCAACCTGCAGAGAATGAGGGTTTATATGGGTACTTCCCAAAGTCGCATATGACATCCTCAGTGGTCAAAATAGATGCAAATATCCTAAACTAGCCTCCTGATAGATCCCTGTCCTTTCTAAAGCAATTCCAAAGTCTTGACCGGGAAAAAACACTCAACATTCTTGTATAACTAAAAACCTGTGCCAGCTCATGACATCAACTTAGGACCAAAAACTACCCAAACAATGGAGAAGTTTTCTAGTGCAGTAAAACCTGGCTTTTTTTGGCAACTAAATAGTAAAAAAGGCAGAGTTATTACTCAAGACACAAAGAAAAGTTTGTGTTTGCACAAAAGGATATGCTTGCCAAGGAAGTTTGCTCATGTTCAATATGACAGTTTTGTGTTTTTCAATTTACTTCATATCATTTTGCCTAAACAATGTGCAATTAAAAGGTATATCCACAGTAACTCAAAGCAGTTTTTAAACTATCAAAACAACAAAAACTTTTGGACAAAATACTACTAAATAATGAAAAAAAAAACCCAAAACCCCAAAAAACGATCAAAAACAAAAACCAAAACCAGCAGATTAGTATGTAAGGTAGGATAGAAACAAATATCACATGTGCCATAATGCAAAGTAATCTGAGATCAAGTATCTGTGTGCATCATTTTTTTCTCCATTTCTGTTTGTATTTAACTTCAGGGTCAGATTGAAGTTTTCAGCTGACTCCTATGATCTAAAATCCTCTCTAGTAGTCTGCATAAGTAGGACAAAGAATTGTGTTTTTTGGCTTCAATAGTAAAGACTGAACCAGGCAAATGAATACTGTAATTCTAGAGGAAAGACCAACATAGTGGAATGGTATTCAGAGATTTCCTTTTTAGCAGAATGGTAGCAACAGCACTATAAAGTAAAAAAACTTGGAAAAAGGCAGGTTTTTTACATCTTGTTTTGCTGTCTTCATCACTAATACAAGATTTAGTCATGTAAAAATTGATGTGCAGTTGTTCATGTTGCATTTGCAACAAAAAGCACATTCTTAAATCCACAGCATTTCTAACAAAAATTTATCTGTAAACTTCATCTGGGCAGGAAAAAACCTACAAAATTTTAAATTAAAATGTTAGTATTTTATTGTGAAGCAGAGTAGTCTTACTTTTGTTTAGGACTCGCAGTTTTACTTAAGCAATAGTCTGTGAAACAGAAGAGTGTTCTTTTCCATAACAAGAATGCCATTTGCAGTATCAACCGTTTCATTCTAGCCTTAATTATTTCTGTCCCCAATTTCAAACAAAATTCACCTCCAAAGCAGATCATCAGGATGATAAGAGATTGATTTCACTTACTACATCTGGGAGTTTTAAGGTTTATGTGTCAGCTCATAGAATTATCACAGAATCATAAAATTGCTTAGGTTTGGAAAGACTTAGAATTATTGAGTTCAGCCATTAACCCATCACTGCCAACGCTATCACTAAAATATGTCCCTAAGCATCACAATTACATGACAACACAAGAACTAGAATTTTCTTAGGAAAATTCATAATATTCTCATCTTTCTGATTGCAAATGATGACTTTTAGATGTGTTAGTGTGGTCCTAGTACAACGGGGTGCTTGTTTTGGTTGGGGTGGAGTTAATGGTTTTCATCACAATTTGTATGGTGCTGTGTTTTGGATTTGTGATGTCGATAAGACACCCATATTTTATTATTTTATTCCTGATCATTGTCAAAGCCTTCTCTGTTTCTCCCAGTGGTAGACTGGGGGCGGACAAGAAGTTGGGACACAGCTGGCAAGAAGCTGGGACACAGCTGACCCCAAAATGATCAACATACTAATGAAAGATGAGGAAGGAGGAAACAGGGTGACAATCATAGTTATGGCATTTGTCTTCCCAAATAACAGTTGTATGTGATGGAGCCCTGCTTTTCTGCAAAAGGCAGAACAGCTGCCTGCCAATGGGAAGTGCTGAGTTGATTCTTTGTTTTGCCTTGCTTACACACGCAGCTTGTCTTTTCTTATTAAACTGAAAATATTTCCCTATTATCTCAACTCTCAAGTTTTCTCACCTTCCTACTTTTGTTTCTCTCCCCTGTCCCACTGTGGGGAAGTCAGTGGGTGTGGGGCTGAACTCCATACCAGGGTTAACTCACAACAAACAGATCCTATCTGCATGCGACTGCAGTGGAAAAAAAATAGACATGAACAGTGGCGTTAGTCAAACCTCCTACTTTAGGCACTTAAATTAGGCATTGCAGCATTTATAAGCCTTTAGAGAGATTTAAGCTGCCTAAGCTGCCTTTCTTCTGGAGTAAGTGGAGGGACATCATCCACATCACCCTTGGGAAGTGTTTGCTCCAGTTCAGCTACAGACCTGCTTTTCCAGTGTGATGAAGGAAACTTTGGTGTTTTCTAGGTAGGGCAATATGTACACATGTTGAACAGGTAACCACTGAATTTTGGCCAGTAGGAAAGATCAAGCACAGAGGAATAGCTACAAAATTCCTGGCTGAGTTTGAGAAGTCTTCAGAGTATTAGACCTACACTTCCCATTTACTGAGAGACAATCCTAAATTCTAAACCAAACGTTGATACTGCATCACTGTATAACTAGGAATTTGAGTGATAAGGAATCAAAAACAATGCGTTAAATATTTAATTCAGTTTTCAGTTCTGTAATAATACATTGGTGTTACTGTTCTGGCTTTTCTTTGACTTTTATGAATTGTGGGTCCTAATGGAGAAAGATTCTTTAAAATCTATAGTTTTCCAGAAGGTCAACAGGTAAACAGACCGTTTGTTTGTTTGTTTGTTTGTTTGTTTTTGTTTTGTTTTGGTTGGTGGGTTTGGTTTGGTTTGGTTTTGGTTTGGTTTTTGGGGTTGTTTGTTGTTTTAGGGGTTTTTTTGATAAAACTTTTTGTTCCTTTTCTGCTTATGCAGAACTTCAATTAAATTTTTTGAGGTGTTTTGCACCATGTTAAGGAACGTCATCTGACACAATGCCTCAATTATTATAAACCAGATTTGTTATTCTGAGCTCAAGGAGAGCACTAACAGAGATTGGAGGTGGTATGAATTGTTTTTATAATTCTCTTTCAGTAGGTCTTTTGAGAAGCATGAGCAAAGGGGAACAGGTCACCATGGGATGCCAGAAGACCCGGCACAGACAGGAGAGACAGCGTTGCAGCCACAGAGGCAGTAGGTCTGCTCCAGTGCTTGACAGCCAGGAAGGGGAGCTTTAACTTTCTTTCACAATTGATCCCAGAGAGACTTTGGCTCTTCAGCCTCATTAGCAGCCATTTCCTGCTCTTTCCCATAGTGTTATCACCACATATGCTCATGAGACAATGAATGACCTTGTGTTCCCATTGTAAACACAGTGCTGTTTACCCATGTTACATCTGGGCCTGATAAAGTGACCACTCTATTTAAGTTGCCAAAACTTTTCTGTTACCAAAGTATGTCAAACTGTTCCTAAAAGGACAGAGATCTCCATGTCTTGTAGCAAGAATTTGGAGTTTAGCAGCAGCATAGCCTGGAGTCAGGAACATGCCTTCTGTTGTCTCAGTGAATATCACTTTAATTTCTAAAATGTTGAGAAATGTGATTTCCTAGTTGTTTTATTCTTTTATGTTTGCCAGAGACTGACAGCTAAGCAGTTTAATATTCCAGTTGCTCTGAGCAGATTTTGCTCTTGCATGTTACTCCAGCATGAGAAACAATACTGAACCTACATCTGGAGTCCACATAACTCAGTTCCTGCCACTGCTCCACAACAAACACTCTCAAAGAATAAAATTTAGTGAGACACTAAAGAGGAGCTCTGGAATGAAAAAAACCCATGCTTTTTGGACTTCAGACAATCTCTTAAGTATCAGGGTTTAGGATGAGACCTCCTTAATAGAGAAATAATCCAACATCTGCCTACTGTAGGGGGATTTTGGCTACCATCACGGACAGGATACTGTGCTTCAGAGATTACACATTTGATGCATATGTTTTTTATAGTATGGATAGAAAGTTTATAGAATGCAAGTTCAGAAAATGCAAATTCTAAAGGAATTTGGTTGTACCTGTAGTCTATTTTATTTCTACTAAAACGATGATTTCCAGCAAGAGGTCATTCAGGTAATGTATATAAGATGCTAATGATGAACATTTGAAAATGTAACCCCACTTGCATGCTTGCCTTGAGATTGACTGTGTCCAGACATAAAATGAAACATTTCCTATCCCAGTTTATCAAAAGAGAATAGAAATATGGTTATAGAAAGGTATTCAGAAAAAATATCAACTTTTAAAA
Source organism: Hirundo rustica (assembly GCF_015227805.2). Lineage (NCBI taxonomy): Eukaryota > Metazoa > Chordata > Aves > Passeriformes > Hirundinidae > Hirundo > Hirundo rustica. Next base: position 91,948,214 of record NC_053452.1, on the reverse strand, counting down.
GCCTATTATGGACAAAAGAATATAAAATATGTCCAGCACTGTTCCTTTAAGACAGAAGCAGGTAGGAAAATATGGTAGACAGGGTACAAGATCTCTTGCTGGTCTCTGTTTATCTGTGACAAGATTTTAGGAGTTAGCTTTAATTGTGAAGAACTGCGTGCATTGTTAAAAACACTTTAAGGAAATGAAGAAAAAGTTTTGTTTGTCATAGATATCTGAACAAATAATTGCTATGGCATTTGAATAATGGTATGATACAAAGGGAGTGAGTTTGTTCAGCCATTCTTAGAGGGAAGAGAGGCCAAAGCTAGCTCTAGCAGCAGAGGAGTAGATGGGGATCTCTGAAGCTGGAGGTAAAATTCTAAGCAAGGTATAAATTTCTGCTTCAAGGGATAAATTTGATGAAGGGTCCACCCAGAAAACAATTGTATGGAAAAAGCAAAAATAGTTGAAGTGTCTTTTCTGCTGGAAAATATGTAGCAATCAGCTAAATTATTGAGTACTGCCTGATGAATAATTCACCACCATTATTCTAATTAATCCTCTAGTCTGTCCAGATAGATTTGGGATCATTCTGTAAAAGCATAAATGGCCTGTTAAGGGCAGTAGTTGTTGCATTATATTCAAAATGTGGTTTATCTGAAATGTGCAGTCATGAATTATTGTGCAGCTGGTACTATATGCAGAATGGAATAATTCATTAAAGGATTAAAGAAATATAAAATTTTTATTGTCAGTGGGCCTTAAAAGTATTTGTGAGCAACACCAGGGATTAGGGCTTTCCAAAGTACAAATCAAAGTGAGAGTGAATGAAGTCCTCAATCACTGAGATGCACATTCAGGATTAACTGGGCATAAAATAAGTGGCATATTATTCTACATATTCCAACAAAAAATGGAGACTTGGCAAAGAAGGTGTTTGAAAGAAATCTTTATTAAAAAAATAGTATGCCTTGCTTAAATAGGTTGTGTCACTAGTCTGAGAGAAAAGGGGAGGGATATACAACTGAAAAAATATTTCCTAGAAATAATAACTGAAAAAATATTTCCTAGGAATAATGTCTGAAAATGGTGATTCAGTTTTTAAAAACAAACTGCAAATTATATTTCCATACCATTAAGAAAACAAGTGTTTACTTTGATTCCTAACATATCATCATGACAAATAAGAAAATTATGACTTTTTAGCCAAGGTTAAAATTGAATGTGTCACATTTTCTCTTAAAACTTCAAAACAAGGATGTATCACATGTAAAGTAGAACACTTCAAACTCATTACAATGTTCTTATTACAGGAGGCAATTCTTACTTGTAGGCATTTACTTTACATTTTACAATTCTTACTTTAGGCAATTCTTCACTTGTAGGGATTATTTTCTTTGTGTAAGGTCTCAGAATCTGAGAGCTCAGCAGAATTCTAAGAAGGACTACTGTCTATATGCAGGACAAGATACCTACAAAAGAAAGTTTAAAATATAATAATTATTTACCCAGTTGACAGTAGATGGAATTAGAGACTTCTACTTAGAAGCATACTTAAATTACTGTCTGATTTCCTATAGTAACCAATGGATTCCTGACCTTGAGACATGTTACTTCCCAGCTAGACCAGATCCCTCCCAGAGCCCTTCTACCCTCCAGCAGATTGACATTCCCCCCTGCTTGGTGTTATCTGCATATTTGCTAACAGTATTCATAACAGGTGCAAAACTCACCTTTATATGAAGGTGAGCTATACTGTCATCCCTATTTCCTTACTTATCCCTTAAGAGCAGTCATAATTTCCCACATGAAACTTCTTCAGCCACACAAGGCTCAAACATATCTTATGATAATATCAGTGAAACTCTCTGTCCCTGGGATTTTACACTGCTGCCTCTTCCTGCAGTGTTTGATTACTTCATATGTAGAATCAGTAACAGCAATTGCTTTAGGAAAAAATAAACTCCCTTTGGACTAGAGTTTGTTCTTGAGAGGCAAGGTTATAGTTGCTAATTTTTGTTTATATGGATATATTCTCAAATACTAACACTAGAAGCAGTGTTGTGACTGTGATGGATGTGCACAAAAAGTTTTTGGTCAGATGCAATATCTTAAATAGTATTCATCAATATTTAAAAAAAAAAAAACAAACAAACAAGTGATCTCTTGGGCACATTAAGCCATCCTACAGGGTTAAGGAAATTGACTAATTGACAGATTCAGTGTTTTTATCAGCAAATGACAAGCCAAGGTTATGAATATTGTTTTGCAGCAGCAAGTCTCTTCACAGAAGGATTTTGTTAATGGAATAAGAAGTTTAATGTTATTAAAAAAAAAGAAATCTGTTTTGTCTGGTCTTACCAGATTAACTGGTAAAACAAACACAAAACTTGTTTTCTCTGGAATACAATCCTGTTGATTTCCACGTGTTGCTGTTAATTTAATGCTTTGTATGTACTTTTACAGCTGGATTCATGAGCTGAAGCTGTTAAATTTAATTTCTAGCAAACTAAATAGCTTATGGTCTAGTTTTATTATTATTCATATTTCTGAACCTTAAGCAATATGACATTGCCTGTAGGGATGTTTTAACCCAACACATGACTAATCCATCCCACAAGAGCATGAGCAAAAGAGTGGCAATATATCCACAGCTGATCCCCAGTGACTTTTTCTCATTATTCCTGCAGTCAAAATAATATCATTTTTAAATTAGTGTAATAATAGAGAATAAAGCCTGGTGACTAACCTGATGAAATGTTTAAAAAATTTAATAAGGCAAAACAAGACTGAAAGATAAAGTAGACTGCAAAAGATATTCTTGGTATCCATCTTCACCTTTGACAGACTCACCTGCTGTGAAAGTAGATAAAGGACATTTCCCACTGAGGTGCAAACTTTTTAGGCCTTGACCTGCAAGTCACAGAGTGTGGAAACCAGTCTGAGGTGGGCCTTGTTCTCCAACTGGAATTTTTTTCAAATTGTTCTGGAAATCTGCAGACCCATACTGGCTTGGATACCTAGATTAATCTTGGTGATAAAGTATATTTTCTCAAATGAAGCACCAGTCTTCTATTAAAGCAACCATTCTCTTTTATATTTAAAGTCTACTTAAGTATTTTTCAGCAAAAATGCCAGTTATGCATATTTTTTTAATGAAAACTGTCAGGCAGACTGCAGTTGTGTTATTTGATGTGTGAGTTATGCCCTAATTACAACTTTCACTTTGACCCATTTTGTTTAGGGGAAAGCCTCCGTATGGATGAAACTTCCCTCATTGTTGGATGAATGCTTCAGAGACTTGCCACCCAAATTTGACAGCTCAGCAAAATTGACAGGCTCAGGTCTGTGATAATCCTAATGTGGCCAATAAGAAGCAAAATGAAACAGGAAAGCAGTACTAGGATGGTTGCTTAGCATTTCTGCAATAGATTTGTTTTTTACCAAGGTGCAGCTGGTTATGCAACATTGTAAACTGGCTTCTTACTGTAAAGCAAAAGTCACAAATCTGAAAACAGCAAGCCACCAAAACATGGGAACAGTATAAAATTGATACCTAGTCTGAAGAGTGTATGTTTAATGTTAACATAATGAAATGCAACTTTATGACTGTGCTGGTTAAGGACTCTCTTTTGTGAGATGCTGAGCACTCAACTTAAGACATGCAGTATTTTATCATGAGGAGTTGTGGAAGGCAAAAAGAAAGACATTTCAATATGTCATCAAGTCTAATTAATCAAAATAACAGTGCTTGAGTGCATATATCCCATATCCCAGCTTTATATGAAACTTAAAAGCATCAAGTCCATTAGTCCCTCAACATCTCCAGTGTCTGAGCAGATTCATTATTATTATTTTATTCTATATAGGCTGTTATACTAGAAAAGCATTAGCTACTGTGTTTAATGTAAAATTTAGAAATCTAAATAAATGTAGCAATTTGAACATAAAAAGGATACCTATTGATCCCAGTTGGATCTTATAAACATTTGAGTTAGGACATGATAAAATGTGCATAACAATAATGCATGTTAAGTTTAAAGGGATAGTTCCTTCTCAATATGTGTGAAAATGCACTAGATTAGGATTTCCAATAATATATTTCTAGGGAGAAAATTTGCACATATAAGTGCATGCACATACACACATACCACACACACACACGAGGGAGATGTTATTAATATTGAGACATGAGCTTGCTCATCATTCACGTATATTTCTACCAATATTCACATATTGATGTATCTACATTTACTGTATCTAAATTACACACAAGGTGCTTGTTTACCCATGAAAGCAGCACTAGATATAACCAGGGAACCATCCATTATACACACTTGCAAGGACCAATTTTCCTTATGTCTTCTTCACAATTAGTTCAGCAGTGACTCAAGTTCATAAATATGGATGCCTGATATCTTTAAGCACTGTAGTTAAAAACACATTTGTGTGAGAATTACAGACAAAATTAGAGAGGATACATGCTTTGAATGGGATTGGCAGACACATGGGACGATGATCTGTGCTTTTCTAGAATGGCTGTGCATTTGCCTTAGTTGTGTAACAAGTGGTTTAAGGCTAACAAAAAGATAAGCAATTCTGTGTCCTCTGGATTTTAATCTGTCTCATGCTCTGTCACAAAAACTTCTGGTTTTATTTTCTAATGAACAAAACAGAAAGGAGACAAAGGGTTTACACACACACACACACACACATATATATATATATATCACTCCATCTTAATCAGCTATGTATTTCGCATAATGAAGCAAGGTCAAACAGCTTTTCTGTTCGATCAGTCCTTTTGGTTTCATGTCTCCTGTGTGGCAATGAGAAGTGTCAAAATTTGTAGTATAATCTCCTAAAGTTTTGTTTTCATTCTGAGAATCATCCCTAGTGTTTTTGTTCAGCCAGAATTAACAATTGGTTCTTTTGCAATTATATGTTTTGAGCCTGACAAATTCCATGTTGCTACAGTGAGAACTGATTTTGTTGGGTGCCAGCAGTGTCAAAAATTCCCAGAAACTTAATTTTCCAAATTAAAAAAGATAAAACATAAAAATATTCAACCTATATTTTGATGTTTTCCCTCTATCTATATTTTGAAGGGTTTTTTTTTTTAATTATTTTTACTGTTATTTTGACAACAAAGTACATCTAAAATACTGAATTTATCCATAACTCCAAAAGCTCAAACTTGAATTACAGTATATCAGCACGCAGTTCAGAAAACTGGCCTTTTTAAACATTTCAGAATGGCTGGAACTATCATCTGCCAAAAGCACATGGAACACCTCTTAAACAGATGCAGATCAGTTGCTACAAAGGAGGCTGAATTCGAGTGCCCTTTAAAACAGTTATCCACTCTTAAATGCAAGCTGAAATGAAAGCCAAAAGACATTAATGAGACTAAAACACCACAGCTTGGACTTCCTCAAACTGTGTGCTGAAGGAAACACTGGACTGTAAAAAGTCATGAGCTGATCTTCCATTGACCTTTGCTCTGCCTTCTTAACTGTGAAGAGTGCAGTGCTTCAGGACTGCAGATAACTATAGTCATGCTTCAAGAAGAGATATTCCAGATTCAGGATACCTGCTAATGTGCATATAAGTACCAGAGAGGGGGAAAAAAATTAAATCCTCAAAGTTAGCATATTTCTGCTGGGTAATTAAACAAAATAACGTGGTTTAGGAATATCACTTCTTTTTGATAACAGAATTTTAATTTTTTTTTTCAATTTCCATGCTAGTTTTTTGTTGTTGTTTTTGGTGGGGTTTTTTTGTTTTGTTTTTTTTGTTTGTTTGTTTGGGTTTGTTGTTTTGGGTTTGTGGGGTTTTTTGTTTTTTTGGTTTTTTTTTTGTTTGGTTTGGTTTGGTTTGGTTTGGTTGGTTTGGTTTGGTTTGGTTTTCTGTTGGTGGTTTTTTTTTGTTTTGTTTTTTTGGTTTTTTTTTTGGTGGATGTTCGTCTGTGTTGTTTTCATGGAAATATTACAGGAGGCTGAAAGATGGAAAACTGCCCTCATTTTTGTAGTCCATGTTCTTTTCTGTAGGTTGAAAGCACAATCTTGAAAGCAGTCTTGTTTTTCCAGATCTCATATTGGAAGGAAAAGAAATAGTATGCTCCATTTCTAACCCCTTTTCCTTTTCCTTCCTTCCTTCTTTGCTGTTTTCCAGTCACCAATTGCAAGAAATTTCCGTATGGCATCTCCAAGATTATACCTTGTGGAATTACTGTATTTCCTACTGAGTTTCACCAGCAATAGCAGAAACAAATCTTTTACCATGATCTCAAGGGAACTACCTAAGTTATGTCTTGAACTTATGACATTACTAAAGATTTACAGAAAATCCAGAAAAAAGTATCAAATATGACTCCCTCCTAGCTTTATTGTTGCTCTTAACCAGGTGCAAGATGGAGTCTCATAGATGTATATAAACTTGTGTTGTGTATGTGAAGGACTTTTACAACTTAAAGTTTACCAATTCCCATGATCTCTGCAAATAAAAAGGCAATTACCTGGTGGCTTTTTGATTCAAATTAATAATTTACTTTTTTTAAAAAAAAAACAACTTTTTTCACAGCTCAGATTGTTAAGAACTTCACCAAATTCTTCCTATAACTGTCGATTTCCAGCTGTTGAGATTTGCATTCTCCCCACACCTATGAATCTCTGCAAAGCACTTGTACTGTACGCAAGGTGTGGGACCAGGAGGCCTTCAACTCTTTTGAAGAAAGACAGCAGAAAGAATAGCTGGTAAAATGATTAAGTCAAAAGAGAAAAACTTTCTTGCCTTCAACAGATAAGAAATACAAGTCAGAGAACGAGGGAACCAAATGCTCCTCAGGAGAGTCACAGGAGGGTTCACTTGCTCCCGTTGACATGAAATGAAGGTAAGAGAGAATGTCAGAGAGTGGGAAATAGGTGATTAGCATTTCAGAAGAGCTAGGAAGCAAGAATCCCACTGGAAAGGACACGAGCCACAAACACAATCATTACATTTATTTTTGAAGGACAAGAAGAAATATTGTGAGGTACTTCAGGGAACACACTGAAGAGAAAATACAAGTAACAAGTTGTAACAGAGAGATGGAGAGATGTTTTCTCTACATGGGACAAGCACGTATGTAGTGCTCAGCCCTGTGAATTCACATTCCTTTTGAGTAGCTCTGTTGAAATCAGTGGCCTCATTCCAGATCAAGGGAAGACATAGACTTCAGTGGGCTTTCAGCTTTCACCTAGGTGTGGATTTAGAAAGTAAGGGGGTGTTGTCAATGTTGGGGACAGTTCTTTATTTTTTAATCAGGAAGGACCTGAAATTTTAAGGTTTTGAATTGTGGAATGATACTAATATTGTCATTCTCAAAAAGAATCCATTCATGATATGTATCTCATGTCAGAACATCAGTAAAACTTTCTTTGATTCCTTACTAAGTTAGCAGGGGGAGACCTTTTTTTTCCTTTTTAGCAGAAGGTAGAGCTTTTAAAATCTACATGGAAACCAGAGGATTGCTTATACATTTTCTGTAAAAATACTGTGAAGAGAAGATGGAGATACTCCCTTTTCTGTCCTTCCCCAGTGCTACACCTTTCATAAATTATGTCACTATATTTGTGAAAAGCTTTCTTCAAGGTTAGAGGGGGAAGAGCTGAAGCAACTATAGGTGAAGGTAAAGTCAATACTCAAAGGGAATGATAACAGCGTCTGCTTTTAACATTCCTCAGCATCCTCTCTTTCCTTGAACTGAGGCCCCCCAGTACTTACAGCAAAATTCTTCTCTTCCTGTAAGCTATGTGTAAGAGTTTGATTGCTTCACCATATTGAAGGCAAAATACATACTTTGAAGAAAGCACAGTTCATATTTTAAGGCATTTCATCACTCAAGACCACAGCTGGCCAATACCAAAAGAACAATAAAGAAACTAAGGACTGTCAACAAAGAACAGTTCTCTACATCAGAGAATCAGACACATTTGCACTCAATTAATACTTTGCTTAAAAATAGACAGAGATAAGCCCTAAAGAGTGTGGTGCCCAGCAACCCCATCCTTATATATACAATAGCAATGCTTAGCAGCAGTAATCATTATACCTTACCACTCCATTTGCTATTACAGTAAAAACACCCACTATCAATTCCTTATCATCTTTGGATATATTTGGAGATATTATCATAAAGCTGTGTCTGTGATATGCTCAAAGGGATGATAATCTAGTTTGTTTTAAAAGTGAAATTTATATAATCTTATTCTTTTCTACGTAAATTCCTTACTAAGTGCTGATTAAGCACAAACCTCTGTCATGTATGGGTGGGAAAGATGGTTTTAAGTCACTTTCACTGTTTTTGAGGTGTAGCAGAAGCTATTTTCACTGTTGTTGAAGTTAGCTCTGCTTCGAAACTACACAAAACTGTGCATAGGTCCAAAGATACAGGAATCAGTGGAGTGCAGAAATGCTGTGGACTATCAGCTCTTCAGGGAGAGCCCACTTTTTTTTAAATGGCTGGAAGTCAGTTGGTACATAGTTTTTCATTCCTTTTCCATCCCCATGACATGGGGATTTAGGCACACAAGAGAATTCAAATCTGCATAGATCAGCTAATCCAGCAGCTGTTTTACAGCACCTGAGTAGTGCAAACCAGAGAGAACTAGGCTGAGAAGAAAACTTATGTTGTAGCAGGTCACAATTCAGTAAGGTATTCATCCTCACCTCAAATATTTCCATCTGCAAAGCAGTATCTGGAGAAGGCATACAGCATTTACAGAGCGCTCAACAAAAGAGTAAACTCTTTGTCATTTTCCATGGCAGCTTTCTAATGAAGGAAAGCACTTGTAGAACAGCAGTAATAACTTTCCTTTTACAGAAGTACAATTCACTTGAGATGGTTCCCACATGGAGAAGAAATGCCTCGGATTTTTTTAACATTTACTTGGCAGTTGGGACCTATTTATTACTTCATATACTTGGATGTAATGGCAGTTAACACACAGTTATGATGGGGAAGTGATGTAGGATTCTAAAAGATACAAATTGTGGTACATACTAAACTTTAATTTGCTGCCAATCTCAGGCCCTTCAGCTTTTTTAGGGCTTGAGGGCCCATCCAGAAGCGTGGTGGACATGAGCTATATTAGCTGTTGGTTAAACCCAGTGCTGCTAGTTAGCTCACTTGGGGAATAATATCAATGTGTTCTCTTCTCTTCACACTTTCCTGATGCTGTGGAGAAGACATGCATAAATAATTGCAGTTTTTATGAAAGTCCACACATACAATTTCTGGCTCCCATGGTTAGATTAGAGTTAGGTGATTTTCAACATCTGCTTTTGTAGCAATATGTTCTCTAAATCCTTATAATTTTACTGATCACAGCAAAAATAGTGGAAAATATGACAACTAATTATAAGACTCAGTGCATGATTAAGACACCTGAATTTATATGCAAAATAATATATGGAAAAAATTTTTTTTCTGTATTTGCATGTAGATATATATTATACCTACATGCAAATGTCTCTCCTTGTGTTAGGCACATGAGCTCCAGTGGCAGCCAGGAAAAATTCAACATATGCAGTCCTTAGAGATGGAAAAGCCATTCCCTGCTCCAGGCACAAAGAGAATTAAATCACTCTCTAGCCTGTGCTGATTAGATAACTGCTATCACACCAGCTTAAATGCCCTTATTGGGATTCAGTTGCCTAAATTTAACATGCCTGCTTACAAAAATTGAGATGCCATAGTCTCCTGGATGCCCATCTAGAGTAGTCTCCTGCAGGCCCTGTGATATCTGTCAAACATGCCACAGATGTCATGGACATCCCCGAGCACCTCAAATTAAAATGCTATAAATAGGAGATTATTTTCAGCTTCATGTCTTTAAAAGTTTGGGATGTTTAATTACAGATTAAAGAGATACTTCTCTCTTCTGATGTTTCAGTTTGAAAACTGAGAGCAGTTATTTTCTTTCAAGGAAACCAGAACAATCAAATACTTTTTATTTAGTCCATAGTCCACATCCTGCCTGAACAGATTTGACAACTTGTATTTAACTGTAGAAGTTCCCTAGCCATCACTATATTTTTTCCAGGGGTAACATGAATCAGCAGGCTGTGGAGTTACTGACTTAATCACAGCCACTGACTAGAAAACATTTAATCGGACAGTGGAAAATATTAATTAAGCAGGAGAAACTGACTGCTCCTATTCCCTGAAAGCTCTGATGCCTGGCAGTTTAGAAACACTGTTAGATTCAGACCCTTTCAGCCAAAGTATGGAACTGAAACCACATTTCTCAACAGTGATAAGTGCCTTGTCTACTGTGGAATTCAAAATTAAATCTCAGCTTTCTCTTCACCTTAAGACTGAGTTGCCTGTGGATATGCTGAGAAATAAAATTTGTGATACTAGAACAACTTTGAAATCATAAGTTTAAATCCATAAGAATTTTATATACTGTAGTTAGTTGAGTAAGGAGTCAGAAAATCTGTGCTTTAGGGTTAAGCTGGTAAAGAGGCATTTAGGTGTATAAATTCATCTTTAATCTCCATCAGCTCAGTCCTTAAGTAACTGGGTAATTTGTCAGGAAGGTAACTGGTTATAGAAAAAAGTTGATTTAAAATGTTAAAAAAATTAAAAATCTTTTAACCTCAAAGTGAATTATCACGTTTTGTATATAAATCTGTTTTGGATTAACATTTGATTTTTCTCTCTTGTACCTGAAATTATTATACTGCCAAGGAAAAAGAAACATCAAACACAAAACCAAAAGCAAGCATATTATTATTTTATTATTTAGTACTGAAGTATAAAACTGTAAGTAAATGTCACTGAGAGCTTGCTGTGATGAAGTCAGCTAATCACTCCTGAAATAAATATAAGGAATAAAAGGAATCTGGACAATAACTAAGGCTATTTTTAGATAATGGCATCTTTCCACTCCTTGAATGATGATACAGTAACCTTCAAGTTGAGAATTTACAAGGAACTTGGACTGAGTTCCATGCAGCACATGTAATCTCAAGAAAGGACAGTTCACAGAAACAACAATCTGAAATTTTTCTTTTGTCTTTTAGTATTACCTGCTAGCAAATTTTATAATGATTTTTTTTTCTCTTTCTAATTACATTTTTCTTGCCTCTCCCTCTAGAATATTTGTAGTTTTTCAGAAAGATAACAGCAATTGGGAATGCACTGGCAGTCTAATAGTGATAAAGCACACGAAGTCTAATAGTTGACTTTGTGTTCATGAATAAATTTAGGCTACTGAATAATACAGAATATGTGTATTTTTTAAACACTGAATTTCTCAGTTTCAAACAATACACATATTTAGTGAATTGTTTAACTTTTGCATATTTAAACAAGAAGCATTCTGTGTTCAAGGGTGAAAACCAGGATACAGTCTGAACTGTACTGTACTCAGGTTCAAATGATGACCATCTTTCAGAAAGAGATAAAAAGGTCTGTTAACACTCTTAGGCAAGAACGGATTAATTTTTATCTTAATCTGGTTTATAGAAAAGCATTTCCTCCTCTTTGATGTGGTATATGCTAAGTGAAAACATCATGCTCTACCCATCAGAATCATGCAAGTGGTCACTCTTTCTTTTGCACTGATGTTACAAAAGGAGATAGCCTGCATGGCTGGAAGGTATCCATGATATTAAACAGTTCATGGGGCTGTGGAGTGCTGAGAGCAATCATGCAGAGCAACAGGCCACAGGAATGCAAATCATCCACAAAGCCAAAAGTGGAGCTAGCAGGTGGCCTCTCCTATTCATCTGATGTCAACACACTGTTCAGATCAAGCCCTTTTAACATCTGGGTAGGCCCACTATTTCTTTTAATTAAATATAATACAGCTATTCAATGTTCTCGCATCCATGAAAACCATGCAGTAAAAAGTATATCTTCTGCACACTGAGGGTCACTCTAGTTATATAAATAAATAGTAAAATTTAACTTAGATTGTGAGGTAGTTTAAATTTCATATACTTTCCATATACTGCTCAGTTAGAGCCTCTTTGACGTTTCAGTGACTGACCATATTTCCATGGAAAAATGTTCCTGCTCCTTTAGAGGATTTAGAAGGAAAAAAAAAAAAGCCTTGTAATTAACTTTTTCTACCTTTGAAACATTTCCACTGTAAAAGATTTTGAATAGAAACATTTGTTCTCAAAATTAGTTTACAGAGAGAATTTAACGATGTTAGCATATAAGCCATGGAAACTGTCATAATATCTAATTAAATTATTACTGACGTTCCAATCAGTAGCAAAAAAACATCTGTAACTGTAATTCTACTACAGAGAAAGTATAATTAAATCTATTCAGTAATGGGTAGCTAGCTATTGCAGAAGTATACTACAATGCTTGAGAAAGCTGGAATGCTACAAATATCTTTTACAAGTATAATAAACTTTTTTTTTTTTTTTTTTTTTTTTTTTTTTTTTTTTTTAAGTGGGAACATGAATATTCTTCTGAAGACCCTTCAGAAGGTCTTCATTTATGATTACATTAGTTCTGTTTGAAATAGACTGGAAAAAATAACTGCCACCATTCAGAGCCCAGGATAAAGAAGCCTGTAAGTGTGTTTTCTTTCTATATCTATGGAGAGCAAACGGTAACAGCATGTTTCATTTTGATTTCAGGAGATAAGCAAAATAAAGCACACAGTGGAGTGTTTTCTTGAACAGAAACATTTTCCAGAACTGGAGCCAGAAATGTGTGACAAAGCTGAAGTGCATTATTGTAAAAAATTAGGAAAATAGATGACTTGGGAGGAAAGTAATGGGAGTGAAGCATTTAATGTAAGGTCACAAGGTCAACTGTTGGTAATGGGCTGAGAGTTTTTATGTGAATGATGGCTGCTGGGTAACTTTGTGTAAAGAGAGATAGATGTCCAGCCTCTAATGGGCAGATGTGGTCACCCTAGGAGTCCATCTCAGTTTCTCTTTCTCCAGTGAGAAAAGGCTGCATCCAAGTGGAATCTCAGTCTATGATGCCCTTTCCCGTCTGCACTGCTGTAGACTGATGTTTGGAAAGAAGCTTTGCCTAAATTGGTTTACTTTCTAATGATGCTCATAACGTGGATATTTGCTCTTCCTCTTCTAAAGCTGACGTTATTACTGAAACAAGAGTTTCTCAGGCAGAGACAATAAAACCAGCAACACATCAAAATTCTGTCTCAGCCACTCTTTATGTCAGAGGTTGAATTATAAGCAGTAATTTTTTTCTACTTCCTTGGACATGCTATCCATCCATAAATTCCATTTCATTAATTCAGATGCTCAATAGCATATATTACAAATAAACAATGTCTAGTTTTCATTCATTATTCTGATATTAAAGCCCATATATCTACTGACAACCATACTATGCACGAGAAAATAGCACTCAATGGCACTTTCAGAGCAAACGTCAGGTTTCAGATGCCTAATCTCTGTTATTTTACAGAAGATTATATACCTAAAAGCCCCATTAAATGCTTTCAGAATTTATGACTATATAACTTTTCCCAATGTTAAGTTAGACTAACTGTAAGCAAAAATCTGTGGTATAAATATGTCGCTGTCACTGTGCAAATAAGTTTATTGACCTGCTGGAATAAAGGACGTTTAGAGAGTGCTGCTCTTACTGAGCTCCTTGGCAAAACTTCCATTGACTCCACCTGCCACAGAGTTAGGTGTTGCTGTGTGTTGTTTGGTTTCATATTGTATTTCTTTTTTATATTAAGTTTCATAATGGTTTGTTCTGTACCCCCCTGTTCCCCTGGAAAATGTAATATCCTGAAATTTGTCCCTGTGCTTCCCCCAGCCCATGTCCCCAGTCCCCTTCCCCGAATGTAATCAAGCTCTGTTCCACTCCCACCTTATCCCTGACTGGGTATTGGCTTGTCCCTGCCTTGAGCCCCTTCCTGGATATAAGCCGAAGGCACGGTGGCCAAGCCTCTTGATTCGGGGTCTGGGTTCAGGTCTCCTGACCCAATCTAGGGCAGGACCACCGAAGAAAGACTGAAAAAAGCCCTGATTTCTCCCCAGATCAAGTGCAGACCTTCCTTTGCCATCAATGGGGCCCCGCTCTCTCTGCTAAGGGAAAGGTTCTCGGCCACCTCCTGGCTTTTGGGACCCTGAGGAAACTCCTCCAAACTGCGGTTTGTCTCTCGAGCTAGCCGGGGTGAGAACGGAGCCGGGAGCTCAGTGAGAGAGACAAGCCACAGTTAGGTGTAGAGAGAATGAGATTTTCTTTCTCTTTTACGGACTATGGGATTGTGTTGGGTTGGGCAGGGTTGGGTTGCATTGTGTTGGGTTGTGTTAAGGGTGGTTGGCTGCACTGAACAGAGGGGAGGAGGAGAGAAACTGTTGCCCAGGGCCTTGACATTTCTGAAAAGCTTCAGGGCAGGAGGCATCACACTGAGTAGAGATTTGCCTATGCAGCTGGTGGCTCTTGAAGAAGAAATATATAACAATAATGCAAATTGCTCCATTCTGATCACCTGGCAGCTGACATTAGGCAACAAGAGCTGACATATTTACCAACTACATAGTTAAGGAGCAGCTATGTGTGCAGTTCAGATACCTAGTGTTGCAGCACTTAACATATAATAAGAAAAAGGACACTATACTTAATTTTGATAATTGCATAAAATTTGTACATTTTTCCATTCTGAAAACATCTGTTTTGTATATTATTAAATTTTTCTTTTTGGACATAAGGGAATTTAAATATATACTTAATGAAAGAACTTATCAGATGTCTGTATTTTTAATTTTTTTAAGTGTTTTTAAAAACATAAGATATGTTTTTACAGTTTACAACCTCTTCAGCAAAGACAGAAACACCATCTGAAGTAATCAAAAGGAAATAAGTGTCTCTTTAAGTATAGCTTTGCAAAATTTTGAAATCTCAGAAAGTCAGCAGAAGAAAAATAATTGCCTTAATTTATAAACCAGTTTGGCAACTATACTTATTCAGAATATTTGTTATGTCTTGTAATGAACTGTAGTGGTTTTGAAAACAAATCATTACAATAATTTTCACAGCCTTAGGAGTTAATTTTAAAACCCAGCTAAAATACTTTTCCTACCAACCTATGTCTTAAAAGTACTAAAGTCACATTAAAAAATTACTATTTTGGAGGCCCTCTTAGAGTGCAGATATTCTGCCTCTCCTTTTAAGAAGGTTCAGCAGTTTTCTTGGAAAGATTGGTCTCTCTTAGGTACTTCAATAAAATATGTAGGCTTTCAGATTCCTTATATTGAAGCCTTCTTTTTTAAATTAATTTTATTTTGGAAGCAGTTATGTTTTGGAGGTGTTATCTCTATTAAATACTTTGTGAACTGTTGTACATCTGTCAAATCTATTTTGCAAATATGATACTCTTCAGAGGAATTCTGAGGCATTCACGCAGAATTCAGCTGGATTAAGTGCTGTAATGAAAATGCTGCCCAAGTGTATTTTATACTACAGTAAGTACTTATTTCAGAATTCAGTTATACCTACAGGAATATATTCTATGTCTGATTATCTGGGAATGCCAAAGATACACAGTGTTTTGGCAGAGTGACTACAACTCTACTAACTTAATGACTTTGAAGAGGAAATTGGGTGAAAATATTACATACAGCCTGAATTTCTTTCTCTGGTTTACCAAACAATGTCGTTTACTTGATAGAAGTGGGAACAAGAACGTTGGTGTCTTTGCTACCTCTATACAAGCTTTTTCTCTACAGCTGTACGATTGAAAATGTTAGACCCTTTTTAAATCACAGCTTGAGAAAAATAAGAAAAAGAATATGACAGTCAGGGCTAGTACTCAGTAAGACCTAGGCTAAGATCCTCCTGCAGTACAAACAAGAAAGAAGGGAAAAGAGAAAGAAATTGCTGGACAGAAGATGGGTTGCTTCTTTATTTCATTCTGAATATGTTTTGAGAAGTAGCAATCTTAAATTTTTACTGTGTTTGATTAGCACTGAATAAGAAAAATAAATAACGTTTCTGTTTGCATTTCTTGTCAATTACATCATTCACTCCTAAGCAGAATTCACCGATAGTGTCTCCCCCTTTTAACTGCAGTGAGGGTTTTTGATATCTTGATGTACATTCAAGAATGTTTCAATTTTACTGGTTCGTTACTACTTGAAAACTCCTTATTCAAACAAATTCAATTCTACCATCAGCTTGAAGTAAATTTTGTTATTTTATTTAGGTGTTGGATTTATGAGCCATTTAGGACAGTTCTCTTTTTAATTACCTTTTTAGTTATCTTTATTCTTACATTATAATTTTGCAAAGCAGTTTTTTATCAAAATAACATTGCTGTTAATACTAAATATGTTGCTGCTGTGCACATAAAGAACAAAATATGCAAAATCTGACTGAGAATGTAATTCCTGTTAAACAGTATTATCATTTTACTTATAATTTTGCACCTCTTCATCTTAGTAGCTTTACAATTCATTACTTACTGGCCCACCCTTTTGTCTTTATTAAAAGCAAACTAACACATTCCTCTCTTATCTTTCTGGCATCTTGATACAGTGAAACATTTTAAACTTTTAAAAGTTTTACAATGTGTTATATGATAGTTCCCACATAGAATTGCCCACGTCTTATCTTTAAAAGAGTTTAGGAAACTCTGTACATTTAGCAGATATACAAAATGAACTTACAGACAAGCTCACAATAGATCTCCTATGGATTCCTTAGTCTGTGGTTTTCAATAATGGAGGGCAAGGATTTTAGGAGGAGTAGGTGTTTACTAGATTAATGGTGTTAGAAATAACAGATACACTTAGAAACACAGAACCTGGCTGATCTGAGATGCAGGCAGGAAACTTCAAATTAGTTGCAGACTGATTTTAACTCTTCTGAATCAATTATGTTGTTCAAACTATTTGAATAAAGGAGGATGTAAGCAACAAGAAAAGTTATGAAGTTTGTAGACCTTAAAGAGCCAAGAGGCATATTAGGGAACCCTGTTCTCTGAAGAATTGTAGTTCAGAAGATAGGTTTATTTTGTTGTTGTTGTTTGTTTGTGGTTTTGGTGTTGTTGGTTTTTTTTTTTTTTTTTTTTTTTTTCTTTTTTTTTTAATGCAGTTGAAGTAGAATGTAGAACATTTTATTCTATATATTACAGTGAACAGCTTCTGTCCTAAGATTCCCCCAACACCTCCTTGCTCAAAGCAAGCTGATGGTTATGTCAGGCAGGTAGTTAAAGAAACCTTTCTGATATATTCAGGATACCAAAATATCAGGTATAAGGGAGAAAAAGAAGTTTGGAAAGAACTACAATTGAATACAGAGGTGAGCTGTTCTCCAGTTGATCCTCTGCATGCAACAACCTGCACAATTCAAACTGCAGTACATTGTAGTGTGCACTTGGTGTGAGTGATATTCTCTTGCTTGGACACATTCTGAGAAGAGCATGTTGATGTGGCTTAACTACATCTGATTTGCAGGTGCCATAACACTGAGTCAAGACTCTGCATTCCCTATAGAATAAATTGAGAAATACAACCTCCTTGGGAAGGTGTGGATGACATGAGCCTACATGAGTATGAGGGACACAGCCAAAGGAGATTGCTCAGACTTCTGGCCCTCACACATACTTCACCTGCTCTTTAATATGGATTCAGATGATGAAACTGCTGTTCTAAAGCACTGCATTTGTGGTTTTTTGCTGCAAATGGTTGGCCTATTCTTCAAATAAGTGGCGACAGTAGTACTACCACCATTCAGTAGTACTCTGATGCCTATGGTATGGCCCTGCCTTAACTTCAGGTGATTTGGATCCTTACCTTCTTCAGAAAATGAAGCCATCTAGTGACTGTTTTGCTGAAGGTGCACCACTGAATTGCCAAGAACACAAATTGTGGAACGTAAAGGAACTATGTTTCTTAAAATCAGGGTGGAGAGACACTGGAATATATTGCCTAGAGAAGTTGTGGATGTCCCATCCCTGGAAGTGTTCAGCTTCCTATAGCAGAGAGTTTAGAACTAGATTATTTTCAAGGTTCTCTCTAACTCAAACAGCCCTATGATCGTACAAGTGTTAGGTATATAAGATCAAGAACATGCTTGCATTTTTTATCTATATGCTTTGCATGTATGGAAAGAATAAAGAATGTAATCTTGATAGCAAAGACTGAAACAGATAATTTGTTATTAGATTACGCTGATAGATTTGGCTAGAGAAATATTTTTTAACTCAGAGTTCTGACACTAATTATTTCTTCAATGAACTTGACAAATATAACCATCATCATTTTCACAACACAGAGCTGTGTTGTAGTAGATTACAAGAATCACTGAGTACACTCCACTTAATTCTATTGACATGACTAAAATCAGAAAATGTGAGTTTGTATCAGACAAAGTTCTATTAATTTTCAGATTATTAATATCTTTTGGCTTGTGACTCTCTTGTGCTAATTTTATGGAAAACAGTTTTGTTTAAAGTTCTGTAAATATTTTTGAATATAAATGAGTAACTACGTCAATTTGTAATACATTAAGATAAAAATATCTATAGTGTTCAGAAACAAATCTGGCAATAAATTGTTCTACTTTGACTGAAGAATTCAGTTTGGCTTCAAGATCTTCTTACCACTTTTCTCACCCAGGCTCCTAAGAAGTCCTCAAAATATGCAGAGTGATATATGGTGTTCTGTTTAATCACTGAGCATATGAATTGGTGGGAATTTTAGATAGGAAAAGGGGCTCTGAAGTGTACGTTTATGGTCTACACTTCTTTACTCATGTTTAAGCAAACACAGACGAGTCCAACATTGTATATTCTTTTACTGAAAGAGCATTATATTCAAGCTGATATTCGTCTCATTTATATAAGCATGGGTGCTTTTTTTCTCTGTTTTGGAATCTTCTTGACTAACATAACCCATCTGTGACAGCTGCTGTTGATAAAAGCTTTTTAAAAGCTGCTCTGCTTGAAAACATCATGTGCTTTTTTAGGGGTTCTTTTTTTCCTTTTACAACACTAAAAATTATTAGAAATGATTGATTGGCTTTTTAATCTGGTGTTTCCAGTATCTAAGTGATTAGGTTCATTATCCATGGAAGGAAATTCTAGCAAGAAGGAGCAATCAAACTGAGGATTTTTTAAGCAGTTGATTGGAAATTTTTATTAGACAACTAATAGATAGTTAATTAAAAAAGAAAAAAAAAACAGTTTAAAAATTTTTGTAAAGCAGACACAGTAATAAAAGATTACATTAAGAACCAGAGAAAAATGCACATTGTGATTAAGACTTATAAAAAAACCTGATTGAGTTTTTATACCAATTCAAACTATATAGTATTTTCTATATTTATGTTTTATTAAATCAGAAATAAAACCACATATTTAAAATATATAATAAAAGGGTGGAAATGCCTTTTGGTCTGGAAATTCCTACATTATGGGTATCTGAATAAACTATTAGATTACCAGTCTTTTATGTATGATGTAGATCTGGGGTTTTCATTTTAAAGGAAATTTAATAAATAAATAAATACATGAAAAAGATAAAAGAGAAACCTGATATAACAGCCCTTTGATCTCCCACTAAACCAGACAAAGTTTCTTCTACTTGAACAAATGAAGTAACTTGATATCACGCTTAGATGGGTCTTCTTCTTTGTTGATTATCACTGGAAGGGATAGGTCACGTTGTTAGCATTTGCTGATAGCGACGTGATAGCGGGGACAAGTGTTGGGCTCTGGCTGGAGATGAGTTGCCTTTGGTGAGTAAGGACTGCCTGTTGTGATGTACCCCTCTGGTCCTTCTGGGCCTCCTTGATTTTGGCCTCTTCATCAAGCTGTCAGAAAATATGATTAGTGAACATCAGTTTTGTTATAAATACCCTTATTTTTTCTTCCATGAAGATCTTTGTCCTGGAGGGATTTGCATACCCCATTGGCATGCTTTTCTGGTCGGGGAAGTAGCTAATTGGGCTACTGAATGCTGGACAACTTCAAAGGAATGGCTACAACGCACTGGCAGATTTGGAACAGTAGTGAATCCAGTACATCGGAGAGAAACAGCTCAGTGCAGTAATTTTAGCATGTCACAAATAAAAATGTTTAGGTGCATATAAATATTGCACATATTTGGGGACACTAGATTGAGTGTTATATAGTATGGATGCAGCCAAATTATCAGGTGTCAGAGCTAGAGGTTTCTGGCCCTTTTAGATCACTCAATGTTGGTCACAAGCACAATGTGGAGCTATCAAATGCATGATGCATTGTGAGGCATGTCCTAAGTACTTGTAGGATGGGTGTCAGCCACTTGAGTTCTGGCAACAGTAGAATCTGGAGCCCTGTCAATCAAGGGACACTAGAGTGCAGTTTACAACCAGCTGATGTTCCATCAGGTGGCTGTAGCAACAGCAAACAAAGCTGCACTTCCAGGGCAGGTTGCAATTTCTGATGTGTTCACTTAAATCTCAGCCAGATTTGGACACATTATCAAGGAAAGAGTATTCACCTAGATTAGCAGCTGCCAATATGCCAGCAACTGAGCTGGCAGATACTCCTGCTACTGTGAAGGCACCGGTCCTCACCAGAGAACTGTGGTTTTTAATGTGGCAAAAGTACTGCTTGTAAAGCAAAGTATTGGTGTCCTTAACTTTCAGGAAACTGCTGAAGGGGCTTGCCTGATAACTTCAAATAAATATGCACATGCCCCTTACAAGCTTCTGAATCAGAGGTTAACTGTTGGCTTGAAATAGTAGAATCAAATAGTTCAATTTTGGCAACTGGAAATTCAATTTTGTAGTGGAAAGTGCCAAGCAACTTTAAATAAACAGAGCTGCTCGCCCTGCTAGTAATAAAAAACTGTACACACACAAATGCACACACATGCACTTCCTCACAAACCTCATTTGTGCCCATATGTCTGCTCCTGGATAGACTCAGCAGAGCTGGCCACAGGCAAATGGGAGGAGAGTTACAAGAGCAAGAATAAATCTGGAGTCAGCCAGCAAATGATGCTCCCACCTCTGCAGATGTTGCTCATAGGTCGTGGTTGTGCAGCATGTGTGAGTGGCAAACTTGAGAGCTATGAGTACTTAGAATGTCTTCCAGGTCACGTGTGCAGACACAACCAAAGGCAACAGCAAAGCTGGACATCAGTTCTGCTAATAACGAGGGTGGCACCATTCCTTTCTCATGAGCACTACATCAACCCCTCTGTAGCACTCCCTGACTGAACAAATAGCTGTCAAACAGGGTAAGTCCTCACGAAGACAGGAGTAAGGAGACACACAGGGTATTTCATTGCAACCCTTGACATCATTCCCATTAGGCTAGCTGCCATTAAGAGTGGATAGAAATGTGAACTGTACTTCTTGAAGGGTGGGTGGCCTATTTAATGGCTAGACTAGTGTGTGGTTATTAATGTACCCTCTCAAAACAGAGGAAAACCACTAAAGCTGCATGTTGAGGGAGTTTAGGGGAACTCCCATAGACTGACAGCTTCAGGGAATGCTCTCTATTAAACACAGGTCCCTAAGAAACAAACCAAATGGCAATATATTATGAAAATTAAACCCAAATTATTAAAAGAAGGACTTTATGAAAGTACTTGGACAATTTTTCAGGTTTCTTGGCTCACGCTTTCCTCCCTGCTGTTCGAGACTTTCCCACAAGCATTGTCATAACTATAGGATTCGACAGCCCTTCATCGACTCTTGTGGTTCTTACAACTTTTTTTCCCCCATTAAAAACTGCACATAGAGCTCTTTATTAGAGCCAGTTTTGTTTTCTTTTAATTTAAAAAAAGTAGCTTATAATGGGAAAACTTCTTTCTTGAAATAAGAAGTAATAGTAAAAAGACACTAACATAGAAAGAGAAAATACCAAAAATATTCTTCTGTTTCTATTTTGCTTTGTTGTTGTTGTTGTTGTTGTTGTTGTTGTTTTTCCCTGGCTTGCACTTATATTGGTTATTGCATTTCTCTTTTTGCAGTGGTGGGCTCACCTTTCTCTCCATGATGGTTTTCAATCCCATTACTGACAGCTGAGGGGGCAAAAAAGAAGAAAAGAAAAATCAAATTTGAACAATAGTCTGATCCATGGCTCAGAAAACAATTGATCTCTGCTTTGGGCAATGGAGGATTAAGAAGTAGCTGAGTACTTGTTTAGGCTGTCTCAGAAATGTGTAGGTTCTATATGTCGGAACCGATAATCCATTTACTAGTACTTAACTTCTACTATATCACAGTTGCTCTGCAGACAGTATGGGAATATAATTTTAAACTTCTTCTTATAATTTGTAAATAGTGTGCGACACTTTTAATACTCTGTTACTTTCATAAATTGGCAAAAAAAGGAAAAATATTGCTATGTTATAAACAGTTAAGTATGTTGCAATTACTACTGCATTTTAATATCAGAAGGCAGGGTAAAAAAGGAGGTATTTGCATGCATTGTGCTCTAATTATAAAACAGGATTTTTTCTGGTTTTTTTTTTTTTTCCTTTTTTCATCTTCTAGGATCATGACACAGTTAACTTTTTTGTCCCTGTAAAATAAACTATAGACAAGCAATATTTCCTGGTCTCCTGAAGACATTTAAAACAGCAGAAGAAATGAAGACATTTAAAACATCTAAACAATACTTAGAACATTGTTCTCAGAAGAGTAACAGCTGTTGTCAGGGCATATCTTTCCAGAAAAGAGTGAAGACATTATATTCAAAGAGATCATGTCCAAACATGAAGCATAACTTTGTATGACTAAATGTGTTAACACTTTAACATAATTAAAAGTGCTAGAAGAACATCTTAGCAGTAGTTTACAGTGGTAAGAAGGCGCGGGGTTTTTTTTCCTTTGAAAAGTTTAGTTTCAGTCTTCTAAAACTATACATAAATCCTGCTGAATATATACAATAGCTTCATTTGGTTTTTTTTCAAGCCAAATTTTTCACAAAATATCTGGTGTGAAGAACATTTCTCTGTCCTTTTTATGCAGTAGTTCAGGGATTAAAGCACTAATCTAGGCAGTAGCCAATGAATTTTCTGGGTTGAAGGATTTTAACCCTTATCTTTAAAAATGGCTTGAAAATTTGAAACCTTATGGGAGGAAGTGGGTAGACTCAGCTCCTTCTGTTGAAGCATTGCTATTTTATGCGCTAGATCAGGGACTGAAACTCATGCAATGAATAGTTGTGTGAGTAACTTAACTAGAACCAAAATTTATTTTACTGAGTTAGGAACATAAATCAGCCCTGTCCTGTGCATTGCTGGGTCTGGCTCCTTAGCCTCCTCCCTCTTGCAGACCAGTGACAAGACCAATATTGATACTCTCCTGCAGAAGCAAAGCTCATTAATTTAGACTTGATTGCCCATTGATAAGCACTGTGATCGTGCCTTGTCTTCTAATTTGGAAACTGCTGGTCTAAGTTTTTCAGCATTCATCTGGAGGAAGAGACCAAAACTTAATTTTCACTTGGGGCAGAAGACAGGATAGTGCTGGGGGCTCAACCCTAGATTGCTTGGAGGTATGTTTTCCTCAGAAATATGGGTACATGTTCCTTACTTCTTAATCACTGAAAGTTCTGTTGGTAACTTGTGCCTTCCATACTTCCATAGGTTTCTGCCTAATACTTCTTGATCAGTCTTTAACTGACCAAGAAATCAAACTTTTTTCTGCCTCTCATTATTTCAGATCCTCTCACTGGGCACACTACTTAAAGTTTAACACCATTCATTCTTCCCAGATAAATCACATCTTCAAGACTTCAGATAATTCACTCTGCTTTCCTTTCTTACTTGAAATACACATTTTTCCTGAAGTGTGAGGTACAAAGCTAGGCAGAGCAAGACTTGATCAGAATAGAATTATTTAATGAGTCCTTCAGTCTGTTAATCTCAAATTAGAAAGACCTTTTTTTATACTTCAGAGATTCCTGAAAAATTCTTGCTCTGTACATGAGATGAGTCCATCTTATAGAGGCTTCAGAACCTTACCCCCACTCCTGCCACAGATCCCAGCAAATGAGGGGGTTAATGATTAATTAAACCCAGCTGGCTTTTTTCCTACATCTGCTAATTCATCCTGTCACAACAACCATACAAATAAAACAAAATAAAATAGTTATTAAGAACTAATGGTCACTAAGAAGTTAAGCAGTCCTTAGACCAGTGACTAATCCAGACAGTTTTTAAACCTTCCCCTACCAAAACACAGCATCAAATTTCGTATTAGCTCAATATAATGTATCCAGGAAATCATCACCCAAATATTTAGGGTGTGAGTAGCAGGCTGTGCAAATAATTGCTTTTCTATATGACCACAGAACCAGAATATACAATGCAATTCTTATTTCCTTTCTCACTAATCAAAATAACATTAACTAATTGTTTCTGTGATGTTTTAGGAGTTTGAACAGGAATTCACAGAGTGGCAGTGAGAAAAATCATACTGCATTCAACTGGAAGAGGCTTGAAATACTCCAAAAGAGAAGAAGACAGAGGGTTTGAGTAGGGCATCTTTTAATCAAATATCCAAGCTACCATGTTGCATCTTAACCTATGGGTGCGCTGACAGTGGCAAGAGTGTTAATGCCACATTAGACTTGCTGTGAACAAAATCATAGGATTTAAAGCATTTGGAAATTTCCCATTACCAAATTTTGTCTTTACTTTTCACTTGGCAGGAACAATTAAAAAAATGCAAGTCAGCTGTGCAGCTTTTTTGTAAATCACCTCAAACTGTACTTTAAAAAAGGAAATGAAGGGGTAAAGGTAATTGTTGTGGGAAGAAAAAAAAACATCCAGCTTCAATAGTTAGTTAGTGTAAGCAGAGTACACATCTGAGCCTCTATTCACAGCAAAACACTGGGGAAAAAAAAGCCTGCAAATTTATCATGACAGTATAATAAAAAATTAGACAATATAAACCACTTTAAACTGCTATAAATAGTAACTTCTACTTAAACTCACATGCGGATGAATTTTTCTTAGAATGGAGGGCAAGAGATTAAAGATGTTCTGCCAGAAAAACAGGATTAAAAGATAGAGTTCAAATGTATATTTAAGGGCTGGGAAAGATGAGGGATGGTAGTGATTATTTTAGAGCTCCACCAAGCACCTTTGTCCAATTATCCAAATGCATTCTTTTTCAGAACAGCTTGGAGGAGCCCAGAGCTGCTGGCTGGCCTATGGTGCAGATGTAAGTACTGTTGCTGAAGATTGTTAATCTTACTGTCTTTAAATTTGGTATTCTTGGTATAGAGAAAAATACTGCCACTTAAGCCAAAATGTTGAGTGCAGGTGCAAGGGCTTCATAAACACATCGAGACTTTGCTTCATAAGAATTTTGAAAATGTATTCTTCCACTTCAAATTTTTTCTTTCTCTCATCTAGACCCCAAGCTTGAGATTCCTCTTTCAGAAAAAAGGTTTGGATTGTCTGCCTAAGGGGCCCATTTCCCTGATTGCTTCAACAGTCTCACCCTGGTATCTATTTTTCTTGAATTTCCTACAACCCGGCATGTGACAGTTTAAATGATCTAAAATATTTTGGTTGATGTGCAGGAATCTTCATAATGATTATTTTAGCAAATAGTTTTTATATATTTTTATAATTTTCAAATCAAAAATATTAGACAGTATAAGAAAGCCCCATCTGAAGGTTGCTGGTAACAT
The DNA here is from genome assembly GCF_015227805.2 of Hirundo rustica. Classification (NCBI taxonomy): domain Eukaryota; kingdom Metazoa; phylum Chordata; class Aves; order Passeriformes; family Hirundinidae; genus Hirundo; species Hirundo rustica. The sequence continues at coordinate 91,922,583 of NC_053452.1, read as the reverse complement.
CAGAAGATTCTCATGGAAAATATTTAAATGATTTTTAAATGAAAATAATAATAATTATTATTATTTCCCCCTCTCCTTTTCAGTATATGTGAGAAAAACTCATAATAAAGTGTCAGTAGGCCATGCTCTAACTTTCGCATTGCTAGAAGATTGTGGTTATTTGTGTACTCAAGAATCCTCAGATAGTTCCAGAATCATGTTGCATTTTTTAAACTACATCAGCTTCAAAGTACAAAACCCACCCCAGGGGATTTCTCTTCAGCACTAGAATAATTAACACAGTGGTAGCTGTACCACTAGAGCAGTTATTGTCAACATAATGAGTCAGCCCAGTGTTTGCTTTAACAAACAAAAGGTTTGGGCCAATATAAAATTATTAGCTAGGCCCTTTTATTTAACTATTTTCACTTAGTTCAATCTTTAAATTAAAATATTTTCAAATGCAGAAATAAGTTTTACCTTTAAAAGTTCCAAACCAAAAAGATTTTCCGCTTTTGTCTCTGCTCTGAATTCATTGACATTTGCTTGTGCTTTCAGTCCTCCTGAAACTCCTGTTCTGTACAAGTTTACAAGGTCAAAACGTTTCAGCAGATGTACTTAAACACACTGAGCAAGTCACCACTTTGTCTTCTTTTTGATAACCTAAGCAGATTGAATGGGTTTAGACATTTTCTCCAGCTCTCAAATCATGTTGCAGCCTCTCCAGTTTCTCAACATCCTATCCAAAATGCAAACACCAGAGATATCTGTGATGGTTTTTTAGTATCCATCTCATGGACGAAGTTGAAAGTTAAAAATCTGCTCCCTAGAGTGTCAGAAGATGGGAACAGAATAGGAAAAATACTGGGTAAAATTCAAAGTATCAAAAGATACTATAAAGATAGTGGAACTACTCTTCAGCTGAGAATGATTATGGATGGTAGGAAGATTATGCCTGTGTCTGTGGGCAGTGAAGCAAGTTTTCTGTGAACAAGTTCAGAGCATCCTGCAGTCTTTGAAGGCAGTATGAAGACTTGTATCTTTTAAACATCACTGGTTTCAGAAAGGTAGTGCCTCAGTTTCAGAAGCAAACTGATACTGAATAAGGAAGAAGCCGTTTCTCCAATGATTGTGATGGTGTGAATCCCAGGTCTCCCTGAGGAATGAAGGTAAAGATAAAGAAATGTGAAACTGCCCATTTATTTGATCAAACATATCTACTTCAATCTCTACATCCCTGTGGATTAGATTCGACAGGTGCTGCCTTGAGGGCCCAGTGTGTGTTACTGGTATTTATGTAATGGAAACGAAGGAGATGGCCTGGAAATCAGCACAGTCTGAAGCTACTTGCAGAGGAAGGGGGAAGGGTATAGTCTTCAGGTGCACACTCTTGACAAGCCTGCAGATAGTCCCAACTCCTTGGAGAACAGCTGTGGCACAGGCATAAAATAAAAAGCAAAGTCTGCCACAAGAAACAGCCCAGCATTAACAGTCCAAGTTTTATGTCCTAATAAACCCACTACATTCATTTTGCAGATGAACACCTTCCTTCTGCACAGGCAAGAGGACAAGATTCCTATCACTGTTGTCAATCTTATCTTGATGATGATGATGATTTTAATAATTAGTGGCAGTGATTTTTCACAAACTTTTTTTCTACACTCCTTTCTTATCTTTTTCAGCATCCTCTTCTGCTACAAATGCTCAGAGCACCCTGTTAGGTACACTGGAAAAGTCACTCCCTGGCATGCTCTGCCAGATGAAAAACAGGCTGCTAGAGGAATAAAAATGCAAATATAATTACAAATATATAGTTTCTTTATCATCACTCTTTTGGAGTTATATTGGAAATTGTGCATTTTTTAAGAGTGGAGTCCTTAAATTCTTGGATCACGATCCGATTGCGGTGTCAACTGCCTGTGTTGAAGCCAGTTAAATCATCCACATGCCTAGCTTTCCGCTCGCTGCAGCAGACCATCTGCATCAGAAATGTCCACCAGAACACTGCCATTCCAGGAGGGGCAGAACTTCTCGGGCAGGACTAAAAGGAGCAATTCAAAGAGCAGTGGCCGCTAGAGTGGAAACCTAACCCCGTTAAAGCCTATGAAGTATAGTGGGGCCAGGATTTCACCCCAGTCTCTTTTTTCCTGCTTTAAGTGTGTGATTTGGCAGGGGAAAAGTTCAATTGAAGGCACACAGTTGGGCTATACATACAACAAATGGGGCAGGGAGAGGGGAAAAAAGAGCGACACAAAGGATTACTTCAAAGTTAGACATCATCTCCTTTAGCTTTACACAGTGAAGGAAAGCACATAGGTTTCAACAGGATAAAAGCAGACTTTATTTTGTAAAGAGATCTCAGGATGAAACAAAGGACTGTAATTGTACCTCCTATCTGCAAATCTGAGGTGGTGAAGGAAAAGAAAGCGGGTGGATGGTTAACAAGAATAGCATGAAACCATGCTTTGTTAACAGAGTAAAATTAGCTTGCTGAGAACCTTTATTTTCTTCATAAGTTTTAACAGGAGCATTATTTTACATATCTCTATGGTAGTGAGCCCATTTACAAATTTGCAACAAGTGACCACTGAATTTCAGCTAATTTTCCTCTGTTTTCTGTTTCATCTGCTTAATTAATGACAATGCATCTGAGGTGGGTTGCTAGCACTTCTATAGCTGAAAGCTGGTCAGCAATTCCATTCTAGGCACCTCAGGTTTTCACACTGGCTTAATTTCACCTTGTGAAATCAAATCTGGAAAAGGTTTAGAGGTAAAAGTATTGTTTGGTTTTCAAAAAAAAAGCATCATTCATATAGCGCTGTTTGAAGTGTTAGATGAACCAACTAAAATTAAAACAGCAGAGGATTCAATTCACATGTCCTTTTTGTTTGCTGGTTTTTGAAAGTATGAAAAGCCACAGATGGGTCAGCATGTCGTCCAAGCTTAGCATCTGCCTGCTTAGAGAAAAGTGATCCCTCTGCCCCTCCTGCTGTGCCTCCCAGCTACTGTCATAGCATTGTCTTACATGTTCATCATAGGAATGAGTTATGTGATTTCTGTTTTAAGTTGCATCTTTGCAGATGTATACTGTACTTGACATCATAAAACATGCTTCTAAGTACAGTTATATTATTGTCAATTTATTCTGCCATGTCTAAACATCTGTGGTGAGGCATGTGGGAACATACTTTTACTCTTGAACATTTCTATTTGCCTGGTGCTTAACACCAAGGAAGTGGTGAGACCTGTCAGTGCTGCCATCCAAAACCAGAATTCACGATTCTGTTTTAAAAATCTGGCAACTTCTCTCTTTTTCTTTTCTAACCTTTTCTGCAATCTTACAAATGCAAGATGCGGGCTATCCATGTCATCCATTTCAAAACCCGATCGGTGTTTGGCTGGAAGTCCCCTGTACAACTCCACTTTCAAATTCAGAAATAGAGATTTTTCCACTAATTTTTAGGACGTTTCTACTTTGTGAAGTGAATTTTATTATTACTTATGTCATGGCAGGTGTTCATCTCCCCTCACCTTCTTAATGCAGGAAGCATATGGGGCATTACCCACAATAATAACCCCACTGAATGTGTCTACCAGCAGCGATGACTGGAAAGCCAACTGGCCAGCGTAGAGTTCCCTTTCATAAGGGAAATTCTGTGGGAGTTATTGGGCTTGTATAATAATAGCCTTATTCTAGAATATTTTCCTATATGTACTTCATGTTCAGGTTATGGGCTTGGGAAAACGGTTTTTTAAAAGAAAGCTGTAAATGTTTCAGAATAGCAATTCAAGAACACATCAATTCAGATTTAATTTCAAATTGTCATTTTTTGGGGATTACAGATTCAGACGCTTGATCTTATCATACTGTATTTTTCACACGTTTCATTCTTTTTTTAAGTGTTCTATTTCATTTAAATTTATTTAGCAGATCCCTCTTTGGAGCAGGAAATCCCAACATTATTAAATTCAAGGACTCAAAGAAAGGAAGGTAGAAAAATATGTTTTTTGGAAAAATCTGTTGATTAATACTGAAGGGCTCTCAAACCAATTTAAAATTAAGATTAATCTGAATCCATATAATATATGGAAAATCATGCTAAAATTGAAACTTGAGAAACTGTATTTTAATCTCGAAAAATTGTATTTCTTCTGCTACACCAAAGTGAATGTATATTTGCACTCTGAATTATACACATGACTCATCCTCCAAATTATTTTTTTAGGGTATTCATTAACTGTACAGGAATACTTTTCAAACATTTTGTATGAGCATTTTTCTTGCGATACAAGAGTCACACTATAAAAATGCAGTACAAACCATATAATATAGACAAATGTTAGGGGGTTTACAGTGCTTTATTATTTCTTGGAATATGTCCAAAGAATTTTTTTCCTTTCTAATTTCCCTTCCTAATTTAAGACATCAGTCAGTCTTTCTTTTCTTCTTCGTGGTTTTAGCCAAACTGTGCTGCCCAGTCCAGAGTGTGTGGTGTAATTTGCACGCTGCTGTCAGACTGGGACAAAGCAATCCATTTCCCTGGTAGTGGGAAATACAGGATTTCCACTTCCACTTCACTTTCTGGAAGTGCCATTCTAAAGCAAGTTTCTTGCTGGGCCAGACAATGCCCCTACACTACACAGCACAAGGTGAAGATTGACCCAAATGCATAGATTTCACAATGTTTTCCATAAAATTCTATGGTATACCCTGTCTACTTATTCTCCTACTCTCTTTCTAACCAAGAAATATTTGCCAAGCAATCACTGAGACAACATGTGAAAAACAGACCATGAAAACTATTATTTGTTTTCTCTTTTCTCAAGTACAAGATAAAAGTACAAAAAATAACAGGGAATAAAGATGAGTAAAAAGTAAATTACTAAATTTAAAATAAATATTGAGAAATACTCAGAAATATTTATTAACACAGCTGAGGGTCTTATGGTCAGAGGTTGTGAGTTGGGGTAGATATGACTTCCTACTGCTACCATTATCCTGTAACAGGGTGTGCTGCACCACCAGACAACCCTCTGCAATGGGACTGAATTTATAGCAATAAACTTGTACAGAGGTTTAAATGCTGCCTAAAAATCTTTCTGATGTTAAATCCTGTGTTTTCAATTGTGTATAAATTTCCTCCCATTGTATGTGCTCAGGTATTGTAATAAAGATTTAAGTGTTATACTGGAGGAGGGTTGAAAATACTTTTATTTTCTTAGATCTTTGAAAAGCTATGTTAAACCTCTGTGACACATACTGATCATTTGGAGACAAAACCCTTTAAAAATGAGAAGTTTAAGGACCCTTGTATATGGTGAGGAAGAAGTTAAAAAAAATGCCATGTAGGACCTCTAACTGTGCTTCTGTATAACCCGTGCTCTGCTTAAGGGTGCAAGTAGTGCTCTGATCTGGAGTAGAGCTTGCTTCTTTTGCCTTTTCCCGCTGTAAAGAGTTCCCAACAACAATACTACAAGACCAGGACAGGAGAAGACTCCTAATGCTATATTTGAGTGTAGTGAATAGTTATAGCCACAAAGACTGAATGGTATCTTGGTGCTAAAGCTTAAGCTTTTTCCAGACTTCAAATTTCACTTCTACATGGTTTAGCTCTTGCTCCATTATAAGAGTTCAGTAAGACATATCAAGCATTTATAGAGAAAATGCCATAGAAATGTGTTTAATCTACTTTAAACACCAAATAGGTACAGGTGCAATAAAGTAGTAACAATATAAAAGGAACAGTAGATTTCAGAAAGCAGCATGAATAGTACAGTGTGACTATATTGATTTCTTTTGACAGACTCTTCTCTCACACAGATCAATACCTCTGTATGAATTGTCATTGCATTGTATTTTAAACAAAGAGATTTTTATCCCCCCGAACTTTTCTGGATCTACTTAATGCAATATTAAGCAGAATATAAGTTCGCCACATGATTTCCACCATCTTTAACATTTATTGGTCTTACTTCAGGCATGCTGAAATCAGGTTACCATCAGGATCAAAGTTTTTGTGACAATAAGGAGAAAAACATAGATTGTTCACAGAAGCTAGAAACTAAGATGGTTTGCTAGTTAAACGCCACAGCATTAAAACTTGTGTTAGAACTCAAAAATGGTAGCATATGTACTTGATGGGAAGTGGTCACAGCACCAAGCATGTAAGAGTTCAAGGAGCATCTGGGTGAGGTTCACACCGGTGGTTTAGTTTTAGGTAGCCTTGCAAGGAGTTGGGAGATGGACTTGATGACCCTTACAGGTCCCTTCCAGCTTGAGAGATTCTGTGGCAAGAACAACTCACTTTTGATACAAACTGCTGCAGAAGTGTTTGGTAAGGCCCAGATTGAATTGTAAGCAGCTGTCAAATTATCACACTATCAGTCACCTCACATGGTTGGTCTAACCACTATTTCTAATCCAATTTCAAATACTGGAGAGATAAATATGCGGTGTCAGGTGTTCCTGCAAATCACAGAACCACAGAATGGGTGAGGTTAGAAGGGACGAAAATGAGACCAACTTCCTTCCTCAAGGAGGCCCATCCTAGAGCACATTGCAGGGAATTGCATCTAGATGGTTCTTGGGTATCTCCAGTGAGGGAGAACGGCAACATCTCTGGTCAACTCCCTCGAACTCTTGGCAATACTCTACTTGATACGAGCTCATTGGCTTTTGCAGATACAAGGGCTCACTCTGCCTCATGGACAGCTTGTTGTCCAACAACTGGATAACAGCTGGATCCCCAACTTATTTCCTGAGATGTGCGATGTTTTATGTCTCATAGCATTCTCATCTGGATATTTGGGCTTTATTAGTCTAATTCTTGAGGGTTAGAAATATACTGGTAGATATCCAGCCTCCCTCAGATCCAGTCCCAATGAACTCTTGCAGCAATGAGTTCCACCAGCTAACCCTGAATGGTATGAAGAAACATTTCCATATGTCACTTTTCTTTCCAGTTGCTGGCAGGAAATCACTCTGTTTTTTCTTCTTTATTTCAGCCATTTGATCTTTCTACTGAACAAGGTGATCCACCCAGACCTAGCAGCTGTGTCTTGCTGTGATTCAGTTGGAGAGGAATGTGGTGATACACAGGATTTTTCAGGAGGCAGCAGCAGATCCATGGGTTTGTAGGGCTGATCTACGACATGCACCATGGCTTTCTTTGCAGTCAAATTCTGTAGTAACCTGTAAAAACTAGTTTGAAGTTTGAAAGTGGATGAGTTGAATGTCATTCAGGTATTTAAGTGTCACAGGTATTTTTAAAGTAGTTGTCTGTATTCTTTTGATGAACTTTGCCTGAAAACTAATGACTGTAATCATTCCTGCATAATAAGAGGCCTCATTAGCAATTCGTCAGCAATTGTCTTGGAAAGAAAAAAAAATGTGAAATCTGCATGGCCTGAAGGAAATGGTGGTCTTTCTTTTCTTTCCTTCTCTCTTTCCTTCTCTCTTTCCTTCTTTCTTTCTTTCTTTCTTTCTTTCTTTCTTTCTTTCTTTCTTTCTTTCTTTCTTTCTTTCTTTCTTTCTTTCTTTCTTTTCTTTCCTTTTTTTTTTTTTTTTTTTTTTTTTTTTTTTTTTTTTTTTTTTTTTTTTTTTTTTTTTTTTTTCTGGTGCACTGAATGCGATCATGCTTTGGTTGATTTTTCAGTTTATAGCAGTATGTGTTTACCACACTTTCCCTAATGATATTATCAAACAACTATGATTTTGTGATACTAGGAAGTTATGAGGTTTGCAAGACAAAATTTGGATGCTTATAATGATTCTGTCTGGTTTGTTGTTGTTTTGTTTTGTTTTTTTTAAGATTAGATTGTCCTCTAAGGAGTTTATTCACAATCTTTAAATTTGTTGAAAGTTGTTGTGAAATCTGGCTTAGTCAGGAGCATGACCTGATTCAGTTGCTCTCCCCATCCCTGGCGAATTAACATTCGTGAGTTTCTACCACAAGATATATAACATAGGTAAAATCATAAAGAATAGATTCATCCTGGAAAACACAACATACATGGCAAGGGTTCACCCCATATTATAGAGGTTAATTATACATACTTTTATTCCGCATGCTTTTGTGTATAAAGTGTCTGTTATGTGAGCAATTTTTTCCAAAATATTTTTGAAGGTTTTGCCGTTTTGTCATTAGGAAACATTTGAAGGAGATAAGTCTGGAGTGTCTTTTTCTTTTTCCATCCAAGGAATAGACAGTGATACAAGACAATTTTTCTTCAGTCTTACTCAGGGAAATTTTTAAAAAAGTGCCAACTGAATAATAAGCACAAAATCGAACAAAAACATTTAAAAAACATGCATTGGAACATTCTGAAAATGAAAAAGGAATATATAAAAAAAGAACAGGAAGTTACAGACAAGGTAAGACATTAGAAGTTACAGACAATATAAGATATTAATGGGTTTTTAAAAATTAATTGTTGGTTGGTCGTTATGTTGACAAAATATTTTCTGTACCTACTAATCAGTGGGAGAATGGATTTTTCCCATACCTTTTCCCAAACTTTATTACATTTCTAGTAGTTTCGGCATTGTACCACAACTGCTGTCAGCAAAGGCAGAAAGCACACATGGCTGTTTCAGTCCCAGAGATACCACAGCAGCTACTCCACCCGATATGACCTAGCTTTGCTCGACAGAAATGATCTTTGCATGCCCACAAACTCTGCTATCAATTTCACTGTGTTTCTTTCCCAGCAATTTGACACTCTGGAGTGCTGGCACCGTTGCAGTCTTTCAACATGGAAGTTGAATGTTGAAGTCTTTCAACATCACCAAGGTAAATAACGAAGCTACAGTTTTGGTGGATGAAGTTTGTAGCATGTCGGCTTTAAATTATCTCAGTTCTGTAGTGACTGCTAATCTCCTCACCTTGAGCCTTACTGTACCTGCTGGTTTCTGATTGGTATATCTGAAAAGAACCCAGTGAAAGTCTACTCTTCCAAGACAGACTGTTGCTAACTTTCTGTTGCAGACCCACAGGTCCACCCCATCTTAAGGGTTTAAATGCACAAAAATGCTACATTTATCCACATTCTTGAGATGCTAAAATATATGTTATGTGTAGCCTTTTAATGTTAAATGAAAAGAGTAACTTTAGGAAGTCTTGGAAGCCTGTCTTTCATTGGTTAGAGCTGATTTTCCCTCAATGAATTCAAAGTTCATTTGCTATTTTAAGGGGACCCAGTAAGATTTTATTCTGTGGGAGGGCAGTACAGTGGGGAAATAGTGAGGTTTGGCTTGCAGCCAGAATTAGCTGGAGAATTTCTGGATTTTGGCTGCACTTGCTGTAATAGCAGATTAGTCTGTGCTGAGAGATTTATCAGGGCCTGCACAAAATTAGAAAACCAAATCTGCTTATGGTGAAAACTTCTCTACCATGTCAAAGCCCACTTAGGTATTCTTTTTGCAATCCACCACTACCTGTTTCCCTCAGACATCTGATGACTGGATCATAGCAAAGCACCTGAGAAGTCCTTTGTTTTGGTCCATTGGATGAGCTTTCATGAGCATATTGAAATGAGAAAAAAGACAGAGAAAGAACAGAAAAAGTCTAGAATTCCATTCTCTTCATTGTTTCTCCATAGCCTAGCAATTATTCAAGATACAAATGACTGAATTTTAATATACATGGCAAAACATGTTTCCATTAATGTTTGTGAATGAGCTACAATTATGAAACTGTTTCTCTGTCTCTGATTTTTTTGCCAAACCTCTTCCAGGCGGACTATTTTTGTCATGGGAATTTGCCATAAACATTTTATGCTTAAGCATAAATTTAAGATAATTTATTCTGAATTTATATCAGTATATCTCATTTTATCTTATGGCATTTTCCTTATTTAGAATGGTACAAATCTCAGCAGCATCTGACTTAGGAAAGAGAACCATGGAGGTTCTATGGATAGTGAAAGTCATACTTTTTTTTAACAAAAATCTCTCTGCCTATGTCAATACTATTGAAAAATATTTTGTGTCACAGTAATGCACTAATATTAATTAAATCTTAGTCTGTTGTAAGGGATTTCAATCATTGTTCTGTAGATGTTTTTTCCACTTTTCTCACACAATTTTTATATTTGTGTTTTATACTGAGTAACTTTTAAAAGAGTAAATGTATTTGCATATGTAAGTCAAATTTAGAAATGAGAAACATGAGAAAGCTATATCATGGAAACAGCATCAGGAAATTGTGCAGAAATAAATATTATATCTCGTCTCTGACTATGAGGTCATACTACACCCAGTTATGAAAAGTCATATTTATAAGCTCCTACCTCTGTGGTTTTGAAGGAGGGGGAGGGTATTCTCAGTTTGCACACTGCAAATCACAAAACCAAGGGATTCACTCTTATGGGAAGAAATTTGTGAGTTATATCAGTCTAAAACTGGATACTGCTCCTAAAATCTGGGTTACATTATTAAAATACATAAATAAATAAATACATAAATAAACACAAAGCTAGGCAGGGACAGGAGGAAGAAGTTATTTGCACTGGAGCAAGAAATCCTCAGATCAAGCAGCCACTTTTCAAAGTGTGATTGTGGAATGTAGCAGCTGCTCAAGATTCTGCTAACTGTGGAAGATTCATGACCAGTAGATTAATTTACTTTTCACCAATTATAACTTATCTTACATCAGACTGTTTACAATTTCTCTGCCATCTACATGCATTAGCACCAGGTTAACGTGCAAACCATGCACTAAATTATGTCCTGAATAAATCTCCCCTGCTAAATACCACAGTCCTTGTCCCTACTTCCCGAGAATAACTTTGATCTTCACAGCAACAACAAAAAAATAACTACTATCTTTGCCCAACCCAGGACAAGTAATTTCACTCCTAAATAACTGCACAGCTGGAGACAGATGTGTTCTTCTCTCTGGGCAGACCCTGCAGGGTCTTCCACAAGGCTTTATATCATACTTGTCATTCGTTTATCAGGATCCAAATGTTGTACACTGAAAATGTGTGTAAAACATTCTCAGAATTTCAAACAATAACAAATCAGAATGGGGGAGGGGAAGAAAAGGCTTCAGGAAAAAATAGAAGTCTCCCAGCTGTGAAACTTAAGTAGCTGGACTAGCAGAAAATGTACTCCAAAAGTTACCTTTTTGCCATCTTCAGCAAAAGTTGATTCAAGGACATATTACCAAATTTTAAATTCAGTGCCAGACTGATGAAAAAAATATTTCAAATCTTCCTTTAGCATGCACAAAGACATCCAGACCATAGTATTCTGTTCAGACAAGTCCTGGAATGCTTTTTCCCCACCCCCCCAATAAACTGGTATTTTCTGGTGAAGACAAAAATCCCATATATCTTTCATTTCTTCAGTTTAAGATTTTTCTTTGAAGCATTTGTGTTAACGTTTGATTCTGGTTTTTCCTTCTATCTTCATGCATCTTTTAGGCACTCTGGGTTTTTTGTTCCTTAATCATTTTTGCTACATTAAGAAAAAGGAAACTAAATAAGCAATATCATTAAGGGAAATTATTTCCTTCAAATAATTTTTGATAATACAATAAAAAGGAAAATTTAAAGGAAAACAAAAATAGAAAATATATATTAAAGAAATATTTTGCACATCAACTTGTGAAATTCAGTACCACAATCAATATGAATATTACAATCAGTTATATGCCTACCGATATATAGTTTATTAAAGATTAATTAACATAGTTGTATACCCTTAAAGGAATATAAATACCTTTAAGCTGATTTAATGAGCCAACTGATATTAAACAAAACTTTAAATGATGTTCTGAGATCAAATGTCATATGAATTTGATCCAATATGACGTATGCAACTCAAACAGAAAAAGAAACAGGAAGTTAAGCAGCCTGGATAATTCATTTTTTTTCTTTTAATTCACAAATCAGTAGTATTCAATCAGAAAATGTCAACCATGTCTAAATGAGGGGAGAATTTCCCAATTTTTTTTTTTTTTTTTTTTTTTTTTTTTTTTTTTTTTTTTTTTTTTTTTTTAATGTTCTTTATAACTATTTTCTTTGTCTTCAGTCTTCCCTGGTCTCTGCAGGACAGTCCTGGATTGCTGCTCCTTTGTTCATCATAACTTTTTCCACCTGACAGTGGCATCTCTCCCAGCTCTCTTAAAATATCAGGGTGAAATCAAGTGAGAGTACAATCCAGAGGGAAAAAAGTGAGGCAGCCTATTAGCAAATGACCATGTTCAATTGGTTACTGTTTCTATACCCCGCTCTTTGAGAAGTCTGGGCAGATCAGTCTTCTCTGGCTGAAACAAATGTCTTATCCTTGCTGAATGTTCTTTTTCGTCCTGGAAGTGGGTTTGTTGCCCTCTGTGTATCCACACTAATGAATAAAATCACTGAGGAAGGACCCTGTGGCTCAAAGGACAAATGATGGCAGGGTGACGTCCACAGAGCTAAGTCCACTGTGTACTTGTCTCCCATGCAGGATGGCCTCGCTCATCCTGCCTGTTGGCAGCACTACCCTAGCACATACCATCCCTGAACTGAGCCTGTGAGGCAGTGCTAGCTAGCATGAGCCAAATCTGTGTCCAGAGAAAAACCTGCAATTGTTACCCAGAGTTTGGAGATGGACCGCAGAAGAACACAGAAACAAGATGATCCCATGTCCCATCCCTGTTAAGCTAGAGCAGATATAGTTGCAGTGACTAAAATTGCCATTCTGCTTCATGAGATATACTTCAAGTGTATAGATGAGGCAATTGGACAACATTTTTGTGAGCATTTTCAGATCTAATGTGCATGGTCTTACAATTTTCTAGTTGTAGACAATTCTCAAGCACCACAGTCACAAGGAAAACACAATTTTAACTGGCAATCATAGAACAGAACTAAAGCTAACAATGCAAGACAAGAAGAAAAAGCTCTATACTTTTAAGCTTAATGCTGGAATAAAGTTGTGGAAGCAATTCCTTTACTTTCTGCAGTGAAATCTCCTAAAATAGTGCGCTGAGTCTGATGAAAATTAGATCAGCTACTATGTGAGGGTCTCACATTACATTTGCTGAAGAAATGCAATAAGCTTTCTTGGTCTACGTCTCTTTAACGTGTCTGTGAATGGGAGACTTCACAATGACCACAGGGTTCGGAGTCCAGATTACATATCCTGAAGCAAGCAGGGAGTATCACATTCTGTATAAAACATTTTTCAGCTAATATGGCAGACAATGATACTTTCAAAAGTTTCTAAGGGACTTAAAGGTGTGCATTCCCTTTCCAGCCAGGATCCTGGTCTGTATATAAGGTATAATCACCAAAAAGCTAAGCACCATAACCCCAAGGGTTTGCATATCTCACTATCCTCAAGAGTAATCAGCAAGACTGAAGTTGCTGTCTCTGGACAGAAACTGAGAGGAGAACTGACTAAGCTAAGGACCAGATACTGTTAAAGTAATTTTTGAAGATTTGCCAGAGAGGAAGGCCCTGTGTAACTGGAATTCATGCCATAAATTCCTTTGTGAGCTAATATTCTTGCAGTCTTAGGGAAAAAAAAAAAGTGTATTGGTGGTAAAGAGTAGTCATGCCAGTGCCAGTGTTCCTTTTTACCTAAAAAGCTGAGTGTTAGAGAGCAAGGTGCAGTAACGTGGCGCTCAGAGCAACTTGAGGAGATTACAGCCCACATCTCCCATGTGAGTTCTTCAGCCATGAAGGTAATGATCATCATATTCCTCTCCTACACAAAGATTTAAGTATGCTACTGAAACAAGAACAATTCTGTCAGACAATACAAAGACCATTTTATCCCAAAATATCCCTTAGAAGAAAGTCAACTTGTAATATCTAGTTAAGGCACATGTGGCTGAGAATGGCAAGTTGTGTGGCATGTACCTGGGAAAGCAGAGGGGCATGGAGGAGTTGCAGAAATAGTCCATGGGTGGAAGATAAATCCACTGGCTTCCCAGATTCCCAGAGGGTGGAGTAACCTGGGCTGGATGCTTAGCCAGGTTCCAGGAAGGTCTGGCAGTGTCTGCTTCTGTTCTTGAGTCACTTGCTACCACAGAGAAAATGTGGGATGCACAGTAGCCCATATATAGGGTCAGGATATTTGGCCTCCAAATGAGAGCCCAACTTAAACTGCTCATGGCAAATAAAACAGATGTAAAAATGAATGTGCAACTCCTCCATGGTTTAAGTGACTGGAAACAACCTTCACAACCACTGGGGGGAAGAAAACACCTTTATTCCTGCTTTTGCCATGTGGTGTAATCTAGCATTTGCCAATGGTGGGTTTCTACAGCAGGCTGAGCCGGGTGGTTCTACCTACTTTTTGCTCCCACCTTTTCTACTACATTCACCTGAGCATTTGGCTGGTGTTGTGTTGGTCCTGGTCAGCATGCTGAGGGGAAAAACCTTTTCTCACATCCCGCATTTTCTGTTAGATTTGCATGCTGAGATGATTCAGCACAGAGAAGGCCAAGCAAACTCAGAAAGGGAGAGGTCAGGACCCTAGCAAAGGGTGGGATCTTGGAAAAGCTAAGGCAGGTTACGATTGCACACCAGCCCATTGAGCCAGCAAGGAAACAGGAGGGGAATGCCTGCTGTAAACACTGAGGCGTCAGACTACTAACCAAGTGTAGCCAGTACTAAAGTACCTCTCAAGGGGAGATACTTAAGCATTTTATGGAACATTACCAGAAGAAATTAACAGGCAGCTTAAGGATTCAGTGATGCCTATATTAATGTTTACCTGAATTTATGTTTGGATGATTGTTTTTGCAGCATTTATATAACATTTGGTTTCCTATATCGATCTGAGGTTTCTGACTCATGATATCAATGGTACCTTGAAAAAGTTATGGAAATCCTTAATTACCCTGGGTATCTTTGAGAATTTTAGCCATTCTATTTCCAAACTATTCACGGCCAACTGTAAAGGCTGTAATAATTTCTATAATGTACAAGAGGCTCCTGATTCCAAGTGCCATATATTACTAAACACCATGTTATCTAGTACTGAGCCTTTTTGAAAGACAGATTGTAATTGAGTGTCATAAATCCTGTCTTCTGATAACTATTATTACTATAGTGCTAGAATAAGTGGATGAAAAATACATGTCTATGCATATTTTTTTTTTAAAATTATATAATAGTGTTTACTTTATTAAGCCTCAGACAATCTTGTTTCCTTAAAAAAGACGTAAAAAACTCAGTCCATAATATCTTATTCCTCATAAGACCGTTTTATCCAAATCTTGATTAGATTTCTCTCATTTTCTGAGTGAGGCCCTAAGGAGCATGCAGTAAACCCAACAGGCTGCCATTTTCATACTTTTACTTATTCTTCAGACCTTCATGAAGAAGTCTGAAATGCAATTATAGCAGTTGGAGCAAAAAATCTGCTAGCCAAAAGGACAATAGAGAATTACATCTTTATGCATTTTCATGCATTGTATTTTATTATTAACAATATATTCCTGTGAATGTCTGATTTCTGAGAAATGAGAAAAAAAATTCCAAATATTAGGTACAAAAAATACATAAGAGGAAGATTAAATTCTCGAACTCTGTTTCAACAGAATTAAAACAGAAAACTTGATAGGAATCAAGAGGAAAAAGGGTTTATACTGGCATTCTAATCAGATTTCCTATTACCTATATTATACTTATAAAACCTATATCAATGATCACCTATTAAAATTGTCAACTTACAACATTGTAGCTTTTCATAAAGCAACAAGAATAAGATTCGAAATAACCAAATATTTAGAATATTCCACTGCCAATATAAGTCATGGGATTAAAATCTGGGCTTTTTGTATCTTTCCATTATTTGCAAATATGCAAAAATTATCATTGAGATAAATGCTTGCTGTTGGATAAATTCTGGATCCAGGCTTTCTTTCTGTGCACACAGCACTGTATGACGTGGGAAAGCTTATTTTTTCTCTGCTGCAATGAGATGACAGTGTCAAAACTCTAGGTGATACCAGCCAAACAAACATAATAACACTGCGCCAAAATGCACCAACTGCAGATCTAACTCAAGGACTAAAGCTTTAGTCTTATGCACGACATCTCAAAAATTAATAAGCAAAGCAATATACAGTAGTACCAAAATACAAGCCCAAGCAATTCTGTTTTCATGCAAAGACATTGAAGCTTTTCAACAATGTCAATTTGAGCAGATACAGGTGGACAAACATTGGTGCTCAACAATCCCAAAATAACAGCAAAACTTGAACAAAGGAGGACAAGGGAGCCCTAAAGCATGTGTTACATTACAGTCATTCAGGGAGAAATCTTGTTCTACTCTTGAACACTTTGCTGCGTACACTGTCTGGAGAAGCCACAAATCAGCCAAGCACAGATCCATCTCTCAAAAAGACATGGCTTTTTCCATGTGATCCTTACCTACTTCCATGGAATTCAAAAAGATGAAAAAAAAATCTTGAATTTGGTACCATCACACTGTGTTCTGATCTTTCCAGCTTTATACTGAGACCATAAAACAATTTTGTTTTGCCCAGTGATTTGCTTTTTTGAAAGGGAGTGGAAAAGGCTAACATCCTTTCCAAAGACCAATCTGTATCCCAACAACAGACATTTTCTTTATACATACCAATAAAGCACAGGAAAAACAAATATCACATGGAAAGACACATAGATATACAAATGCTGAGAACATATGTTAACAAATATACATCTAAAACCATTTTCCATTGATAATGTGTGAAGAGGTAAAGTGCTTAGGGATGTGCATGGTAGAGTCACTAATATATTGAATGCAAATTCAGTATGCATTACAATTCACCAGTGTAAACAGGGTTAGAGCTGGGAAAGTTAAGAAGGAAATTAGAAGAATTATGATTTTGGGGGCATCTATATTTTTGACTAAGAGCTTTTGGTCCCTTGAAGTGCTCTGACCCTACTTTTTGTTGTGCAGAAGATGAAATAAATACATATAGCTAGGAACCAATATAAGAACTAAATCCACCTGGGGGTATCATCTCTCTAATATTTTAATTGGATGCAGAGTCTGTCATCTTGCTCCAAGCTATTTTAAGGTAGTTCTCTTTCTCCTGACCTTTTAGATGAGGTCTACAATTACGTTTCCTTTTTTTTTTTTTTTTTTTTCTGAAAATAAATGGACAAATGGTAGCAGTGAGTATTCCGATTCAGTGACTTCACCATGACTTTGGTGAAGTGAACAACTGTAGATGGCCCTGAGTGTGCATAAGCACCAGACTACTGTTTTCAGTGACACTCAATATCCCAAGGGAACTATGCAGTACAGAATATCACTACAACCAACAACATATATTTCTGTTTGGTTTATTCACTTCTATGTCATGAGGAGAATAAAGATCAACACAACTACAATGTCTACTTAGCCATTTATTTCAGTTTTCTCTGCCCTGCACCTTGCATTAACGTGTAAAATCCTGCAAAGGCTGCTACAGTGCAATGAATCATCCTACTAATTAGAGAAGATTCCTCTCAGATTCAGTGAGTCATCAGCTCAGCACGTGATATTTTTAGATTTTTTCACAGTATCTAGAAAATTCTGAGAATGTGAACAGCAACATTTCATAGTCAAGAGAAATTTTCCTTGTTTATGACTAAAGGAATTCTTTAGTATTAAAAAAAGTACCTTGAACTGAAGTGAAAATTAGAAAAAATATACCATTTTCTAAAGAAGGAATATTCTTTTAATTAATATTTGTATTTGTATATGAAAATAACAAATATGCGCAAACAGGACTATCTGTTACCTGAGCCCCTCATTAATATCAAGGTATTTATCTTCCTAAATCTCCTTTGATACTGGTAAATGTTGTTATTATTGTATTACAGTTGAGAACTGAAAGGCAAATATATCTCTGAAAATTTTGGTTTATCACACAAAGAAGTGTAGGGCAGATAAGAATTCAGAAACAAACCAACAGCAGCATCTAATGCCACAAATAGCACTATTTTTGCTCTGCTTAATGGATCTGAATGTCAAAAGGTCTCACAAAGCCTAAATAATTTCACTTGTCTCTTATTAATGCATGACAAAATCATGCAGCTATGAAATACTTGTTTTCCAAAGTTGCATTGTGAATCAATGATAGAAGCAGGGAAGCAACCCAGAACTTTTAATCCCATCTCATTTTCTTGCACCAAGGAAATTTCTGACTCTGGTGTTATGCCCTTTAAACGGTATATAAGTCTCTACCCTTTCCAAAGCTGATTAAGTAAATTGCTTTGATAGTCAGCTGACAGTCACTCCTGTCTTTTTTTTACTGTCCAGATAGAAATGGGAAGAAAAACCACACATGTATTTGAACACAGCCTAGAGCCAAAGTGTGTCTGATATGAAAATTATACTATTTCCTCTTGCAAAATCTATCCAAAAATTTCTAGTAGTTTTAAGATCTACATCTTTGTACATAAGCAAAGGTTAAATAAGGTTAAAAGTTTACTAGCTGGGCTGTATTTACACTGTAGTAGACTCATCAGAATATCAAGCATACAGTCTGAAGCTTGGAAGAGACTGAGAATGCAAGTGCTGTCAGTGGTTCTTACTTAATATAAAACTGAGTCGGCATCAAAAATGTCAGCAGAACACTTTCTGATTTAATTTAATTCTCTCAACATTTTCATTGGAAATGTGTGTACATTTCAGTGTTGAGCTGCCAAAGTTAAGGAATTCCCAGCTCTGCACAGATGATTGCACTGTATGGTTAAACCACTGCATCTCTGGAGCACTGCATAAAGCAGGGGAGCAGCCACTTCTCACGAAAGTAGGACAAAGTAGGACCCTCAGAGTTGCAATGAACCAAAGAAAAAAATACTCAGAAGTACTCCTGACAGGATATTAGTCAGAAGATGGTGCTATTATAACAGAACTTTAAAGGCAGCTGAGTCTCTCTGGGAAAACACAAGAGAAAGTAAACCATAAACGTAAATTAAAAGCTGATTTCAATGTGAGCTGATGCTCTGCATCACACTGAATATGCCTCACACAAATGTACTCACTAGGACACCCTTTAATTTTACACCTTGGCTTGCTTGCATCAAGGGGGAAATGCACAGGAAAACAGACTTTAAATTGCCTTTCACAAACTTTTCCACACTCATTTGGATCTTAGCTCATTTCAGCAACCCTCAAATGACTAACAACTTATTATGTATTTCTACCCCACATAGTGTGCTTCCATATCAGTGTATGGGTTCTGACTGAGTTGTTGCTGGTATTGCAAAAAACCTGGAAATAGGCAGTAATACAATTTCATGGCCTCTGGAGCATTATTAGCTCAAATATCTACGTAGAACGACTGTGTTGTGTCATATAGAAATATCTTTGAAATCACTTCCTTTTGTCTTTATAAGGGGAAAAACTGGAGGTTGCACCACTCTTCATAAACAGAATACTAAATTTCCTGCAATGTGAAAAGATAGCGTTGTGACTGTGAAGGAGAGAAAGCTAATGTTGATGGGAAAATGAGGAAACAAACATATAATTACTAAAACATCTGGTTGCAAGTAAATGAGCATAGTAATTACCTACACAACAAATGGATGATTAGAAATGCATGAAATTAGAGCAGTCCACAGGAAAGCTAATTGTTATAATTGATATGAGTGATATGGATTCTGTAGTCTTTGGACAATCATGAAAAGTAAATTATAAAGGCAGAACCATTAAGTATGAAAGACCACAGATGATTTTTGCTGTCTGACAGAGATCTCTTCCTTTCTAGAAACACCATAGTGCAGTTCATAATATCTAGAATATAATGAATCTACAAGTACATGAAGAAAACCAAACTGGGTATCATGATCCAAATACATTCATGGAAGAGTTTATCATTCCTGGCTGAACAGCAGTGCCCTTCTGAAGAATGTTACTGTATTGAGTAAACTTCTAGTGGGACAGTCTGTTAAAAATTTTGCAAAAATCTGTGAGATGAAACAGCTTGATAGTGTGGCATTGCTTGGAAATTCAAGCAGACTGCTCTCTTGGAAGGCTGATAGGCCTTAGTGCTTAGAGTCAGGGCAGTGCCATGTAACTAATAACTGTAAGGAGAATGATAAAACAGATGTATATCATGTTCAGTTACTTAATTAAAACAATTTAAATATTAACATTTCACATGATTTCTGCCTTAATAATTATTATTTGGCTCATTTCTTACAGCTTTTTTCAATAGCAAAGGTCAGCTAAGGGAAAAGATTCAGAGGAATGAGAGGAAAACTTTGTAAGAAATATTTTGCAATTAGCTATTCTTAGCTATTATTTAACTTTTAACTAACTAAATAAACTTAACTTAGTTTATTTAACTATTCTAGAGTAAATCCAGAGGAATACTGCTGCTTCTACTGCAGTGTGTATTTACATCATGGGAAAAACCAAGAGAATGGGAAAAGATACAGTCAGTGGAAATGGGGAAATGGGGTGTAACATGATTGAAGAGAGGGGTCAAATTCTTTCCTGCCAAAAATGAGCAAACCTCTGTGAAAATGTCAGTGAAGCTTCACTCAGAAATGTCAGGAGAAATTTTAAGCAGGGTGGGACTTTCACAATGAATATGTTTTATTTTTTTGAAATAGAGCCATATCTTTAAGCACTTTTATTATTAAATGTAAGCATTTTCAGTGGGCTCTACTGTGCACTGTTCTACGAGACACTTGTATGTCCTCATTGCACAGCCCCTGTGTCTGCACTGGGCTAGAGAAGGCAACCCTGCAGCTTCCAGGCTCCTTTCCACAAATGTGGGCTGCTGGCTCCTCACTGAGTATGTCAGTGCCCTGCAGCCACAGCCCCTGCCAGGCTGATGGGGCTTCTGCCAGGTGTCAACACAGTCCTGGCTTCTCTACCCCAATGGCCACTTCTACAGCGCTGGTGTGAGCTCTGCAGATCTGCAAGGGTCTTTTAAAAAAAAAAATTAAAACTGCTTTCATGATTTTTTTTAAAACTTCAAATTAAAATTTGGGAACTTTCACATTCAGTTCAATTCTGAAGCATGAAATTAATTTCCTATGATCTTCAGCCATATTTTGTTGTAGATTAGTTAAAGAGTAAAAGCATCAGACATTATTTATAAGGAGAAGAAATCTGAGAATTAAGGAGTTAACTGTATTCTGGCATGAATACCATTCTTATTACCTCACTGTCCAATATGGGTAAACAGAAAGAATCAAAAATATGTTTACAAGTATTTCAAGGGCACTATTAATTTTGGTAGATTTTGTATGTGCAGCAATACATCTGAGAATATTAATCTGGTCCTTGGATATGTGTTCTGAGGTAAACAATGTAGGTCCCACTAATTAGAAACCCTTAAATTTTCACTAAACCATGAAATATTTTCAGGCTCTGTAGTTTGCTAAAAACTGTTTCCCTTAGGGGGAATACAATTAGCTATGTTAATTCAATTTTCAAAGATGAAACCAGTTAGGGAGGTTTTTTTCTTGCTAAATGCACAAATCCTTTTCACAGACAGGTTTCATGGAACCCCATGCACTTACCTATGCATTTTTATCTACAAGAATTCATACCAAGATAGTAAACCAAGAAAAATACAAAGGCATGCAGAAATGAAAGAAAAAATAAGCAAAAACATTTCTCAAAGTTTCACATCCCAGTTAAACAAGTAACTGACTTGGCAGGTCTTGTCTTTGTTCTGTCCCTGCAGCACAGTCTAGGAAAGAGCACTCCCGGGGGGAGCTGTTAGTCTTGAATAATAAAACAGATAACATGCAGAGAAGGCTGAAAAGAGCCATTGCAGAGGTTAAGGGAGAAACACTAATTTTGGAAAGGCACCTCAGTGGTGGATGTAAAAAATTTGCCCGAATAAAAAGGAACAAAAGTTCTTGTGGCAGAACAGCTCAGCAACCAAGAAAAAAACCAGGCATGAAACGCTTTATTTTTCCAATTAGATCAGTTTAGGGAGTTTGATATATACAATGTGTTTCTCCACCATGTCTTGTGCAACTTTTGGTCTCTCTGCAGTCAAGTAGCTCCAAGTTCAAGCCTGGACTTCTCTGTCAAAGAATGTATGGGGGAAGAGATGTGAGAAAGATCCCCCACGAAGTTTTCTCCTTACAATTTAGTGAAAGACCTCTCTCATTTTCACAAGCGTTTCTGCTCATAAGTCAGCTGGAAATCCAGACGAGACTGGGACAAGTTTTACAGAGAAGATCTGTTCCCGTATCTCTGCTTCAATATTATTCTCTGAGAGTTGTTCCCTAGAAAATAGGTTGCTCTCACATCTCCAGCCAACATCTGGCCTGAGAACCCCTGCTACACAGATATTAACTCAGTCCCAGTCTTAAAGCATTGCTGAACTTCCCACTGAGGAGGAGGAAAATATAAGAAAAGGGAGGGATGTAACACTCCCTGCAACTCTACCGGTACAGATTTATGACCCTGCTGAAAAGGTGCTCCAAGATCTGCTGCAAGATAATCTTTGTTGGTTCCCTAAAAGTCGCTTTTAAATACAACCACTCCTACACTGGAAAGGTGTGGTCTACATTCTGCACACAAATAACCATGAAAATAGAAAAACATTTCGTAAGTGTGAAGCATACATCCAGGTAACCCCTAAGAGTGCCTATCTTTCCTTAGAGTTGTGAGCTTCATGGACAGAAGTGCCAAGTGTACTCATCACTTGCCAAGAGTGTGCAACAGGGTTTAGAGCACTGGAACATTGGAGGCCTGGTTGTCTTCCCTATACTGCCTCTCATCTCCTCTTCTTTTTGTTAAGCCTCTCCACTATCCTGTACATGTAAAGTTTAGCAACACTAATAACACATACTTCTATTGTAAAGCATTAACATCTGCTAAAGCAATGAAAATATGCATTCATATTAATAAGAATAATCAGTGGTGCCTATTGGAAGCAAAAATGTACAGGAAGAGAACAGAAAGCATTTAGCTGGAAATATAGCAGTTGGGAGAAGTGTCTGTGTCATGTGTTGTAAATGTGGAAAACAGAATACAAAAGGCTTATTTAATTCACTTGAGATTCACATCCCCTCATATGCCACATTTGATGCTGATTTATTTGAATTAAGATGGCAAGAAAACCTCCTCTCACTGTTTTTTGTTGCATTTTTAGTTTAGTTTTCTTTTGTTTTTAATCAAGCTCTTGCTCAAGCCCTGTGAGTAAGAATTCAGTAACACATTGTAAATCACATTTTGCAAGTTCTGTGACTTCAGATGAGATAGTAAAAGATAATGCTGTATAATTCACATGTGGCTGGTTTGTCATTCAGGCACCACATGTCAGATTCTCCCTCTACGCAGCTGAATGTGTGAGCAAAAGGGCTGTAGAGACTGCAAATAACATGAATTTAATTCCTGGTAATTAGAGTGCTTTGGTTATTGCTGAAACAATTCAGAGTCATATGAGTACCAGCCTAAGCCTTTTTTTTAACAATCTTTGAGTCAAATTCATTTTATCGTGAAACTTTTCCAAAAGAGGACTTGACAAAAAAGCCCCAAAAAACAGCGACCAACCAAAACAAAACAGAAGTACACAGTCAGCAATCAAACCTTTCCCCAGTAAATGACAGAGAAAATTCTATTCCAAAGCAAAAGTGTGACATCCCATCATCATAACAGAAGGTTTCTCAAAGCTTCACATAGGAAATAAACACCTGAGTAAAACTTTTCCAGCAATATAATTCTATTTTTAAGGTGTCAGGGATTGTCACTGGCTACAGTTGCTTAAACAAGGTCTAAGCAAAGTCACCATCCTAAACCTACTCTGTAAGTCTTTGGAGAGAAATAGGTGAATTGCAATCCAAAAAAGAAACTTTTCCATGTTGTCCCTAAGAGACAGCATCGGTGTAACTCACACCACTCATGGATCTACCTTTCACCAAAATGGGGCCCCAAATGGTCTGACAATTGACTCACATCATGATGCAAAGACTAAGTACTACTTTATAGTTTTATACATCCCAGTATGCAAAACAAGCAGCTGCTCTCTCATGTGCAACAAGAAAGGCCCAGTTTCTTATTCCTAAAAATAGCCAAGCTCCTCGTGTGGCTTCATTTTCACTACCTACCTAATCACTCACACACATGCATATCTACCCAAACCTCCTACTGCAGAAGGAAGAGTCATGGCGTTGTTAAGGACCTGTCAGTCTGAACGACCTTTCAGACAGACGCACAGTGGAACCAAATATGATCATCGTTTTGTTTGAAGACATCCACACCAACGACTCTCCGAGATCTCTCTAGCTGGGTTTTGCACTGATCTGATGTATTGTTATGTTGTCAGCTACCAGACAGCTTTGTAGCATTATTTCTGGATTTTTGGGGTTTTCAGTCCTTGAGATCCCAGTTATTAAGGATGTCAGAACCTTAAACAACTTGAAAAGAGCAAAGCTCTTGTGTCCTAAATGATAATGGAATAGTCTTCATAGGCAGAGAGATGGATATAACTACAGAGAAGGGTAAATTTTCATATAATTATGTACTCATTGCATTAAATATAAGTGTGTAAATAGTATGCACAAATATATATAAAATAACAGGTATTTGATAGGATGAAGGAAAAGAACAAAAAGTCTTGTATTAGTTGGTACTACTGAAGAAGAGCTTATCTGAACAGGTTTACATGAAAACATGCCTACATTTACTTCTCTAGAGCATGCAGAAAGTTTGGTGCCACCATCCTTTATTGCAAACAGAGGAATGACCAGGTTTGGATTTATTAGGAATTTTAAAAACCATTTCTTATTTCTAGTGTATTTTGAGTACGGTACTAGCACTTGGAGGTATGATTTGAAAGTATGATTTTTATTAGTAGTGTAGATGGTTCACCATCTGCTGTTTAAGAAGCAACAAAATAAAATTTTGAAAAATGTCTGTACTAAAAATAAACTATAACAAAATCTGTCCATAACCATTAATGATCTCCTGCTTTTCCGTTTCAAAGGATACATCAAGTCAGTGTCATTTTGTCATGTGTCTAAGAAGCAAAGCCACAGCAGAGGAAAACATTATTACAGGTTTATTATGTCTCAAAATATAGAAATATATTCCAACAGCATATTTTAAAGAATAATATAACAATAATCTTCAGCTTCTTAATCTCAAAATGGTACACCATTATTTAAAAATATATTACTTAATGTACCCAAAATTTAGTATCCATCAAATTTCATTTAGAATAAATTGAGTTTAAAAAGCATATCCACTTACCCAATTTATACAAAAACCAGTAATTTTTTGAAGACAAGAGAGGAGTTTAACTTTTCTAAAATGGTAATTCAGATGCAGACCTTTTTTCCTATGCATTCTTCTGCATGACCTGCAACTAAATGTAGATATGTAGGTAATGTCAGTATAAAATACATATGGGAGTGTAAAATGGAACTGTTCTATTAAGGGGAAAGAGTTCCCAAGGCTGAAATCAAAACTGCTAATTTTTTTGTTGTTGTTGTTAATTGAGTGTATGCATAGAACGGATTTATGTATTACTCCAATAGCAAGATAAAATAAATTAGTTTCTCCAAAAAAGACAGCTGCCTGTTCACATGCATACACACAGTCACACATATACTGATTTTATCAGTCTGTAATCATCTGAGTTTTCTGAGATATTTTAAATAACCAGAGAAGTCAATTTACATGAATAGACTGTCTAAGAAGAAACTTATCAATCCTATCCTTTTTTAGCAACTCTTTGAGAATGGTTTAAAGGAATCATTTTTAATGAAGGCCATGTAATAGAGAAAAAAACATTTCTATTTTCCCATTTTCATAACACTAAAACAAAGGAATGCCCAAGGACATTAAGCGTAATTAACTCAAAATAAACCTGTGTGTAGTGGTGATGGGAATAATAATTTGTAATTGCTTGTGTAATTCACAGCCAAAGGTTGTAACTTGAGGCCAAATTTTACTGCCATTAAAAAGTTATTTAAATGTATTTAAGAACTATTAAAGTCACAATAGTTAATGATAAACAAAGATAAAGGTATCCAATATTGAATGTCATTATTTAAGCCAATCACCACCTGGTAGAAAAGTAGTTGAGACTGCAAGTAGGCTGCAAGTTACCCAATATCTTCTTATGAAAGGTGGTTTTTATCTTTTCCTGAAAACAGCCACCACCAGGGATAAGATTTTTGATTAAACAAGTGACAACTGCTGCACCCCCTGTGCCTTCCCTTGTACACTCATAAAATGCATCCAGCTAAGTAAAGCAAAGCCATAAAAATCCATACCCTGTATTCTGTATACTTTGTGTTTATAGTAACTTGTGTATATAATGGGAAGGCTTTTTTGTTCGATTTTGGCTTGTTTTACACTATTACAAAAATACCTGCCAGAGCAGTGTTGTAGATAATAGACTGATATGATTTGAGGTAAGAATGTTGTAGTTCAATTTTTAGGGTTAACTTGGAAAGTCATAGATAGAAGCAAGAGTCTGTCTACATGGAATTTCTGAAGCCTGGAGCCTTTTGCAAACTCTGCAACTCACAAGCCAAAAAGTAACATACTCCTCCAGTTACACTCATTTTGTTAAAGAAAATAGTTATAACAATTATGTGCAATATTTTCACTTCTATTTTTTATCTGCTATTAATTTACTTAAGCACTGTTCAACATTTCACTTTTTCTAATGGAGCAGAATTTATAAAAGAAAAAAATATGTTTAGCTGAGCAGTTTTGTTTAGTATTTTCCTCCTGTGTCTTTTTCTAAACAAATACCTGGCCACAGTTTTCATTGGCATAATATGAACAAATGCATTTTAGTTCTTCTAACAATACAAAGCAGTTACAGAAGTCCTGGAGTTTCTAGTTTAA
Source organism: Hirundo rustica (assembly GCF_015227805.2). Taxonomy (NCBI): domain Eukaryota; kingdom Metazoa; phylum Chordata; class Aves; order Passeriformes; family Hirundinidae; genus Hirundo; species Hirundo rustica. Next base: position 91,895,822 of record NC_053452.1, on the reverse strand, counting down.
AAAAAAATTCTATACAAAAAGGCTTTACTTTACAATATTGAAGAGAAACGGGATAAAGCAGATTTCAGTATGCTCAGCTGAAAAAATTGTGAACTTCTACTGCATAGCAAGGTGACCCATTAAATAAATTGTTCTGAAATTTTGCTCATACAAAAGAAACTATATACTTTAAAATAAATAAAAGCTACTATATACATTATACTGTACAATTAAATGAGAGATGACATGAAATGGAATAAATTTAGGCCTGCCTTTTCATCAGCAATGCTCATATCTTGACTTTATTACAATTTTGAATAAAACCCTCTGCTTTAGATTATTTTTTTTTTATTTTAGTGGCAGCCACATGAACGCACCACCATATTCCTGTATTTTTTTAAAATAACATTGGAACTGTCATCAAAGTAGAGCACGGAGATTGCGTTCAGTTTTGTTGGTGCACAGCATGGCTTTGGTACATGATCGGGGAACATCAAGTGAACCTGAAAGACAGATAAATACATAGCTCATATATCAAACAGAGAGGTGCAAGGACAATGTCAGTGCAAAACATGTCTTTGCAATTCAGCAATGGCTGTGGCCACAAATTTTCCTTGGTTAGCGACTTTAAAGTACGGCTTACCTCCAGCACATTTCTCTGATTTCAATTGCATGGGCAGAGTTATACAATAAAAGCAGATGGAGAGATAAATGAGAAGCGGCCAAGACAGAAAGCTAGCTTTCAGATGAAATTTAGAGAACTGGAGTTAGGCAGCTGCTCAGGAAAACATTTGAACGTATTGTCTGTACCACCTTTGCTGAGGGCAGGGCATAACATGAAGCAAAGGCTCAAGCCCCAGGTCTCACCAGGACTTCAGTATGAACTAAAATGCTTTCCTGTGTTGGGGGCTCAGCGTGGAGGAAAATCTATTGCAGAGAGCAAAGGCTGTGCAGGCAACGCCTCATAACAAAACTGTTTTCAACCTATGAAATGGTAAGATGTGGGATCTCATACTCGACAGTATGAGTGCATTTTAAGGTCTTGTCTAGGTATCAGTGGATCCAATTCTACTTCCACTGAAATAAAAATCAGTTCATAAGGTGGGTGCCAGGCAGACAGAATATTTGGGGCGGGGGCTGAGGCAGAGAAGTCTTTATGTTCACCAGGCTAACATATATCAATTAAAGGTTAAAGCAAAAGAAAACAGTTTTGAAAAGTGTCCCAGAGCAAACAAGATCTAGGGGAAATAAAATGGGGGAAATAAAAGTCCTTTGTACTTAAAAGAAGGTTGGATGTAATATTCTACACATGCTGAAGACTTGGAAACTGAGGAGGCCAGAGAAGAGGGAGTTGTAATAGAGAGGGCAAGAGATTATTAAGGCATGGATGAAGACTTCAGCAGTAATAGGTTCTGTTTGTATGTTAAGTCTTTGCAAATCTGTTAGAGCCATCTGTCTTGCAGCGATACAAACCCAGAGCCTTTGCCAGACAACAGAGAACAGTCTATCAGGAAACAATTTTTACATAACAGTTACCATGAGAAGGTCTTTTGAAATGAGCAGTAATAAATCCTGAAGTAGCTGTTTTGTAACAGTTTAGACACACATTTAAAAACTATTTAACTAACTTTGCTATTAATGAATTGCAAAGCACTGGAGGAAAAAATTATTGTGCCTGACCTGGAGAGATGTTTGTGTAGCCATAAATACTGGTTCCATCAGCCTCTGCCACCCCTGATGGAAGATCCATGGCCCCACAATACCCCCATGGAAGTGATTTTCACAGCCTTTTCAAATGTTTACCCCAAATTCAGTGCAAGCCAACCTGATGATCCACTGTCTCTCATGACCAGGAAGTCAATGCTACCCCTGTGCCTGTTCTGAGGTGATGCAGGAGAGAAGAAAGTTCATAGAGCTCATTAAATGCACCCTATTGTTTATTTACATACATCTGTATTGTCTGTTTGCCTGAGTTCAGTTGCAGGAAAACAAGCTACTGGCCTGTACTCTTGTTACAGAAGAAAATAAAAAAGAATCAGTTAAGTTTGGAGGGGTACCAAGGAACAATCTCTTCCCAAAGAGCAGACTTTTTCAGAATGGTGTAATCAGTGGCCAGGAGGTGACGGCATTTGGATTAGGGTGGAGCATATGAATAATAGCTTCCCAAGCCATCCCCATATGCACACCTTGTGTAAATCTGAATTTTGTATAATTTAAACCAGAAAGCATTCAACTACTGTTATCTCATCTAATTTATGTACAGCTAAAATGTAATTGGCCTCATGATTTTTTGGCTGCACTGAATGCGTGTACAGTACATGCAAAGGGAGACACACAATTCCAAAATGGCCATAAAAAGAGGAAAAATTAAGTATCCAATTTAAAAAATAGGACAAACTACACACATTTCTTAACAATGGGAAAATAACCATTTTTGGACAGGAAAGACACACAAGAGAAAGTAGCACTGAGCCAACTCTTATTTAACAGTCCATAATTGCAGGAGGGAACCCTAACCTGGGGATCCCAGTGATATTGGCAACTTTTCTGGACAATGTTTGCATAGTACTAAACTGTTGCTTTGCTGACCTACTTCTTTTCAGCTCAGGACCGCAGATACGCTGTTCTTCATTGTCTTTTAAGAACATAGCTATATTCCTTGCCAACTGGCATTTTCTGTTCCCTTTCACCTGAACTCCTTCACACACTTCTACTTATTTTCAGCCTCTGACATTTCCCCTTCCTTTTGTAAATCTTGCTGACTGGAATTCTAGTATAGAGGAATAATGTTGCATTGGTGACTGGACTTGGAGAAGGTAAGTAAATGAAAAATTGAATGGAAGGGAAAAGGTCTCAGCACATGCTGAGCTTTTGAAAATGTCTCTCTCACGTAGAAATACTTGGCAATTTTCACAAACAGAACTTGTTTTCCATCAGAAAGGATTCTAATTTTAATTTTGTTTGTTTGCTTGCTTGGTTTTGAGTTGTTTTTTGGTGTGGGGTTTAAATTTGAGTGGACTGTTTGGGCCAATATCCCAGGTGATAACTCCACTAATTTCTCAAGGAGGAAAGGCTTTTCAGGCCCAGATTTTAATGTGAAAATAAAATAAAAATATCATTATCCTTGGACAGACTCATCAGCATAATCTGATGGTCAGGATATCTTACCATTATTGGTTTAAATCAAATGGAATCTTAAACCCACGTTTCCCTAATCTCGGTTAGTGTTTTGAGTGTCTCATACTTTCCTGAAACTGACTGGGGATGACAACCCTTTCCTGCTCTCATTTTGTGCTGTGACTCCCTTCTTGAGTAAAATCTCTCATTCCTCTCCTTCTTAATCATCCTGCTAGTACCAGTGCTATTCAAGGCCAGTTCTTCAGCTGGCACAGGTGAAAAAGCAGTTTTTGACCAGACTGACCAGATTTTGGCCTCACAGCATTACATTTAGTCATGGTCTAAAGGTCATGATTTCTGTAGCTGAGCACTGCTGGGGTAGAGGAGGCCTAGCCAGCTGCCTCAACTAAGATCATCTTTTTGGCTGCTCCAGCTGAGGCACAGGACTAACATAAGAATTAGCAGAGGCAGAAAGCTGGCTGCAAATCCCCTTTTACATGTACCAGGCAGAGCAACAGATCCAAACACACTTATTTTTAAATTGCATTTGTAAGTCAGGCATGACTGAACACAATTTCTTACATGCAAATGCATCTGTTTGCAAAGCTTCACATTAAATTACAGTGTAAGAATCTCTGCCAACAGTTGACAACAGAGGTCCACAGAGTGGCCAAGTGTCATCATTTCTGGAAGGTATAACATGTAGATGTTAACATTGAGCTTCAATAAGCTGCAAAAACTCTTGGAAGTCAGATCGGGGGGCCCCTTTGGTTCCTGTCTACACAGTTCTCCAGTAATACAACACAGTCTTCTCATGTGCTATTGCATTTGAAATGGAGGTGAAACCTACCACACAGGCTACTGCGAGCAGTTCATCTTCTCTCCAATAAAATCACTAGAGCAGGTTTTGGAATTAGTTATGATTTATGCAGAAATAATCAAAATTCAATAGTGATAAACAGAAGAGTCATACTGAACAAAGACACAAACAGCTGCAGCATAGGCAACTATAACAATTCAGAGGCATACCAGAGTCTGAACAATGGCATGGTTTGTTGCATTCATGTGGGCATTGAGGGGGAAAGAACACTCTCCATCACAGTAAAACGCAGCATAACCCTCTGGTGCAATAATCCAATCCTAAAACAAGAGCAAATAAATCCACTCATTATATTTTCTCACTCAGGGAATTAATAACTATATCAAACTAAGACTTGCTCAATGACAAAATGAACTTCAGAAGGCAGCATGTGAAATTAATGTGGTTTTTTGTTGTTTTTTTTTTTTAAATACTTGCTTTGTTCATGCAAAATTGAAATGAAAATTAATTAAACCTAAAAATCTGTACTGAACACCAACTAATGAGGCTATAAAGAAGACTAAAGATTAAAATATAGTTGCAGAATACTTTTCCTTCAAGACTAAAAATCTTGAGCACTTCTTCGTGCAACAAAAGCAATTCAAATGCATTCTCTTCCTTCAGCGTAATACTATTAACTGTATTATTGCATGAGACTGAGTGTTGCTAGTGATTTCCTGTTGGCATGTCCATTAATCATACATTTTTAGTATTTCAAGCAGCACAGCATGGGCAAAAGACAAGAAGAGGGAAAATATTCAAAAATGTTAATGGAAGCTGTGTGTTTAGTTTGCTGAATTCCTCCTCTGCCAGGTAATAGAGGTGCTACAGGAAGGGCAGAGAGGATCGAGTAGCTACTTCTTGGGATTTGTATCTTTTTGTGTGTGTGTCTTATTTCACTCCATGTTTCACTGAACAAATATTGTACAATGTAGTATTGTATTGTACAGCTTTCCAGCTGAAACACTTAGTTCTTACAGCAGTCTGTGTGTTAAAAATATATTTTCATTTTTCTTTGACTACCGTGGCCACTATTGCCACTGCTCTTAGTGCCTAGCACATCTTGGAGCATACCAGAATTTACTGTTTAAAAAAAACCAAAAAACCCCACAACAACAAAAAGACTGTTTCTATCTGAAAAAACCCCAAACCTGTAATCAGGAGACAATGGCTCACTTGTTCAGTGGCCTGAGTTCAATACCACAAGCCCGCTCTGTGGCCCTGGACAGGGTAATTGCACTTTGCAGACTTGGGAAAACAGCCTCTGCCTACCTCTTCAGGCTGATGTGGGGATAAATATACTACAAAATATCAGACAGGATAATGAGATCATATGAGAATCTGAGCTAGATACATAAAGGATGAGCTGTCACTAAAGAGGTAGCATAGTTTTTCTCCTCATTGACTTGTTCTGCTCCTGGAGAGTTGTCTTAAAATAATTCAGAGAAATGCGAAATGCACAGACAACCATCCCTGAGTTCTTACCTACATATGCAATAGTTACAGGTTTGCTGAAGGCCTTCTTGTTCTTTCTTTATAGAGAGTTCCTTGCTTTCTGGAAAAAAACCCTATATTGATCTCTATTTTTTTTCCCATAATTCCCTGCCTCTGACTTCATGACCTTTTACTGTAAGTACATTATTTTTTTGTTACTGCATGGCAGGATGAGTTTTCCTCAAAAATTATATTAAATTAGCTATGGCATCATAAAGATCAGTGAGCAGTGATCCAAGATTTATTTCCCTGAGGACCCTACTCCAGTGAAATCTCTATGACCTGGAGCAGACAGCACTGAACAAGTGAGGTTTAAATCTGAACTAGTGAAAATTTTAAAAGTTTCATTACGTGGTGTGAGGATTTTGGTTTCATTTACTGCAGATTCACTCATCTCTTGAGCAGTAGTTTAAATGCATCTTTATGTGAATGGATCCCAATCATAAAGCTAATGTATGCAATATCTTTGAGAGAAGAGCTAAAAAAGGTAGTTATCGTGATAGCAATACTGATAAGGATTTGTTACAAAATGCATTTAAAGAATTTGTCTCTCATCATTGTAATACCAATTCTCATAAAGAAAACAGAATGTAAATAATGGGAAACTTTAAAATAAAATGTCCAGTTTGAACTGTTAGGAAAGAGCATTTATAATCTTACCTGCCATCCTAAGTCTCGGAAACTCACATAAAGTTCATGTTTCTTACATGCTTGCTTTTGTTCGCTTGTGTTATAATCTACAGGAAGTAAATAACATTAATAAATTACTTGGAAGCATTGCTAGAACTGATAAGCTTTAGCTATTTTTGAGATCCTCACCAAGCTGTACTAGAGAAAGGAAAACCATAGTGTCATTTTAAGTCTTAGGGTTAGTTGTAAAGGCAGTGTAAATCTGGAAACACAGAATCAGTACAGTCAGAGTGATACTATTTCTGTACACTAGCAAAATAATGCATACAGCATGAGGGGAAAGAGCTTTACAAGGTGTCTATTTGCTGGCTAGCTGGGTAACATCTCTAATAATATCCACACAGGTAATCAAAGTGGACAAGTGAGAGCCTAATCCAAATTATGGGGAAATGGTCTGTAGGTTGGCACAGTTTTAATTGCCAGTTAAAGAAATTAGCCCAATTAAAAAGATGTATTAAAAACAATAAAAAATGTCCTGAAACAAGGGAATTTTCAAAAGTCTCTTAGTTAAACACTTAGTGACACATTATACTTCTTAATTTTTACCATATATTCTGGAAATATTCACCGCTTGATGATCTTTAGTTGCTAATACTAATGTAAATGAGTAGACTGACAGGTGCTTTTTAAAGGACTGAAAGCTCGCTGTCAGAAATGTGTCAGGATAGGACACCAAGAACCTTCCATATATGCTTCTCCATGACAACCTTATTCCTGGAGAAATTCTAGTACTTGTTCCTTACTGCTTCTAAATAACAGGAAAGGAAGAGAACAGGGTCATGCCTTCATCACATTAACCACCAAAGTTGGTTTATAGACCTATTCATGTGATGCCATAAGTGAGGCATGTGACAGAGCCGGGAGTACAGATGATCTCCTCTGTTTCCAATTCAAGAATGCTTAGGGTGACTTTTTTGAACAAAAATAACCATTTGGTGGGTGGAGGAGGGGGGAAACCGGAGTTCACAAAAAAATTCACAACAAGAAAAAGCAAACAAACAAACAAAATCCCACAAAACCCTAACAAGGAAGACATGGAATAATAAACAAATCTTTCCGTTTCAGAAAAAGAATTTTTTTAGCCACATTTCTTTTTTAGCATTATAAGACTTGAGACTCAATGGGAAGGTCTCTGAAAAATTTCAGAATAATTAAGACTCAGAGAGAAACTCCTTTTTCACATAAAATGAAAGGCCCTTATACAGTATATGAACTAATCTGCTTAGTTCTCCATCATCCTTGCCAAAAACTCTTCCAGATATATGGCCTAGAGGAGTTTTTCTGGAAATTTGTCAAGTGCTTCTTGTTAGCCATCCTGACCTCTGCTGCAATTGCTTCTCTGAGCTCTCTTCAGCTTCTCTGTGTCTTTCCAAAGATGTGATAGCCACAACCAAACACAGTATAAAATAAAGAAAAATAGTTATTTCAGGCTTGTTTTCTGTATAACCCAGAATATGAGTTTTGCAGTAAAACCACACTGACAATAATCAGCTTTCAAACTTTATATTAATATATTCCTACCTTGTCAGCTTTAGGAGGCTGTTGTAGTTATACATATCAGTGAACAGAGAATAGATTGGGGATGAGGATGTTGATGAGAACTGCACCATGCTGGGGCTGCAGCAACCATCATAGAGTTAAGGTTCATCAACAACAACATTGCAACCTGTTGCAAGTCAAGCAAATATGCCACAGATCCACTGTGGTTTTCAAGGAAAATCTTGACAGAATTCAAATTCAAATAGGAAGCAAAAGTAATGTGTTATTGGCATGAACCACACAGAAATAATATAAATATACTCCCTGGGTATGTAGGGATGGATGTTAGGAAAGCTAAAGCTTAGCTGGAGTTGAAACATAAGGGATGTGAAGGTCAACGAGAAGCACTTCTACATGTACATTCATAGCAATAAGAAAAATACAGCTTTGTTGTACAGCAGAGCAAAGGACTTAGCAGCAAGGACTCAGAACAGGTTAATGCAGTCAATGACTTCTTCGTCTTGTTTTCTTACTAGCAAGATTTACTCTCAAGACTCCCAAGTCCCTGACTCCAGTGGCTGAAGTTCTACCCACTGTGAAAGAGATGGAGTTAGGAATCTGTTCAGCAGCTTGAAGATACATGAGCCCATGACAGCAGAACAGATGAATTTCAGGGTGGGGAATGAGCTGATCAACACTGTGAAGCCACTTCCTGCCCTTTTTGAGCATTCATACACTGAAAGACATTTCTGATGATTCAAAATGGAAAATGTCACACCCATCTTCAAGAAGGCAAATCAGCTTAACCTCAGTTTCTGGGAAGCCTTTAGAACAAATTCTCATGGAAACTGTCCAGGCACACAAAGAACAAGAAGGTGTTTTGGGAACAGCATGAATTTACTAGTTCAAACTGTGCCTAACCAACCTGACTGTTTTCTGTGATGATCTGACTAGCTTTGTGAGCTTTTGAAGAGCTCTGGGTGTTGATCCTTTTGCTTTTAGGAAGGTTTTGGATATGGTCTCCTGTAGTATTCCTTGAGGCAAACTGGTCAAACCTGTCAATAACTTTGATAAGTAAGAGTACTTTGATAGGTAAGAATATAACGGATAGAAACTTGTAGTGCATTAATTTGGTTTACATTGAATTTCATTTTTATGTTGGGTTTTGTAATGTTTCTTCTGTTCCCCTGGAAAATGTATCACGTGGTTTGTCCCTGCTCCTCCGCCCTGCCCATCCCCCACACTGGAATGTAACCCAACTCTGTTCCACTCCCACCTTGTCCCTGACTGGGCAGTGGCTTGTCCCTGCCTCTGGGCCCTGCCCCCTGGGTAAAAGCCCTTGGATGGACGGGTAACAGACGGGGGCTGGCTCTTCCACGGGCAACGGGGACCAGATGGAGCTCCGGATTCTGGAGGGGCCGGACCCCAAAATAAAGCCCTGATCGCCCCTGGACAAAGAGCAGACCCTTTCCTTTTGCCATCGATGGACGCCTGCTCTCTCTAAATTATAAGGTTTGCCTCTGGGTGTCTTTAAGGCCCTGGGAAGGAAGAGTCCTTCTGAAGTGGTTTTTTGCTCAAGCTAAATGGAGCACGGGCTCCGAAGGAGAGAGAGAGCTGCTACAGAAACTTGTCTGGATTGCTGGGCCCAAACAGTTGGGATCAGTGGTCCATCTGGCATCTGGTTACTAGGGAGGTCCCTAAAGGATCTGTACTGGTATTAACATAATTTTTAGTTGCTTGGACGATAGAACAGAATGTGTTCTCAGGAAGTTCACAGAGGATATGAGATCTGGGAGAGGTGTTCCATGATCCAAATTACCAATAAAAGGTTGGATGGAACCAGATCCAGAAGAGACTCAACAAGATGTCATTCAAAATATAATTTTTTTTTCTCTTACTGGTAACATGCTCTTTGAATAGGCTTTTTTAATTTTTTTTTTTTTTTTTTTTTTTTTTTAACGGGCTGTGTACCTACTTTCTATTGAATACACATGGGCCCAATATGACTCCCAAAACTGTGTCAAAAGCTGTCCACAAGTTACAATATGTCGATCTGCAATACTAAAAAAGCATCAGGGATGTTAAGCTAGGCTGTCTAAGCTATGAATCCTCAAATCCTCATAGTTTTTAAAGACAAACACTGTATTCTCTCCTATGGTATTTTCCCAGCCCTTCAGGGACAGTCATTATAGGATCTCCACATATGTGTTGCCATCTCAGATACTCTCAGTTGGGCCAGGGCATCCACGGTCAAAATATACACCCACATCCCTTGGGATATCTGTGTCTTTTTGGAGTAGTAACTGGAAGCAAGGCAGGATGCCCTAAGACATCTCAGTTTTTCAGAAGTCTATATGCCTTTAATACAACCAAAATCCTTGAGTTATGCTGAGTTGTCTATAAAAATAATCTAGTGGGTTTTGCACACACTCTTGAAGTACACAAAGGTAGCTGAAAGTAATGGAACTTTAAAAAAAATGGAGCTGTGTTCAATGATCACTCTTCACAAGGATCTATACATTCATTTTCACTATCAGTGCTCATAGGAGGCGAATATTGAGATTTTCTGTCTCAGCTATTAAAGGGAATTTAAAACTCATACATATGGAATACAAGTCGCTTTGCAAAAAAACCTGCTGCTGAAAAATATGGAAAAGATGCACATGAGAAAGTCAGGAAAATCACAAAATGAGTTTTAGAGCACCCAGACAGGCAAACAAATGAAAGCTGAAGATTGTGGTTTTGCCAGCTTTCTCTCTAGTGACATTTTCATATTCAAGACCATGTACAGAAATTTTAGGGCCAAGATGTAGCAGAAATTCCTACAGCTAAAGATGAAAATCTGAATAATATATATGCAAGTCATTGCACAGATGTGATATTCTGAGCCATTTGAATATAGGTTCAAATTATGTTTAATCACACCAGAACATGTGATAAAATGGCCAGTGTGTACAGACTGTAAGCCATCTAACCTACAAAGAAAGTGAGACTCAGGAAAGTCTGAATTCCTTCCTTGAATTCTATCTTTCATGTAAGAAAAATGTGTGTAAAGTAACATCTTATGTAAGCATCTAATGTGACTTTTACAATAAGATGTGGTGCTAAGGATTCAATTTCACACACTGTAGCTTCAAGGTCCATATCCTTATTCTGTCAAAAATCAAAGCCATAGGCTATTGTGATTGAGAAAACATTGTTCTGCAGCTATTCAGGGACTGCAGCTGGAATCTGAACCCCTACATAGCAGAAAGAGCTGTGGAAGGAGGTCAATAAAACATAAGAAATTTCATGAGTTGTTGTTGTGGGTGTTTTTTGGCTTTTTTGGTGTTTGTGGGGGGTTTTTTGTTTTTGTTTTTGTTTTTGTTTTTCCCCCCCCCCCAGGGGAAATAAAGACATAAAAACATGCTTATACAAAGTTTTACAAAATAATATATTTTGAATTAGTTAGCATAACACCATTCAATAGCATGCACAAAATGTAGCCTCAAGTACTCTTTTTGGTTTTATCTCCATATGAATAAAAATTATGTAGCTTTGTTTTTTAGTTTCCTGGTGTAAGTCACTATTCAGTATTTAAATGTGAACATTCTCCAGTGCCCAGATACACCGTAACTCTTTTTAGACAATGCTAAAAAATTTTTAAATTAAGCCAGCTTTCTTTTTAGCGGGGAGTTATGTGACGTATTTTGTAAACAACCTCCCTGGTTTTAGTTTGAGGGTTTCAATTATTTTTTCTTCTATCTACAGCTTGACAAAATTAAACTGGGTAAATAAAAAAGAGTCTAATCTTCTGTGCATAGCAGGCAGGTAGAGCCTGAATGCTAAGCTTAATTCTGTCTTTACACTGCACTGACGTCTTCTTCTCTTGAAGTTCTTAGCAACACAGGGATGATGACCCCAAGTCTGTCAACAATTTCCCAGGTGTTAGAATAATTGATACTTAAGATTTTATTTTCTGTTAGTTGGAAGTGACCTTAAAGATCATTCACTTCCAGCTCCCCTCCTAGGGACAGGCTCTCCCCTCATTTTCCACAAGACCAGGTCTCTTCCAACATAAACCATTCTATGATTTCATGAAACTTCATGGGTAATTAAAAAACGCCCTTGTGCTTTGGAATGGAAGAGCTCAGTTGTCCAGTGGAGCTTTTCTTTTTGACACGCTGAGAACACAGTAAAGCTAATTGCTGAAATCCAAGAATTTAAAAACTAAGAAGTGAAAAAGAAGAAGAAAAAATACAAAAGGCAAGAGGCAAAACAAAGGTGATGAAAGGCAAGACAAAAGGGAAACAGGAGGAAAAAAAGAGAAAGAAAAGGAAAAGGGGAAAAAGGAAGAGAAAATAAAGGAGAATGGAGCAAGGAGGAAGTGAAGATATGATTGTGGTAAAGTTGAGACTGACGTATAAAGAGAAAAATATCAAAAGTCTGTCATATATGAATGACAGCACACCTATCTGTGTCTGGCTACATTACATATGACTGTGTAAGTGGTCATTTTTCACTGTCAGTGTCTGCCTTAGATGTAGATACAAGATTATGGAAGAAACTTAGAAACAAAAGACCTGAAACACACAATTATCTTTGTCTGTCATTGTGTCAAGTGTCTTGCATCAGAGAGTAAATGAGAATTGAATATGGCCTATTGAGAGTCTTCCATGAGAAAGAAGATGGGCAAAATTCTTTGATATTTACCCAAAAACTTCTGTGTTTAAATATGAGGATGTGAATTATACTTTTGAAGTTCTGCTCATTACTGGAGCTGCAGAGAACTTGGACAGTTAACCTTCTCCACAAACCTAAAGGGATGCAGTATAGCCCCCAGATCCTAGGTCTGGAAAAGATATGGAAAAGAGTATAGCTTTTCTCTGATAGCCAGCTCTCTACACTGGACCGACTATATTCTGAAAAGACTCAGAGATCAGAGAAATAAAAAATGTTCTCTTCTCCATGTCGTTTTCACACACTGGTGACCTCTGGATAGAATCCATACATTGCCTTTGTAGCCTTCAGCAGGCTCATACACAGTATTTCATAAGTATTGTTGCTGTAGTTACTAAAAGTGTTCTGGATCACCCATGGCGGGAAAAGTCCAGTGAGTGATCATTAGTGACACCCAGATAAAAGAAGCTTGTTTATTTGTGACATGGGGATTGTTGAGACAAACTGCAAGGCAGGAGCATGGAATGTGGTTTGCCACAGTGCGGGAGCTACACCTCCAAGAAGTTTTGCCACAGAGGATGTTCCTATGTGAAGCTGTGGTCACTTATGTACCTTCATCTTTGCCGTCTTTTCCAGCCTGCCTATATCTTGCTGCCTCCCTCTCCAGGCAATGGTCAATGCCTCTGATTTTGAAGCAATTTCATGTGCAATTGGTCCTCAACCTGATCTTGTTTTAGCAGTATGGTTTTCTTGGACTGCAATCTCTTTTGAAAGATGGATCTCTCTCTATACTGCCATATGTAGTGATGTACTATGTGCTTACATAAACCTTAAAGAGATTAGGAGAAAATTTGTTTCATAATGCACAATTCACTAGAGATGATCTGAATTTTCTTGTTTTACAACAGGTCTGGAGCACAACTGGATGTACAGACAATGTTGAGAAGTATTTTGAGACTTACAGATAGCTCTCTCTGAGGTAATTCCTATGTCAATGCAACTTGCCAGCATGTGATAAGGTTGTGTTTTTCCCAGGTTAAACAAGCAAGGAGCTTGTGTTCAGCTTTCCTGCTGTAATCAGCAAAGCTTAAGAAATCTGTTCAATTCTCATTTTTTCATTAACTAGATACACAGGATTCAATCTGAAAGTGTGATATTCATATTTAGGCATCTTGTGTGTACTATGTACTTAGCTGATTATCCCTTCACCCAAAATAATGTGATTCCTAAAATTAGAAGGCTTTCCAGGGAATATGAAAAATTATTTAAATAATTTCTTTGAATTCTTTAGCAACTCAGCAGTAATTTTTGGTTGTTACGGTAAAATTATCCTTCTGCAAAAGATCTGGTAAAGGCTTTTGCATTACATTAGAGTAGTCTCTAGCCTGCCTCTGTCAGGGTACTGAGACTGATATAAGTAATGCATATTGCTCATAACACTTCTCCTCAAGCAGGTGAGCCCCACCCTGAGGCTAAATCCCTTCCACAAGATACTGATTTGCTTACTTGTAGACATCCATGGGATTTCAAAACAGCACTTATATTAAGGTTTGGATATGCTGTTATTAAATCTGCCATGCTTCTAGAAAGAAACATTTTCACACCCTTTTCCCAAAAAGTAGAAATGTTTGTTCAAATGTGAGAATATTTAGAAAGTGAATTTGTGGCTTCAGCTGAAGGGATTGTTTCTGGAAAAAACTGGAGCAAAATTTGTTCCAGGCTCTAAAGCCATTAAGAACATTTTCACGTGCATTATCATCAGCATCTTAGGTAAGGGACCAAATTTACTCCACAGAGGGATATATTTTATATTTACATTATTACTTGTCAGCTGATCTGAACTCCTAAACAGTGTAAAATTTGTCAGATGGTTAAGCTTCCTCATTTCCAGTATTGAGATTTTTGTGTTACATCTTGCCTTCTTTAGCTGAGAAGCAGTTTTGCTGAGGCTTCCTAAACAAGTAGTAGGGGTGTGATCCTTTACTTCTATTTTTTACTTATGCATAGCAAAGATATCATCCAGTTGCATACTGCGCAGGCTTAGTTTCAAGCTCAGACACTGCCTTTCTTAAACTATTGGGTCATTTCACCATCCTGGAGCCCATGACACATACAGAAGGTAGACCACGCCCAGGGCCAACATAACAAAAGAGGAATGGGAACACTCTTTCTTACAGTTCAGCCAGTGAGCAGCATCTTTTTGAGCTGTTGTAACTGTGTTGCATTTGAGCAGGTACCCAAACCTCCTATAAAAACAGTAGTAAATCATAGCTCCATCTTACCCCCAACGCTTGGCATCCTAGAGGACTCCTGTTGACCACTGGATTTGTTGCGGTTCTGATTTTTCCTTTTATTGTTGGCTGCTCGGACAGAACGGAAAAGCACTTCACTTGCCTTGAAGAATGCAACCATGAATGGTTGCTTTGACTGGGGCCCATGTCTTCCAACCAGGCCAACAGATTTAACATTGATACTCCGACCTAAAAGCAGTGGAAATTGCAAGTTAAAGGTGAAGTTCTGCCCCTCCCAAAGACACAGCAGAAGTTCAACTGCTGACTGAATCATAGCAAGGAATTTGCTACAAACCTGAATTTAAATGATTAGGAATCCTATACACATTTTGTTGAACAGAACTTAAAAAGACAAAAAGCTCAACAATTTGCAGAAATTTCAACAACTTTACAAGTACAATTTCTTACTGCATAAAATTGCAGTCTCTGTGTGCTATATACCTTTTTCATTACAGAGGCGTTTTAATTCAATCTCATGCATATATCTTTAGAACTGAAAAATAAATGAGTCCCATTAAAGTTTATTTTCTATAGAAAGGATAATGTAAAGCGGTCTTCTAATTTTGCATTGTTTCAGTGGGATGTGGAACCCCATATCCCCAAAGAAAATCAGTAGCAAATAGAAGTGCAGATAATAAAGATAATTCTGCTTTAAAAATAAATATTGTGCAGTGTTACTCAAACTGATGTTCATTCACCAATAAAGGTAGGAAGCCATTCAGTTGTTCAAGAGAAGAGAGTTTGAAATATGTGTATTATTGACTCTGGTTCTGTTCCCAGGGGATGTGCATATTTCTTTAAAATATTTATTCAGTCAGGACTGTGTGGTAACCTCACTATGTTATGTGGTCTAAACCTCACTGAAAGAAAGGAAAGCAAAACAAGTCACTGAAACTGCATCAGTGACATTTTAGCAAATAAACCCTCGCTCTTAACCGAATTTATTTTGGCAGCATAAACACTTTTGTGCGTTCGTGTATTATGCAGAGCCCTTCAACCGTCAGAAAATGAGACAGTGTCATGTGAAGCTGTGCAGCTGTGCAGGGTGGGGACACAGGGGTCCTTTAAACGGGAAGGTAGGGACACTGGCACCGCGTGCTGGGCAGCATCAGGGCGCCTCAGGACTCTTCTAAACCCACTGGAAAATTTGTTACGTGGGCAACAAAGGAGCATCTGCCTCACAAATGTATAATGCTGTTAACTCAATCACCCTGAAAAAGAACTTGCAAACAAGCACAGGAGTAAACCTTATAGAAATAAGCATATAGGTTTCCTTTTCAAACACAAACTTACAGTGGCAGCATGCCAGAGTCTATATTTCTTAAAAAAACTCTATCACTGGCATAAATGAAAGAGGCAGTTTGATTTGTGGTTAAAGTAGTTTCCATTCTACTTCCACTGTAACAAATGTATTAATTCAGCTCAGACTTCCTCCTTCTGGCAGCCCTTTTGCAGTAAAAAGAGAAATTAGAAGTTCCAGCCAAATACCATACCTTGAACTGACCCACTTCAATACATAAACACTTTTACAACATGTTTATTCAGGTGTAGCACTTTAAATTGGTTTAAGATGTTTCCAGTGACAGAGAACCCAGCAAAGGCAAGAGAAGAACTGAGAAAGTTAGCAGAGTAATTGGCAACATATTCTGAACAATTTTGATAATTACTTTTTTGACTGCAAGGGAAAAATATATTTGTTGAAGCTTCTGATTTCATTTTAAATGCCTTTTTAGTCTTCTGTTTCTTTAATTCTTCTTTTCATGTGTTTGAGTTATTATTAAATAATTCAGTAACATTAATTCCTATATGTTTCAATCTTCTGTTGCAAGTCAGCTATGAAAAACTGTACATGCTATTCTCTATTCATAACAACATGGACAAGCTAGCTTCTCACCACAAAGTTCCACATTTCCCTTCATTCCTGGAGGGAATATTTTTTACTATTTTTCTTTATTTTTTATTCCAATGACTTTCAGAATTTTAATTTTATCTGTAAAATATTAATGCTTTACTGGTGGACGTTTTAAAAATAGTATTAGATTTATATATTGAGAACTGTAAGGGTGTGTGAAGTTTTTCTGAATTTAAATATAGGTTCTCTGAATTTACAATGGTGGATATTGTGTGCGAAGCAAAATATCCTTCAAACCAATGTGAACTCCCTTTAAAATAACTTCTAATATTATTAAGTTTCCTCTGGGTTTCCTTTAGACTTCAGCAATGAGATGGCTATTAAGATTCCAAAAGTTAAGGCTTACTGGGTTATCCAGGGTATAAAGATATACTATAAAAAATTAATCCTGTAACCCACAGCTTTTTTACACAGAGAAACAGCTTATGTGACTATATTCCTTTATGTGATTGATCTTCTAAGCAGCCAGCATAAGTTTTTAGGACTCATTTGTTCAATTTGTGAATGGTATATGCACTGGATCTTCTTCTAGTGCAGAGGAAAACTTCTATTGACTTCTGTGAATACATGTTAAACTTTTCTCTCTCAGTTTGTCATATACCTTAGCTTAACAGCAACTTTCAGAAGATGAAGCAATCAAAATATACACTGCCCTTGAGACACTGTATTTCTTCTGAGGAGGATCTCTGAACTATTTGGTTTGGAAATTCAAACTACATATGTTGTCTCCATTTTAGGTTGCTTCTTTTCAAAAGAAAGTTTGCATTTGCAGAACTTCTATTATTCTTTATTAAAAAAAAAAAAAGAAAGAAAAAAAATTTAAATGGTGTATATGTGGGATATTGGCCTTCAGTCTAAAAAGCATTACCCCTTCTTAAACGGGAGGGGTAATGCCTCTGAAAACATCCATCTTTCTGCCACAGCAGTAGCTCCATTGTGTGTCATGGTCTTGTTAGGTAGTCTTTATTTTTGTTTGTAGTGTCAATTTCAGAATACATTAAAAAAAAAAAAAAATCCTGAATTTCCCCTTGTAGCGAAAAGCATTCAAGGGCTTCATTTTTGTACGTGGTTTTAATCTGTCTTTTCTTGTAAACATTTAGAGAACTCTTGGCTTCAGTGACAACTGAAAGTCCAGGTCTCTCGGGCATGTGGTTGTTCCATACTGTGGCATTAAAGCAATACTTTCTAAAGTCAGCTGAATGACTCAGGCTGACCTGCTTAACTACGCTCGGAACTTCAGCCAGATGAAACTCGTAAAACCAAAATAGCAAGGTTTGTCTTGCTGCTTCTCTTGATCATCTCTGAACAATGTCCAGCATCCTGAAATGTGGGTTTGGTTTGTTCCTTCCTTCGTATCTTTTATTCTGAGGCTTTCAAAGATTTTCTTCAGGTTTCAGAAGAAAAGAAGAAAGTGCAAGTAACCAGCAGTCTGCTAGTGCCTGCTGCACTGAACTTAGCCACTGCAATTGCCCCTGCACCTAGGAAAAACCCCAAACCCACAAAAGATGGATTTACTCTGTGCAGTGATAGTCCAGAGCCTTTGTATTCTTCACATTCCAGGATGGATTTCTCAATACTGCTCTGACAATTAATTATCTCTTCTACATACTGGCAGGTATATTTGGAGACTAAGACTTATTTAAAGCATTATGTTTGAAATTTACTGAACTCCTTAGTCCTTATTCATAGGATTCTGAGTCTTTGGCAGGATACATTTGTTTGACTTGGCATTTAAACTTCTTTTTGGCTTTTATACTATTTGATAGTAAAGTGCCCTTAGCAGTTTGCATAAAAGCTTGCATGGATGTTTGGGTTTGACTGAATGAATATTATCTGCCTTTTCACAATCTCTTCCCTAATAATAAAGGAATCACTGCTGCAGAAGTAACAGTGAAGTTCAGCTTACAAGAAGGTACTATCCCAACAATCCTGGCAATTTTGTGCTTTTTGTTTTTTCACCCATAAAATAGGAATTGCACTCAGGATGATAACTGCTGAGCTATTTTCTGTGTCACTATGTCTACTTCAGTGCTGTCACATGCAGTAGTATAATACAATTCTTTTCGTGAACTGATCGAGTTCTGTCTTAAAAGTTCCTTTCTCCTCCAGCTGCTCCAAATGGTAACACAAGAGCCCTTCAAGCTTTCAATAACAATCTGTCTTGCAGTCTTGACCTGGAGACATAGCCTTGTTTTTTGTAACATTCAGAAACCTGGCTTTTTCTGAGATTGCCAGTGTGGATGCCAATGACAGTAAGATCTGTTCCTTGGCTTCATCTCCTCAGACAGCATATATTTTAAGTGAAATATTGATCAGACACTTATTTTGCAAGAGCTTTCAGTCATTATGCATCCTAGCCAGATTTACACTGGCAACATAGGACAATGAGTAATTCCAAAATCCATTATTTTGTTCTGAGTCATCAGCCTGCACCAAACCACTCATTTTATTATGAAAAACAAGAACTTATTTACTTTCAAAAGTGTTCAAAAAGTCACAAAACACATTTTATAGATTAACCACTACTGCTAGGTCACAGTAGTTACTTTCATGATAATTTTACAGATTTGTACTTAGAAATAAAAAATTTAGTGATTCTGAGAATTCATTTCAACACAGTTTGCTGGAAAAAAAATTAAAATTCCGATGCCACATCTATGGTTTCCTGCTTTTGGGGAGTGACATTTGAAATGAGGTTTGGGAAAGGCCTTTTAAAGAAAGGTCCTGAGCATCCAAGGTCCAGTAACATTTAATATTTGAGCGAAAAAACCACCCATGGGCTCTGACTATGAAAGCTCTCACAGTAGTTTGCAAAATTAGAGAGAAAATTTTGTGGTTTCTCATGCCTGAACAGTACTCATGAGACCAATGGGACTTGAAACAAAAGAATTGAGGTAGGGCTTGGCTACCTAAGCTTATTTTAAAAAATGACAAGAGAAAAGCTAATAACGCCAACATGATGGCCCATATATAACACATCTTCAACACTCCAACTCTAAAGTATTTTTTTACTGTGTCTATTGTATTATCTACATAAACTGTTGCACAAACTTTTCCTCTGGTGGACACATTTATCTATAATGCCATAAAACATGTTTTTGACACAAGCTTTATATGTTTTACTAACTCTTCTTCTCCCTGGAGGCTTTAAGGAATTCTGACAAATGGGTGGTCTTGGATGTTATGCTCTGCCTTTCATAGACTTCACAGCTTTAGTCAAGACTAGATTTCATCTTTTGTTTGTCAATTCTTACATTTAGTTGTTTTTACTCAGTTCATTTGAAGGAATTTTGGGTATCTTTTTGTGTTATTTTTGGTATTCACAAAGCTCTTGAAGAAAGCACTTGGGAACACATAAGGAACCCTGATATGTTGTATAATATGCCAGTACCATATATGTTTACACAAAAAATCGGATGTAATTATACACAAAAATGCTCTGTAAGTACTTGATTTATCCTTTCAAGTTAATGCACTTAAACTGTGAGTGGCTTGTGGGAGTCCTGGGACTTTTCTGCACCATTAAAAAATGTGTTCAGGAAGACAATAAAACAAGGACAGATTAGATTAATTGGTCATCCACCAAAGAATAAAATGGATAAAAGTCTCCTGAATGGAATGAAACTCAAATGCCATTATCTCTAAACTAATGGTGTTGAGAGGCAGATGTGTCCTTCATCTGTCTGGGGAGCAGGGTGTGGGGTGATTTGCACAGCTGCACAGACAGGACCAGTTTGCACCAGTGGTGGTAGAAGAAGGGGTGGGGGCACGTTTCACTCCCCTCCTTGGACCTTCTGCTTAAAATGAGCGTGCCCTTGCTAACAAAGGGTGTGTTAGTTTTCTACAAGCCGACACCATGCGGACCATGTTTGTGACCCAGCTGGAAACAGTGGTTTCACCTATCTGAGCAAATTAAAGAATGCTGGAACTGGATCATCCACTCTGCTGAGGACAGGAGTGTGCTCCTGGTGCATTTGCATCCTGTGCCAGCTCCACCTCAGAGTCAACAGAACCTCAAGGAAGCACTGCAGCATTGGGACCTTTCTCATGGGGACAGCTATCATGGGATCACCCTGTTTTGGAGACTGAGAGACATC